>NC_091848.1:40762800-41387800 GCF_037783145.1 Equus przewalskii
GGGACAGTGGGCAGAGTGCAGCCCTCAGAATCAAAAGGTGCTGGGTTTGAGGGACAGCTTTGCTGCTCTCTAGCGGTGACCTTGACAAGCTCGCTCACCTCTCTCCTTCAGTTTCCTTCCTGGTTATCTGGAGTGACTGCTAACCTCACACTGCTGTTACAATGAGACACTGCATGGCAAGTGCCTAATCCAGCTCCTGGTACACAATAGCCGTTGAGTAAATGCACCTGACATGACTCCTTCCTGGTAGATCAGACACCAACAAGACTCCTCAGAGTCCCCAAGGTCCCTGGGTCTCCAAAACCCCGGAAGCTGGGGCTAGTGCTTAGAAGGAAATATCAACTCTAGCCACTGCCTATGTAGCCTGGAGCTGTCGGGTCTTCTGTGGATTTCTGGAGCCCACTTGCGTGTGTAGAGCAAAGCTGTGGGGGTCTTTGGAGGGGAGAGCAGGGACGGCTGGGGAGGGCCTCACTCTCTGCCGGTCTGCAGCAGGCTCTCTGCCCGCATGCCCAGGAACCCGGCCCCTGAAAGAGGCTGCCCATCACGTAAGGTCACTCTGTGATTGATGGAGATAAATATGCACTGGAAGTTTCCAGTCTTTTCTCCACGAGCTTTAATCACAGAGTCACCTCTGAGCACAATTACACCAAAGCTCAACAGGTAGAAGGAGAGCACTCTATGTCGCCTATCTGCAAACAGTTCCTCTGGAGGACACCAGGTCTGGGGCAGCAGCGGACCCCAGCCACTAGAAGGTTGGGGGTCATGTCACATTACGTGTCTCCAGCTCCCCGCCCTCCAATTCACCTTCCCCAATTTGGTTAAAACAACGATGAAGGGGACAAAAAGAATCCCTCAAGAGCCGCTGAGGGGAGAGTGGGGCACGACCCTGGCCTGAGATAAGCACACCTCCCAGAGCAGAGACTAAGGGCCCCTCCACCTCCCCAAACCCCAGGACTGCCGCGGGGGTGCGGGCAGCGTGCACGTGCACACTTGCCGTGCGGGTCTGCACACGCGCTCACATGCACGCCCGCGGCCCACGCCCACTCGGCGGCCGCGCGTGTCAGGCCGAGGGTCCGCGCGCCCACGCCGCCCAGGCCGCCCGCTGCTCACTCTCCTTCTTCATGCCGCTCTCCAGGCACTTGCGCAGGCGGCAGGCCTGGCACTGTCGCCTGGTCTTCCGAGTGATCTCGCAGGTGCCCTTCCGGAAGGGGCACCTCAGGCGGGCGTTGCGTTTCATGGCCCTCCTGGGAGAGAACAAAGAGCGAGAGGTCGGCCCAGGGGCCTCTCCAGGCCGCCTCACATCCCGAGGACACTAGCCGCGCCCTCTGTGGGGCCTGCCTCTGCCTCTGAGTCTGGTGGGGTTCATCGGAGAGGTGCGGGGGTCTTTCTATCGGCGGGGCCCCCCCCCCAGGAGTCTCTGGAGGAGGGAGAGCAGGAGGAAGCGGTTCCTGCCACATTCCCACTGCGCTTCCAACAAGCCACCCCCCGGGCCCCTTTCTGGGGGCAACAGCGCCAAGCCCCGCCCAGCTTACCCCGACCCTCCCCTCACCCCCTTGCCCTTAGTACCAGGCACCCCAGGAGGACGAGGCCATGTTTCTGTGCAGGTGGCCTCTTCCTGGGTTTCTCCTCCTTGGAGGAGGGAGCCAGAGGAAACCGGCCCCAGGAGGGTAGGGACAGAAGGCCCGCCCTTGCCCAGCCCCCAGTCTAGACTGGGGGCCAGGGGCAGCCGGAGGCTCAGGAAACTGTGGGGAACTCTCTACCTCACCGGACAACGGCCTACCCGTCCGAAAAGCGGATTCTCCTGACTGATCTGCGGGAGCCAAGGAGTTCAGAGGCCTGAAGCAGGGGGTGTGTGGGCCCGTCAGCCACAGGTCCCGGCACAGCTGGCCGGGTGGGGAGATACCGGGGTAAATGCCTTAGAGACCCCAGCACAACCGCCCTCTCCCCACAGCCAGGGCATCCTGAACTTCCCGCAAAAGACCCAGTCAATGTGGCCCTAACTTCCTTGCCCCCTTTTCGCAGCTGAATAGAAAGAAACCAATTCCTCTTGGGCTCTGGCCTCTGGCCTCTGGTTCTGGTCCACAGTGTGGAAAACGAGGACCTGACAGGCATGGCTGCAGAGTGGCCCTGGGGCTGAACCCGGAGGCTGAGCCGTGTTCATGGTGACCACAAGCTTGACCCCGGAGGCCTGAGGCCTAGGGCCAGTGACCAGCCCAGGGGGCGTGTTCTTCACGGGCGCCACCACCTCCCCCTCCTGCCTGCTGATGCTCCTCCAGAGTCCACCCAGAACGGGAAAGGGGGAGGAGCTCACACTTATGAACGACATGCTGTGAATCAGATGCGCAGCTGGATATCGTGCAGAGCTGTGCAAATTCATTTCTCACACCCCGTGGAATTCATCAGGTCATCTGCCTGACAGAGGAGGAAACTGAGTCTTGGAGAAGACAGATGGCTGTCCTTCCAGGTGAAGGACAAGCTGAAATCTGAACTCAGGTCTGTGATCCACAATGCCAGCTTTTACCCCTACAGCACGCTGCTCCCCACCCACCCCGGGAGTCCCAGGACAGCCACTGAGTGGAGGCAGCCGAGCAGAGGACTCTGCCCCCCAAGGCAGTCTACACGGACGCTGCCGGCAGAATCCAGATCTGGCTCGGATGTCTGCTCTCCTCCGGGTGGCCGTGTTGGCATATGCCCAGCTCAGGATTGTGTCTGGTGCTCTTGCTAGTGACCAGTTCAGGAGTATGCTGGGGCCCAGTTCCAGCCGCTGTGAACTGAAGGGTCTTCTGGGGAAGGTTTCCTTGCTCTTAGAGAGAGGATGAGATGGGCCTTTCTGTCCCTCGGCTGAGCATCGTGGTTACCGCCTGTGGCCCCTGCACGATGCTGCCCCAGGGGGAGCAGCCCGAGAGCAGAGCTCTCACATAGGACAGCAGCAGAGAAAAGTGAAAAGATCCGAGCTGCTGAACTCACCAACCCTGAAGCCTTCAGACTTCTAGAAATGAGCAGTAACATGTTTTCCTCATTGTTAAACCCCTTTGAGTGGAGCATTGCTACAGCTGAACGCGGCCTGACGTGGCTGCTGTGTTGAGCGTCTGTTAGAACCCACCCAACACGGGTGTTCGTTTCTCCCTGGAGCATGGGCACCTTTGGACCCGGCCTAGGCCCAGCCATTCCCTTGGCACCTGAGAACCGCTCAAGCTTGACCACATACGCCCTGAGGCCGGAGTTTCTTCACTCTGGGGAGACGTTGAGCTGCTGCAGCCCATCCCTGGGCTAATCCCTCCGTGGACATCTTCCTGTGGGTTCTGGCCCGCACCCGCCTGACTGGAGGCCCATCTTCGGTGGGACTGCAGAGTGGGCCGTGGCTCTAGGGTTTGTTTCCATCTGAATGTCCAGCCACCGGGAAGAACTCTGCACAGGCCAAGCCAGGCTGGCTGTACCGAGATGCGTGAGGGTCCCAGAGGTGAGCGCTGCTCTCTCATAGCTGGCCCTCCCACAGGGCAGACCGGGAGCCTTCCTCACACATTTCCTTTCTCTGCTCCCCTCATTTCCTGGTGGGCTTCTCTTCCTCTTGGTCTGAGCCTCGCCTCGAGCTTTGTTTTTTCTCTCTCTTCAGCTGGACGACGTGAGCCTTCTGTCCGGACCTGTCTTGCTGTGAGCTGGGACCTTTTAGTCCTTACCTTTTTGGACCTCTCTGTTTGTCTGTTTCTAGGTGAGCTTGTTTTGTAGCAGTATTCATTTATTTTATTCCATTCTTTACTCAACAACCACTCCAGAAGACTGATCTGAACACTTGCATTTTGGATTTTCAAATTCTTTGCTCTTTTACTGACTGATCTGCTATTTTGTTCAAGAACACATAGAGAAACACAGGGGCACCTTAATTCAAAGGGACCTTTCCTGGGTAAGGCAGGAAGACAGAAGATGAAGGAGCCTCTGAGATGTAAATGGCTCTCTTGAGAGTCATTTGGATGGGCCATCAGCCCACACTCTGAACCTGGGAGAGAGGTCAAGCTGAGGCCCTGAGACAGTGCCCAGTGGGCCAATGGCAGAACCCTAGTTAAATGTGTGCGTCAGGAGTGGCAGAACCCAGGGTGTCAGGGGAGCAGGTGGGTAAAGGTTGAGAGGTAGCTCTACCTGAAAAAGCCTTTGCATCCTTCACATGTCATGACGTTGAAGTGATAACCAGTGGCCTTGTCCCCACATACACGGCAGATTTGGGGACCCCCATCTCTCTCATGGGCATTGATGGCCGGCTTTCCAGGAGTGGAGTCTGCTTCTTTGCAGCGCACAAGGTCAGCATGGTTCCAGCTCTCTTCAGGTCTCACCTCCAGCTTTGCTTCTGGGCCCCTTGCACTAGAAGTGAAAAAACCACAGGGAATGAGAGGGCTGGGCAGGATGTGCAGGGGCAGTCCTCTCTGTGTGTCACTCCCATTTGGCTCTGTGGACCCTAGAGCTGCCTCTCGTGGAGGAAATGGGGGTGGGTTTGGAGTTGTTCTAAAAAGAGATGTAACCACGACATTTTATATACAATAATAGGGTTCTGGAATAAGACATGTGAACAAGAACATGGAAGGGAGAAAGGTAAGAGGAAGAAACAAGAAGGAAAAAGAAAAGGCTATCTGGGTTGGCTCATGGCAGTAATACTTGAATGGACTGAGATCAGGAGGCCATGAGCTGGTCAAAAGTCTGAACGGGGAGCAGCCCAGGGGACAGGTCACTTGTTCAGGATGGTTTCTGGGATTGAAGAAACCCAGGGGGGCAGCCCTCAGGTGTGTTGTGGCCCAAGCTCCCAGAGAGAGCTGGAAAGGCTGGGCAGAGAGAGGGTTTCAACTGAGTAACCAAACAGATGGGGAGAAAGATAGACAGGAGTGAGGCTCACGATGCAGGGAGAAAATGGCCCATGTCCCAGGCAAGCGGGGGCCTAAGTGAATAATCAGAGAACTCGTAGCCACTGATAGAGCTGTCCTCAAGATGCCCCTCCAGGGAAATTTCACCTTGAGAATGGACACCGAGGACAAGTAGTAGAGTAGAAATTGGGAACTGTCCTATTCACTGCTTTTCCCAAAAGTCTGTCTGGGCACTGACTGCTGAGGACCGCCACACCACAGATGATGTTGCTTTTTCTAAAACCAAAATGAAACTTTGACAGAAATTTCAACACACCAATTTCTGTTTCCAACAGCATGACAGATGAGAGCTGACAGTTTCACCGCTAAGGATGGATTGGAATTAATCTGTGCCCTGTCCCTGGCCCGCAGAAAACTGCAGACAGACTGGGAACTTGAACCGAACAGGTGTGTATGGGAATCTCTCCTAATTTTTCAAATCATAATCATGACCTCGTATAGGTTTGCAGACAAAATGTATACTGAGTGTTCACAAAAGCCTCAAACCAAGAATTTGATTTAGGGATCTTGGGTTGGTGGTGCTCCCAGACACCCACAGAAGCAGATGTTGATCCTCCTCTCTAGAGGAACTCACATTCCACCAAGGCACGAAGAGTCGCACAAGTAGTGTTCAAGAAATATGAGCAAAAACTCAGAAATCGCAAGGCCAGGACCAACGTGGCACCATGAGCAAGACTCAGCAAAAACAACTTAGAACAAAACCAGACATTCAAAGGCTCCCTGAATTATCAAACATGGAATCTATTTAAATAAATAGTAGAAAACGTTAAAGATATAAGAGCAAAAGACCACAAAATTGACCAAGCAGATTTGCAAAATGAATAAAAATTGACTATAAAATCTGAACAAATATTGACTGTATAAACCAACAATATCAATGTCCTGGGAGTTAGAAAAAGCAAAACATAACTAAAATCTGCAACAACATAGAAGACAGAGGATCACAGTGAAACTTTTCTAAGGTTCTGTATCGTTGAGGGAGGGAAAGATAATAAATAACTCGATTTTGATAAGTAAAGTATACTTGTTAAAATTTCTAAGATAACCTCTAAAAGTCTAGAAATAGAATGCATACCTAATAGAAGCTAATAGAGAGGAAAAAATGGGAGAAGAAGAAAAAATTCAACTAGAGAGATTAAAAGAAACTCAAAGAATGAGATAAATAGAAAGCACTGGGTAAGAAGGTGGAAATAGCACATATAATGATAATTAAATTTAAATATATTAAATGTTCCCATTAAAAGACACTGACAGGGGGTGGTTAAGTTTGCGTGCTCTGCTGCGGCAGCCCAGAGTTGCACTGGTTCGGATCCTGGGTGCAGACTTGGCACCGCTCATCAGGCCACGCTGAGGTGGTGTCCCACATAGCACAACCAAGGCACTTACAACTAGAATATACAACTATGTACTGGGGGGCTTGGGGGAGAAGAAGAAGAAAAAAGGAAAAAAACAAAAGGAAGATTGGCAACAGCTGTTAGCTCAGGTGCCAATCTTTCAAAAAAAAAATAAGTAGCATTTAAAAAAAAAGACACTGAGAAAAATGGTGTCAGCATTTCAGGCTGGGATTATCTAAGGTTTGGGATTAGTATTTTGGGGGCAGACTTTGAGTTGAAGAATAAGGAATGGGGCAGGTACTAAACTGGTAACTAACAATTATTGAAACAGTGTTCTAGGTCCTTTGCGAAAGGTAACTCATTTATTCATCATAACAATTATCATAACACTTATAATCTCACTCAACAAACATATGTTTGAGCATCTACCATACATCGGATACCCTGTCATGTTGGGTCATTTTTCAGGTCCTACGAAAGCTGGAAGTCACTTTTTTGGCAGAAATCCGGGGCCTGCTATAAACCCCTCTAACTACTCACAGACACAGAGTGTGCCAAAATCAAAGAGCATCACAGGAAGGGAAAATTTCCTATGCAAGGTATCACTTCGGAGTGCACACTGGAGGAGAACTGCTTTCCTTAAGTTTCAGCTTCGTTCCGGAGCCATTAGGAATAGTAGAATCTGAGGCTATGGAGATGGTTGGCAGAGAGTCTGCACGTAAATTATCAACTTTGGACAATCGGAGATAGTGAGATGTCTCTTCCATAGCAAACAGTGTAAATGCCGTTCCCTAGGAGGGAAGTGATCATTATGCAGTAACAACCTGAATAACAGGAGAAGCTCGGTGGATGGCATACGCCAAGAAGGTGAAAGAAATGTCTCCAAGAGGACACAGGAGAGACGTTTACTTAAACGTGTCTGATTAATCCCCAATTCCTTAACTCATGAGGAGGTATTAGAATTAATGCCAGACCCTCACTCCATAGTGTTTGTATAACTTTTGTTTGGTTTTGCCTAAATTTGCTGTTAATAAGCAGACCCTGGGACATTCCGTAGGCCAGTCTCTCATATCCTTACGAAGTCCCAGTTAGAGAACTCATGACAGCTATGTTCCAAAGATAGCCCCCAGTCAGCCACATCTCCTGGGATTCCCACCCTTGTGCAGTCCCCTCCATGATGCATCTAGGATGGTCTGGGCTTTGCTTTAAACAATAGAATGTGGGGAAGTGACACTGTGCCAGTTCTGGGCGTAAGCTGTAAGAAGGCCTGGCAGCTTCTGCTTTTGCCCTTTGAGGAGTCCTAAGCCATCATGTGAGAAAGTCTGGCTATGCTGCTGGAGTGGCCACCCAAAGGGACCATGCAGAGAGGCCATGTGAAGAGGGAGGGCCCTGAGATGACACAGACAAGAGAGGCCCAGCTGCCACAGCCTTCCAGCCGTCCCCACCAACTTCCGGTCATGTGAGCAAGCTCTCTTGACCGTCTCAGCCCAGTTAAGCCTCCAGCCAATGCCACGTGGAGCAGAACTGCCACAGAATCATGGCAGAAAATAAAATGGTGGTTGATTTAATCTAGTAAGTTTTGGGGAGGTTTGTTACATGGCAAGAGATAATGGAAACAGAACTAGAATTTTGTTAGAAATAGGTCTGAACTGGGGTGGGTGGGGGTGCCAGCTGACACCCCCAGTCCTGATCTTACTCCACTCTTATGTCAGTCCTGCTTACAAAACGGTGCCCTGTGGGCAGGAAATGACAGTGACTAGGTGACTGGTCGGTACCAGCCATCTCTCTCTTTCATGGGAATATCATAAGACAATTAGACGTGCAGTTTCCATTGACTGCAGCTGTGTTTGCTCTGAGGGCGGCACCTGCTCCTTGCTGTGATCTGTGAAGTCTAGCCAGTGGAGCGTTGAAATGATTGCCTCTTGTATCAGTGAAAGTAAAATACTTCTTCAGTGAGGGCTTTTCAAACATCATTGTAAAGCTCAGTGTTTGGGCTGAATACTAAAGACAGGATATATTCTCAGCAAGGAAGAGTCATCGATAAATGAATGAATAAATTAATGAATTTAGTGTTTCTCCATGCCTGGGGCTTGCTGCGCCGAGCACACTCATCGCTGCCCCCTCTCTGGGTGGGTGATCAGGTGGCATTGCTTAGCTAGTAGGAGGTGGAGTCAGAATTTGAAACCAGGTCAGCCCAACTCTAAAGCCTGTGTTCTGAGGTCAGCATTGTGCTACATTGTTCACCAGACTTGTTTCTGAACGGGTGCACCGTTTATTACACCCCCTTCATTTCTGTGCAAGATTTTTCCCAGGCAGTTTGTCTCCAAGTCCCTCTGTGTCATGAGATTCCTTCGGTCTAGCTCTCTGTTCTTGGGCAGAAGGTGGTTCCCTGAGACCCTCAGTTCTTGCTCTCTCAGCGCTGGTTATAGCAGCAGGGACCACGGAACCTTGCTGCCACTCCCACCACATCCAGAGGCACCTTATCCCCCACCCTCTGGAGGACTGCTGGGCCTTCCTTGCACATCAGAGAAGTGTTCGAGTTGCGATGGCCGTCCACTGGGTCTGACTGGTTGCTGGGAGGCTTCCTCTGTCTACACCCTTGACTTTCTGAGCAGAGGCTCTCAGAAGCAGACGGCCCTGTGTTTACAAAGACCTGCGGGTTCTCTGAGGCTGACACCGCCTGTTTCTTGCAGATGCTGTGGTTCTCAGTTTGTATTTTAGTCATTGTTCACGTTGGAGGCTTTTTCTTTTGTTTCGCACCAGCCAGGGCCTTTTACTAAGCCCTGAAAAATACCACTTTTTGGCTCCGTCACAAGGGCCCTTTGGAGAGCTTTGGGGTGGGCTACACATTCAGGATGGCCCCACGGTGTGCTGCTGCCTCAGAAATCGTTGGAATTACGGAAGGCTCCATCCTGTGTGCGTGCAGCAGTGGCCTTACCAGGCTGGTGTATATACACACAGTGACTTCATTTGCTGAGGGCCCCATCCCCGCTATTAAATTAGGGAGAAGGGAGGTCCTCCTTGAAGGACATGGGAATGACTAATTGTGACCAAACAGGACCCAGCCGTCCCACAGTCTCCTGGAGGTCAGAGGACTTTGCTTTTTGCTCCCTGGGGCCGTAGATGTAATGGGCGTTGTCCTGCTCTCATTGTCAAGAGGGCCTGGACCCTGCCACTGACCCTGGACTAACTCGCTCTACTCACTAACTTCTCCGCTGCTCAGGATCCTCCTAAGAAAAGTGGGCCCTGCTGAAGAGGCCGCCCTGATCTTCGGCAGGAAAAGGGAGAGAAGAGTGCCCTCTTATGGGCGTGTTGCCACAGGGGCAGATCTGGCAGGGCAAGAAGCGAAGGGAGAGGAGGCCAGCAGGGACCGAGTGGCACGGGCCACTCGGAAGACAGCCTAGAGGGAACCACCAGGATGGAGGGCGGCGTCCCCAGGGAAGACGAGTTTGAATTTGGGGATAAAGAAAGGAAGGAGAGTGGTGCATCCTGAGAGGATAAGGGAGGGAAATTCTAACCTGAAGTCAGTTTCTGCTCTAGAAGGAACAAGGATTTCCAGGAGGAAGAGTCAGGACAGAAACGGGGTTGGAGGGCAGGGGAGAGAGGAGAGGAGCACAGGGCTTGAAAGAGAACTCAGGGCTGAAACTGGGAGCAAGGAAAGGGCTGCAGAGGCAGCGCTGCTGGATGAGAACTCGATGGAACCCATGGGTGGGCTGGGACCAGCAGAGAAGGACGGCAGGTTACAGGAGGCTCACACAGGAACTTGTGCAGAGCGCCTGCCTGGGGCCGGGAGAGGACTCAGGGCAATTGCAGCTTCCAAAATAGGGCTGAATGAGACCCTGCTTCAGGTTCACAGACGTGGGGTGTCCTGATCTAGGGGGTCAAGGTGTGAGATGCAGCACACTCCACATGAATGTAGAAACGATCTGAGATGACTCAATGATACGGAATAGAGGGCTGATCATGACAACAAACTAGAGAAAAATCAGGAAAATGTGTGCATCTGTATGCTCCTCCCCCTGCAGAAGGAACACGTGACAGGGAGGGACTAAAGGAAAAGGCTTTGTGTCTTGGGGGAAAGCGGGATGCTGGGACGAGATCAACTAGTAACCTTTGGAGGAAAATATTTAGAGATGGTGTGTGAGAACACGGTGAGCTGTGCTGTGGACACATCTGGGCCAGAAATCGAGAACAGACGTGGGAAGAGGTGGTCTGTATATGCAGGGAAAAATGAAATGCTCAGTAAGTGGGCCAAGATGCTGCCTGTTTGGTTGCAAAGTTTAACAGAGGTGTATGGTGGTGACGGAGAAAATTCTCACTAGGGCAGGAAGAGCGAAATGCCAGGAGGGGAGAGATGAGCCGGAGAGAAGCCCTCGTCAAAGTGTCGGGATCCAGCTGAGAAACACAGAGAGAGAGAACACTAAGGAGGCGAGAATGAGGGACTGTAGTTCAGGAAGAGTGAAGAGCTGAGGGAAAGAAGTTCAAGCAAAGGTGAGGGGCCGGCCTTGACCAGTGGCCCAGGCGGTGGGAGGGGAGGCAGCATCAGGGGATGAAGAGGGCAGATGCAATAGGCCCCAAGAGAGACAGCGGGTGATGAGTGTTTTCCTAAGGTAGCACAAGAAAAGCGGGGGGGTGAGGGGGTGGCGGGGTGGGCACCAGTTTACGCTGAGGCCAGAAAAGAATCTGAGAGGAAGGCAGAGGAGCTGCAGTGTGGTCGCTACAAACTAGGGAGAAATAGCTAAGGGTGAACCAAAGAGAGTCATGGTGCTTGTCAAAGCAGGAGGTTTATTCTGTTCCCAGGGTAACGGTTCAGGGGCGCCTGCATCACCTCTGCCCCCAGCACGTGCACACGCCATGCTTGTCTGTTCCTCGGGGTGTCCCTTCCCGCGTGTCTCGAGGCTGCACTTTGCTCGGGTAAGTGACTCTCCAGGGTCACAGACAGAAGGAGGGTCACTGTGTGAGGCACACGTTGTCTCCACCCTCGCTCCTCCCTGGCTCCTTGCTGGCCAGGAGCCCACCCACCCAAGCCAATGGCAGACTCCCCCTAGCCAGCGGCGGGAGAAACGTCGTCAATCTCTCAGTGTAGTCATTGGGTGAGCAGAGGTGCCCTTAGTCAGTTTAAGTGGAGACTGAAGCTTGGATGATTGGGGAAGTCTTCTTTAAGAAAAAGAATACAAAATTGCAAATACATAATTAGGCACCAAAGAGAATATGTATTTGTGAGAAAGAATGAGAAAAGAAATCACAATAAATCCCAAACGTTACAAAAGGACAAGTAACAAACATCACAAAATCGGGAAAAATAGTGTAATGTTTTAATTAATTAATTGCCTGGCACACTTCTATAATATCTTTGGTTGTCTCTTGGGGGAGACAGAATAATGGTCCCCAAAGATATCTGCATCTTGATCCCTGGAACAAGTGAATATATTTCCTAATATGGTGAAGGGGTCTTTGCAGATATGTTAAAGGGTACAGACCCTGAGCTGGGGAATTACCTAGAATTAAACAGGAGGGCTCCGTCTGATCTCATGAATCCTAAAAATCAGAGAAACTTTTCTGCGTCTGGTCAGAGAAAGAGATGTGACAATGGAAAAGGAGTTAGATGCTATGTTGCTGGCATTGAAGTTGGAAGGGGCCATGGGCCAAAGAATGCAGGTGGCCTCTAGAAGCTGGAAAAGGCAAGGAGACGGGTCCTCCTCTAGAGCCTCCAGAAGGAACCAGTCTGCTGACACCTTGATTTTGGCCCAGTGATGCTGATTTTAGACTTTGGAGATCCAGAACTGTAAGATAGTATGTTTTATATTATTTAAGCTACCAAATTTGTGGTAATACGGCTGCGGCAATAGAAAACAGATTGTACTCCTTATATAACAATTTCGTAATGTCATTTTCTATATAAAGAACAGAAAGATAATAAAGTCTTTCCTCTAACATTGTTGATCAAATTTTACTTTTTCTTATGATCATGGAGAAAAGTTTCATCTTCCCAACTAGCTGAGGATGGTGGTCACACCTAAGAAAACCTCTATCGAGATTCTTGCATATAAGTCTTCACACTTGGAAGAACTTTCCGTGGACTAGATGGTGGCTCCACACATGTCAAATCTCATCTCCCTCCTTTAGCCTGTGCTGGACACCACAGGGCGCGGTGATACTGTGACACATCTCAGGCCTTGCGCCTTCCCGTCATGGCGGTGGATGAGCAGGCAGAGTGGGGCAATCCTTGAACCTGCTGTGGCACTGGATGGCCAGCAGTCACTCAATTCTATGTGCAATTAGTGCAACCATATGCATACACCCAAACTATGTGTGTCCCCAAGTCAGCTGCCCGTAGCCTGATCCCCAGCATCCCCACAGCCATGCCATCATCACTTGACTTCAGAGAAATTGTGACAGTGGAGTAGAAATCATCTAAAAACAACTGTGGTTAAATATCTACTTTTGAAAATGTTACAGAAGCATATGACTATGCAAAAGAGCCCATGTCAGCGAGGGGCCCAGAAGCCTAAGCTTCTTTAGCTTAAATCCATGTCTGCGCTGGTTCCATTGTACCCATGAAACTGAGCCACACAAACGGCTAGAGTCTCCAGGGGAGGTTAGGTCTCAGACCAGCAGACAGAGCCTCTACTGCTCCTCTCTTGTAAAGGAGACTCTTATAAACTCGCCCAGCCTGACCCTGCAGGAGGAGGATGCTCCGTAGGCCTGCCCCACCCACAGCTGCCTTCAGAGAGGCTCCTGGTTGGACCAGGTCCGGGCCCCAGAAGAAAGGGTCCACAGGCTTTCTGGGGGCTTGTGAAGGATGGTGTAATCGCTCTCTCCCGGGGACAAGTGACCCACTGACCCATTCAGATCCTCTCCTAGTGACTCTGAATGGCAAAAAGACAGAGCCAAATTAAAGGACCGGCTGGCTAGGCTGCTGCCTAGGGGGCCACTATATTGAGAGAAAACCTTGCTGGAAATGAGGTAAACCATAAATTGTTTCCTTTCCTAGCAAAGTAGCCATCACCCTGAGGTGGAGATCTAAAACACTCCTTGACAGCGCAGACTAGTCTCTGTGGAATGATCAGGGGCACTCGTATGCCTGTCACCCAGAGCCACCTGAGGACAACCTGCAGGACAGCCCTCTGAAATGACAGACAGAGCCAGAAATGGAAAAATGTGTGGTGTCGGGCTGTGTGCAGGGAATGTGTGGACGGTTTTATTATCTAAACATGCCTTCCAAGAAGCTGTCTGGTTTGGAAAATTGCATGCAATAAAATACTCATTTTGACCATGAAGTATATGATACACGTTAAAAGAGCATCACTTGCCAGCAAGCATATGAAAAGATGCTCCACACCACTAATCATGAGGGAAATGCAAATCAAAACTGCGAGGAGGCCTTACCTCACACCCGTAAGGATGCCTGCTATCACAAAACAGAAAATAGCAAGTGTTGGCAAGGATGTGGGGAAATCAGACCCCTTATGTGTTGCTGATGGGAGGGTAAAATGGTGCAGCCACTGTGGAAAACAGGATCGTGGTTCCTCAAAAAATTAAAAATAGAATTACTACATGACCCTGCAATTCCAACTTTGGATTTAAAGCAGGGCCTTGAAGAGAGGTTTGTGCAGCTATCCTCACAGCAGCATTTTTCACAACAGCCAAAATGTGGAAACAACCGAAATGTCCATCAACAGATAAATGAATAAACAAAATGTGGTGTATACACATAATGGGATATTTTCAGCCTTGCAAAGGAAGGTAATTCTGACACATCCTACAACATGGGTGAACCTTGAGGATTTTATGCTAGTGAAATGAGCCATTCACAGAGGACAAATACTGTATGATTTCACTTATGGAAGGTACCTAGAATAGTCAAACTAATAGAAACAGAAAGTAGAACGGTGGGAACGTACAGCTGGGTGACTATAGTTAATAATACAGTGTTGTCAATTTGAGAGTTGCTGACAGTAGAGCATAAACATTCTTACCATACACAAGAAAGAGTTAACCACGTTCTCTTTGAGAGGTGATGGACGTTAACTATCTTAATGTTGAGAATCACTCTACAATATATATGTATCTCAATCATCACGTCGTTCACTTTAAATATGTACTATTATATCTCCAATTATTCTTCAATAAAGTTAAAATAAAAAAGTAGGATGGTGGTTGCCAGGGACTGGGGGAAGAGGGGAATAGGGAGTTATTGTTTACTGGGTACAGAGTTTCAGTTTTATAAGATGAAAAAAGTCTGGAGATCGGTTGCACAATATAAATATACTTAGCTTCACTGAACCATACACTTAAAAATGGTGAAGATGGTAAATTGTACGTTATGTGTATTTTACCATAATTAAAAAAATAATAAGGGGCCAGCCCCACGGCATAATGGTTAAGTTCACTGCACTCTGCTTCAAAAAAAACAAAAAAGAGGGGCTGGCCCTGTGCCGAGTGCTTAAGTTTGTGCGCTCTACTGCAGGTGGCCCAGTGTTTCGTTGGTTCGAATCCTGGGTGTGGACATGGCCCTGTTCATCAAACCACACTGAGGCAGCATCCAACATGCCACAACTAGAAGGACCCATAACGAAGAATATACAACTATGTACCGGGGGGCTTTGGGGAGAAAAAGGGGAAAAAATTTTAAAAATTAAAAAAAAAAGGGGAAGATTGGTAACAGATGTTAGCTCTGAGCAAATCTTCCTCAGCAAAAAAATAAAATAAAAAAAAATCCCTTGTCACTAAATAAGTTGATCAAATATTTAAAGAATATTAAAAGGGAAGCCAAACTATTAGGCTGCCTTGTACAGGTGGCCCAGATACACAGAGAGAAGGCAGGACATGGAGCCAGGAAGAGCTGTGAAGAAGCAGAAGGCATGGGGCAGAGAAGAAGCAGAAAGGAAAGTAGCAATGGTAGTTAAAAGCGCTACAGTGAGGAATAAAAAGATAAACAGAATGCATTTGATTCTGAATGATCTTAGTCTTTGAACCACATTTATATCTCTGTGAAGCCTGGGTCTGCAGCAGTTAAGATTGTCACCTTCCTTCTCTCCCAGGTCTGCTTCAGAATCCCCACTGCTTAAAGTCTAAGATGAGGATTCTCCAACTTTATTGCGCATACTAGTCACCTGGGGAGCTTGTTAAAATGCACAGCCCAATCCCTGGGTCTGGGCCGGGCCTGAGCTGCTTCCTGCCTTTCTGACAAGCTCCCAGGGGGTGCTGGTGCTGTCCGTCAGCAGTCCACATCTGGAGGAGTGAGGATGTAAGAAATCCAGCTAACCCTGGAGAAAATCAGCAGTACACAAAAAGGATGTGATGGAGAAGTCCCCAAAAGGGACAGGACACAAAAAGGCCCAAGTGCTGGGCAGAGGATATGGCAACAGAAATGTTTTGAACGTTCTAGAAAATAGAGGAAGTAATAAAACACCCATGTGAAATGACTGGCATCATAAATTGTTGTTTAAAGTCAGTACATACTTGCAGGTGAGCTAGATAGCCCTCTCCCAGGAAAAGGGTATGGGGAGGAGAGGCGGATACCTTTAATCTTCAAATGAGTCAAATCAAAAAGCTTCAGAAGCTGGTCACCAAGATTAAGGGGAGGAAAGAATGGACAACTTGTGTGTGTGTGTGTGTGTGTGTGTGTGTATACGCATATATAGTCATGTACCAAGTAACGACGACGTTTCGGTCAACAATGAACTGCATATATGACAGTGGTCCCATAAGATGAGTACCACATAGCCTACGTGTGTAGTAGGCTATACCATCTAGGTTTGTGTGAGAACACTCTATGATGTTCACA
The DNA here is from genome assembly GCF_037783145.1 of Equus przewalskii. Taxonomy (NCBI): domain Eukaryota; kingdom Metazoa; phylum Chordata; class Mammalia; order Perissodactyla; family Equidae; genus Equus; species Equus przewalskii. The sequence continues at coordinate 40,778,832 of NC_091848.1, forward strand.
CAACCAAAAAATCGCCTAATGACACGTTTCTCAGAATGTATCCCAGTTGTTAAGTGACATATATGTTTTATGTACAAAATTCAGGGGGCTGGCCTGGTGGCAAAGTGGTTAAGTTCGCATGCTCTGATTCTGCAGCCCCACGTTCATGGGTTCAGATCCTGGGCACAGACCTACACACCACTCATCAGGCCATGCTGTGGCAGTGTCCCACATACAAAATAGAGGAAGATTGGCACAGATGTTAGCTCAGGGACAATCTTCCTCACCAAAACAAAACCAAAATTCAACTCAGAAAATTTAAAGATCTAGTTGGCTTTATTCAATGACCCATGAATCGGGCAGCATCTCTTCCAGCAAATGAAAGGAGCTCTGAGGATCTGTACAAAATGGAATACTTTTATAGGGGCAAAGAAGTTATTCTAGCAAAGAGTAAGTTGTTTCGGGCAAGATCACCTTCCTTTGGGGGCAGGCAGGGGTCTGTCAGGCAGATTACCTCACTAGTGCTGACCAGATAATTCCAGATTGACTGGTTAAAGGTTCCATTCCTGGGAGAGGCTGAAAATGCGGTTTGATTTAGGGATTGTCTTGGTTTGCTGACCTGGGGCTTAGCACAGGTGACTCCATTTTGGGTCTGTTGTTTCCTTTCTTTAACATATGTCTTATGCGTGTATATTCTGTGTATATATCTACACGCACCTATGTGAGTATGTGTGTGTATGTGTATCAGAACTGGCCAGAGGATAAAGAGGAAAAAAAGCAGGTAGAGGGAAATTTTATAAAAATTGAATTTCTGAGAAGTTGACAGTGAAGCTTATAAAACTGTTGACTTTGTTCAATGAAGGGACAAGTTCGGTAAACTTACTAACTCACATTACACAGGTTTTGTTGTTTACAAAATGATTTCAAAATCATCATCTCGTGTGGAGGTGCCTGTGAGGTGGCAGAGCAGGGCCTGTCTCCTATTAAGCAGGGTGGGACAGGTCTTACTCTTCCTTTTACAAACAAGAAAATGGGGCTTTGAGGTGGGTCCGAGGTCACGAAGACAACAAATGCTAGAACTTCTTTTCTTTTCCCTTTATTCTGATTCTTCCTATAGTGCAAATGGATATACTATGTAAGTTAAAGTTTGTCACAAAACTCATAGGGATAAAATGAGAACATATACTTAAAAGTTTTTTTTGAAACGGATCAAATATTGTGACCAAAAATCACCCCCCTCCTTGGCCCTGGTGTGGGGCAGGTGCCCAGTGGGAGCTCAGACGGAAAAGTCGCACTGTATGAATTCAGATACAGGACGGTAGCTGCTATCTTCAAATTGGTAAATGAAACGTGGCCTTTGTGCTTCCCGGGACAGTCATCAGGTCCAGGCGGTCAGAAGGGTCATTCCTAGACGTGGAGCAGGGTGGAGAGCTGGCGTCAGCCCAAGTCAAAAGTACACCCCGTCCCCTCTCCACTCTTTAACAGGGCGCAGTGACCTCTGGCTAACCCTGTCTCCTGCACGCACAGGCAGTGCTCTGACTGCCTGTGGTTCATGGTCCTTCTCTTTGTTCATAGGGACCCTGGGGACACGTCTCGTGTCTCACGTGTGGGATTTGGATGTGTCTCTTTATCTTAATCCTCAGTTGGATATCTGGTTTGTTGTTTCAGTGTTTCACAGAAGTTTAGGAGGTACGGCCAGGGGATGAGCAGGTTTTGGGTAGCAGGGAACTCTTCCCAGTTCCCTTCAAATCACACCACCTAGAAGGCCCCTGTGTGCAGGAACAGACCCATACACACTCCTAGGTCCTTCCCAGGTTGGGACCAGGGCACAACTCCAGCTTCAAAGAATCCTGCAGAGAAGTCTCCAAGAAATATGAGTTCACAGTATGAAATAAAAATAGACTAAAATGAGAAACGTGACAAGAATATCTAAGACATCTAAGTGTTTGTGATTGGTACCCCTAGAATTGTGCAGTGTACAACCCACACAATTGTATACGTCAGCCATGAGCCTATCCTCTGTTATGGCTATTACTCAGCATTGTCCTGGAAAGCCAAGAAAAGGCAAGCAGACCAAAACAAAAAAGCTGTGTAAAGATTAGGAAAGAAGGAACAACGCTGTTGTTATACATATATAGTATGGTTGTCTACCAAGAAATTCTAAAGGAATCAACTGATAAACTTTTACAGCTATTAAGAGAATTCAGTAACATAACCAAACAAAATAGCAAAACACCAAATAGATTTTCTATATATCAGTAAAAAATCAATTAGAAACAGTAAAGCTATAATGGAAATTGGCTCAGAAAAAGGAAATAAATACAGAAGAACAGAGTATCCAGCAACAGACATGTAAAAGTGAGAATTTAGTCCATGACCAAGGTGACTTTTCAAATGAATAGTGAAAGAATGGACTTTTCAATAAATGCTATTGGAATAATTCATAGAAATGAGTTCCAAGTGAACTAAAGACCTATTTCTTTCTCTTTTGCTTATTTTTTGTGAGGAAGATTGGCCCTGAGCTAACATCTGTGGCCAATCTTCCTCTATTTTATGTGGGATGCTGCCACAGCATAGCTGGACGAGTGGTGCTAGGTCTGTGCCCAGGATCCAAACCTGCGAACTCTGGGCTGCCAAAGCGGAGTGTAGAAACTTAACCACTACGCCACCAGGCCAGCCCCCGAAAGACCTATTTTTTTAAATGATAAAAGTATTAGAAGAAAATGTGCCAAAATATCACCATAATGTTGGAGGTTGATAAGGCATTCTTAAATAAGACCTAAAGAGCAAAATCCATAAAGGAGAAAATTAATAAATTCAGCTATATCAACTAATAATAGCAATAACAATAATAGTAAATATTTCTGTTGGCTAAAAACAAGATGTTAACAAAGTTTAAAAAACAATCGACAGGGCTGGCCTGGTGGTGCAGTGGTTAAGTGCGCACTTTGTGCTTCAGCAGCCTGGGGGTCGCTGGTTCAGATCCCGCATGTGGACATGGCACTGCTTTGCAAGCCATGCTGTGATAGGCATCCCACATATAAAGTAGAGGAAGATGGGCACAGATGTTAGCTCAGGGCCAGTCTTCCTCAGCAAAAAGAGGAGGATTGGCAGCAGATGTTAGCTCAAGGTTAATCTTCCTCAAAAAAACCCCCAAAGAACAAGCGACAGACTTAGAATATTTACTATATGTATATCAAAGGATTAGCATCAAGAATAAATATTAGGCTCTTACAAATGAGTAGAAAAAGACAACCCATATGAAATGAACTTAGGATATGAATAGGCAGTTAAGAAAAGGAAATACAATGGCCAAGAATTATATAAAAGATGCCAACCTCACTAGCTGTTAAAGATTGACTTGTGTCCCCTAGTACCTCACAATGTGACTATATTTGGAGATAGGGCCTTTAAAGAGGTGATTTAGTTCAAATGGGGGTAGTTAGGATGGGCCCTAATCCAATAGGACTGGTCTTGTAAGAAGAGAAAATTTGGACACAAGACAGACACCGGGATGCACACACACAGGGGAAGGGCCATGCAGGCGGCCGTCTGCAAGCCAAGAGAGGGACCTCAGAAGAAACCGTAGCTGCTGACACCTTGATCTTGAACTTCCCGCCTCCAGAACTGTGAGAAAATAAATTTCTAATATTGAAGCCATCCAGCCTGTGGTATTTTGTTATGGCAGCCTTGCAAATCAATACAATAGTGATCAGGGAAATTGAAATATTTTTTAAATGAGTTACTGTTTTCACTCATCCAATTGGGAAATTAATAAAACGGTTAATAAATAGCAAGCATCAAGGCGTGGAGGAACAGTAACTATCGTTCTCTGCGGGTGGGAGTATTAATTGGTACAGGCACGGTAGAGGGTGATTTGCCAGCATCGAAAATGAAAATGCACATATCTTGAGATGTCGCAATCCAGCTTCTCAGCCTCTCCTCTGCAGAAGCACTTGGCACGTGAGCACAAGAAGACACATACAGTGAGGGTCACTGTGGAATTGTTGGTAAGAGTGGGAAAAAATGAAAACAGCTCAAATATCTATCAAAAAGGAGATGGCTACATACAAGGATTGTACTCTGTGGAATTAAAAATTAAAGTGTGGCAGTTGAAATTAATGAGGTAGCACTGTAGATAGATATGGAAGGTCTCCATATGGAGTACAGACAGGGAAAGTTTGTTGAATGGGAAAACAGAATGAAAATAATATGACAACAAATAGTTTATTAGTGTATACAGCCATGAGCCACATAACAACGTTTCAGTCAAATGGACCACATATACAGTGGTGGTCCCATAAGATCAGTACCATACAGCCTAGGTGTGTAGTAGGCTCTACCATCTAGGTTGTGTAAGTGCACATTGTGTAAGTTTGCACAACGAGGAAATCGCCTGGCAACACATTTCTCAGAACCTAACCCTGCTGTTAGGCAAGGCATCTGTATATGACTATGTGAATTGCCGTCTGGTAATAAACACGCCAACCTGGTTAGAGTAGTTACTTTTGGGGGACGGATTAGTGTTGGCAGGATGGCTGGAGGACAGTTTAGCTTTCGCTATACTGCTTTTTCATTTTCCAAGGAGCATGTAATCATGAATCACATTTATGATTTTAAAAAGCTGTTACCTGCTGACAGTTTTGTCAGTTTTGTGGTTATCTCTTGTGTTTATTCCATAATAACTGAGGAACAAGCTGATAGCTCCAGACTAGGAGCCGGCAGACTTATTCTGTAAAGGGCCAGAGAGTTAATATTTTAGGCTCTGGGGGCTACTGGCTCTTTTGCAACTACTCAACTCTGCTGTTGCAGGGCAAAGCAGCCACAGACGCTATATAACGAGTGAGCAGGGCTGTGTCCCAGAAAACCTTGTTAACGAAAACAGCTGGTGGGCGGGATTTGGCCTGTGTGCTGCAGTTTGCCAACCTCTGGCTTAGACTAAGTTTGTTACATAACTAAAATACATTTTGAGTAAGTATTTTTGCTGTATAGCAAAACATTCTTTCCTATTAACCAACTGATTAGAGAAGTAGTTGTCTCTGGGGCCTTGCCTAGAAGATTCAGATTTTAGATTCTGGCCATATCCTTAGAGACCAAACGTCCATTCCGGTGGAGATAACCTATCACCCTGGCCATCGCGGTGGTGACCATTGACCTTCCCAGCAGGAGAGTTATGCAGTCATCCACGTGGGAGGGGGATAGCGACTGCGACAGCTGACTCACTGAGTCAAGGTTTGGTGGCCTCAGAGGTTACTCCTGACCATTCCCAGGTGCGGAGCTGCCTTAAAGCAAAGCTCTGACCACAGCCTCAGCCGGGGTGGACTGTGAGGTGCGGAGAAGGAGGGCTTGGTGGCACTGAGCACATGTAGGAGAGGCTCGGTTCTGTGGGACACGGTGTCTCCCCTCACAAGTAGAGGTGGAAAACTCATCCGTCCAAGGCCGGCTCAGCCACAGGACTGTGCAGGGGGGTAGCGGGGCCTCCCTGAAGCGGTGAGGCCCTGGGACTGTCATGCTGCCCTCTCGGCCTTGGGCCCCGGGGCTGCCAACACTAACCCGGCAAGCTGAGAGGAATCAGGCCTAGGTTGTTCCCAGCTCCCACAGTCCCGGACCGTGGTACTTTCTGGGTCCGGAGATTCCAGCCCTGCACCAGAGAAGGGCTGATTGTGTGTGTGACTCGTGGCGGCTCCTGTAGAACTGGGGTTTCCGCTGTGATGATTTCTCTAGGAGGCGTGTGGGATCAGGGGGCGTTGTTCATGGGACTCAGTATTCAGTGATTGTTTGCGTGGTTTTTTCCACCCTCGAAATGTGGAGAGCAGCAAGGCCAGCACGACACACACCCTCTCTGTTGCTGTCCTCCAATGTAAGACCTGTTTGTGCTCCCATACTTCTTTTGCGTGGGGCTGGGGGGCAGTCCACCCGCAGCAAACGAAAAAGAAAGAGAAACCATACCTGCTTCGTGGTAACTTCTTTGGTGTGACTTCTCCTCTGGGGTCCACTTTGAACAATCAGGAACAGAGGATCAACCAACACATCAATACCCCTGAAGGAGCTGCCTTGGGAAAGACTGGAAAGTTCTGGCTCAACCTTTTGCGTTTCGCAGGAGTGAATACTTCGCTGGGGGGGAGAGGCGGCGGTTCCCGCTGAGGTCGAGGCTGTCCTGCGTCTTGCCTGTCCTGGTCACAGGCTGTTATTTCCCAGCATATGAGTCAATCTTGTCTCTCACCTACATTTCAGTCCAGGTCAGTGTAGGCTCTGAGCGCCACCCGTCCGGCACTCCCAAGTCCCAAGTCCAGCACATGAACTAGCAAACCAACAGGTTACCGTATTTACTCTCATGACACGCCCGCACTCTTTTCTCTCAGATGTCTTCACTGTCAAACACAGGAGAAGGGCAGGCACGTTGCTAGCGTCTGCTTTGCCCGCTTAGTTCTGAGCAAACTTCATGCACCTGAGGGTCTCTGCGCTGTAGGCACTAGGCAGTTACTTTGAACCTAGATCTCCCAACCCTGCTTCCTTCGTCTACACCACCTTCTTGGGTCGTCTTACTTGATGTGAAAGGGAGCGACGTATTGGATTATGGCGGCAGGTTTATGTCAGAGAGAGACAGGCGCACAGGGAGAGAGGGGAAGGGTGTGAGGTGAGGCGGCCAAGCCCGGTTCACAAGGATGCGACCCATGGCTCCAACCTTGGGACAGCTGGCTGACAGGGGGCAAGGAGAATGACCCCAGGGAAAGGTTCTAAGGGTTCTTTCCTCCCCTAGGCCTGCCGGGAGCCAGCAGCTCCTCACTCCTCAGCTTAATCCTTCTTGTTCTCCAGCATCAGCTTCTGGTGGCTGTTCTCACTCTCAGGGGAAAAGACTAGACAAATGTCAGGTGGGCGGGTTTCTTCTACTCGCTTTGATTTTTAAGGGTGCTTTCTGGAAGATGTGAGGGGTGGACTAGGTCCATGCTTCAGACAACAGCAAAGCAGGGTCATAGGAGAGGGGGAGGGGACTGACTAAAGAGACAAGTGGGGAAGGATTCCCAAAAGCTTACCACAGCACTCAAAACTTGGACTTCCTTACACTTATTTTCTGATTTAAGTTGTTTTTATTTACTTTTTATTTATTTTTTGCTGAGGAAGATTCGCCCTGAGCTAACATCTGTTGCCAGTCTTCCTCTTTTTGTATGTGAGCCACCACCACGGCATGGCCCCTGACAGATGAGTGGTGTAGGTCTGGGCCCGGGAACCAAACCCCGGCTGCGAAGCAGAGCACAATGTACTTAACCACTAGGCCACCGGGGCTGGCCCATGTTTTTATTTTTAATTACATGTTTTAATCCAGCCCTCCTGATGAGAAAAGCAAGAACGTCTAAGCACAGTTTTTCATTTTTTGGTTAAATTGGCTTCTTCTCTTCCATTCCATTTGCCCCTCCCAGGAGTCAGGAGGACTTAAGTCTGGGATTTCCTAGGGGTCAACGTTTCTCAGAGTGGTTGCTTGCCTTGCTCTTCCCAACCACATGCAGAAAACAAGACGGCCTACATAGCTCACTGCTAGTGACCTTCAGCCAGCAGCGGTGACTGGGACCCGTGGGCATGGGGCTCCTTTCTCTCAGTCAAGTTCTTGAGCGTCCACGGGGGATTCTGCTAGGGCTGGGAGGCAGTGGGTTATAAATCCCACCGGTTGGGAGGTTGACTTGGGCCTCGGGCACGGAAGACCTAGAGTGAGTGAAACACTGGGTTCGGGTCCTGGTGGAGACCTCGTGGGCCGTGGGGACTGTGGGTCTGGTGGCGCTTGTGGTCCCCTGAGAAGCTGTGACCCGAAGGCCATGACCATAGCCACAGGCGGTGGGAAGGCTGCAAAGACGAGCTCACCTCAGGATACTTTATTTCCAAGCTTAAAAGTAAGCCTTTCTGGGAGCACACAGGACTTTTAGGGCAGTGAAAATACTCTTGTAGGACACTTTAGGGGTGGATACATGTCATTATCCATTTATCCGAGCCCACAGAATGCACACCACCAAGAGTGAACTTGAAATGTGAACCGTCAACTTGGGGTGATGGCGATGTGTCAGTGTAGTTCATTGATTGTAACAAATGTACCACTCTGGTGCGGGATGTTGATGATGGGAAGGCTGGCATGAGGATGGCATGGCTGAGGGGATGTGGGGAATCTCTACCTTCCTCTCAATTTTGCTGTGAACCTAAAACTGCTCTAAAAGAAAAAAGTCTAAAAAAAATTTAAAAGTAGGCCTTTTTGTAAGGACAGACATTTCTGTGTCCAGGAAATAAAGGCAGGATCCTGGCTCAGGTAGGGCAGCTTGCCTGAGTCCTTGGGTCACTGGTAAAACACAGAGCTTTCATCGTCTCTTAAATCTTTCCTGGCTCACAAGGGCCTGGCCTTATCTCTCTGATAAAAAAGGTGAATTATTTACAATGGAAACAGGGAACTGAGAACAAGTTCTAAAATCACGGAGGCAAAGAAACTATTCTCAGGCTTAGGCAGGGACCGTCTGGATCCCCCTTCCTCTCGGCCTGTCATGTGGTCATGGACCAGAAGACAGGAGAGAGGCTGCAGGACTGCCAGGCCTTTTGAGTTGATGCATGCAGCTTTGATATTAGGCACGGCTCTGAGCTAAGAAACCACCGAGAAAATACACGCTAGTCATTAAGGACCATGTACTGATGCCCCTGACGAGGGTCTGAATCAACCTCAAGCACAGCTGGGAAGTAGAAGTGGGAGACCCTGACCCCCGTTCTACACTTGTCTTTTGCAGCAACCGGAAATGTGGAGCTCGTAAGCCACTCCTAGAGAAAAGCAGATCTGATAAGCCCAGGGAGTTTCCCTAGTGTGAATTCATTGAATGTTCTCCCTCTCTCCAAGGAATACTTGTAGTTAAAAAGAAAACATGGGGGCTGACCCGGTGGGTTGTAGTTAAGTTCTTGCCCTCTGCTTTGGCACCCTGGGATTCATGGGTTCAGATCCCAGGCATGGACCTACACACTACTCATCAAGCTCTGCTGTGGAGGCATTCCACATACAAAACAGAGGAAGATTGGCACAGATGTTAGCTCAAGGCCAATCTTCCTCGCCAAAAGAAAGAAAAAAAAGAAGACCAGTGAGAGCCATCTGAGGAGTCATGCTCTAAATAAATTAAATTCAGATGGCGCCTGAGGAAAACAACTGTTTATCAACCAGTTAGGTGCCCCTTCTCAAAATCTGTTAGGATTCCTCTGGGATGTGCTCAGGGAGGCCCCTGGAAAAGGCAGCCAGGGCAGGACGTGGAGGTGACTCTGATCCTGTGAAGCAACCTTGGAGGAGCCCTCTCCCTTTTTGCCCTTGGGTGGAGGCAGAAGAAAGGTGCCCAAGAAGACTGGGAATGGGAACCTTCTCTTTGAACATGGTCCCATTTTATTGTGTGGAAACAGTGACAAGAATTTTCCTTTCCTAGAAATGGCAGGTTCCAGCAATTGGGGTCGGGGGGAAACCAGTAAAATTGAGCTTCTGGAACAGACCCAAGAATCGCTCCAAGCCTCCATCAGTCGTACTTGTTGTGGTTGGAGCCTCAATATCTCTCTTTTCAGAATCTTGGAGCACTTTATGAATCATACTGCTGCACGTGATACCGACGTCTTCTTTCTCCCCCTGGGTTAGCCTCCCTGAGGGCAGAGGCCCTTCCCTGTCTCTTATATCATCTTGTACCAAATTCATTTGCTGGGTGCTCAGTCGGTTCAATAATTCTTTTAAAGATGGTCTTTTGTAACACTGCTTTCATAGTTCTGCTTTTATTGAAAAGGAGAAAAAAATCTGTTCACAACCACCTTGCGAGAAACTTTCTTACAGCTCATGCTACCATTAAATAAAACTTATGCTTACTGTTAATTTATTATTAAATGAATTAACTCTCAAATGAGTAAAACCTCTTAAATTTTATTTTTTTTTAATTTAAACACGTGATGATGGCAAATGTCATGATGGAGATAAATTACGTTTTAATAGCAAAGAGATAATTGGGTATTTAATATATGGAGTTATCTAAAAACCAAGGAGTGATTTGGAATTTTATATTTTTTAATAAATCACTATTGTGTCGAAGAGGAATAAGGGATTGAGGGAAGAAGGTGAAAATCTGGAATCTGATAACACAATGCCTCTTTCTAGCACTAGAAATATGACAACTACCTTCTCTTGATAGCTGTAGCTGTTAAGTTCCTTTGCTCCACAATATTATATGAGAAACTCTTGAATAAAATGTAAAGTTAGGGGTCAGATGGGGAACACGTCTAGCCTGTGAGTTGGATCATCTCTTGGAAAAATTGTGCCTATTCCACGGATAGACAACCAAACACTGATCATAATTACGACTATTCAGGTCGCTTAGCCTGTCAACTTCAGCCAGTTGCTTAGACTTGTTTTCTCTCTGTAAAATGAGATGTAACACTAATTCCTGGAAATTCAAGAAATTCATTCAAGTATGTAAGTGTCTTCAAATTGCCAGGTACTTTTATTTTATTAATTTTATTTTAAAATTTTTATGAAGTACAACTTAAAAGTCTTTAAAAATTTTTTCATTATGGTAAAATATATACAACATAAAATTAGTTATTTAAGCCTTTAAAAATGTACAGATCAGTGGCATTAATTACATTCACAATGTTGTACAACCGTCAGCACCATCCATTTCCAGAACCCTTTAATCACCCAAACAGAAACTCTATACCCATTGAACAACTCCCCATTTCCCGCTCCTCCCAGTTCCTGATAAACTCTGATCTACTTTCTGTTAATCTAATCTACTTTCTGTTTCCATTAATTTGCTTATTCTAGATATTTCATATAAGTGGAACCATACCTTATTTGTCTTTTTGTCCCTGGCTTATCTCATTTAGCATCATGTTTCAAGGTCATCCATGTTGTCACACGTATCAGAACTCCATTCCTTTTTATGGCTGAATAATATTCCATTGTATGTATATAGCTCATTTTGCTTATCCATTCCTCTGTTGATGGATACTTAGGTTGTTTCCACCTTTTGGCTATTGTGAATAATGCCACTATGAACATTGGTATACAAATATCTCTGTGAGTCCCCGCTTTCAATTCTTTTGGATATAGACCTGGGAGTGGAATTCCTGGGTCATATGCTAGTTTTATGTGTAAGTTTTTTGAGAAACTGCAAACTTTTCTTTGTCTTTTGACAATTTGACTATAATATGTCTCAGTATAGATCCCTTTGAGTTTATCCTTCTTGGAGTTTGTTGAATGTCTTGGATGTGTAGCTTCATGTCTTTGATCAAATTTGGGAATTTTTCAGCCATTCAAATATTCTTTCTGCCCCTTTCTCTCTCTCTCCTCGTTCTGGAGCTCCCATAATGCATACGTTGATCTGCTTGATGCTAGCCCATAGGTACCTTAGCTCTTTGTTCATTTTTCTTCATTCTTTTTTCATTCATACTCCTCAAACTGGATAATTTCAATTGTCCTATCTTCAAGTTCACTAATTCTTTATTCTGCCTCTTCAAATCTGCTGTTGAATCCCTCTACTGAATTTTTCATTTCAGCTATTGTACTTCTCAGCTGCATAATTTCTATTTGGTTCCATTTGATACTTTCTATCAATTTATTGATATTCTCATTTTGTTCATACATTGTGTTCCTGATTTCCTTTAGTTCTTGTCTTTGGTTTCTTTTCATTCTTTGAGTATATTTAAAATAGTTGTTTTAAAATTTTTGTCTAGTAAGTCCAATGTCTGGGCTTCCTCCTGGACAGTTTTGTTAATTTATTTTTTCCTGTGAATGGATCGTATTTTCCTGTTTCTTTGTGATCTTTTTGTTGTTGAAAATTGGACATTTGAATATTATAATGTGTTAACTCTGGAAATCAGATTCTTCTTTTTCCCCAAGCATGGCTTTTCTTAATTGTTGAAGGCTTAGCGTGTGTTCAAGTAGTGTTTTGACAGAGCTTTCCTTGAATGCCAGGAGCTAAACAAAACAAAACAAACAAAAACGGCACCTCTCCTACCCTTCATGGATCAGCTCTGTCCTGGGGAACTCGTTTAACACTTACCCACTGAAAACGCTCCATCAACCCTCACTTCCTCCTTGCCCTGAGCCTAGAGATCAGCTGGTGGAGAAAACTTCGGGTCTTCTCAGGTCTTTCTGAACATTTGTCCTGTCCTAGGCATGCATGTTGCTTTCTAAACTTCGCAGTATACACAAACAGTTTTGAATTGCCCTAATTTCCCAAAGAAACTCTCCCTTGCTTTTCCTCCCAGGCCTTAGGCAGTCTATTATATGTCCCAAACTTAATCTTTTGCTCAACGCAGGCTTTTTGGTTTGGCTTACAAAGTTTTTGAGCAATGCTTGTCACTTTACCTCTCTGAATGGGCTCCAAGTTAGCAAATCAGAGACAGCACTTTGCATCAGTCCTTCAGTTAGCCCTCACTTTAGGACAGACAAACAATGATTCATGAATAAGGTCTGCTCTGTTTCCTCAAGAACCAGAGACCAGGGTCCCACACAGGGAATACAGGCTGCTGACTTCAAGACTGCTGCTGAGTCAGGGAGGGGGTGTGGCAAGAGCAAGTAAAAATGCCATAAAGCATTTCTACTGGGACGATACATCAAGACCAAGTGCATACATTCCAAAGATGTTGGTTCAACATTCAAAAAAATCACCGTAATTCACCATATTAATAAAGAAAAAGGATAAAAGCGTGTCCCTGTGTCCTGCTTTTTTCTTGATTCAGCATTTGCTTGGTTGTTGTAAATCTTTGACTCTTCAAGAGTTCCTGCAAAGTTAGTTCTGACAGTTGGTGCTTGTTTTTCACTGTTTCTGTGGAGGGACAGGACTTCAGAGCTGCCCGTTCCGCCATTTTGCTGACATCACCATTGCTGGTGGATGACTCATTTCTTGAATTCTTTGTGTATGTCTCAGTTCCCTCCTCTGTGCAAGGAGATGATACAGGTAGCTTGTGGTGAGGCTTTCCTTTTGAGTAAAGTGATCAATAAAATTTAAAAAGCTCTTTCCAGAAGCCCAAGAACGTTTTGTGTTGGGCTTTATGTCCACATTTGTCATAATGGTGAATGACCTCTCCCCAGAAGGAGCTGTAGGCATCTGTCAGTCTTTTTTTTAATGATTAGTACTTTTTGGGTCCTGTGCAAATAAGTCATGAAGACATTTTCCTGTTTTCTTCAAGAAGATTTATAGTTTAAGCTTTTAACTTAATTCTGAAATCCATCTCAAATTAATTTTTGTGTTTGATCAGATGTAGGTGTCAAGATTCATTTCCCCCTTTTCATTTATTCAGTCATTCCAGCACCATTTGTTGAAAAGACTTTTCTTTCCCCATTACACAGCTCTGGCACCTTAGTCAAAAAGCAATGAACTATATACATATGAGCCTACGTCTGGACCCCCTATTCTATAACATTTATCTATCTATGCTTATGCCAATATCACACTGTCTTGACTGAAGCTTTACAACAAGTGTTGAAATCAGGTGGCATGGGCCATTTAATTTTGCTCAAAATTGTTTTGGCTATTCTTAAGCCCTTTGCTTTACCATATAAAATTTAAAATCAATTTATCAAAATTATCAAAATGCCTGTGATATTTTGATTGTGATTACATTGAATCTATAGATCAACTTGGGGAGAATTGACATCATAGTAATATTAAGTACATGAACATGGTATCTCTCTCCAGTTATCTGGGTCATTTTTTTTGCAGTGCTCTGTGGTTTTCAGTGTAGAGGGCTTGTGTGTCTTTTGTTAAATTTACTCTTAAGCATTTAGTTGTTTTTGATGATATTGTAAATAGAAGTTTAAAAATTATCTTCTAATTATTTGCTAATATATGTATATATATTCTTCATATTTCCCTGTGTCCTGTGACTTTGTTAAATAGTTTTAGTATTGTTCCTTAGTATTCCTTAGGTTGTTCCATGTTCTGCAGATAAAGACAGTTTTACTTCTGCCTTTCTAATCTTTATGCTTTTTTCTTGCTTTATTGCACCAGTTAGAACCACTAATACAATATTGAGTAGAAGTGTGATGAGGCTGGATATCTTTGCCTTGTTCCCAATCTTGGGGTGGGGATCATTCAATATTTCCCCGTTGGCTATGATGGTAGCTGTAGGTTTTTTTTTGTTTTTTTTTTTAAGTTGAGTTCAGTTTTTTTTTTTTTTTTAAAGATTTTATTTTTTCCTTTTTCTCCCCAAAGCCCCCCGGTACATAGTTGTGTATTCTTCGTTGTGGGTTCTTCTAGTTGTGGCATGTGGGACGCTGCCTCAGCGTGGTCTGATGAGCAGTGCCATGTCCGCGCCCAGGATTCGAACCAACGAAACACTGGGCCGCCTGCAGCGGAGCGCGCGAACTTAACCACTCGGCCACGGGGCCAGCCCCTAGCTGTAGGTTTTTTATAGATGCTTTTGTCAGATTGAGGTAGTTCCTTCTTATCCTAGTTTTTTTGAGAATTTCTAGTCATGAGTGAGTGTGGAATTTTGTTGAATTTTTTCTTCAGTTTTTGAGATCATAACGCTTTTATCCTTTTTCTTTATTAATATGGTGAATTATAGTGATTTTTTGAATGTTGAACCAACATCTTTGGAATATATGCACTTGGTCTTGATGTATTGTCCTGGTTTTTGTTTTGTTTTTGTAGTGCTGAATTTCATGTGGTCACATTTTGTTAATGACTTTTGTATCTATATTCATGAGGGATATAGATCTGTAACCTTATTTTCTTATCTTTGTCAGGTTTTGGTATCATGATTATATTGGCCTCTTAAAATATGATGGGAAATGTTTCCTCTTTTTTTTCTGAAAGCTTCTGTGTAAAATTGGTATTGATAACCTTAAATGTTTGATGAGTTCACTGCTGAAACCATGTGGTCCTGGAGGTTTCTGTGTGGAAGGTTTTTTGATAATGAATTCAATTTACTTAATAGATATAGAGCTATTCAGATTTTCTATTTATTCTTATATCTGTTTTGGTAAATTTTATATTTCAAGGACTTTGTCCATTCCACCTAAGCTATCAAATTTATTGTTGTAAGTTTTCAAAATATACCCAATTATCCTTTTAGTGCCCATAGGATCGATAGTGACATCCCCTCTTTCACTGTAGTGATACCCTCTCTCCTGTTCTTGACGTCGATAATTTATGTTTTCTCTTTTTTAAACCAGTCTTGCTAGGAGTTTATTAATTTTATTAATCTTTTCAATGAACCAAATTTTTGTTTAGTTAATTATCTCTATTGCTTGTAAGTTTTCTGTTTCATTGATTTCTTCTCTTATCTTAAAATATCCCCCTTATGACTTTGGGTTTACTTTGCTTTTCTTCTTGTATCTTTTCTAGGTAAGAACTTAGAATAATTGGTTTCAAACTTTTTTCTACTATGAACATATAAACTTATACATTTCTCTCTAAGCACTGCTTTAACTGCACCCCATAAATTTTGAAACTGTATTTTCTCAATCATTCTGGTCAAAGCATTTTCTAATTTCCAATGTGATTTTTTTATTTGACTTAAAAGTTATTTTGAAATGTGTTGTTTAACTTCCAAATGGATATTTTCTAACAACTTTTTTTTTTGCTCCCAATTACTAACTTAATTATTTCTGTGGCCAGAGAACATATTCCATAAGATTTCAATCTTTCAAAATTTATTGAGGCTTATTTTATGGCCTGGGATATGGTCCATTTTGGTACATGATCTATGTACACTTGAAAAGAATGTGGCCTGCAGTGGTTGGGTGTAGCATTTTGATTAGGTGAAGGTGGCAGACACAGTTGTTCAAATCTTCCATAACTTTACTGATTTCTTGTCTAATTGTTCTATAAGTTATTGAGAGGAAGGTGTTAAATCTTCAACTCTGATTTTTAGATTTGTCTATTTCTTTCTTTACTTCTGTCGGCTTTGCTTCATGAATTTTGATGCTCAGTTACTAGGTGCATAAATACTTAAGACTGTTCAGTTTTCCCGATGAATTGCTCCTTCTATCATTATGAAGCATCCTTCTTTATCTCTGGTAATACTCCTTGCCTTGAAGTTTCCTTTGCCAGCTATATTAAGAGCCACATGTTTTCTTATGTTAAATATGTTCCTGGCATATCTTTTCCCATCTATTTACTTTCATTCTTTCTGTTTTCATGTTTAAAGGTATCTCTTACAAATATCATATAGTTGGGTTTTGCTTTTTTTAAAATCCATGTTGACAAACTGTGTCTTTTACTTAGAATATTTAATCCAGTAATATTTAACGTATCTTATAGTTGAATTCAGGTATACTATTTTGCCATTTGTTTTCTATTTATCCCATATAGGTTTTGTTTCTTCACTCCTTCCCTTGTCTGGGTTAAATTTAGTACGTCTTCTCAGTCAGCCAGGGATGTATGGAGAACTTGTCTCGATCCTTTCAGGATCTCTCCATTAAATGTTTGGTTGGTCGGCTGCTCACCCCAACTGGGATTGCATCCTTGTGCTAACAAAGCTGTGGGTATTCCCTGTTCATTTATAACTGAGTTTGCTACCTTTAGCATGTAAAGTCGTCAGATTTCTCCCCACCTCCTCACCTGAATCAAGTCTTCCCCCTCTGGAAGCAAAGTTGCTCGTTAGAAGATTGTCATTCCTGCTGACTGAGCTGGGTGGGGGTTGGGGGAGAGTAGTAGGCTTCTGTTGTTCTTACCTGAATCTCTAGCAGGTTTTCAATCTGTTGTCCATCTCTGGTAGATTTCTAGTGACATAAAGTGGGTATTTTTGACAATTTTGTCCAGTTATATACTTTTATTTAGTGGAGAAGAATTGCTGACCTCTTCTTTCTGTCGTAATTGGAAGCTGACTTTATAGTTATGTTTTAATATAATGTCTTTAACCTTTATTAAAAATAAAATAGTGAGAAGAACATTTTTGCATCTTCTCTAAAACCTCTGTTGGAGGTTTCTTAAGCTGTTGAATGTTGTTTGTGCAAGAATGAGTGGGATAAATTCCTTTCAGGATGTAGTCCAGAAGGTCCCTCCTTCCTTTGTGACTTACTTGGTTCCTTTGTAACAGTCCACAGTTGAATCAGAAAAAGTTAAACCTTTATTTGATAGAAATGAATATTATAAATTAGAATTTTGTTGTTGAAAACTCATTTCACACCGTAAAATACCAAGACATCATAAATGTTCTCCAAAACCACACAAATATTTGCTTCTACAAACATTAAGAATGCTGAATTTCATTCAATAAATACTTGTTGAGAGATTACCATGTGCCAGAGACTGTGCCAGGCACTGGGAATCAAAACAAATGAACTCAGGAGGCACAGCTGCTGCCCTGCCCTCAGAGCTAACAGGCCGGTTGGTGAGAGAGAGGATTATGCAGGCAATTACAGTCAAATGGGATATATGCTATCGCACACGAAGTACAGGTTTTATATTGTGCCCAGTATCAGTGTTTCCTCCCACATTTTCTTTTTTGTCTTTGGAATCCTTGAAGCTTTAGAAATAAAATATTGTTAAAACCTAGGCTGAAGACGTGTCTTCCATGGTAAGTCTCTCTGAATGTTAAATGCTTGACAAGGGACAGTCTCCTTGGGAAAGGTTTCTCCTATTCTACACCTTGAACATGCATTAGATCACTTGAGAAGGTTTTAAAAAATACCCTTGTCTGGCTCCACTTCTAAAGAGTCTGTCTTAAGTGGTCTGGAGAGAGGCCTGAGAACCAATCTTTTTAAAAGTGATTTTAACTCGATGATTTTAAGATGCAGCCGTGGTTGAGAACCATCACAGCCCTTGCTTCCAGTTTCCTCATCATTTGACGCCTATAATAAAAGATGCCTCCTTCTTCAAAGGTTTTAGTTAAATTTTCTGGGAAATTCTTCTTCATGATATGTATGGCTTTCTTCTACTGCTCTGGTGTCTGGTAGAGAGGGAGCCCTTATTATCAACACTTTAAGGTTCTTCAGAACGTGGGGCACTCATTTCTCTCCCCCATTTGTGGACAAGGAGGGCTGACAGCACATCCGTATTCTCTCTCTTTTACTCTTCCCCAGGTGAGATGGAGAAACTCGCCTGATTGGTTAGAGACTGACATCCACTGGGCCACTTTTTACATAGAAGTAGGTGTAGCTACTTTGCCTTTTTAAAAGCAGGAAAAATGCTCCACCCATATCTCTTTTGCTTCTGTCCCATAATGATAGTAAAAGTAGCCAATTGGTGCTTACTGGGTGCTTACCATATGCCAGGTGCTGTTATAAGCCTTTTACATAAATGAATTCATTACATCCTCATACCAACCCCATGATGTACATCCTATAGTTATATCATTTTAGACAGGAGGAAGCTAAGGCTTGGTGAGGTTAAGTAACTTGTTTGAGGACACACTGTCGTTGGGCTGGGATTTCAATCCAGATCATCTGGCTCCAGAGCCTAGTCTCTTAACCTCCACGCTACTGCACTGCTAGGGTGCTCACTTGGCTTTAGCGCCACAAGAGTAGGCACAGCTGGAGGCCATTCACTGTCACTCATGCTTGTTGGCATTCTCCATTCTACTGGTAACTGGCTGTGAGCCTCTGCAGCCTGCTGCATAAAAGTACTCCAAGCCTTCCTAGCAGGTGCAGCTTTGCTCCCAAGCGGGTTCCATGGTCCAGAATTGAGGAGGGGGATGACAGTCACGGGAGCTTCCCTTGAACCAACGTACACTAGACTTCAATCTGTCTGGGAGCTCTGTTCCTCAAGATTTGGAATCCCTCATCCCAAAGGGAGCCTTTACTCACACCGCACACTCTTCCTTGGATTTTACCTCGCCTGTTCTTATGCATTTTGAAGAGAGGCAATGCCTTTGTCAAGTGGCGCAAGGATCACTGCACCTGATTGTGCATCCATGTGAAAAGTTTTCTGCCTCAGAAATCAGTTGTGGTTGTGTGTTGCTATTGACTGGATTAGTCTAGTCCCGGTCCACTACGTGGCTCCAGTTGCCATGATCACATGGCTTTAAACATGAGTTTTGCTCATCACTCGAAGTGTTTTATTTTCAAGAGCAAAGGTTATTAAAATTCGGGAATTTTAACTAAAGCCATTATAAGTAGAGGGTTGCTAGTATCAGGAAAAAGTTTTCCTCTCCTGGTAAACTTCAATTAGCTAATGAGGATTCTGTAATACCTTATATTTTTGTTACCACACAAACGGCATGATCTGCTCACTGTGAAACAAAAGCCAATCAACAAGAGGCAAGATGGTGGCAGAGAAAGGGCATTTTATTATACCTTGCTAGCAAGAGGGAAGATGGCTGATTAAGGTCCAAAAGAACCATCTTAAAGGGGCACAGAATCTTGAACAGTTATATAGGCCAGTGGGTCATAGGGGAGGGGGTTAGGAATGTTGACCCTCTGGTGTTGCAGAGTGGGAGTCGCCACACAAAATCTTTCAGTTTTCATTGATGATGGCTATCAGCATAGACTCTCTGTGTGGGGGTCATCACATTCCTAAGGAACTCAAAAGAAAGAAGATATCGTCTTATTGCAGCTGGGAGGTGTATGCACAAGCAGGGGTCATAAAATCTCAGAGCAGGTGGATCTCCTGGAGGGGGCAAATCCAGCTGGATTAGTTAGTCAGAGGTCATTCAAATTTACAATATGGTCTGTCTTCTACAATATGGCTTCCCTTATGTCAACCTTGTGTTGTGCTGGCTTCATTTTCATTTTTGTCTAAATACAAAGCTGAGTTTTAGAAGACTACATAAGGATACAATTTTTTAAAGAAAATATTCTAAGTTTCCTTACATCCTATTAGAAGCCACCTGAAATCCTTTTTCAAAGTAGGCATTGACTTTAACTTTAGTTCACCTCTATATAGCAGAGACAGGCAAACTACGGCCCATAGCCAAACCCGGCATGCCGCCAGTTTTTGTACATTTTTGTAAAGTCTGATTGAACACAGCCACTCTCATTCATTTATGCCTTACCCATTGCTGCTTTCCCCCAACAACGGCAGAGTTGAGTGGTTGCAGCAGAGACCGCCTGGCCTGTAAAACCTGAAACAGTTACTCTCTGGCTCTTTACAGAAGAGTCTGCTGTTCCCTGCTGTACAGCATCCCCCACCTCTACCCCATCACGCCGGACTCGCATCTTCTCATTTTGTGTTCCTGATTTCTTATTTCACAAGTGAATAATAGCACCTTCTCCCTAGATCAGGTTAGCGTGTTTAAAGGAACGAGACAGAATTTGACTCCTCCTTACGTGGGCAGTACTTGGCTGCTGCTCACTTATCCTCGGGGGAAAAGTTGCCCCAAGCCTAGTTTTCCTAGGACACGGTCAACCCTTTCAAGTTTGCATGGTCAAGTATTTTTTCAGCTCAGAAAATCTTTTATTATAACTTGGATTATTGTTTCTATTGTATTTGTGTTGGTTTCCTCTTTAAGAATTCCTACTGCTTGTAAGAGTGTCATCCAGAGCTGGCCTCTGTCATTTTCATCTCTTTGCCCTTTCCTTCCCAGCCCACACTGGATGGCTTAACACACTTGTCAGCAACATCACCTGTTTTGTTCTCTGCTGTGAGATTTCTGTTATTTTAACTGCATCCAAATGGATGTCAGTGGATTTTTAATCTTCTTGTACATTTTTTCCATCTTCCCCAGCATTCTTTGCTTTTTAGCCTGCATCTGTCTGTCTTTTGGCCTCTGTCTGTTCTTATTATTCCCTGCTTCAGTTCCCTAAGAGGCCATTTCTTCTTGCCTTCTATTAAAAGCACCAAGCAGGTAGTTTCTGAAGTTTTTCTTTCTTTCTTTCTTTTTTTTTTTGAGGAAGATTAGCCCTGAGCTAACATCTACTGCCAATTCTCCTCTTTTTGCTGAGGAAGATTGGCCCTGAGCAAACATCTGTGCCCATTGTCCTCTAGTTTATATGTGGGACGCCTGCCACAGCATGGCTTGCCAAGTGGTACCATGTCCGCACCTGGGATCCCAACTGACGAACCCCAGGCCACCAAAGTGGAACATGCGAACTTAACTGCTGGACCACTGGGCCAGCCCCCTGAAATTTTTCTTGTTTCCTATATTAAGATATTTTCTATGATAGGTTTTATTCTGATTTCAGAGTAACATACAATTTCTTTTGTAAATTCTTTACATGGGTCTTTACATTTAATGTAAATTCTTTACATTCCAACATCTTGACTTGTTGTTGATGCTTTTGTTTATTGTTTTTCCTATTTACTGATCTTGAAATGAGGAGGGATCCATTCAGCCCTGATGCTTGTCAACACACAGGCTGGACAGATTGCTCTCCAACAGCACCCTCTCTATGGGTGTTGCATGAATATACTTCTTAGATCTAGAGCTCAGTAGTGGTTGATGTGCCATTGTACAGATATGCCACGGTTTATTTTTCTGTTCCAATGTAGATGGATATTGAGTTTCCAGTTTAGGGGCTATCATGAATCGTACTGCTATGAACATTCTTGTCGTGCCTGTTGGTGCACATACTAATGCATTTCTACTGGGTTTATATCTAGGAGATGAAATGCTGGGTTATGAGGTATGCATATTTTTCAACCTTAGTAGATAATGCCAAAGTACTACGAATAACAAACCAAAACCACTTAAATATTCAATAACATTTCTTTTTGTTTGATTCAACAAGCCAGGATGTCCTCATAGTTAACAAAATGTTGAAATGATACATGAAAAAATTTTCTCTTGAAGTAGAGCGTCTAGGAAACACCAAAGAAAATAAAGCTCCTTCATTTGATTATTATTCCTGAAAATCATTTTAAGTTAGTGGGAATTTAAGGGAAATAAACCTCTTTCCTCATGAATCACACACTGACAAGTCCTTAAGAGCTGCCCATCTTGGGAGAAGCACAGACTACTGGATCCTTTACGATGATTTGTAGATCTTCCTTTAAAAAAGATCATAATCTGTAAAAAAACCCACGTGAATGTTTATGATTATGTCATCTTTTTAGAAACAAACATTATCAGATCAACACATCCAAAAAATTACTGTGATATAACTACACAGAGCCTTGGTTTTGAAGTCAGACAGTCCCAGACATAGCCCAGCTCTGTCACTTACAAGCCCCATGATTTAAACATTTATGAACTCACAGGGTCGCAGTTTCTGAATTCTAGCACTTAAAATAAAATTTTAACGGGGTTATAATAGAAAACTTCATATGTGTGCCTCATTAAAAAATTCAAACTACAAATGGATATAAACGTGAGGAGAGTACATCTCTTTCCCCCAAGTCTGACCTCCACTCCCCAGCTTCCATGCCTGGCAACAACTACTTACCAGTTTCTTGTTGATCTTTCCAGAAATATTCTGCGTATCCTGCAGGCATAATGTATGTATATATGTGTTTGTATACATACATTCGTATTTCTAACTTTTAGTTATGGAATATGACACATATTAGAAAGTACAGAAAACCAACGTGCAGCTTAATGAATTAATGTGACGTGCTCATCTGTGTAAATACCACCCCACTTACTCCTTCCCAATCACAACCCTCTCTCTAGCCTCTAAAAGTAATCACTATTCTGATTTATATTTGATTTTTACAGTAATCACTTCCTTGCTTTTCTTTATATCTTTACCTCCTATGTGTGCATTCCTACACACCATTAGTTTAGTGCTGATTTTGAACTTTATATAAACATACTCATACTGTAGATTTTGGGGGGGATTTAGCTTCTTTCTATCTTTACTATGTTTGTGAGATTCATCCATATTGTTGTATTTAGTTCTACTTCATTCATTTAAACTGCTGTAGAGTAGAAACTGACAAACTTTCTCTGCGAAGGGATTGATAGGGAATATTTGAGGCTTTGTAAGCCACAAGACAAAATTGAGGATATTCGGTGGATACTCAAATACCAAGAAAGGAAACAAATTTTCACAAATTTTTTATTGATAAAATTCAAAAGATAGTAATAACAATTGGCTACAGTTTTTTGTAATACAGGTCTACCAATGAGAAGGATGGAACTCTTATTTAGGGTATAACATTTTGCTTAATTGGAGTTGAAATCATCAAAGTGTTCATCTGTTAATGGTGATGTGCAATGAGACTTCCTCCCATCTTTGAAAATGTCTTTCCCACAGATAGGTGCTGCCAATACTGACATCAATCCACGAGTGTATGCTTTTAATTGTGCATGTTTATTAGTTGGAAGGGACTTGTAGCATTCCAGTAGATTCTTCTCCTAATACCTGCCTTTTAGCATGTCACTGCAATGCAGATCAATCACTTCCAACTGAAGGTTAGGTGGACAGGCCTCCACTGCACAGTTAAATAGATTTTGAAATACGGAAATTTCCTTTGCACTTGTTTCGAGGTCCAAAAAACACTCCTGGAAGTATAGTTAAAGCTTAGAAAATATATTCACTGCCAATATGTGTGGGAATTGAAACGGTGCTTTTTGTTTTAACTTTTGACAGCACAGGAAGTATATAAAGCAGCTTACCAGTACTTGCGATTCAGACAATGTTAGCTGCCATTGAAATGACTTTACTATAGTATAAACTCTGCACAGAAGCTCTGTTTTGCCGTGTAATTTTAGGTTGGATCCATTAAAAAATATTACCAAGTCTGCAGCAAGAGCTAATTTCCAAAGCCATTCAGTGTTCCATAATAGTGGTTAAAGGTAGTTTTCTCACTTAGAAAAATCTCAATCTTGGTCTGAGCTCAAAATATTGCACTAAAACATTACTATTGATAAGCCATGGAACATCAGTGTGGTGAGGCAAGTCAGGATATTCAGCTATTTCTCACCCAAAAGCCCATAAATTCATGCAACAATGAATCAACAATGGTTAAATCCACCGGACTGAGTGAAGATCACCCTTTGACACAGCTGGTTAAATAACACAAAGGTTCAAACGTTTTGCCACTGGGAAAAAGTTATTGAGCAAAAACCTAAAGCTGACATTCGTGGGGAAATTTGGCCTTACGTTTGGGGCGCCTCTAGACTCCAATCCATCCTCTGGCCCACACAGACTTTAAAAGCCTTGCTGGTTTCTGTTCCCTCTAGAAAGCTTGTGCCCAGGCTTGGCCAGTGCCCCAAGGGAAGAAAATGGCCAGTGGTCTGAGATCACTTAGGAAGGACTCTTTCCTTCCCCTGTTTCAGCTCCTCTAGTCCCCTTTATTTCCACAGCTCTCCAGTGCCTTTAAAAATAGGACGTTCACGACGTATCCGTTATTTTCTCTAATTGTTGCAGCCTCTGCTGCATCCTACCTAGAGCCAGAAGACACGTCTATTTTCTGTTTTATTAATTCCTGTTGTTATTTTTATTTTATGATTTCCTTCCTTTTGCTTCTTTGAATCTAATTTGCTGTTCTTTTTCTAATTTCTTGAAAAGGATGCTTAGTCTTATTTTCACCTTTTATTTTCTAATAAATTCCTGTAAGACTACAAATTTCCAACGAAGCACCGCATTAGCAGCATTCCACGTCTGATACGTACATAGCATTTTTGTCATTTTTCAGTTCAAAATATTTTCTGTTTTCTATTCTGATACTTTCTCTGATGAACAGATTATTTATACCTGTATTTATTAATTTCCAAACATATTAGAATTATCTGGTCATTGATTTCTAGTTTCATTGCATTTTTATCAGAGAACGCACTTTTCATTTCAACTCTTTGAAATGGTTGACACTTGCTTTATGACAGAGTGTATAGTCAGTTTTTGTAAACGTTCTGTGTGTGCCTAATATGCATTCTATAGTTTTTGGGTGTAATATTCTATAAATTTCCATTAGGTTATTTATTAATTATGTATCTCAAATCTTCCATTTTTCACTATTTTTTTCTCTGTTTGCTCCATCAGTTCCTGAAAGAGACTAGAATTTCCTCACATTATTATGGATTTGTCTATTTCTCCTTGAAGGTCTATCAAATTTTGCTTCATATAGGTTGAGGCCATATTATTAGATATATTCAAATACTGTCTCATACTTTTTCACGGTATCTTTTTCTGTCTTTTAACTTGTAACCATTCTGTATATTTAGATTTTATACACATCTCTTATAAATAGCATAAAATTGAGTTGTTTTTTATTCAGTCTGACAAATTCTAACTTTACTTTGAGCATTTGGTCTATTTACATTTAATGTAGTTAATGACGACTCAGTGATAAACACCTACCATTTTCTTCAGTGCTTTCTATTGGTTCTATTTGTTTCCCTTTTCTCTCCTTTCTATCCTCCTTTTGTATTGTGTTTTTTATTTATTCCATTTTTTCTATTAGTTTAGATGTCATACATGTTTTTACTATCCTTTAGGAGTTAGACTAGAGGTTATAAAATGTTTCCTTGATTTATCACAGATAATGTTAAATGATACCTTTATCCTCCTCCTAGACAATGCAAGTGTCTTAAGATAATTTAATCCATTTATGCCCTTTCTGACTTATTTGCTACTTTTGTTGTGTAACTGTACTGCTGCTATTGTTGCTGTTTCTTTTTATGGTGGTTTTATGCAGTCAATAAATATTTATCCACATATTAATTCTTTATTTACTTCCAACCTTCCAACTGGGATAATTTTCCTTCTGCTTGAATAACACCCTTTAGTAATTTCCTGTAGTACAGATCTCCTAGTGACAAATTTTCTCAGTTTTGTTTGTCTGAAAATGTCTTTCATTGTCATTCTCAAAGGATATATTTGCATGGTACAGAATCCTATTTATTATACTATTTCAGCATATTGAATATACCATTCTACTATTTTCTGGCTTTGTTTCTGATGAGAAGTCAACTGTCAACTTAATTACTGCTCTCCTGAGGGTAATTCATCCTTTTTCTCTGAATGCTTTCAAGATTTTTTTCTTTTGTTTTCAGCAGTAATATTCAAATGCGCCTAGGTATAGATTTCATTTTAATTTTTCTGCTTGGTATTAAGAAGACTTCTTAAACATTGAGCCTTTCAACAGTTTTAGAAAATTCATATTTCATATGATTTCCCAACATATTTCTTCTCTTAGCAGTCAAATTTCTTGAATCCATGTTCCATGTCTACTATTCTTTTCTCTCTTCCTAAGGATTAAGTTATCATACATCTATCCTTTCTTCTCTTTTGTAGTTTCCATCTCTTTGTCTCTGTGTTCTTTCCAGGTAAATTCTTTCAATCTATCTTCTAATTTACTAGTTTTCTCTTTGGCTGTATCTATCCTGCTGTTAAATGCATTCATTGAGTTTCTCAAGATGACTATTGTTTTTTATTTTTTTTCAGATGGGCACCTGAGCTAACAACTGTTGCCAGTCTTTTGTTTTTTTCCCTGCTTTTTCTCCCCAAATCCCCCCAGTACATAGTTGTATATTTTAGTTGTAGGTCCTTCCAGTTGGGGCATGTGGGACGCCACCTCAGCATGGCCTGATGAGTGGTGCCATGTCCACGCACAGGATCCAAATGGTGAAACTCTGGGCTGCTGAAGTGGAGCGCATGAACTTAACCACTCAGCCACAGGGCCGGCCCTGACTGTTGTATTTCTAAATTCTAGGATTTCTCTTTTTTCTCAGATTTGCTATATCATTTTTATCATTTCTAGTTCTCCTGAAAATTTCAATATTGACTTTCACTTCTTTGAACATAGTATCTTAGTCAGCTCAGGCTGCCATAACAAAATACCATAGCCTGGGTGGCTTAAACAGCAGAAGTTTATTTTCTCCCAGTTGTGGAGGCTGGAAGTCCAAGATCAAGGTACCAGCATGGTGGGTTTCTGGAGAGGACTCTCTTCTCGGCTTGTAGATGGCTGCCTTCTTGCTATGTCCTCACACAGCAGGGAAAGAGAGAGAGAGCAAGCTCTCTGGTGTCCCTTCTTATAAGGGCACTGTTTCCATCATGAGGGACCCACCCTCATGATCTCATCTAATCCTAATTATCTCCCACAGTCCTCATCTCCAAATGTCATCATATGGGAGGTCAGGGCTTCAAATATGAATTTTGGGAGGACACAATTCAGTCCACAGGAATCCATGCCAGTCCCCCCAAATTCATGTCCTTCTCACATGCAAAATATATTCATTCCATCCCAACAGCCCCAAAAGTCTTAACTCATTTGAGCATCAACTCTAAAGTTGAAGGTCTCATCTAAACATCATCTAAATCAGATATGGGTGAGACTCAAGATACGATTCATCCTCAGGCAACGTTCCTCTTCAGCTGTGAACCAGATAAATTATGTGCTTCCAAAATACAATGGTGGAACAGGTGTAGGATAGATACTCCTGTTCTAAAAGGGAGAAATCAGAAGGAAGAAAGGAGTAATGGGTCCCAAGCAACTCCAAAACCTAGCTAGACAAATTCTATGGGATCTTAAAGCTTAAGATGAACCCTCTTTGGCTCAATGTCCTGCCTTCCAGGTCCACTGGGATGGCAGCATTACTCCTATGGCTCTGGGGAGTGGCCCTGCCCCTTCGGCTATGTTGTGCCCCATCCCCACGGCTCTCAGTGGGGGTCCCATCACTGCAGCTCTGCCAGGGTAGGGTCCCAGGGACGGCCCCACCCTTAAGGTTCTGGGGAGAGGCCATCTCACCTATTGAAACTGAGGCGGTGGCCCTGATAATATCTGAAATGCCTTCAGGGTTATTTTTTCCTTTTCTTGAAGAACTGTGCACATTCACAGCATAATAGCTCTGTCGTCTCATCCTGTCAAATCCAAGAAGTCTGACAGCCTTCCTTCATGTCATCCTGTCTCCATCCCCTTCACTTCAAACTGGCAGTGTTCCTAGTCTTACAGCCTCATAAACTCTTTATCAAATAGCTGTTCAGCCACACCCTTAGTGTTCTTTTCAGAATAAACTTTCTCATTTTTTTGAAACATACATAGGCTGAGAACTTTTCAAATCTTCAAGTTCTTGTTCCTTTTTGCTTAATTCCTTTTTCAATTCATCTCTCTCCTTTCATGTTTTCCTATAAGCAGTCAGGGGGAACCAAGTCACTCCCTCAATACTTTGCTTAGAAATCTTCTCAGCTAAATATCTAATTTCATCGCTCACAAGTTTTATCTTCCAATAATACTGGAACAAGTTCAGCATGTTTAGGTATTTGTTACAGCGGCTGTCCACTCCTGGTACTAAGATCTCTCTTAGTTGGATCAGGCTGCCATAACAAAATACCACAGAATAGATGGCTCAAACAACAGAATTTATTTTCTCATAATTCTGGAGGCTAGAAGTCCATGTAGCAAGCATGGTTATTTTAAAATCTCTCTAATAATTCCAATATTTTAGATCCCTTTAGGTCTGTTTCTATTTTCTTTGATTTCTACTGCTGCTTGTTCAATGCCTTCTTATGTACCTGGATTTCCTTGGTTGTGTTCTGGAAATTATACATGAAAAATTGTTTGTGAAAATAAATTGAGGTCCAGAATGATGTCAACTTTCTCCAAAGAGAATTTAAGTTTTGTTTCTGACAAGTTCCATGACGCAACAGGGATCAAAGATCTCTTTAATTCAATTTCTGGGATTGAGAATTTTTTTTGATCATTCAGATGATTGGAAGCTAACCTGTAGTCTATGTGAGGCCCAGTTTAGTTCCAATTCACTCTTATTATCGGGACATAGCCTTTTGGAGTCCCAAGCCAAATGGAGGTGGGTTACCAGGGCCTCAACCTTGACTCCAGTTTTTGTCGCCCGGGGTTTTGCAAAGCTGGTGAAAGCGTTGCTTAGCCTTTCAGCCACATTTTCTAGAATTTTCATATTCTTTCAGAAAAAAAGTGGCTCCAAACGCCAGACTCAACTTTCTGAATTTGTCTTCTCTTAGATTTTTGCCCAGAAATTCTTTACTATTTAGTTGGCTCTCCATTGTCTTCAAGCTGATTAAAATATGTTTTTAATCAATGGTCCATGCTTACTGCCCCCTTCTCTAAGCATGATTACATAATCTCACATCTGCCCCTCCCCACTTCCCTCTGAGAGCAGGAAGAAGGAGAGCACACTGTGGGGCAGCCAAGCACGAGGTTCCAACCATTTACTCAAGCACCAAGAAGATGCTTTAGTAATTTATTGGCTGATCTTCCTCGCTGAGTGTCTGTAGTTTGCCTGGCAACTAGAATTTTTTTGAAATTATGTTTTATAACTACAATATGCTTTACATAGGTTTTAATCAAATGTATTTTACTTTCAGTAAATATAAAAGAGAGAATAAATTTTTATTTTTTTTAAGATTGGCCCTGAGCTAACATCTGTTGCCAATGTTCTTTCTTCTTCTTCTTCTCCCCAAAGCCCCTCACTACATAGTTGTTTATTCTAGTTGGAGGTCCTTCTAGTTCCGCTACGTGGGATGCTGCCCCGGCATGGCTTCATGAGCTGGGCTAGGTCTGTGCCCAGGATCTGAACTGGCGAACCCTGGGCTGCTGAAGCGGAGCAGGCAAACTTAACCACTTGGCCACGGGGCCGGCCCTGAGAAAATCATTTTTACACTCCTCTGGCTTGATTTCACAGATCACCATGTACGTCACAGAACAGATGTTATACTCAGAAGTAAATGCAAATGAATTCAATTCAGATTATGTAAATTATTAATCTTAATAAATTTATATGTAAGAAAAATGACTACCCCAACATTAAGTCTGATTTTTATCACAATAATAAGATAGGCAAAATGTCTTGGTCCTTGAATTTATATTATACAGATAGTATATAACATTATATGTAAACACACAGTTTATAGCTCCAATGATTTCAGAGGTTTTTCATTATTAATTAAAAAAAAGATTTTCTGCTGTAACTCACAGCCGCATCTCGGTATCTAAGAGTCCTTTATCAGCTTGCTCTCTGCTCTCTTTCATAACTGCCCCCTCATCTCAACCTTCTTTCCACGATCCTCTTTGATTGGGACTTAAGGTCCCGATAGATTCCCCTTGGTCACATGTACGTGCGCAAACCTCAAGTGAAGGGAAATTATTTGCATAAGATTATACGGTCAGTGGCAGAGCTGACCAACACCCAAACCTTCTGAATGCCAGGCTCAAACTTCCCCCTAAGCCCCGGTGCTTCCCTAACCTGACAGCCTACCCTCAGGCCAAAACAGCGGACATGTGCCTCTCCCACGGGGCTGGGGGCGGGGCGGGGCGGGGGTGGTGGTTGAGGGAGAAGGTAGAACTAATGGGTTCACTCCCCTTCCCCTTCTCAGAATTTTACTTTCAGTCGACTCTCTAGCTCTGTTCTGTAATCTGACGAGGTGGTATGTGTCAGCTATGTCACCAAGCAACATTACCCAAGGTAAAAATGACCCCTGATTGGTAACCAGCAACTGACTGGCAGGAATTATAAATGAACTATAAATACCTAATAGGAAACCACAGCTTTGAGCTTTCCTGAGTGTGCTGGCTTTTGTAACTGGACAAATCCATCGGGGGGACCCTGGAAACTTTGCCTATAGAATTATTACAAGAGATACTGGCCTCTGGGGCATGTAAACTGGGGCAGCTCCTATACCCACCCAATGCAAATCTTTTTTCCTTGCACCTGAGCTTTGCAGCCTGGGGGCTAAAGAAAATAGCTGTGTGTTCTGTAAGGATATGGCAAGAGTTCGCAGAGGAAAAGAAATGCTTGATGCTGTGCTGCTGGGAGCCGTGGTTCCTGTCTTATATCTTTCTGAGTAGATTGACACTCAAATCAATTAAATATGGCCTATGTTAGTCTCGTGAGTATGAATGTTTAGTTGAACCTAAGACCAACCCCCGGTGGGCATTGCAGAAGGTACCTGGGCCAGAACTGGGCAGACTGTGCCTCATGCTCTGCTTACAGCCAGCACAATGCGATAGAGGTATCCTGTCTACCTCCAGAAGAAAGGTTTTTTCTATAACACTGACACATTTTGCAGCTTTATTTGTGATGGAGTATAGTTACATGCTAAAAGAACCCATAAAAAATAATCTAGAATCCTGTTTTCAGGTCACAAGAGTCCAATTGCTATAATATCAACTTTATTCTCTACTAATTTCAATAGGAGATTCCATAACGTAGATGAAATGTGCCAATTCAAATGGGAGTGCGTCGTTTCCTTAAACAATGGACAGTCCTTCACTTTGCCATTTTTATGGCACGGAGCTGAATGACGCTGCTTCTCCTTCTCTCTCTACTTCCTTCCAGATGGAAAATCAAACTCACCTTAGCTGTTTTCCTCATTTTGAGTTTCTTCCTCTCTAAATTGTCCCTCCTCAGGTAAATTGTCAGTGTCTGGGACCTCATCTTGCTTTTGCTCAGCAAAATTCTGTCTGAGCATGGCTTCCGTCTGCCTGTGGATGACCTGATGGGCTGCAAGAACGTGCTTCCGCTGAGCGTTCCTCACTGTGCCGAAGAGACGGAGGAATTTTACTCTGAAAGTCTGAATGAAATCATTCCCAAAGGTTTTCAAGACACTAGTGATAGAAATGATAATTTTGCAAACAACATATTCTTTTGCTGAAGGCTAATTGGGTTAAATAAAAATTACCTGCTCTTTCTTTTAGGACCCCTTCTAAAGGTAACGAAACCCAAGTCTTATTATCCCTGCTCTCCTGTTCCTGCTCTCTGGTTCGGTCGCATCATACTCCTCCCCACCTTGCCTCATCCCACTCCTCAGCAGCTTCCCTCGCCTGGAAGGTCTGCACTCCAAATCCTTCCCTTTCCGCAAAGCCCAGCGCGAGTCCCAGCTCCTCCAGGACATCTGCTCTGGCTGTGTGAGCCCACAGTGCCATTACCGCACTGGAGTCTGTACCAACCCATTCAGCACTGAAGCAATTCACGTGAGTTACATGTTCTTCTTTACCTAGATGACAAATGACTTAAGGTAAAGACCCTATCTCATACTTCTCCTTGAGCTTCACTTCCTAACATGGAAGGCACCTGTTGATTGATGATGAGTTTCTGAGCTCATGGCTTTAGAAGGTGGTCCTAGCTCCATATTCTAAGAATATTTATTATCAAGGCTTAGTATGTTAAGCACCCCACTTCCCTTGGAAAGGAGTAATCATGATGATGATGATGATGCTAGCAGTTAGCATTTGTCCTTACTGTATACCAGACTCTGTTTTAAGCAGTTGGCATGTAATTATTCATTTAAACCACCCCACACCCTAAAGAGAGTATTATTAGTATCCCCATTTTCAAATGAAGAAACTGAGACACAGAGAGATTAGGTAATTTGCCCAAAGTCACACAGCTAGTAAAAGACAGAAGTACTGTGGATTCTGTGCTATTCAAGTCTCAGCCAGTTTACATAGGGTAAATCATACAGCAGCTTATAGCACTTCCCAGTAGTAGGGGTGAAAGAATGGGGGCTTTGGAGCCATACAGACCATGGTTCAAATATGCATGTCGTAGAATGTCTCTAATTTCCTTAACTGAAAAATGAGAACACATCTACAGCTGTTAGAAGAAATTGAAATAATGTACCTTTAAAAATCCTTAGTACGTTGTCTGGAACCTAACATGCATCTAAAATTTGGGAGTAATTGTTATTTTACATTTATATACAGGTATCCTCAAGGTGTTTCCATCCATCAGCTTTTTAAAAAATGAGATATCTCCAAATGGTCTTTATACAATATTTGCTTAATTTGGGGTAAAGGGTATATATAATACATATGGTTCTTTTTTTTTAAGAGAGACACTAAAGGTCCTAGCGTGTGCTCCCTGTCCATGTGGCTTTCTTGATTTGGCATAAACACAGAGGAAGAGGCTAAGAACTCACCCACTTGCCCACAGACAAGTCCCATTGGATTCCTTCAGCTCAAGTGCCCCCTCAGCTCAAGGAGCTGGGGGAGGGGTCACAAACTAGGAACTATTCAACACACTACTTCCCCCTCCTTCACTTCCCTCAGGTGGAATTTATCTGAAGCAGGCTGATCTCACTTCAGGCCTGGGAGAAGTGAAAAAGAGTTGAGCATTTTCTTAAGGATCTAGAAAATACAAGATCCCTTTTATAACATAGGTGACACAAATATTTATTTAATCTGGAAATTAAATTTTGTTGCTATAGGTATTATTACACACTGTTGACAGGTGTATGAATTAGAACAGTCTTTTTGTGGGGGCAATTTGGTAGCATCTATCAAAATGTAAAATGCATACATCCTATTTCCAGCACTGCACTGCTAGAATTTACTCTCAGAAACATGACCAGGATATGTGGAAAATATATTGATTGCAGCACTGCTGTTTATAGGAAAACACACTGGAAACAAACTAAATACTTATTGCTAGACAGTACTGGCTTAAAAATTACAGTACAATCATGTAATGGAAAAATAAGATATTTCTTTGTTCTCTTCAAATGCATTAGAACGCCACCATTCCTTTATCCTTGGTTAAGTGATCTGAAATATTACACACTTTTCTCTTAAACCTCCAGAATTCCCATGCATAACTCTGAAACATTCCGAGCCATCATTTCACTTATAAATATTAGTCTTCTCCCAGGTACACCCCTCCCTCTGGGATCAGATCTGTCACCAATAGTCTGAGAGCTCTAGAAGAATATTCCTTTTTTTGACATATTTTTTCTCTTCTTCTCTATTGACTAAAAGCATCAATCTTCAAAACCATGCCACTCACTTTTGACGCATGATTAATGAGGATATTTATACTTAGACACAGTCCTGGCAGACCCAGGAGCTATTTGTGGCACAGGCAGAGCAGCCAAGTAGACGCAGGCTCCCAGGCATCCCTGCTTCTCAACGCCCACCTCCATGTGCCCGCCTCTGAAAGGTGCTACCATGTGAAAATCCTGCATCTTCTCAACATTTACTTATGTTAAAAAAATCAAATCAAAAAATACACTTCTTCGGGGCTGGCCCAGTAGTGTAGTGGTTAAGTTCATGCACTCTGCTACAGTGGCCCAGGGTTTGCGGGTTTGGATCCTGGGCGCAGACCTACACACTGCCCATCAAGCCATGCTGTGATGGCAAACCACATACAAAATAGAGGAGCACTGGCACAGATGTTAGCTCAGGGACCATCTTCCTCAAGCAAAAAGAGGAAGATTGGCAACAGATGTTAGCTCAGGGCCAATCTTCCTCAGCAAAAAATAACAAAAACAAAAAACAAAAACACCTCTTGTGAGAACTTGGGAACTTTCCCTTTTTGTTCTGGAATCAGCCTGAAGAGAACTCGACAACCTCTGAAATAAGAAACCTCAGGGATTCTCCTTCAGAAATCTCCCCACGCCCTTGCTCAGGTTTAAATCTCTGGGATACTGAAAATAATTTATATCTCTCAAAAAAATCATAAAGTGGAGCATTTACATTGGCTCACCTTTTTCTTTGACAAAGTTCTTTTGCACCTCTGGGATCAAGAAACTATAAACCAACTCTGCGACAATCTCCTCTGACTGGAGCTGAGTTCGACTGAAAAATAAAAAACAAATTAAACTATTCCTTTGTTGCCTTACTTGAGCTGCCACTTTATGCTTGGATCCTCCTTGCTCGTGTGAGGAAGTCCACTCGCCTTTTCCTTGATTAAGTGATCTGAAATATACTCCTGGTGAGCTTGGTTAAAACCATGGGAAATTCAGATTTGACCCTGTCCTTCATTTACCTTTCCTGCCAGGAAGGGAATGTGAGCGATACAACTTATACGTGGAAGCCAAAAACCTCGGGGGGAAGTCCCAGTAACGTTGCACATCCTTATTCACATTGCTTTCCTGCTGTTCTAACCATAAGCAACATGGAAGGGATCCAGATTACAGAGGATTACCGAACAGTCTGTTCCCAATGCTCTTGTCGTGCGAAAGAACAGGCACGTTGCCTTCTAGACTTGTGCTAATAAAACAGTGGACACTGAAGCGTGAGCTACATATTTGTTTCTCCTTGGACGTGAAATCTTAAGCTCTTGAAAAATGCACATGAGTAACAGCGAATGGGCTGTCCATTCTACCCCCTGTTCCCTTGGTACACACCGGCTCTCCATTTCATAAGCAATGTCATTAATTTCCTTAGCCACCTTCTCAATTTCTGCCCTGGCTTGTTCTTCTGCAGTGTTCTCTTCGGTGTTCAGTATTATGTCTTCCAGATAGGAAGTTACAGTACTTTGGTGAACTTTAAGAACCTGTGAAAACCAAAAAGACCCCAGTTACTGAGAAGAGCATTGCTACTGGAAAGAAGAAAAAGGCACCAACATGGGTGGCCTTTTGTGAGCACATCTATTTTGCCCATTAAGTCAACAGTCCCCTCACCAATCATTCCTTTTCTTCACTCTCTAGTCAGTCTGTTTGCAACCCACCCACCTACCCATTCTGGGCGGCCCACACCCATCGAGCCCATTTTAGAATATGAGTCTTATTCGGGGTGGGCAATACAACACCGCAGAAAGATCATGGGCTTCAGAGTCAAGAACCCTGTTTCAGATCCTGGCTTTGTTCTCCCCAGCAGTGTGACCTGGTCAAACTACCTAACTGTGGCAGAGACTAAGAGATATTTCCCAATTTTCCTTCTCTTCTTCCTCTTACATAACAGAACCCTGGGCTCTAGCTGAGCCAACAGTCGCCTAGAATGAAGACTGCCTTTCCCAGCACCCACAGTTGTGGCAAAGTCCATAGCATAAGCAGAAGTGATCTCTGCACTTTCTAGAAAGGATTCTTAAAGGGAAAGACAGCTTATTTTTCTCTTCTCTTTTCATTTCAAAGGGACATAATGCTGAGCACCAGAAGTCATCTTAAACTGCCATGACGGCCAGGCCTTAGGGAGAGAAAAGCAGAAAG
Source organism: Equus przewalskii (assembly GCF_037783145.1). Lineage (NCBI taxonomy): Eukaryota > Metazoa > Chordata > Mammalia > Perissodactyla > Equidae > Equus > Equus przewalskii. Next base: position 40,814,470 of record NC_091848.1, read on the forward strand.
CTAGAAGGAACCTAGGTCTCTGATGAAATTTTTGAACAATCATATCAACCTTGGGCTGCTTCTTGTTAAAGCTTTCCTGAAACTGTGAAATAGAATACACATTTAGAGAGGTGCAGAGTACCTCAATGTACAGTGTAATGAACTAGGGTACAGCCAGTACCCGTGCAGCCACTGCCAGGATCCCAGCAGGCCGCTGTGGCTTCCTCCTCACCACCGCCCCTTCCCACTCTCATGGTTTTATGGTAAACACTTCTTTTTCTTCAGAGTTTTGCTCCTTGAGTATGCACCTGTCAACAGCACAATTTAGTTTTGCCTGTTTTACAGGTGGACACACAGGAAGGACCGTGAGCACCCAGTGCAGCACACTTAGTTTTGTTTGCATCCCGACTCCTCGACAGATTCGGAGCTCCATGGGGGGAGGGCACTTTTCTATTTCATGTCTGAATATTTCTTTGTATCTGAGATAATGCTTGGGACTCAGTAACAACTCAGCCCGTTTCTCGACTGGCACTGCAGCAGGACTCTGAGTACGTGAGGTTTACTTTATATCTCCCCACCACACGCCGAGTCCGTGGCCGTGAGTCCCTCTGCCTTCCCTGTGGGGGAGACCCAATGACCAGTTTAATACAGTCTCAACCAAGCAACCAGCCAACCAAAGTATATTTGCTCCATGTCTATTATGTACAGGGATCCATGCTGGTGCTGTGGAAGGCACGGAGGGATGTGCAACGTGCCTGCTCTCGCAGAGCACTCTTATTCAGGAAGCAAGTTGCACCTGTATGGAACAATTAGACAGCCGAGTCTTATAATACCCAGAGATGGGAAGTTTATTGTGGTCCACCTCTAGCATTATATGTAATTGTGTGTTTACATATATCTCTATAAATGTGTAAGTTTCTGGATGCATTTGTGCTTGTGTGTCCATGAGTGAACCAGGAAACATAGGTAGCCATATGATTGTTCCTCCAAGTCTTTGCTTGCTAATATTGTGTACACTGGATTATCTTTGCGCATGTGCATGCAAAAGTGTGTATGTGTTTAAATGTGAGTTTATGACTTTGTCTATGTTTCTCAATATGCATATGTTATTTTTCCGGAAATTTACTTAATGTATACATTTCTGTGTTTTGGTATATTTATGTGCAAGCATGTTCATCTTTAAGAGGGTTGTAAGAAGGGAGATTGGGAATTTAAATGATGGATGGTATTTGAATCTTGGGTCCATTTGGCTACATTCTTTACAGAAATGATCTGTAAATCAGGCTGGAAGGGTCCCCCTAACCCTTCCTTGCCCTTCCTTGACATGGCCGACATGTCCTGGTCGTTCCCATTCAGAATATACCTTCCCAGAAGCCCTTTCCTGCTCCTCCCTCCCATGTTTTTGGGCACAGGGGCTCCTCTGTCCCTTTCCTTTCCATTCTCACTCTCGTTGGCTCTTCCTACCCCACTGGGTTTTCCTTAGTGATATTAGGTAGGGGATAGTAAGTTCTGGTTTGCTAATAATTTCTACTCAGTAACTCTTTTTGAAGCAAAATATGTTAGGATGGTAGGAAGCTAGAATATGAATTATTATAGGCTGTTACCCATTGTAAATGATCTGCCACTCCAGTTAAGAAGCTGAACTTCACAACATATAACCCCAAACTTCTTAAGCTGTATAGAGAGAGGGCAATCTGTTTAGTTTTAACCAATTTTTTTTTAATTTAAAAAACACACACCAAATACTATTCCGGGATCAATCCTAATTCCACAGGAATCGGTAAATCCTTGAAACCTCAGATCAAATAAGAAGACTCCAAATTGACATAGTATTTTTTTTTTTAATCTGAGGAGCTCAAAGGTATCCACATATACAACTGAGACAGCCCTCTTGGACAGGAATTTTTTAAATTCCTCACTTTCCCCTGTGGCCCACATCTGGTCCAAGGGAAATTCTCACACAGGCTTTGCCCTGACATATTCTGGGCATGCTGGCCACCCATGCAGCCTCTTCTGTGCCCACTTCCAAAGCAGCCAGCGAGCCCAGCTCCCTCCTCTCCATTTCTAGGGGGTCAGACACCCTCACTGAAAGAATGCAGATCAAGCTCTCCAATCACTACAGGAAAAGGAGGTCCCCCCAACCTCGGGGTGTGTTTTTAGGGGGAGTATTAGTCACAGCACAGCTCCCTCTAAAGAAATCTTCTCACACATCCCCTCCAATTGTAGCACGTGAGCTTTTCGATTCTCGATGAGGACAAGAGTGTGTGGAGATATCACTGGCTCCTTGACTTCCCTCTCAGTTTGCATCTTGGTCACTTGGGAATTTCACATCCATTGTGTCTTGGTCAGAATTCTAATTTAACAACCTAGTACCCTCTCAGGTTTATCTCTCTAGCCAAAACCTCTATTCTAAATTCCACCTTGTATATCCATCTGCTGAAATGACACCTCCACTAAGATCCCTCAAACTTAATATAAAACAAATTCCTGATTCCGCCCCTGCCCAGAAACCTATGCCACTCTCAGCTTTCCCACCTCAGGAAATAGTACCATCATCTTCCCAGTTGCTCAAGCCAGAAACTGGATGTCATACTCACTTCTCCCTTTTCCTCGCTCTGGCCTAAACTACTGCAACAGCTTCCTTCCCGGTCTCCTCATGTCCAGCCTGTGCTCCCTCCAACCTGTTCTCCTCACAGCAAGCAAAGTAACCCGTTTAAATGTGTCACTGGACCCCATTTGTCTCCTTCAAGAAACTTATTACATTTTCTAATTCTACTCTTACTTGCATGTTATATAGTATTTAAGTTCCAGGAGAGAAGGGACCATGTCTGGTTTTTCCCTCCAAAGTATCACACAATGCCTTTGCCCAGTGCCTGGCATATAGCCGGAAGCCAACACATATCTGTTGAATACAATGAAAAGCAAAACAACTGCCGTTTTATATCATGAGTTTCCTTTGGTTTGACTTGGCTCCTTACAAACAGCTTCCAGCCATCCAGCCGCCTGCACTTGCCTCCTTAAATATCTGGTCCTCCTCCCGCAGGCGCCTTTGCTCCACCTGGCGCCGACCACTCTCTTCGGCTTCCCGCATCCTCCGCTGTCGCTCGGCCAGCATGGCGAAGGCATGGATCCTCCTCTCTTCCTGTAGTCTCACCAGCTCTTTGGACAGGAAGTCAAACATGTCTGCCAGCACCCTTCCTTCCAGTCCAGCCAAATGGTTTTCCACCAGTGACACCTGGAAAATAATAATAAGATTGTAAGGATACTAATCCCACTAAGAATGGTGATTTATAATGAGGGATGCTGGGTTACCCAGAACTCTTGACAGCCACTTTACTTTCAGAATGTACCTAGTTTTCAATAGGAATACTATCCCTAGACTGGCCCGATCCCAAGGGTTCTTAATAGGAAAACTTATGATGCAAACGTAGACACGAGAAAGTAGATGGCTTCATCAGTCACTGAGGGATTACAGTCTTCAGTTATGAAGAGGATTTAGCAAAACACTGCTGTTAGCATCCACACAGAATGTTTCTAAAGAACATTTTATCCAGAAGGTAAAATGCTTGTGTCTTCCCAGACATGAAGGGAAATGTCAAGGTTTTTATTAAAAGATAATATTGGAGTTCAATAAAATAGACTCTCCTAGAAATTCACTCATGATACCTTTTAATTTGTTAATGCTTGGTCCTTTAACACAAGTTTGAGGAATTTTAAGATGTTGAATAACATGAAAGTAGATAACTGTGGTAACTTTTCATTCTTTTAAATAAATTCAAAGTCATTAAGAGCTATCTTTGAAACACAGCCGGAAAAAGCCTACCTGTCTGTGTAATTATTGAGGTAAAATAGGAGCCCAGAGTTCCCGGCCAGGAATGAGCCACAGTATCGATTGATGGATCCCTCTGTCCTGCTTTGACACGTGGAGAGTAAGTGTTGAAGAAGACTGCATCCTTTGCAGCTTCATCCTGTTCCCTCTTCTATCCTCGGGGATAAGGGAAAAGAGCTCCTCGCCCAGTCACAGGCTGCTGTCGCACTGACAGCACTCCCTCTGTGCTCAGTTCCACTCTGCTTTGTATCTGAAGGCAGGAAGCCCCTACAGGTCTCAAAGGTGGTGTGGCTACTGGGTGAGACGGCCATTCAAGTGTGGTTGTTGACCCCAACACCCTCATCTTCATCCTTAATCACCTCCCTGCGCACACATACTTTCTAACCACAAAGTTCAGCTTTACATCTATAATAGGGAGAGGTGGAAAGAAAGGGCGAGACTAAGATGCTCCTTACATTTATCAACAGTGTCATTCAGCCCAGAGATCACAAACGCTTTCTCGCCTGTCTCCTGGGATCACAAGCTCCCTTGCTCAGAGGCAGATGCAACCTTTAAAGTCCCGAGATGGCTCCCTGTTCAGGTCTAGCCTTCTCTCTCGGCAAGAAATTTGGGTATACTCAGGTAGTACAATCTAATTTGAAAATTAAGTAAAAACATTTAAGAAGGTGAGTTTGCTGTGATCATATCACGTCATGCATTACATAATTGGGAACCGTGCATTTTCCGGGCTGTTTTCCACAAAAATATAAGAGGAGAAAAGGAGAGACTCAGCATTGCTGTAGGGGTATGTGAGGTGCCCACTCCCTCAGACCCCTGCATGTCACTGGCGGATCCAGGTACAGCTGCAGGGGAGCAGGGTCAGTCCCTGGCCAAGTGACCGCTCTTCTCATTAGCTCCTCCCTTAGCTCTTAGCCAACATAGCAGTCAAGCATTTATCCACTAAACGGGACAGAGGAGTTGAAAAGCCTGGACTGGCTCAGCTGCATCTGGTAAAGTCTGTAATCAGGAACCTTAAAGGAGGGCCCGACCCTGTGGCACAATGGTTGAGTTCATGCGCTCCACTTCTGCGGCCTGGGTTCGGATTCTGAGTGTGGACCTCCACACGGCTCATCTGTGGCAGCGTCCCACATACAAAATAGAGGAAGACTGGCACAGATGTTAGCACAGGGACAATCTTCCTCACCAAAAGAAAAAAAGAAAGAAAGAAACCTTAAAGGCCCCAGGAAGGCATTTTTCCATCCAGGTCCTGAGACCTGGTGCTTCCAGGGCATTCTGCCCCCTATTGAACAGAAGCGCAGCCCCAGCTCCATCGTCTCCACAGCTCTCAGACCTCCAGGTTCAGAGACCCCAGTGTCCACGCTCTCTGCTTTCTCTGGTCTCTCTGTTGGGTCGCATGGCCTGTAACTTTCACCCTCCCTCCCCCACACCAACTCGCCAACACTAGGGGACCATTCAGAGTCCCGCTGTCATGTAAGAGGAATAACGTTGTGCGCGTTTCCAAGCTGCTTACCATTTGTGCCCAATCCCACACAGCACGGGAGTTACGTGTGTTACCAAAGATGGGTCACGTCAACTCTGCCGTAAGTTTACTTTCTCCTAAGACTACACTCTGTGCAAACCAATTCTTTTTCACATTGATTTACAGACAAGTGGGAGAGATAGTAAAAGTGTATTTACGGTGAAGTCGATAACATTAAAAACTGTGTAAATATAGACAAATGCCAGAAAAGGAAAAATATTTACAGTTGTTGGGTCAGAGCTGCAAATACCAGCCATTGTCAGATGACACAGAGCTTAGAGGCCATGATGACAGTCCCAGAAGATCATGAGATATTAACATATTGAATATGCAGTTTAACCAGCATGCTGTGTGCAGCTCCAAAACTTACAAATAAGTGCTATTTTAAAATAAATCTCATTTTTCACTTTTTTATTATTGCTTTTATTACTTATTCATTCTGCTTAGCTCCCCCTGAAATATAGTTGAGTCAATAAATATTTAAGAAAAATTGGAAGGAAAATCCTTTTAAAATGTGAGGTTTCGGGGCCAGCCCAGTGGCTGAGTGGTTAAGTTTGCATGTTCCACTTCGGCAGCCCAGGGTTTTGCCAGTTTGGATCCTGGGCGCAGACATGGCACCGCTCATCAAACCATGCTGAGGCAGCATCCCACATGCCACAACCAGAAGGACCCACAACTAAAAATATACAACTATGTACCGGGGGGCTTTGGGGAGAAAAAGGAAAAATAAAATCTTTAAAAAAAGAAAAGTGGGCTTTCTTTTCTTTTCCTTTTTTTTTTATTGCAAAGAAAGAAAGACCATATTCAAATCAGTGAGGACACACCCCATTCAAATTATGGGCTGCAGAGGCATTGTTTAAAAATGCTGATGGTGACAGAGTGGTAGGATTTCCGGGATGCTTCCTTTGCATCATCATACTTACTGTTATTATAACGTTGCATGTGCAATAATAAAACTCAAGGGCGAAAATGTAAGAAGAAAGTAACAAGAAAGAAAACGGAAGAACCTTGTGCTCATGCAAGTTCCTCTGGCGTTGCAAGGCCAGGGTGACTTGCTTCTCGGCTTTCTTCACCAGCCTGTCATCTTCCTGTAGTGCGTGGCTCGTGCGCAGCTCCTGGATCAACTCCAGTCGCTTTTCTTTCCCTTCAAACATCTGTATCAAATCAAAGAGAGACTTGCAAATTAGTATCCCTTGTGCCAGGCACGAGGATGTGCACGCAGTGATCTATGAGGCACTTGTGAACAGTGGGTTCTGTTCTGCCTTTTGGGACACAGAGCAGGTATGTTCCACAGAGCTGGAATCCAGCCCTGTTTTCTCCTTCAGCTGCTCAGGCAGAGAAGGAGCTTAGTGATCAGAGAGTTGTTTACTCAATTTCTTAAAATGGCTCTCAAAGACAAGGTGACAACTATAAGGTCGTATTAAGAAATTAGAACCTTCCCCTCGTTTCCTGTGCTCCTTCCCTAAGAAGCCTGGGGTTGGGATTTTTCATGGCCGTATTTTCTTCTCCAAGAGGTCTGCCCCTGGTTTGAAACACATAACCCGCTGTCTGAACTTAATGGTGGTATTTCTCCTAGGAAAAAACTGGAAGGAGAGTAAAGAATAATGCTGAGCACAAGATGCTCCCCCAGCTTCCCAGACATCCTCATCATCACTGAGCCTCTTAAGAGTTCGAGCTGTCTGGGGAGAAAAAGCTTTGTAGCTGGGACTTTATATCAGTCCATTTTCAAATTGAAGTAAGTAAGTGTGCTTGCTCTAGCAGCACAGATAATCCAGTGAAGGCTTTACAGTCAGGAGACCAGAGTTGAATTTGCTGGCAGTTTACATAATCTCTTTCAGACTCACATTACTTGCTTATAAAATGGAGTAATTGATAGAAAAAAAAATGAGATTATATATGAAAAGCAAAGAATGTATAATGCGAAAATATAGTAGGGGTTCAAAACTGTAGTTATTATTATTTAGATATTTCATTTATTATGCAGGCGTTGCTAGCTATATGTAAACAAATAATTTTACTATGACTTTGTGGAAAATCAGGGAATCTACTTGGTTTGTGAGGCTTGAACAGTCGATATTCAGGTAAGAAAACTGGTGGATTTAGCAATTCAAAGGACGACTTTAGTTTCGCATTGCCTTGGTTACAACTGTGGCAAACAGCTGGCAGGTCCCTTCTCCCCTTGACACTATGCCACCCACCTGGACAAACTATGGCCATAGAAGGGAATGGGTAAGTGATTCAAGAGCATAGTTCCTCAGGACAGCAAGGTGCAAGAGGGAATTCACCCCAAGGAACCAGCACATATGCATCCTCTAAATCTATCCTCAGAGAAGCAGCACGGGGCCAGCGGCTGGACCGTCCATACCATGTTCTGAACGACTCTGCCTCGGAGTAACTTTTGCAGGTAGATCACAGCCATTTCTATATCCTCTTCTTCCTAAAAGAACAAAGGGAGAACCAACCAGCTTGAGAAGAGCGGCAGTCAGCATCAAATATCTTTTTGAAGACTTACATCAAGAAAAAGAGACTGTGCTAGATGCCGGAGGGTTTAAAGAGAAATCAAACATGGTCCCTACTCTCAATGAACATAAAGTATTTTCAGTGTCACTTACTGCGTTGCTAAAATTCATTATTATTTTTCATCAGAAATAAGATATTAACAAATCATATCAAGAGCAAAAAATTAACCCAGTCATGCTATCCCTGAAAAATAAGCCATTTTCGTTTTTCTATACTCCTTTCCAGCAAATTCTCCTTGAAGCGCAAGTATTGCTTATAACATCCCTTTTGCAATAGTTTTTTCATGTTTGATCATGAGTAGACAAAGAACACAGCTAGTCTATGTCACAGTCTAGAGTGAGGTGCTTCTCATAAGAATTTATTCAAGCTGGGAAAATCAGGATATAATGGACAAGATTAGCCATCTGCAAAAATTACCGTAAATAATTATGTTTCAAAAGCAGAAAGAGCAGAGCCTGCAAATCTAATTAAGATGCCTCTGAATGCAAAAGAAAGCAACAGTCAAATCAACGGCATGCACACATGTGAAAGTCACCATGTTAACCCCAGGCAGTGGTCAGCGCGAAGCCTAGAAAAGGGGATGTTGTCCAGAAGTACCTCCAGGCCAGTCAGTGGGAGCATTCCAGTCCCTCCACAGAGCTGACCCATCAGAGGCGTGAGTGAGATCTCCTGTCAACTCCCCTCCCTCTGACAGAGCAGAACAACTTTCTGAATACAATTTGGCTTCTTCTGAGAATGGCCCTGTCCTGGGAGATATGGGCTGGCCTGCCAAGAGGAACATCCTGATCCACCAGGCAGTTCTATTTCTCTCCAAAAGTCAGTAAATTTGCATTGTGGCATCTCTAGCAGTTTCCTGTTGGTTTGTTTAGTCCTAGTCAGTCTAAATCCTAACCAGCTCTGGTACCTTGCCCAGGCTGAGTTTGGGGATCTATGAAGGTGAGGTACGCCCTGGTCAGGGTGAACTCTCAGCCAGTCTAACCTCAGAAGCCAGCCTCACACCTCTGGCCTTCTGCTCCTCTCCGACTCCAGCTGTTATCAGCCACTTCCCCATGTGGGAAGAGTTATGATAACTGATCATCATTTGATCTTCTTTTTTTATTTAACATACATGAGAATTACCTTCTGACACCTATTTCTCTTGAGAATATTTTGTATTCTTGAAAAGGACTGGGTTTAGATTTGATTTGATTTCATTTCTTTTGCTTGTTTGTGTGTGTGTGTGTGGTGTGATGTTTGAAACATAAAAATAAAGGCAACATAAGTCAGATCTAGGGAAATTAACACTGTTAAATTAGGTTTGTCTTTAACCCAAACTATCCTAAGAATAAACAGACAGCAATACCGAATTTAGCATTTCAAATGGAAAAGTTTCAAACTTACATTGGAGCCCATTTCCAAGGTTGGAGTTGGGAGCCGAGGTTGGGGAATTAGCTTTCTTTGAAGAAAGCGCGGAGGTTTCTTTGGTTCAAGAACCTTATTCTTCTTCTCCAACAGTACCTGCAATAACACCAACTAGTGTCATTCCATACCTTTGTATTTTCTTCCACTACCAGATTTAGGCCACAGACCTGACTATCAATCAGAAATAATTTTCTCAGGGCCGGCCCCGTGGCTGAGTGGTTAAGTTCGAGCGCTCCACTTCTGAGGCCTAGGGTTTACAGGTTCGGATCCTGGGCAGGGATGTGGTACCACTCGTCAGGCCACGCTGAGGCGGTGTCCCACGTGCCACAACTAGAAGGACCCACAACTAAAATATACAACTATGTACTGGGGAGATTTGGGAAGAAAAAGCAGAAAACAAACAAAAAGATTGGCAACAGTTGTTAGCTCAGGTGCCAATCTTTAAGAAAAAAACCGAAAGAAAAATCTTCTCTATGGCTATGCTAGGACAGTTTGAGAAAGGCCAAACCAGGGTGCTTGTATCTCTCAAGGGATGCTGTGATGTTCCTAAGGAGAAATTAACCACTGAATATGCACAGCACACGTTCCAGGCGTATCCATTTTAATCAAAAGATTTTGAAGATTTTAAAATGAAAAGTTTTCAAAACGTTCTGTCACGTGTGTCTGCAAGCAAAACCCCAAACTCTTATTCTTCCACATGAGCTAAAAATTCTGAACAACATATTAGCAAACCAAATCCAACAATGTACAATCATGCACCACATAATGATGTTTTGGTCAACTACAGACCACATAGACGACAGCGGTCCCATAAGGTTAGTACCACATAGCCTAGGTGTGTAGTAGGCTATACCATCTGGGTTTGCGTAAGTACACTCGCTGATGTTTGCACAACGACAAAATGGCCTCACAACGCATTTCTCAGAACGTATCCCTGTTGTTAAGTGATGCATGACTGTATTAAAAATAATACACCTTGACCACATTAGGTTCATGCCAGGTATGTAAGGATACCTGTGAAAAATTATAAATTTTCCTTACCATAATAATAATTTTAAAAAGAAAAAATATATAATTACCTCAATAGATACAACAAAACATTTGATAAAATTCAACATAAATATATGATTAAAAGCTTCAGTAAATCAGAAATAGAAGGGAATTTCCATAACCTAATAAAGAGTGTATGAAAATAATCTTACAGACAGTGACAGAATGATGAACATAGACTTCAGAATGGGTAGATGGAGACAAAGGGATGAGGTGGGAAAGAACCACATAGATATACATAATTATTGTCAAAGTCCTAATTTTTATCTTGAGTATGGACTCTCATGGATTCTTATTCTAATACTAAAACCAACTGAACAAACATGCATGGACCAGTGATGAGAGTATGTCATAAACCAGTGAGTCTCAAAGTGTGGCTCCTGTGGCATCAGCATCACCTGGAAACGTAAAAAATACAAATACTCCAGTCCCACCCCAGACCTACTGAATCGGGAAGTGGGAATGGGGCCCAGCAACAGGCATTTTAACAAGCCGTCCGTGTGATTCTGATGCACGCTAAAGATTGAACACCACTATTAACAATCATGAATTCTAAAGTATCCAAGTCTACACCTATAGTCCAATTAACAACAGAGAAAACCAGCTGGTGGTTGCTGTGTAGTTGGTTTGTGGGGATGACCATGTAACTGTCTCATTTAGTTGAGTTTTAAACTAAATGAGAAAGTGGTTGAACATGACTCTCTTTCTTCCTGATGCTCTGTTAACAAATCTAAAAGGGAGAAAATGAGGCCTATTACACTATTAAAACCAATAGTAATTCCTAACACTAGAAATGTGCTACTCCTCAATGTAGTGTCAGATTTTAGTATGTAGACCCAAAGTCAGAACCAGTTTTAGAAAGTAACATGACTTCTGCAAATGGGCAGAATAACCTACAAAATGTTTTCCTACAGTTTGAAATGAGACAAAAAACCACATTGGTTCCGCACAGCACAGGCAAGGAGTTATGTGTTGAGAACTGCTGGACACTGCTGCTTAAGACACGGTGCAATTTCTGAGATGGAGGTTTTCTCTGCAAAGTTCTCACTAGAAGCATCTTGTCGTCCAGATAAGGATTATACCTTATGAACTTCTGCCAGCTCATGGTCCATCCTTGCTACCCTCTTTAGAAAGCCAGCTTTGGTGGTAGTGACTTTGGGTTTTGGAGGTCTGATGCGGGGTTGAGTCACAAAATCCGGGAGACATGACTCAAGTTCGACTAATCCTATGGGAAGGAAGTACATGTTTTTAGCATCTGGCGCTTAAGTTTAGCATTTTGAAAGCATATTGTTGATTTTAGTAGCTGTTTGCCAAGTGGTTTCATTTGGAATTATTGATAAGGTGTATCTCATATAATTGAATTGTCCCCAAAATGTAAGGCAGATTTCTGTATAATTAACTCATGTTCTCAGTGACTTAGACTATAAAATGAGAAATGCATTCTAAAATGAAAACACTGCCCTACAAAAAGGTAATAAATTCCACAATAATAACCAATAGAAAATTAACGATCATATGATACATGGCACCACCATTCCAAAGTGAATGTACACCGACGTATCATATCTTGCTCTGGAGATGGTCCACACGTTCAACAGTGTGACCATCAACTCATGATCTTGGCCACGTGATGTTTCAACTTGTCAACTGAAATTTAAATAATTTAAATAAGCCTCTCAGACTTTATAACAGGTATAGCCCCGCCCATAAACTTATCCACTGCTTATCCATCCTGTTGCCCACTAGTCTTCTGACATTTCTTCTTAAAGGGCTGACTTCATTATATATTTCTTGTTTGCTTCATAACGTTGGTATAAAAGCTTTTTCTATTTCGTTTTTGCATAACTTTGATTATTAGTGATATTAAACGTTTAAATGTTTAGGAGCTAATTGAGTTTACTCCTTGATGAATTTTTGTATAGTGTATCCATTTATTTGGGTCTTCATAGTTTTTGTTGGTTTGTACGAACTGACTAATAATATTAAATGTATTCCTTGCTATTTCTTACTCATTTTTATTTGTTGTTTAGCTTTTAATCTAAATTAAATTGCTATATTTTATATATTTAATTTACATTTCTAAGATAACCCTCTTATACTAGATTTGCAGTTATTTAAATTACTTACCTTCATAGGTGTTGAGATAGAGGTTTTTTACTACAAAGTCCTCTGAGTTGTTGTCTGGGAAACGACCAAGGCGTGACAGAGGTCCATAGACCTGTGATGCATAATCAGAATAATCCTTGATGATATTTCTTCTCTCCAACTTTCCTTCTATATTCTTTCCCTTTCCCATAAGTTTTCTGATTGCTAAAACAAAACATACCTCCATGACTATCTCCAAAATATTGTTCTGAATGATCCAAATGCAGAATAGTAAACCAGTTCTAGTTTTATTCACAGGGAAGTTACTGAACTGAATGAGTTTCATGATGACCACTCACTGTAGCCAGAATGTGACACTAAAATCAGAGGGCATCTGCACAGCCCAGATTATGATGAGACAGGTGGGAGTGACAAGCTGAATCAGCTAGTGTCCTTAACTAGTACTCATCAAAAATCTTTTATAACTGCATTCCAAGTTCTGGGCCAAGAAGAGGTATTCGATAAAAGTTTGTTAAATGAATGAAAGAAACTCAAAGTAACTGAAAAATATATGTTCAGTGGAGACTAGGAGAGTTATTCTCTCCGGGAGAATAATTAAAAGGGAGGGAAGAAAGAGGTAAAGGGGCACATGTGTATGGTGACAGATGGCAACTAGACTTTTGGTGGTGAACATGATGTAGTCAATGCAGAAGTCAAAATATAATGATGTACACCTGAAACATATATAATGTTATAAACCAATGTTACTCAATTTAAAAAAATAAGTTATAGGAAAAAACACGTATATAAAGAAGAAATGAATGATCTCTTAAAAAAGAAAAAAAAGAGAAAGAGAAGGCAAGAGGTTCTTCGATCATCTCTGTCCATCTTGGCTAACACTGAAATAAAGCAGAATGGATCCCAGCTTGCAGCCTTCAGAACTGTCTGGCAGTCTGAGGGAAAGAGCTCAGGGGTGCCCGTCAGGAGTCTGCTCATCAAGGAGGCATGCTCCTGCCTCCTCCTGCTCCTCCTCCATTCCTGTCACAGCCCATCCCCTTTGGAAGGCTCTGCACTATGCAACCCAATGGCTGTAAGACCACATCGCGATTGTGAAGTCACACTGCTAGGGGTGCACGTGCCCCTGCATGTGCCCCTGCTGCCTGATGGATGTTGTTTATGTTTGATCCTCAGCACTTTTGTGTGTTACTTGGGGTTTTAGAAGTAAATAAAAACAGTTTGCATTTTTATTATTTATCTACAAAAGATAGTCAGCCTATCATTAGTTATGTCAAATACTGAAAAGGAAAAATGTAGACAATGTCTAAATGCATACCTAGTAGCTAGTTAACTTAGAAGTTATTTTCTCACGCACACAAAAAGTTCAGGTGCATATAACAGTGAGAACAGGTAACAGGGCCCTGACTTATCTGAGGGGTCCTGGAGGGCCTCTCTGAGGTAGTGATATTTGAGTTGTGTCTTAGCCTCAGTTCCCCCAAAGGGAGAGCCTGAGACAAAGGTGTGCCTGCGGGTAGTTTATTTGGGAGGTGATCCCAGAGGGTGGGAGTCTATGGCCATACCACCCTGAACATGCCTGATCTTGTCTGATCTTGGAAGCTAAGCAGGGTCGGGCCTGGCTAGTACTTGGATGGGAAACTAGAGGGCAGAAGAGAGGGACAGGAGGAGTAAAAAACAAAAAGTCAACCCATCATTAGTTATGTTAAGTACTGAAAAGAAAAAATGTTGACAATATCTAAATGCATACCTAGCAGCTAGTTAAGTTAAAAGTTATTTTCTCACATCAAGAAAAAGTTAAAAGTTAAGTTCACTAAAAATAATTTTTAAGGAATTATTATTATTATTATTATTATTATTATTATTATTGGTAAGGAAGATTGGCCCTGAGCTAACATCTGTTGCCAATCTTCCTGTTTTTGCTTGAGGAAGACTGGCCCTGAGCTAACATCTGGGCCAGTCTTCCTCTATTTTGTATGTGGGATGCCATCACAGTGTGGCTTAATGAGCAGTGTGTAGGTCAGCACCCAGGTTCTGAACCTGTGAACCCCAGGTCACCAAAGTGGAGCATGCAAACTTCACCACTACACCACTGGACCAGCCCTGGAATTAATTTAATTTTTATAATTATTTTACTTTTGTTAGAAAAATAACAATTTTGAATGATTTTTTTAAATGTGATTACATTCCTATTATGTATATAAATCACTAATTTGCACATACAATTGATACATTATAATTTTTATAAGCAAATAAATTACAGTAGTTCCCCCTTATCTGTGATTTCATTTTCCATGGTTTCGATTACTTGCAGTCAACTGTGGTCTGAAAATATTAAATGGAAAATTCCAGGAATAAACTATTCATAACTTTTTAAATTGTGTGCTGTTCTAAGTAGCATGATGAAATCTTGCACTGTCCTGCTCCTTCTCATCTGGGACATGAATCATCCCTGTGTCCAGCACATCCATGGTGTATCTGCTATTTGTCCATTAGTCACTTAGTGGCCCTCTGGGTTATCAAATCGATGGTCGTGGTATCACGGGGCTTGTGTTCAAGTCACCCTTATTTTATTTAATAATGGCCCAAAAGTGCAAGAGTAGTAATGCTGGCAATTTGGATATGCCAAAGAGAAGCCATAAAGTGCTTCCTTTAAGCGAAAAGGTGAAAGTTTGACTTAATAAGGAAAGGAAAAGAATCATATATTGAGGTTGCTAAGATCTACAGTAACTTTTATTACAGTATATTGTTATAATCATTCTGTTGTATTATTAGTTATTGTTGATCTCTTTCTGTGCCTAATTCGTAAGTTAAATTTTATCATAGGTATGTCCGTACAGGAAAAAACATAGCATATATAGGGCTGAGTACCATCCGTGGTTTCAGGCGTCCACTGGGGGTCCTGGAACATATTCCCCATGGATAAGTGGGGACTACCGTATATTAAAATTTACTCAGCAAATATAGCTATAAAGTTAAGTTAAATACTACTAAGTTAAACATTTTTTAATTTAAATTTTTATTTAAAATTTTTATTTAGTCATTCTTAATCCTCTACTGGCTCCTCTTATGTATAAAGTACAGACATAGTACATAAGCAGATATACAGCATATTGATGGTATTAAAATTTCATGGGCAGGGGGCAAGTAGAAAAAAAGATATCAATGTCTCTGTTAGGAGACAATAAGGAAAAAAAGGCTGAGAAACAGGATTATCCAGGGTTCCAGCCCATGAATATGAGGAGCCGACCCCTACACACACATGCCCCAAAATGTCCACAACTCAACTACCTGTTAGAACATCATTACTTGATCTTCTTGGTGAGAAATTTCCCTCCACTCTTCTACTTTCGAAACATAACTCATCCCCCATCCCTTACCCGTTTAATAACACCAGGGCCCAAAAAGGATTATAGCATAGTTAAATCAGGTTTGGTCAAAGATCCAAAGCAAAGCCAACTCTTCCACGCTCTCCACTGTGCACGCCACACCGCTACCTGACACGTGTGCACGCTGAATTTGTGCCAGCTTTGCCTCCTTTGCTTCCTGCAGTTTAGACCACTGGGCGTTCAAGTGCTTCGTGTTCACTTCATTTTGATTCTCATCACGCTTTTTCAACAGCTGTTTTAGAACTTCTAGGCGAATCTCCTGCAATCTTCAAATACATCACAAAACATCAAGAAGTATATGGTATCTCAAACAGGGTGTTCCGCTAGGGAGAAAGGCAACACCTGCCATAAACAGGATCTTTGGGCTGGTATCATATTCATTTATTTTCAAAAGACCACTGTGGCAAAGGGTGACAAATGAATGGGGGTTTCGAAGAGGCAACTATAGGGCCTCTATAGGAAAAAGTCTGGGTATGGTTCTGAAGGACAAGGAAGAGGGTGCCAGGTAGGGAGGTAAAAAACGGGGCTCTCTAGGCAGATAAGTCTAAATGAACAACAATTCCAGGGCGACTGGTACTGCTGGAGGGTTAAGTAAGAGGAAGAGTGAAGAGAAAATGAGGGTGTGTTATGCTATCCTACGTCGCGAATGTGAAAATGCCAGCGTCTGGCACAGGTAGGTGCTTGATCGCTGCCTTTCCCCTCACCCTCCCCTGGTTCTCCCAGCACTGTCTTGCTCATGCATATACAACTATGCACAGATGACTTCAAAAGCTGTACTTCCAGCCCAGATATTTCTGAGCCAGAATTTCTGTCTACTTGAATCTCCAGCTATCCCCTGACAACCTAAAATAAACCCACTCGTTTTGTTCCCCCAGAAATCTACCCCTTACACTTCTTCCCTTGTCTAATGAGTCCTCCTTTAAAAACCTTCTTGCATCCACTCCCCAGCTCACGTTTTCCTGTCATGCCTCTCCTAACTTGGACTCTAGCTGCTGCTCTAGTCTCTCCTACCCCCAGTCTTGTTCCACATAGCTATCAAGATCTTCCTTCCTAAAAGAGAGAGCTGAACAATTTACTCCTGCTTAAAAATTCATACAGTAATTCATTCAGCCGCTCATTTGTCAAATATTTATTAAGTATTCGCCATAAGCCAGGGAGGGAACAAACAATGAAGAAAGGTAAACCGCCTTCTTTGGAAGCACTGTTCTGGTGGGAGGGGCATAGAAAGCAACATTTGCAATACAAGGGGATGAATACCAGACCAGGGGAGTGACAAGACTTCTGTGGGGGAAGAAGCATGAAAGCACTCACGTCCAGCACTGTTCCCAGTTGATGGGGGAAGGAGGGGATGGTGGGGAAGGCAGGCCTGAGGACACACAAGGACTGAGATTTGCACACTGACAGGGAGAAGTCCGGCCTCAGCAGAGGGAGTGCACTATTCAAAAGGACCAGAGAGAGAGCCAGCCTGTCATACTGGTGGAGCTTCTCAAAGTGAATACACATGGGAGGGCGGGAAGGAGTGACAAGTGAATGTGGAGAGGCAGGCATTTTAAAAAATAAGCCACACACCAAAGTCACCTTTCCCTCTCGAGTTGGAAATCCTAGGTTCAGTTCTCAACTTCATCACTTCCCTCAACTTCTTCAGTCATAAAATGGACACGATAATAGCACCCATCCCATAAGGTTGTTGTGAGTGTTGAATGAGTGAATGCACACGACGTGCTAGAAGAGTAGTTCTCAAACTTGAGCATGCGTCAGATAATCTGGAGGGCTTGTTATGACCCAGATTGATGTGCCCCACCCGGGTTCAGAAGGTCTGGGATGGGGCCTAAGAATGTGCCTTTCTAGCAAGTTCCCAGGTAATGCTGATGCTGCTGGTCTGCGGACCACGCTTTGAGAACTACTGGCTTGGAACTTGGCTCCGGTACACAGTTAGAATTCTACAAGTGTTACGTGCTCTGTGAATATCATCATCATCACCATCATCACCACTGATATTACCTTCCACCTGATTGCTCTTACCCTTCAACAGTTCCCAGCTCAAAGGCTACTCCCTCTCAGTAGTTCCCCCAAATCCCCACCCACCTCAAACTAACTGTTCTCTCGCCTGAGCTCCCCAGCACATCACCTGAGAGACCCTGCCTGAGACGTGTTGGTCTGGAGGTCTTTTGCCCCATCCCCACACACCTCCCTGCCCATTTCCCAGCCCCCACTCCCTGCCCCAGAGGACTATAAAGAGTGTGTGAGGGCACAGCGCTTTCCTAGGCCTCCCTCTTTCCCCAGCTCACAGCACAGAGCTGGCAGATAGGAGGGACTCAAAATATGTTTATTAAAATTAACCTCAGTTTAACAAAAGTACTCATTTTCCCAGGTGATATCTTCATTCTGGTCAAATACATTTTTAACACTTTAATGTTCTTCTGACAAGAATATACCTCTACAAATCACAGCAAGAAACTTAAATTTCTGCAGACAAGATTAGATATCTGACACCTACTTTGCCCCAAACATTATTTTCTATTAAATTGCAAGCTTTTGCCAAAACATCACACAGTCTGGATTGAGGGTTAATGAGAAGGTGTTCTAAAAATACAAACATACGCTGAATTCAGAACCATGCTGGGTCCCTGACTCTCTTGGCCTCTAACTTTCCTGTGTGTAAGCACACTGTCAGGGGCCTTGGTAGCATTGCTATGAGCAATAAAGTGCTTCAGCACAGCCCGGAACAAAGGACAACCCCAACCAGCTCCCTTCGTTCCTTTCTTGCTAGGGAGTTGTAGATTTTTTGGTTCTCATCATTCCTATTCATTGCAGGGACAACCTCATTACTGAAAATACAGCAGTTAAAATGACTTAAAACTCAACCAGAAGTACCTCAGCATATTGTTCTTTATGTGCTGTAAGCTCATCTCTTAATTGAAGAAGTCCACAATTTGTCTTTTAAATAGAAAATGTCCCATTAGCGGTAGCTAGACTCCAAGGTGTCCTGATGGTGAATCCAGTACCAGGGGGATGAAGAGACAGGATTAGCTAGGAGGCTGTTTGCGGGACATGAAGAGGGCCAAGGCCTAGGGACAGTGGCACTGGGAATGAACAGAAAGGGATGGTTTGAAAGACATTTTGCAGAAATCAGTGGAATTCTATGACAGTCAAGATTAGATACCAAAGAGAAAAGGGAAGGGAAGAACCAGAGATGCCTTGAGCAATTGTTCAAATCTGGGTTCCGTGCTGAACTTCACAAAGAGGGCCTCACACATTTTTATATTATTGAAGAGAAAATTATAGAGCGATTGCTCCTGAATCTCTCCGTGTTGAGGGTTGCTTTTAAACCCATGCCTTTGGGAAAATGCTTCACAGTCAAAAGTATTAGCGATACTCTCATTAGTGCAGAAGCAGTTGTCCAGGGGATCGAGAACCTACTTTTCAATCTCCTGCTCTCTGAAGGCCCACTCCTTCCTCTCCATCACGTTCATCATCCTCCTCCTCTTCTCAAACTGGGCGGTGTCACTCAGAGGGGGCAGAGTGGCCTCCCAAGCGCGCTTCTCCCGGGCACGTTCTATCATCTCCACCTCGGCTTGTCCTGCCGGGAGACCGCGACCTGGAGGGGGAAGCAAAACGCTTTAGAAACACACGGACAAACTCATGTACCTACCGGTATTTAATTTACTCCCGTTCAGTTCCTTCTCTGTTTGAATTCGAGGGTTATAACAGGATAAAATGACACTAGCAAACATCCCCAGATGTGCCTCACAGTTTGTTATCTGTGCACTGCACTGCCTCTTGTTGGTAATTCAGCCAGAAGACATTTTAGGTTGCATGTAAAATGCTAGAAAGTATTTGAAGAATATTATGGGACTGCTGAATAATCCACATTGGCATGCCTTGTATTGGACAAACCTATATTTTGAAATATGAAGAAATATCAAAGTAACTTGCAAAAGGTCACTGCTGGTAACTGGTGGAATCAGGATTTGAATGTGGCAATCTGATGCTTGTCTTATGCACTAAACTATACTCCCTCTCTGATAAAAACAAATATGAAACAAAAATAAACTACACAAACAAGCTCACAGTAACATCATACTCAACAGTGAAAGGCTGAAAGTTTTTCCTTTAATACCAGGAACAAAACGAAAGTGCTCACTCTCGCCACTCCTATTTAACATAGTCCTGGAAGTCCTAGCCAGAGCAATCATGCAAGAAAAGAAATAAAAGGCATCCAAATCAGAAAGGAAGAAGTAAAACTGTCTCAGTTTGCAGATGACATGATCTTACATATAGAAAACCCTAAAGACTCTATCAAAAAACCATTATAAGGGCTGCCTCTGGTGTAGCAGTTAAGTGTGCACATTCTGCTTCGCTGGCCTGGGGTTCACCGGTTCGGATCCTGGGTGTGGACCTACACACTGCTTGTCAAGCCATGCTGTGGCAGGTGTCCCACAAATAAGTAGAGGAAGATGGGCATGGATGTTAGCTCAGGGCCAGTCTTCCTCAGCAAAAAGAGGAGGATTGGCAGCAGATGTTAGCTCAGGGCTAATCTTCCTCAAAAAAACAAAACAAAAACCCATTAGAACTAATAAATGAATTCAGTAAGTTGCAGGATATAAAAATTAACATACACAAATTAGTTGTGGTTCTCAAAATAAAACAACCCACCAAATGGGAGAAAATATTTGCAAGTCATATATCTGACAAGGGGTTAATCCCCAAAATATATAAAGAACTCATACAACTCAACAACAAAAAAACAAACAACCCGATCAAAAAATGGGCAGACATTTTCTGAAAGAAGATATACAGATGACCAACAGACACGTAAAAAGATGTTCAACATCAGTAATCATTAGGGAAACGCAAATCAAAACGCAATGAGATATCACCTTACTCCTGTTAGAATGGCTATTCTAACAAACTGTTACAGCCACTATGGAAAACAGTATGGAGAGTTCTCAAAAAATTAAAAATAGAAATACCATATGACCCAGCTATCCCACTACTGGGTATTTATTCAAAGAACTTGAAATCAACAATAGAAAGAGACTTATGCACCCCTATGTTCACTGCAGCATTATTCACAATAGCCAAGACGTGAAAGCAATCCAAGTGCCCATTGACTGATGATTAGATAAAGAAGATGTGGTATATATATATATATACAACGGAATGCTACTCAGCCATAAAAAAGGACAAAATTGTCCCATTTGCAACAACATGGATGGACCTTGAGGGTGTTATGTTAAGTGAAATAAGGCAAACAGAGAAAGACAAACACCATATCATTTCACCCATATGTGGAAGATAAACACATGGACAAAGAGAACAGATTAGTGGTTACCAGAGAGGAAGAGGGCTGATGAGTGGGAATAAGGGAAACAGAGGCACATATATATGGTGACTGACAAATAATAATGTACAACTGAAATTTCACAATGTTATAAACTATTAGGACCTCAATAAAATAAAAAAAATTAGTTGCATGTCTATACACTAACAATGAACTATCTAAAAAAGACATAAAGAAAATAATCCCATTTATAATAGCATCAAAAACAATAAAATACTTAGGAATAAATTTAACCAAGGAAATGAAAGATCTGTACCCTGAAAACTATAAGACATTAATGAAGGAAATTAAAGAAGACACAAGCAAACGGAAAAATATCCCATGTTCATGGACTGGAAGAATTAATATTGTTAAAATGTCCATACTACCCAAAGCCATCCATAGATTCAATGTAATTCATATCAAAATTTCAATAGTATTTTTCACAGAAATAGAAAAACAATCCTAAAATTCATATGGAACCATAAAAGATCCTAAATAGCCAAAGTAATGTTGAAAAAAAAACAAAGCTGGAGGCATCACACTTCTTGATTTCAAACCATATTACAAAAGCTATAGTAATCAGAACAGTATAGAACACATAGACCAATGGAACAGAGTCAAGAGCCCAGAAATAAATGCATGCATATACAGTGAACTAATATTTGACAAAGGAGCCAAGAATAGTCAAGGGAGAAAAGATAGTCTCTTCAATAAATGGTGCTAGGAAAACTGGATATTCACATGCAAAAGAATGGAACTGGACCTCTATCTTACACCACTCACAAAAATTAACTCAAAATGGACTAAAAACTTAAGTGTAAAACTCCTAGAAGAAAACATAGGGGGAAAACTTCTTGATATTGGTCTTGGCAATGATTTTTTTGGATATGACACCGAAAGTGCAAGCAACAAAAGCAAAAATAAACAAATGGGACTACATCAAACTAAAAAGCTTCTGCCAGCAAAGGAAACAATCCACAAGATAAAAAGGCAACCTATAGAATGGGAGAAAATATTTGCAAACCATATATCTGATATCCTAAATATACTAGGAACTCATACAACTCAATAGCAAAATCAAACAATGCGACTGAAAAGGGAGCAGAGGATCTGAATAGACCTTTTTCCAAAGAGGACATACAAACGATCAACAGGTACATGGAAAGGTGCTCAACATCACTAATCATCAGGGAACTGCAAATCAAAACCACAATGAGATATCACCTCACACCTGTTAGAATGGCTGTTACCAAAAAGACAAGAGATAACAAGTGCTGGTGAGGCTGTGGAGAAAACGGAACCCTTGTGCACTGTTGGTGGGAATGTAAATTGGTGCAGCCACTGTAGAAAACAGTATGGAGGTTTCTGAAAAATTAAAAGTAGAACTAGCATATGATCCAGCAGTTCCACTTCTGAGTATATATCTGAAGGAAATGAAATCACTCTCTCAGAGATGTCTGCACCCCCGTGTTCATTGCAGCCTTTTTTATAGCAGCCAAGACATGGAAACAGCCTGTGTCGATGGACAGATGAATGGATAAATAAAATGTGAGGTAGATGGATCAATAGATAAATAGATAGATAGACACACATAAATATTACTCAGCCATAAAAAAAGAAGGAAATCTTGTCATTTGTGACAACATAGGTAAAACTTGAGGGCATTATGCTAAATAAAATAAGTCAGACAGAAAAAGACAAATACTATAGGATCTCACTTATATCTGGACTCTAAAATCAAATTCATAGAAACAGAGAGTAGACTGGTTGTTGCCAGGGGCAAGGGAGTGGGAGAAATGAGTGAAAGTGGTCAAACAGTACAAACTTTCGGTGATAAGATGAATAAGTTCTGGAGATCTAATCTTCTGGAGATCTAATGTACAGATCTATAGTTAATAACACTGTACTGTATACTTGAAGGTTGCTAAAAGAGTAGATCTTAAATGTTCTCACCACACACACACAAATGATAACTGTGTGAGATAATGGATGTGTTAACTAACCTTATTGTGGTAATCCTTTCACAATATATATGTATATCAAATCATCACGTACACCTTAAACTTAGACAATGTTATACATCAATTATGTCTCAATAAAGCTGTGAAAAAATGAACTATACATAAATAAAATATAGTACTGTTTTTTATGTAATATTTACATACATATATTTTACTATAGGTATCATTCTGCAACTTGCTTTTTTACTCACCTTTGTTTTGGGGACTTAGGCATACATATACAGAGATCTAATTTCATTTTTCCACTGTAGGACTCTACCCAATTTAAGCCACCTTCTCGAACTGACAGTTAGATTGCTTCTAATTTTTTGACTACCCATAATAATGCTGCAACAAACATCCTTGTACTGGTCTCATGATGCCCATATGTGAATTTCTCTAGGATCCTTCGAAGGATCTAGAGTCTAGCAGCTAGATCATAAAATACAATTATTTTAAATTTTTCTGGTATTGTCAAGTTTGCCTCCGGAAGTATATTTTTGCTCAAGCCTTGTGAGATTCCCCTGATCCTCTCCCACAGTCCATGCTTCCTCACTTCCTCCCACATTGCTTCTGCCTAATTTCAGTTGCTCTTTGCAGTCCTTAGAAACATTTAGTAGTTCACAGATTATTTATATATATTCACATTTTTTAGTTTCACTGAAAATGGAATTCGTGGGAGTTGTGTTGTCCTTCTTGCTTTTGTGTAATTTCTGGGAGGAGGAGAGGAACGATGCTGATTTACATAGGTATGGCTATACTGGGAATAGGGATTTGGATCAGAATTGTGTGAAGGTATGAAATATTTGAGGAAGAAATAATATGTATTCAAGCATGAGTCTTCCCGTTTATAAACATGGTGTGCCTCTCTTTTTGTCAAATCTTTGTTTATGTGCTTAAGAAACAATGTATATTTTTCTCCATAAATGCCTTGCACATGTTTTCATTAAGTGATTTCCTGGGTACATTATTTGTTGCTATTAAGAATATGATTTTTTCGGGGCTGGCCCAGTAGTGTAGTGGTTAAGTTTGCGCCCTCTGATTCGGCCGCCCAAGTTTCACTGGCCCGGATCCCAGGCTCAGACCTATGCACCTCTCATCAGCCATGCTGTGGTGGCATCCCATATACAAAATAGAGGAAGATTGGCACTGATGTTACCTCAGTGACAATCTTCCTCAAGCAAAAAGAGGAGGATTGGTAACAGATGTTAGCTCAGGGCCAATCTTCCTCACCAAAATAATAAGAATATGATTTTTCAATAACATTTCTAACTAGATATTGCTCATATACAAGAAAGTCACTGATCTTTGTATCCTGACTTCATAATCAGCTACCTTGTTGAACTCAAGTTCTTAGTTCTGACAATTTGTTATTTAATTTGATTTTCTAAATGAGCACACTGTCTGCAAATCAAGATAGTTTTGCTGCTTCTTTCTAATCCTCATAGGTCATTTTTCCCCCTCTTATCTTACTACATTGACTCCGTATTTCTCAACCAGAGTGCTATTACTGCATATTGGGCACACAACTGTTTGTTATATGGTGCTGCCCTATGATGTTTAGTATTCATGTCAGCCTACCCCCAAGCCCTATCCCATGTGCTAAATGCCAGGAGCACTTCCTACTGTTACTACACACAAAAATGCCACCCGGGGCCGGCCCGTGGCAAAGTGGTTAAGTTTGCACGCTCTCCTTCGGCAGCCTAGAGTTTCACCAGTTCAGATCCCGGGCATGGACCTAGCACTGCTCATCAAGCCATGCTGAGGTGGCGTCCCACATAGCACAACCAGAAGGACCTGCAACTAGAATAAACAACTATGTACTGGGGGCCTTTGGGGAGAAGAAGAAGAAGAAGAAGAAGAAGAAGAAGAAGAAGAAGAAGAAGAAGAAAAGAACATTGGCAACAGATGTTAGCTCAGGGACAACCTTAAAAAAAAAGGTGCCACCCATATTTCCAAATGTTCCTGGGGGCTAGGAGTCACAGCCTAGCTTAATAAGCTCTGGGCTGGGATCTTCTCTGCATTGCTAAACAATAGTGGTGATAAAGGGATAATTGTCTTTCTCTTTAAAAGGAAAGCTTCTAGAAGTTCATGTTTAGTATCATGTTTATTGAAGGCTGTGGCAGATGCCTTTAAGTTAGTAAAATTCCCTTTTTATCCAGTTTATTCAAAGTTTATATCATGATTGAGTGCTGAACGTTATCAAATAATTTTTCTGCATCTATTGAAACATTTTCCCTACATATTCTGTCAAAATGGTAAATTACATTGGTCGGTTTTCCGATATTGTACTAACCTTGAATCTACGTGATTAACCCACTTGGTTATGATAAAGTCATCTTTTTAAAATACTGCAAGATTTGATTGCTGGTATCTTATTTAGAATTTTTGCATGTTCTTCATATGTGAGATGGGCCTGTAATTTTCTTTTCTAGTACTATCCTTATTCAGTTTTCAAATCAAGGCTATACTCGCTTCATAAAATGAATAAATTAACTTCTATCCTTTCTGCTGGAAGAGTTTTCATAAAACAGAGCTTATTTGTGCCTTGACGGAGTGGTAAACTTATTTGTGAAACTGTTTAGGCCTGGTGCTCTTAAAAGGTTTAAAAAGTTTTTTGTTTTTTTTTTACCAAGTCAATTTCTATAGTTATTCTTCTATTCAGGTTTGCTATTTCTTCTTGAAACCAACTTGGTAATTTATATTTTCTCTAAAAATTGTATAATTTATCTAAGTTATAAAATACAGGGCAGAAGATATGCATAGCATTCTCTTGCAGTTCTTAAACCCTTTATAGCTATGTCCCCTTCCAATCTTAATACTCTTTATTTGCATCTTCTGTCTTTGGGCTTGATGTTTCCTGTGACAGGTTTGTCTACATTATTCATCTCTATCCACAAAACTACTTTATGGTCCTAATGACTGTTTCTTCTGCCTTTTAAAGATCCTTGCACAAACGGCCCCAAGCCTGCTTCCAAAGTCTCCATGGGCCTCTTCCCAGGATTCAGACTCCTGAGGGCAGACTATCTGCTGCCGTTGGTTCCCCCTGACGCCCAGGTGTGGCCACGTGGTGGCTGTTTTCAGGGATGTGTGGACAGAGATTGGAAGGGCAAGGTGGGGCAATCACATGCGTGCATGTCAGGTCCCTCACGGTGCGGAGCAGAGCAGCGTGGGAGGAGAGAAGGGCAGGCCACAGGCCTCTCCCCTTGCTGCACGTTCCAGCATCCCAAGAAGCCTAAGAATTCTAAATTTCAACTTGTCCTTTCAACTTGTTATAAAGATATATTTGTAAAAATTACAGAATGTATTTAACTTAACAGATGTTAGCTTGATTTATCATTTTTAAACGTTTTTACATATGGTATGTGGGCCTTTGAATCCCAACCCAGGGCCGCCCAAATGAGGGGGTAGGCCTGACTCACAGGGGTTTTTATTGACACTTCCATCTCAGTGCTGCCAGGGGCAGGGCTCCAGATTAGGCTTTTTGACTAGTGAAGCATTTCTGAGCCCCTCCTAGATCTCTTGCTTTAGAGGGCCTGGCTCTGGTAACTTCTGCAGCTCAATGCCCATATCACACAAACAGGCAAAAAGCCCGAGGCCCCAGGCGGGAGCGCCTGACTCAGTTCTGGCTATAATCTTTGACTGGCAGGTGCGGGGCTTCAGTCCCACCTGTGGGCGGGAGAAAAGTCTCTGTGTCCTCCAGATCAGGCAGGTGAATCGGATCTGGCTCCCCGCCATTCAAGGGCTCTGCTTAAGATCCTAGGTTCCCAGCCATTTCTTTCTTTTAGGAAGAAGGCTCCACTTCTAGACTATGGAAATTTTCTTCCTCGTTTTTAAGTGTAGCAATGTGTTTGTTAATTTTATAATATATTTTTTATGTGTTCAGAGCAGAAGGGAAAAGTTTCAGCACGTTGTCAATCTGTCATCTAGGCCTGAAAGTAGAGCCTCTGCTTTGAAGTGTGGGGGTCAAGATGCTGAACCTGGATTCGCACAGTGAGCCAGGAGACCTGAATCAAACCAGAGTGCAGACATGAACATCTTCACTGCCCGTGACGCTGGCCTGATCACAGCTATCCACTACAGTGGGGAAACAAAAGTGATCTCATTTTAATAAAAATCACTACATGTATCAACGATCTCCACGACTTTGGAGGAGTCAGTTAGCTTCTCTGGTTCTCAGTTTCCCAGTTACAACCAAGTGAGTTCGAAAATCTAATGTCTAATAATTTCTAAAGACCTCTGCTCTTAACGATTTTTATAGTTTCACATCATATAGGCCTAGGCCAGGTTTTATTGCATTCTAAGAGTGAAATTCTGAGCCTAAAAGATATTAGCATTTCAGAGATAATATCAAAATAAATCATGCAATAAGGTATGTAATAGAGATTTGATTATTTGCAAGATATTTTGGCAAAATAAGATATTATTACATATGTTGGAATACGCATTCAGTATTCCACACTCAGAAAAGGTTTATATGGAAAGGAGTATGGGTTGCTCAATGAAAAGGAGCTGATTCACTGGGAGAAACAGTGAGAGGAAGGAGGCCAACGGCCAGCAAAGCAACAAAACTGAGCTGAAATATAACTTCAGCTTCAGGGACAGAGCACAATAAGCCTCCTTACAGTGAAAAGGGCGTATCTCTCTTTGAACAAAACTATTATAAAAAGTAAGAGTCTGTGAAGCAGACCTATTGAGCAAGACACTTAAAATAGCAACACTTTAAACCACAGTTGCTTGTGTGCGTCATTTCCAGGAACTCAATAGCATGCCTGGTTATCAGACTGTCATCTGCAAATATTCAAGGGAATTACCGACTCACCCCAAGTAAGAGTGGCCAGGGTCAGGAGCTCAGGGATCGAGTCCTGACATACCACGTACTCTGGGGAATACGGATCCGTCTGAACTTCGGCATCCCGATAAGCTGTCTGAGTGCCCACAGTGCACTTTGAAGGGCTGGGCGGGTAATCAGGAGAAGCAGGAGGAAAAGTATATGCCTCTATCCTAAGAGGGAAAATTATTTTAGAAATTAAAACTTGATATGATC
Source organism: Equus przewalskii (assembly GCF_037783145.1). Lineage (NCBI taxonomy): Eukaryota > Metazoa > Chordata > Mammalia > Perissodactyla > Equidae > Equus > Equus przewalskii. The sequence goes on from NC_091848.1 coordinate 40,842,627, forward strand.
ACTTAGGATACTATATAATCAAGTAGCAATAAATCCTTGAGCTTCACGAAGTCCATTCCCCCTTTAAACACCGACATGCACAAAGCTATGAATCCAGTGTAACCAGGATTCCATCCAATAATCCTGACAGCATTGCCTTGTTATTCCCACCTCTGGCAAGAAACTGAAGGGGTATGGAAACCTGGGTGTACTCACAAAAGGGCCTATTTACCTGCGTATCAGGGGCAGGGTTCTAGTATGACCTATAAAAGGTAGATTCTAGGATGTCATACAGTTACTTTTGAACCTGTTCGGAATTGGTACATTCCCTGGTTTCTTTCTTCTCTGCTTTTAGTTGCACACTCACCTTTAGCTATTTCCCTCCAGAAATGCAGGAGTTGAGAAAAAAAAAAGACACGCTTTCTGATTTAAAAAAAGCAGGCCTCTTTCTGGATTGTGATTCAATCACAAATACTGGGATCACTTGGTTAACCATGTGGAAAAGCTACGTCATCCCTTGAATAGAAATTAATTCCAGATATTTAAAAATATTTAAGGTAGAAATTAGGCTATAAAAGTACCAATAGGAAGCATAAGTAAGTGTTTGTATCATCTTTGAGTGAAAGTCTTTAAGCACGGCTCAAAAGCCAGAAACTATAAAAGGAAATGATCAACAGAATTGAGGTTAAGTTGAAATTTTTATATCTCAAAATATCATAAGCAAAATGGAAATGGCAAACTTGGAAATAGGCTTTACAATGTACATAATAAAAAGTTAAACAGCCTTTCCATAGAAAAAGCCCTTGTAAATTAGTAAGACAGTTGAATTCCCACAGAATTGGGTAAAGGACAATTCATGAAACAAAAAGCAAAACTTCTAACAAACATGAAAAGACAATGAACAGAATTAGTAATCAAAGAAAAGTAAAAAAGCAAAATTTTATTTTATTACATGTCACATAAGCAAAGATTTAAAAGATTCAAAGTACCCAGCACTGAGGAAGTTGTGAAGAAATAGCCATTCTCATAAACTGTGGATGGAAATACAGATAGGTACAACCTAACTGACAGGTGATTTATCAATACATATCAAACCCTTAAAATATTCTTTTGCCCCAACAATTGTACTCCTAGCAATTTACTCTAGGAAATAATTGGACAAGTGTATAAAGACATATGCAAACATGTTCATAAATCTCATAAGAGTAAAAAATTACAAACTTTTTTAATGGCCAATTTTATTTCTAAAAATAGCTACACCTGAGGTCATTAGGCATCAACCTTGGACCCATTATTTTCTTCTTTGTTTTCTTCATTCTAGCTATTTTTAAGTACAGAAAAAAATTTTAATTAATTCACTTAAACATATGCCTACCTTTATACATAATTTTTGTAACAATAAAGATAATAGCACATATACTTTAAATTTTTAGTACAATTTTTTTTCTTTTACTTTTGAATTTGCTTCCCTCCAATAGTTTTTTTCTCCCTATCCACTAATAGCAGTATCCTCTATGTAGACAGAGATCTAGAGTATACCTCAGATATATTCTTGAACTAAATCTTCCTATATTTTTCTCCACTGTCATATATATGCATGTAAATATACACATATACAGTGTCATTTTATTGTTTTACCAAATGGAATATTATAAGTACATTTTTGCATCTTGCTTTTTGACTGAACAATACCTCATGGAAATACTTCCCAATCTACTTGTGTGGGTCTTTTCAAATAAAAAATTACAAACTTAAATGATCACCATCAATAGAAGAATTGTTTTAAAAATGGCACACCCATAATGGAATTTACGCAGCTATTTAAAGAAACAGCGTAAGCTATATTTATGAACATACAAAAATATCCATGATTCAATGCAAATTGAAAAAAAGGACACTGTGAAGCAGTATGTATAGTAAGAGTTCATTTTTATGTCTTTAAAAACTGTGCTTTATGCATAGAAAAATGCCTAGATGGATATGCAATAAAATAATAACAGCAATGATTTCTGGATAGTAGGATTACAGAGAGAATCTCCTTAAGCTTATAGTCTTCCGACTTTTCTAACTTTAACTTTCTAAGTTGAGTTATATTTTAGTTAACTAAAATTCTAACTGCTTTTCTAACCTTATTTTACCTAGACATGTATTACTTTTAAAATAAGAAGAAAATAGATAGCCACTTCTATTTAAAATAAAACACTTTTTCTAGTTAGAGGAAGAACTGGTTAAATTATATAAATAATAAATAACTAAAGATAATGGCAAAAAAGAAAAATATTTCCATTTTGAAAAACAGTCAACGGCAATGGGAGGTACTTATATACGAGCATAACATATATAGCTTAGCTCTAAAGAAAGTGGATTTCAAGCCAGTTAAAAGAAGCACCTATTTGGAGGTTCAACTTGGGATGGAAGAGTACTTAAATTGTTTTTAATGATGAACTTCAGCAGTTGCTATGAATTTCTGACATATGTAGACAATATAGGTATATACGGTTTCTTACATTTTCGGCAGAAATTACTCTATTGTAAATATTCTAGTTGAGAAAATAACTTCAAATCAGCTTTATATCATGCAAGATCATATGAAATTTTATTATAACACCATTAGCTTGAATCAAGAGAATACTGTTTTCCAAATTAAATAATTACAAATTTGACCCATCTGATCAAATGTGCTAAGATTATGATCAAGCCTTCTGACTAAGCTTTCTGATGACAGCATCCTTCCAGGGGTCAGAGGAGAGGATGCAAAGGAGGAATGCTACTTTGAGAAAACTCCTCTAGTAACTTAATGCAACTTCTTTCCTAACTCACTTTTTACTTTCTCCAGCCTATTCTTTTTTTCTCCATTTCAACTGGTCTTAGGGGAGAGTAAAATGTGAGTAAGAAAGCGCAATGATCTCTTTGCACCTCCTCCCCAGCCTTGATCAGGATCCAAAAGCAGCAAGACCCCACATCTGCTCAGGCGCATGTACTCTGGCTTTGGTATCCTTACAGCGGCTGCTGCTGCTCCACCCGCCCTCTCCAGGCCCTTCCTCCTCCACGTTGCCTGGGCGCCAGGGGCGTGGACTGTCGGCCTCACTTACAGTCTTCTAGAGTTTCCCTTCCGGCCCCAGTAAAGCTACACACAAAGAGGAGCTTCACAAAGACAGCAGATCCTGTTCTGTTCTATGAACTCCAGTGAATTTTTTCTTTCAAGACAATTTTCTTTTAGAGCGGTTTTAGGTTCCCAGCAAAACTGAGAGGAAGGTACAGAGATTTCCCATATCCTCCCTTCCCCCACATATGCATAGCCTCCCCCACATCAACATCCCCCACCAGAACGGGACATTTGTTACAATGAATGAACCTACATTTTCACATCATTATCACCCAAAGTCCATAGCTTACCTTAGGATTCACTCTTGGTGTTGTACATTCTATGGATTTGGACAAATCCATATATAGAGAGATATATATATTCATCTACCTATATGATATTCATATATATCTATATATATGTATATACATGTATAATGACATATATCCACCATTATAGTATCATATGGAGTATTTTCATTACCCTAAAAACCTTCTGTGCTCCTCCTATTCATCCTCCCCTCACCCCCTCAACCCCTGGCAACCAATGATCTTTTTATAATCTCCATAGTTTTGCCTTTTCCAGAATGTCGTATAGTTGGAATCATACAATAGGTAGCTTTTTTAGAATTGGCTTCTTTCACTTAGTAATATGCATTTAAGGTTCGTTTATGTCTTTTCATGACTTGATAGCTCATTTCTTTCTGGCATTGAATCATATTCCATTGTCTGGATGTTCCATAGTTTCTTTATCCGTTGACCTACTGAGGGACAGCTCAGTTGCTTTCAAGTTTTAGCATTTACGAATAAAGCTGCTATAAACAACTGTGTGCAGCTTTGTGTGTGGACATAAGTTTTCAATCCCTTTGGGTACACACCAAGGAGCCCAAATGCTGGATTATATGGTAAGAGTATGCCTAGTTTTGTAAGAAACCACCAAATTTTCTTCCAAAGTGGCTGTACCATTTTACATTCCCACAAGCAATGAATGAGAGTTCCTCTTGCTCCGCATTTGGTGGTGTTAGTGTTCTGGATTTTGGCCATTGTAATAGGTAGGTGTGTAGTGGTATCTCGTTGTTGTTTTAATTTGAGTTTCCCTGACAACATATGATGTGGAGCATCTTTTCATATACTTCTTTGCCATCTGTATATCTTCTCTGGTGAGGTGTCTGTTAAGGTCTGTGGCCCTTGCAAAAATTAGGTTGTTTGTTTTCTTATTGTTGAGTTTTAAAGTTCTTTACACATTTTGAATAACAGTCCTTTATCAGATACAGTCGTCCTTCGGTATCCACGGGGGATTGGTTCCAGGACCCCTCAGAGATACCAAAATCTGAGAATGCTTAAGTCCCTTGTATAAAATGGTGTAAGATTTGCATATGACTATGCACATCCTCCTGTATACTTTAAATCATCTCTAGATTACTTATAATACTTAATACAATGTAATTACAATGTAAATAGTTGTTATACTGTATTGTTATACACAGCACTAAACATTATTGTTTAGTGAATAATGACAAGAAAAGAAAAGTCTGTACGTGTTCAGTACAGATGCAACCAGTGTGGGCCTTTCGATCCCCAGTTGGTTGAATCCATGGATGCAGAACCTGCGCATATGGAGGGCTGAATATATGTCTTTTGCAAATATTTTCTCCCAGCCTGTAATTTATCTTCTCATTCCATTGACATTGTCTTTTGCAGAGCAGAAGTTTTTAATTTTAATGAAGTCCAGATTACCCATTATTTCTTTAATGAATCATGCCTTATGTTGTATCTAAAATTTCATTGTCATACCCAAGGTAATCTAGGTTTTCTCCTATGTTATCTTCTAAGAGTTTTATAGTTTTGCATCCTACATTGAGGTCTGTGATCCATTTTGAGTTAATTTTTGTGAAGGGGGTAATGTCTGTGCCTAGATTCTTTTTTTTTTTTTTTTTTGCATATGAATAATCAGTTATTCCAGCACCATTTGTTGAAAAGATTATCTTTGCTTCATTGTATTGCCTTTGTTTTTCTGTCAAAGATCAGTTGATTATATTTATGTGGGTCTATTTCTGGCCTCTCTATTCTATTTCATTGACCTATTTGTCTATTCTTTCCCCACTACCACACTTTCTTGATTACTACAGCTTTATGGTAGGTCTTGGAGTAAGATAGTGTCAGTCCTCCAACTTTGTTCTTCTCCTTCAACATTACGTTGGCTATTCTGAGTCTTTTGCTTTTTCATTTAAACTTTAGAATCAATTTGTCGATATTCAAAAAACTTGTGGGATTTTGATTGACATTACATTGAATCTAAAGATCAAAATGGGAAGAAATGACATCTTGACATTTTGAGCTTTCCTGTCCATGAACATGGAACATCTCTCCATTCATTTAGTTCTTCTTTAATTTCTTTCATCAGTGTTTTGTAGTTTTCCTCATATAGATCTTGTACATATTTTGTTAGATTTCTATCTAAGTATTTCAAGTTTTTGATGCTAATGTAAATGGTATTGTGTTTTTAATTTCAAATTCCACTTGTTAATTGCTGGTATATAGGAAAGCAGTTCGCTTTTGTATATTAACCTTGTATACCGCAACCTTGCTATAATCACTTATTAGCTCCGGGGGGGGGAGGGGGGGGGCGGGCAGGGTTGGGTCAATTCTTTCTGATTTTCTACATAGATAAACATGTCATCTGCTAATGAAGACAGTTTTATTTCTTCCTTCACAATATGTATACCTTTCATTTCCTTATCTTGTCTTATTGCATTAGCTAGGACTTTCAGTATGAAGCTGAAAAGGAGTGGTGACAGGGGATACACATGCCTTGTTCCTGATCCTAGTGGCAAAGCTCTGAGTTTCTCACCATTAAGTATAAAGCCAGCTGTAGGGTTTTTGGTAGATATTCTTTATCAAACTGAGAAAGTTCAGCTATGTTCCTAGTTTACTGAGAGTTTTTATCATGAATAGGTATTGGATATTGTCAAATGCTTTTTATGCCTCTACTTACATAATCATATGGTTTTTCTTTTTTAGCTGGTGATATGATGGATTAAATTGATTGATTTTTGAATGGTGAACCAGCTTTGCATACCTGGGATAAGTCCTACTTAGTCATGGTGTATAACTTTTTTTTATACATTATCGGATTTGATTTGCTAATATTTTGTGGAGGATTTTCATGCCTATGTTCATGAGAGATATTGGTCTGTAGTTTTCTTTTGATGTCTTTGTCTGGTTTTGGTACTAGGGTACTGCTGGCATCATAGAATGAGTTAGGAAGTATTCCCTCTGCTTCTATTATCTGAAAGATAAGGTAGAGAATTGGTATAAAGTCTTCCTTAAATGTTTGGTAGAATTCACCAGTGAACCCATGTGGGCCTGGTGCTTTACATTGGAAGCTTATTAATTATTAATTAAATTTCTTTAATATATATAGGCCTATTCAGATTGTCTATTTCTTCTTGTGTGAATTTTGGCAAATTGTGTCTTTCAAGGAATTAGCCATTTTCATCTAGGTTATCAAATTTGTAGTCATAGAGTTATTCATAGTATTCCTTTATTATCTTTTGACTGTCCATAAGATCTGTAGTAATGTCCTCTCTTTCATTTCTGATATTAGTAATTTGTGTCCTCTCTTTTTTTCTTAGTTAGCCTGGCTAGAGGTTTATCAATTTTAGTGCTCTTTTCAAAGAAACAGCTTTTGATTTCATTGATTTTCTCTATTATTTCCTGTTTTCAATTTCACTGATTTCTGCTCTAATGCTTATCATCTCTTTTTCTTCCACTTACTTTGGATTTAATTAGCTCTTCTTTTTCAAGTTTCACAAAGTAGAAGCTCAGACAGTTGATTTTAAATCTTTCTTCTTTTCTAATATATGCATTCAATGCTATAAATTTTCCTCAAAGCACTGCTTTCACAGCACTCCACAAATGTCGATAAGTTGTACTGCCATTTTCACTTAGTTCAAAATATTTTTAAATTTCTCAAGATTTCTTCTTTGACCTATGTTTTATTTAAAAGTGTACTGTTTAATCTCCACATAGTTTCAATTATCTATTACTAATTTTTAGTTTAATTCCATTGTGGCCTGACAGCAAACATTGTAAGATGTCTATTCTTTTACATTTGTTAAAGTGTGTTTTATGGCACAGAATGTGGTCTATCTTGGTGAATGTGCCATGTGAGCTTGAGAAGAATGTGTATTCTGCTGTTTTTGGATGAAATAGTCTAAAGATAGCAATTATATTCAGTTGATTGATAAAGTTTTTGAGTTCAACTATGGCCTTACTGACTTTCTGCCTGCTGGATCTGTCTATTTCTGATAGAGAGATGCTGAAGTCTCCAACTATGATAGTCGATTTATCTATTTCTCCTTATAATTCTATTAGTTTCTGCTTCATGTAGTTTGATACTCTGTTGTTAGGTGCATACACTTTAAGGATTATGTCTTCTTGGAGAATTGACCCCTTTATCAGTAATGTAATGCCACTCTTTTTCCCTGATAATTTTTCTTGCCTTGAAGCCTGCTCCATCTGAAATTAATATCGCTACTGCAGCTTTCTTTTAATTAGGGTTAGCATGGTATATTTTCTCCATTCACTTACGTTTAATCTATATATGTCTTTATATTTAAAGTGGGTTTCTTGTTGACAACATATAGCTGGTTCTTGTTTTTTGATCCACTCTGACAATATCTGTCTTTTATTGGTGCACTAAGACCATTGATGGTCAAAGTGATAACTGATGTGGTTGGATTAATATCTACCATATTTGTTACTGCTTTCTATTTGTTGCCCTTGTTCTTTGCTCCTATTTTGTCTCCCACTCCTTTTCTGCTTTTTGTGGTTTTAATTGAGCATTTTGTATTATTCCATTATCTCTTCTTTATTAGCATATAAATTATATTTCTTTTTTTCCGTTTTTTAGTGATTGCCCTAGAGTTCACAAGACACATTTACAACTAATCCAAGTCCACTTTAAAGTAACACTATGTTGCTTCCTGGGTAGTGTGAAGACCTTATAACAAAACAATCCTAATTCCACCCTAACATTTCTTTATCATTGCTGTCATTCATTCCATTTATATATAAGCATACACAAGCATATATATATAGAGAGAGAGATACATAAGATATATATATGCATACATAATCAAATACATTGTTGCTATTATTTTGAACAAACTATTAGATCAATTTAGACAAATAAAAGTTTTTATTTTACCTTTACTTATTCATCTTCAATGTTCTCCTCTTCATGTAAATCCAAGTTTCTGACCTGTATTATTTTCCTTTTCTCTAAGTAACTTTTTTTTTTAACATTTCTCATAAGGCAGGTCTACTGGCAACAAATTCCCTCAATTTTTGTTTGTCTGAGAAAGCCTTAATTTCTCCTTCATTTTTGAAGGATAGTTTACAAGATACAGAATTCTAGGTTGATTTTTTTTTCCTCTCAACACTTTAAATATTTCACCTTGTCTTCTTGCTTTCATGGTTTCTAAGTAGTCAGATGTAATTCTTATTTTTGTTCCTCTATAGGTATTTCTTTCCTCTGGCTTCTGTCAGCATTTTTTCTTTATCTTTGATTTTCTTTAGTTTGAATATGATATACCTCAGTGTAGATTTTGGGCATTTATCCTGCTGGGAGTTCTCTAAGCTTCCTAAATCTGTGGTTTGGTGTCTGACATTAATTTGGAGAAATTCTCAGTTGTTATCATTTCCAATATTTCCTCTGCTCTTTTATCTCTTTCTTCTCCTTCTGGTATTCCCATTACATGTATGTCACACCTTTCTAGTTGTCCACAGTTCTTGGATACTCTGTTCCCTTTTTTTTCAGTCTTTGTTCTCTTAGCTTTTCAGTTTTAGAGGTTTCTATTGATACATCCTCCAGCGCAGAGATTCTTTCTCAGCAGTGTCCAGTCTACTAATGAGCCCATCAAAGGCATTCATTTCTGTTACAGTATTTTTATCTCTAGAATTTCTTAAGATTTCCGTCTCTCTGCTTACATTGCCCGTCTGGTCTTACATGCTGTCTGCTTTATCTGTTAGAGCCCTTAGCATAGTAATCATAGTTGTTTTAGATTCCTGGACTGATAATTCCAACATCCCTGCCCTGCCATGTCTGATTCTGATACTTGTGCTGTCTCTTCAAATTGTGGGGGGTTTTGCCTTTTATATGCCTTGCAATTTTTTCTTGACAGTCAGACACGATGTACTGGCCTACTGTAAATAGGCCATTAGTCATGTAGTGGTAAGGTGTTGGGGGAGGGAAAGCAATCTATGGTCCTATGATTAGATTTCAATCCTTTAGTGAGCCAATGCCTCTCGACTGTGAACTTCATAAGTGTTTCTCAGTTTCTTACTGCCCCTTTGGGTGAGAGAGGATGGCTAGAGGGGGCTGGAATCCTCAGGTATTTCCCTTCCTCCAGGTCAGTTAGATTCTGATAAGACCCCAGCAGATTAAGCTCTGGTAAACTAGTTTCCAAGGCAGGCCTTGTTAAGAGTTGAGTGCTCCAGCATATTTCAAAATGGTTTCTTTTCCCTTCCCCCTGCCAGAAGCATAAGATTTTTCTCTGATATTTACTGTGAGAACCTAGTTGAGCTCCTGGAGGTAAATCTCAAAAAACTGTGAGGGCCCCACTATTACTGAGTCCCCCTAGAGTTTTTAACTCAGAGTTTTCCACACTGAGCTTCAAGCAATTCATTGATTGCAGTGCAGGTGTTCCTACCTGGGATTGGTTCTTGGGGCAGTTTCTGCTCATGACTCTCTGTCTCTCTGTTCCAGGAAGCCATGGCTCCGTGTATTCGCCTGTCTGTCTCTTCAATCTTGGGGGCAGCAGTTTGCCCTGGATCTCCCCCTCTCTTATGAATCCAAGGAGAGTTGTTGATTTTTCAGTCTGTTCAGCTTTTTACTTGTCGTTAGGACAGAATGGCAACTTCCAAGCTCCTTACATGTGGGACTGGAAACTGCCATTGAATCTTTTGAAAATAATTTTTTATCCTCTTTGCCAAGATGCTTATATAGAGTCCAAAGTAAAGACTCCAACAGCCAGCCATGAAAAGGGTATGGCTGGAGAAGGTCAGCTGGCCCCCAGACGAGCCCATCCCTGCTAACATAGGGTGGAATTATCCTCCCCACTGAGAAACTCAACCCTGCCAGAATTCCAGAGGTGACTTCACTCAGGGATACTGATTCATTCTTTAAAAACTTCTCAGAGAGACAGAGACTATCTAGAATTTCAACTGTGGTGGTTTAACACTCAGAGGGAATCTTTTTCCCTGAGTCACAGTGACTTAGGAAGGAGTGGGGAGGCCCCCTGTGCATCACTGTAGGTCTCCAAACTCCCTACAATTAATTGAACAACTTTTACCCCTGACGTAATTCTGACCTCCAAATCAGGTGATCCAGTGGGCCTGCTTTTAAAGAACGATCAGAGGTATCTATAGGTATCCATCTGTCTCATAGCTCCCCCTTTGTTCATACAAAACATTTCATAGAAAACAAGTCTGAAAATTGACAGCACACAGAGTTGCTCGGTCTAAGGGAAGAGTAGGGAGTCTGTTCTCGACCCATAAAAGCCAAAGGTACCCATATACAGTCTTCTAAAATGAGAGGAGAATCGAGATCACAATTGGCATTTATCTTGAGCATTACAGACACTTGATAACATATGTCCTATTTATAAGATGCTAATATCATTAGGGGTAACCACATCCTTTAAATGCTTGTTTGAAAGCCAAGCCCTATCTAAATTTCTATTCAGAAATCTGAAACCTTAAAAAGGTTTCTGTTCCTGATCATTTCATGAATACTTTGGATTTTTTTCTCTTTAGAAATATTAATTTATGTTAACACAGGAAAGAGTATAGCAAAAATTAGATTTTTAATGAAATACTTTACCTAATCTGCCTTGCCCTAAAACTAAAGCCTGGGGAACTGCACATTTATCCCAGATTCTGCCCTAGTCCTTGACTTCCCTCTCACCTTGGTTCACCCCTTTATGGGACAGAAACCAAGTTTCATTTATTTTTGTATATGACACTGCCTTATGTAGGTTAGATGATTATTAAACTCGAAAATTCTAGCATTTAAAAATATTTCATAACTGATTAGTTTTCTTAATAAAATGTTGAACTATTGTCAAATAAGTATGTGTTTCAGGGAAGCAAAAGAGGACATTTAAAGCTTTTTTCAACTTTTATTTTTACCATAACTCATAATAAGAAATACATTTTACATCATAACGATTATATAATATAAACATATTATATATCTATATGAAACAAAAGTTGTAAACAGAAAATAACTTATTCTCCATTCTTTTGGTTATTTTCTATTCTATTTCATTTTTTAAAATGCTGTTCATGACCCACTAGAAGATTTCATGACCTTCTAATGGTTTGTGATCCAGTTTGAAAAATATTGATTTAGAGAGCTTCTGGAAACAAATAATAAATAAAATAAACTGGCAAAAAAAGTTTTAAAGTAATGGTTACTTACTTGGTTGTTTCAAAAACAACATTCAGTGGCATCTGCTCCAAAAATGGAAGGAAAGGCCTGGAAGAGAAAGAAAAACACAACCGTGTGGGACTTTTGCACTGTGTGAACTCCGAACTTTCTTCTAACTCTAATATTTGTCCCTTAAAATCAGTGAGCTTGAAAATTCCGTGTATCACTGTAATCCCCAAACTTTGGCATACACAAAATCACTGGGGAGTGGGGAGAGTGTTTTTTAAAACGCAAATTCCCACGTCTAGCTCAGGAGATTCAGTAGCTACAGGGCAGGGCCAATAAATCTGCATTTTTAATAAACACTCCAGTATTTTCTCTGCAGATGGGAAACAAGCCACACTTTGAGAAACAGTGCCCTATGCTTGGGCTTTAGCTGGCCATTAGCTCCCAGCAACTTCTCAAGTTCCCCAAGACTTTCTGAAATTCCCAATGATTTAGTTTTAAAAATTTCCCACAAAAGTCTAGGAAAGGAGAATACTTTATTAAGAATTAAACATTTCCCTGAAAAAGGTCAACATCATAAAACTTCCATAAGGAGGTTGCTCATAAATAACAATGTGGATTACAAATTTACTTTCTCAAGGAATCTTACGTAGATATGATATCAAGACTATTTTTCTAACTCGGGTAAGACCTATAGGGAAATCCTGATCTTATATTCATTAGTAATTACTCTACCTTTCAAAATATTTATAACGATTCCTTCCAGTAACTTCAGGATCTTCGTAAACCTCTTTAGGCATCTGAAAAGAAGTGTCAGTTCTAAAATGAAGCAGGAAAACATTATTCAAGTCTAACATATCATTTCAAAATAAAGTTTCTATCTAATATTTCTATGTCTATCAAGCAGGAGATGCACAGGGTATTTCAGACTGAAAGCAAAGACTTCTATAACTGCACCTGACTGACCCCACCTCAGCCTGGGTATAATTATTCTCCCTGAGCCAGGAAACCGAGAGCTAACAAAAAGAAGTGAGAGTTAAGGAAAGTGTAGATTTACGAAATCCCGCATACAAAAATGCCCACTTTTAATTAATAGCACATAAGAATAACAAAGTTTTGGGGCCGGACCCGTGGCCAAGTGGTTGTTTGTGCACTCTGCTTTGGCGGCCCAGGGTTTCACCGGTTTGGATCCCGGACGTGGACATGGCACTGCTTGTCAGGCCACGCTGAGGCAGCGTCCCACATGCCACAACTAGAAGGACCCACAACTAAAATATACAACTGTGTACTGGGGGATTTGGGGAGAAAAAGCAGAAAAAAATAAAATAAAATAAAAAGAAGATTGGCAGCATTTGTTAGTTCAGGCGCCAATCTTTAAAAAAAAAAAAAAAGAATAACGAAATTTTAAAAGACAACTTTTTATGTCCAGGCTGAAAGGTAGAAATTCTTTTTAACTTACTAGATATGAACTTGTAAATAATTAAAAGAATAAGGAATTCAAGAGACTTGTCTCTGAAGGTGCTTTGGCCACAAGTCTCCAAAAATTATATTTAGATACTAGCAGAAACGTCCACCTGCAGTTTCTAAGATAAATCAAAGGGACAACAAATTCACTCACCTCTACTTTTGCTGGCAAATTGTCACTTAATATATATATTCACTGCAACCCTCTCAGAACATCTATTTACCAATAAATCTATAACCACTGCTCCTGAATCAAGCTCGCTTTGGTCAAAGGGGTTAAGAGAGAGAATTGGGGTCAGCTGGCTTTGGTATAACATCACAATTATACATTTTTAAATAATGCAAAATAAATAGAAATTTTTAAAAAGAAAAATACACTCATTAAAAACAGGAGCAGCTGAAGCTTCCTGACACTTACGTGGCAAGCTGCTGGAGGGCTTCTCTGTGTTTCTCCTCCTGTCCCTTCCACTCCCGACGGACGAATGCTGGGACGGGATCTGCCTTGCTCCAATATACAGAATATCTTGGATAATGGATCAGGTTACTGAACATGGCTCTAAACCTGGGAACTTTTCTCTAATATTAGGACGGCGAGGCAGGGAGGAAAAGGACAAAATTATACCGTCAGATTTTCTAAGGCATGTCACTTATATTGCAAACTTTAAAAAAGGTACGCAGTGTATATCACATAGAAAGAAGAGTTATTGGTATATGCACTGACTATCTCTGGAAAGATACCCAAGAAAGTGCTGACAATCGATGATTATGTGAAGAGGACTGAGGGTTAGAATTTATGTCATACACTATATGCTTTTATACTACTTGAAATCTTTTAACACAGGCATATGTTACTTTTCCCGTTGAAATAAATTAGGTTATAATGAATCCTTTATTCACCATTAGTCAATTAACCCTCACATTGAGCCACAAGTATCAACACGCCCTGTCCCCTAGTAATCATGGCAAAGTAATTTCTGCAGAACATAAAATCCATTGGAGATTTGGTGATCAGTCAATCTGACCAGTGCAGTTAGCCAAGCTAGACTGTTGCAGTTCACTAGGCTTTCTTAGTGGATGAATTAGACCTACCAGTTTGCTTCGAATCATGGTGGCTTGGACATCTGCCTGTTTGTGGTCTTTCTCACTTGACAAAATAAACAATGGATCTGCAAAATAAACAATAAGGTGCTATCAGGAATAGAACATATCTACTCCTAGACTGAGAATAGTGGCAAAGCAATGTAATTTCTTAATTGGAATACAAACTAGAAAATTTAGGCATTGCCTAACTGCTGCAGTTCATAGCCCTGTTACTCTGCCACCAGTAAGAGTCTGTTAGATGCATTTCTTTTCTGTGTATTCCAAAGTCAGTCTATAGAATTGGAATGCAAAAAGAAGGCCTAACAGGGGCCAGCCCAGTGGCATAGTGGTTAAGTGCATGTGCTCCACTTCGGCAGCCCAGGGTTCACAGGTTTGGATCCTGGGTGCAGACCTATATATCATTCATCAAGCCATGAGCTGGCAGCGTCCCACATACAAAGTAGAGGAAGATTGGCACAGATGTTAGCTCAGGGCCAATCTTCCTTACCAAAAAAAAAAATTGAAGGCCTAACATGTTCTCAAGCACCATAGCCTAAACATGCTCTCTTCTCTCCTATAAACAAACCACCTTCTGGGTATGGGTAGTTCAGGAAATACTTCAAAAGGAAAGACCATGTGTATACACACTGTGCCAATTTTCAAGTGAAAGAAACAATAAATTTGGGCACTACCTCCCATATTCAGTACACAGGGAAGATACAAACTCTTAACAGCATGTCACCTCAGAATTGGTAGACATGGTAAGAGAATATTATTCTCTAATAAGAGATAAATAAGATCATCTATCTTCAGAATTCGCCCCTTAAGTTTATAAGTGTGCTGGTGATGGACTAAGTTTTTTCTCCAGTGTTCAACAAAAGACTGCCCTGCTGTCATAAGTATGTGCTCGTTAGGTATATCTTTGAAGTGAAGAAGAATATTCACGATTGATTATAGCGTCCCTTAAAATCAAACAATTTGACATTAAATTCACAAGCAACCTTCAATACAGACTTGATCTCCCACGTAGACATCTCGTAAGAGACAAACACCCTGATCAACTAGACTACATGACTTGGCAATACATATTCCTCCACACAATTAATAAATTGGTATTGTGATTTAGAAATAAGTCTCTTTTGAATTTAGATAATGTGAGTCAATTCCTAGAACCTAAGAACTCCTCGCTTACCCCACAAAAATGATTTTTTGGATGCAGACATTTGCTATTCCCACCAAGGGTGAAAGTTACGAGAGGCTTGGGTTCTCTTTACTCTTTCATTCAAGGAATACTTATTGAGCAGCACTGTGTTCTGGGTGCTTGGAACACATCAGAAAAAAGATATAGATCCTTGGCTTCATGAGAGAGAAGCAATAAGTAACAACGCGACAAATTAGCAAATTATATAATATGTAAGAGTTAGAGGGTAATAAGTGCTAGTAAAAATGAAAAGAGGAGAGGAGGGTGGGTGACGGAGAAGTATTGCAAGATTCTGAAGCAAGGGGTGACAAAATCTGATTTATATTTTAAAATGTCCCTTGTGGCTGCCCCGTTAAGAACGGACTGCAGGGAAGCATGGAAGAGGCAGAGAGACCTATGAGGAGGCTCATGAATAATGCAGAAGAGATGATTGTGGTTTGCATATGGTGGTAGCAACAGAAGTGATGGAGAGTGACAGGATTTTAGATATATTTTTAAGGCAGAGCAGAAAGGACTTGTTAATGGATTGGAAGGTGTGAGAGACATAAAGGAGGCAATGACGGCTCCAAGATTTTTGGATTCAGCAACTAAAGGGTGGGGTTGGCATCACTGATATAGGAAAACTTGTGTGGAGAACATCAGGGAAGCATGTCTCAGATGTCTAGTATATGTTCAAGTGGTGATATAAAGTAGGCAATTTGATACAGAAGTCTAGAATTTCGGAAAGAAGTCTAGACTGGAGATTTAAATTTGAGAATCATCAGCCTTTAGATATATTCTTCTTCAGCTGCATCACCCAAATCCACATCTATGATTCGGGTTGAGAAGTGATGAAAACTGAGCTGATTAGGAATGAAGAGGCCAGATTTTATGGCCTGAAATTATAGGCTAGTGAATTCGAAGGCAGAATGAATGCACCTGTTTAAAGAGAAGGAAGAACACAGCTTCAACATCTCTGATATATTGGGAATAGAATGGAACAAGGGGAAATTTCTATTTATACTCTTAAGTGATTTAAAAGATATCACTGGTTGTTCCTCAGAAACTAGTTTAGCCTGCATTTCCCCTAAGTCTGAATAAACCACTTTCCTCTTATTCCCATGAGGAGTGTGAAGACATGATATCTACAGAAACTTGCCATCTACAGAAGATAATGCCACAATACTGTATGATTTGTGACTAAACAGTCTGCAACAAATCCTACAACTGTGATTATAATCAGTGCTCAAAAGGCAGTAGAAAGGCCTCTGAGATGCCCAAGTAATAGTGGTCGCCAAATATCACTTGCTTACTTCTAGACAGGTATTAAGTTCTTTATATGCAATATTCCATTTAATCCTCACAAAACCCCAATGAGGTAGGCCGAGGCCTCCTTTTTATAGGCGAGGAAACTGAGGCTTCAAGAAGTTAACAACTTACTGATGGGCAGTTAAGATTTGAACTCCAATTCTTCCGGCTCCCAGGCCTAATGTTATCAACAACCCATGAATTTTATGGGGGAGACTTTCCCAAGGAAATCATGAGAAAGCCCCTCAGCCAATTTACCCATATTGTAGAAACAGTTCTAAGAAACCCAGGAAGTTGTCACGACCAAGTAATAGTGACAAAGAGGATGTGTTTCAAACCCTAAGACATAATGGTGACTTTAGGGGACAGTATAATAATTGCAGATTCTGGGGGAAAAGAAAGGAGTAAAGAGCTCATAATAAACCTAGAAGGTATTCTAAAACATTTTTGGAGGCTAGGAAAAATATATCCTCAATTTAAAAGACTTTAATTATCAGGACAGTAATGTAGCTATTAATCCATCAACAAATATACAAATTCAGGGAAGTGACAAAGTTTGGTGGGCATTTCAAGAGAGGCATTTGAGAGATACAAAGCATTTACAAAAAGTGAGTAAAATGCAAAATGGTGTATAAGTGAGGTAACATCTATAAAAGAATGATGTTAACTGTAACTTTGGAAAGATGTCCATATTTGTACCGTCGATCCCCACACCCACCCCACCACCCTTCTGTCAGGATGGAAATCTGACCCAAGCCAGTCAACTCATTGGCTGGCCAATAACGTATCTTATTTCTCTCTTTAATTTTCAGCTATGATACACAAGGACTCTATATAACTGGTGGTGAGCTCTAAAGCTAAGAGGTCACGTAGAGTGACACCCTAGTCCCTGTGATAGTAAGAGAAATCCACACATAACGAGTTTCTGTCAGATGGAAGAAGGAAGCATATGTGCAGAAAGAAGCAGGATTAGAGTTGCCAGCTAAAATACAGGATACCCAGTTATATTTGAATTTCAGATAAGCAATGAATGATTTTTATATACATATGTCCCAAATATTGCATGGGACTAAAAACTTATATTAAAATATTATTCATTATTTATCTCAAATTCAAATATAAGTGTGCATCCTGTATTTTTATTTGTTAAATCTGGCAACCCTAAGAGGGTAAAAGACCATAAGGTCCAAGGAATTGAGCAGCACTGACCCTTCCTGTCCTGGCTCTGGTCGGTTCTGGCTACATTATGCTTCCTGTCCACGAATGGCTGTGATGCTGCCTGTTTAACTAGAACAATCCAAATTGTCATTTGACCTATTCTGAGAGGATTTTTGTTCCTTGCAAGAGACATGGAAACATTTAGCAATCTCTCTGCAAAAAAAAGAGATACTTTCAGGAATAAAAGAAACAAGAAGCTTAATAAATCCTTTGCCTGTCTTTCCTGAAGATGTCTATCCCCATTTCCAAATTACCTTTGAAGCAAACATGGTGATGTGTTTATAGGGGTTTACTAGATTTACTTCACAAGATGAAACCAAAAGGGAATAAAGAAAAGCACTGGTGAGAATATACAAGCAATCATTCATGGCCCCTACACCAGGAAATGGGCAGCCTACAGATTCCATCAAAAGGAGACCCTGGGAATCCCAGAGGAGATACCACACTGTTAAAAGCAATGGAAAGTTCAAGTGAAGAGCATGGGACTACTGAGGGCAAAATTGGAAAAAAATCATGCTTACCTGATTATAATTCTTGTAATAGCAAATTCAAAAATTCAATAAAACATTTATGAAACACCTAGCATACGCACCAGCACTGGAATAGATACTGAGAAGGCTACAAAAATGTATAGAACAGGAACTTAAAGAGTGTAAGCAACTTAAGATCCTGTAGAAGAGACAACATAAATGGTCAATCAGGGCAGTAAAATACACGGGGGGGAGGGGTGGGGGAGTGGGAGGCGGGGTGCTGGCAGCAGACTCGGGCTCCGCTTAGGTAGCCCTGGGTCCATCCCTGCACCGACCTACACCTCAGTAGCCATGCTGTGGCTGCAACCCTCATGCAAAACAGAGGAAGACTGGCACAGATGTTAGCTCAGGGCGAATCTTCTTCAGCAATAAAATAAAATACACTGGGGCTTTATTGGCCCAAAAGGACACAGTGGACCTAGTTTATAAGTAATGCTTTGATGGATAAGAATAAGTTTAAGGAAAAAGAGAAAACTAAAAACAAAAGTGAGATAAACTGGCACTTCTTTACCTACAATGCCAAATTTGGAGTTTCCCAGAGAATGGGAGCAGGAAGGTCATTCCTGTTGGGCATTTTATGCAGTTTGAACGCGGGAATGTTGGGGGAATCTCCAAGTCTCCAAATCATTGCATACTTTTCTGGGTACCAAAACGCCTGGAACAGGTTTCAGGAAGATGGCTATGGGCTGCGCAAATTGTCAGGAAAAGAGGGTGTGAAGAGGAAGACAGTCTCTCGCCAAGCTCCGAGACGCAGAGCGCCCCGGCGGCTTCGAGGCTACCCCGAGAGCGCCGCCACCTGGAGGGCTCGGAGCTGCCCCCACCCAACAAAGGACAACAGCGGGTAAGGGATCCGTCCTGAGGCTCGTCTTTCGTCCCCTGCGCCCCTGGCCAGGTCCCACCGTCTCAAAGCCCACCTGGCTCAGGAATCGACAACTCAGTAGGGAGGTCTGGGGCCGCCCTTACCATACAGGAAATCATACATTCGGCTGGAGGAGACGTGGCCCCAGGCCCCCGACTTCACCCCACACCGGGGCTGAGACACGTCTGGCTTGGCCTGGGGCTCCTCGATGGTCACTACGTGGCTCATGCTGCCGCCTCTTCCCTCCCGCCAGCCGGGGAAAACTAGGGAGGCCTAGCGGCTGCTTGCACCGTAACTATGGTAACCTACGTAAGCGCCGGGATACGGGGCGGGGCGAGCATGGGGCGGGGCTGGCGTGAGAGAGGAGAAGCGAGGTGCGGCGGGGAACGGGAAAGGAGAGGCTGAGCGAAGGTACGGGGCGGGGCTCGACAAGGGAGGGGCCGGGCTGGCGTGGGCGTGGAGGAGCCGGTGAGGTAAGGTAGGGGTGGGGCGAGGCGTGGGAGAGGAAGGATGGGAAAGAGCAGAGGGGAGGAGGGCGGGGCGGGGCGGGGAGGAAAGAGAGGAGGAAAAGGTTAGGTAAAGGGGTCGGAGAAGAGGGGGACGTGAAGGGACAGCCTTGCTTCCCGCTATGCTCCCGAGATGGAGCCACGAGCTTTCAGCCGCCCAGGCGGCGTCAACGCCGGGGCCCCGGAGGCTGGGGAAAAGGCTGCTGTTCAAATCCAGTAGCGATTTTCCAGTTACACTCCGTAGCCGCTTTCGGAAATCCCTGGGAAATCTCAGAACCTTCTAGAATAGTTGGGGCTTTCATTTCGGACATCCCCTTTCCGCGGGGCTTCTGCTAGCTGAGGAATCCAAGAGTGGGCTCAGTAATTAGTAAGTATTGGTCCGCAGACTGGTACCCCTTACTGAGCCCTGGGCATTAAATCAGCTGAAGATGACTGTTGTGTGCACTGACTCTGCTTTTTATTTATTGTAGAAAATTTTAAACATGGGCAAAAGTGAATCCACTTTTAGTTATGAACCCTCAGGTACCCACCACCAACAATCAACAATTATCAACCTTTTACCAATCAAATATCATCTATCCCCTCCCCCACTTTTTGCTTGAATATTTTAAAACAAATCCCAGACATCATATTTTACCCTTAAATTAATCTGCATCTCAAACACGGATTTTTTTTAACTTAGCCACCATTATCATTTCTAACAAAATTAATAATTCCTTCATCTCTAATACTCAGTACATATTCAAACTTCCCTGGTTGAGTCCAAGGTGTCATTTAATAGTTGGTTTGTTCTGATCAAATGATCCAAAAACAAGTCTTGACATTGCATTTTGATATGTCTCTTAAGTCCTTTATCCTAGAATGGTGGATTTCTAATACTTTCAATAATTTTCTTTATTACCTGGGGTTCCTCGATAAAAAGAACTTTCAGCAACTCTGGTTATACTGAAATACGGGGATAATAGAGGAAAGACTGGCTAAATGCTGGATTCTTTCAGTTTAATTATCAAATTTCAGTGAACTGAGTTGGTGCCCTAGCAATCTCCAATGTTAATGTTTTGATGGTTGTTTAGTATCATTATGAATTCATGCATTTTTCCATATGTGATGTGTTTTAATCCACTATGGTCATTATTCTTTATGATGCTCAAATTATCCCATTAGGCTATGGCACACCTTAGAGTTGGCTTCTGTATCTTCTTTATCCTTTTCATGTGATCCATAGACACTTCTTGAATAAGCTTCCTGGCCTGCCATTCCTCTTTCCACACATGCCCCTGGTTTTATTTTCTCTACTCCTAAACTTCTTGGGATTTTTGCAAACCAGCCGTATACTTTGTCATTCCAAGTCTTTGCTCAAGCTGATTCCTTTACCTAAAATGCCTTTTTCCTATTTATGCCCCGCAACTAATTTAGGTATCCTTCAAGACTCAGGACTAACTTTGCCAAGCTGAGTTAAGTTTCCCCAATCCCCCAATAGAGCGAGGCTTCATTCTTTCTTCCATGCTGTGGTAGCACCAATAACAGTGACCACCTTGTGTTAGTAATTGTTTGCAACTCTGCTCCCACAACTGTGCGTTCACTGAGGGCACAGGCCCTCCCATGGTCGTTTTGTATCTCTGAAGTACCTGGTAAATAAAAGCTTAATAAAGTGATTTCTGAATTAGTAAATCCATCCATTTATTAAACAAATTGTCTACTGTGAAATAGGTGTTGAAGCTTCTGAGATAATTTGTACAGCTCACTGGATGAGGGAGAAAACAGACAGAAACAAATAAATTTCAATGTTTAATAGTATGATAATATTTTTCTGTCTGTGGGTATACTCCATTTCCCACTTTCTGTTCCTCTTCCCAGAATGTTCCTCACCCCCACCTCCATCTTCTCACTGCTGACTCACCATTTGAGGTCTCAGCTAAAACTTCCCCTCCCCAAAAAGAATTTTCCTCACTCTGTCAGATAAATTATCTGAAATAGTCAACAGCCAGCCTCCTCCATAAACATATCAGAAGACACTGACCAACAGAATACATCAAATGTGAGGGGATATGTGTGACTACATGACTGTCTTACATAGACTGTAGTGGCCATTTTGCTGGAGTTGCTCATTCTCCCCCTTGCTGGCTTTGAGGAAGCAAGTGGCCATGCTGGGGAACCCCACATGGCACGGAACTACAGGTGGCCTCTCAAGAGCTGGGAGTGGCCTCCAACCCACAACCAGCAAAAAACCATATCCCTCAGTCCTACAACTGCAAGACACTGAAGTTCTGCCAATGGTCTGAGTGAGATTAGAACCATATCCGTCCCCAGTAAAACCTCAGATGAGACCACAGTCTGAACCAAAATCTTGATTGCAGTCTTGTGAGATCCTAATCAGAGAGTCCACTTAAGCTATGCCAGATTCCTGATTATAGAAACTGTGAGATAATAATCAATGTGTGTTACCACTAGATTTGCAGTAATATTGTTACACAGCAAGAAATGACTAATATGCAACCTTTTTGAAATTAGGTCCTATGTCTTTTAATTTACTTGTGTAGAAGAAACTCTGATATTGGAGAGCGGTGCTAGTTAATAAAATTTCATTAAAATGAAAGTTATACTTTGGCTTGTTGGGAAACAGTTCTCCACGGGTCTCTCATGTTTCTGCTTGTCTTACAAGGGGGTACGCCCCGTCTGCCCTTGTTCCTTTATGTGTGTAGGAAACAACCTTGGAAGATAGAGACCCTCTGGAACAAAGGGCATGTTTGCTTACGGCCTGAAAAGTCAGAGACAGTGTCTCCCTCTGAGCAAAGGGCAGACATTCTTACTGCCTGTTATTAAAGCTTTGGGTTTCCTAAGCTCACTGTCCATTTCCTGTGATGCAACTCAGTGTGTATGCAGATGTCATCTGGCATTCTTCATGTCACCCTGTGGGAACTGAGGCTCAGGGAACTGGCACAAAAATGCCAAGACTTTGCTGCTTCTGCTGTGAGTAATAAACTTCCTTCATCTCTGACCTGGCAGTTTGCTGGCTACATGGAACTGTGGCAGGCAAACAGGGTAAGGCTTCCTGCCTCTCAGAGTTCTTGAAAAACTATAGCGAATGAAGTATAGCACATTTTTACCTGTGGAAATTGGAAATCATTTTTTTTTTACCGGGCAGAAATGTAAATGCTATACAAAGTTCCCTCTGAACCTATTAACTAGGCAAGTGAGAATTCGAGCCTTGTAATTCTCCTCTCTCAGCATATGGTGTCACTCCTTCTCTACCAGCCTCAACTAGCCACCCTTACTTGGTAAAGGCTCCACCCCTGTGGTTAGTCAGACATAAACAACGGCTAAGAACACTTTTACCACAGAGAGATTTTAGAAAGTATTTCCTTAGTTTGTTACATTACCAGGGCTGTCATCCCATCCACAGGATGACTGCTTGATGCCATGTGTAGCTAATGTCCTCAATTCAGTACCATACAAAAACATTCACTGTGCTATGAAAACGTTCATTACAGTCACCATTTCAACTCTTGCAGCTTACTAATGTATCAATTATAGCAATAGCAAAGAGCCCCAGAGGCTTAAAATTGTAAAGTTTTGCTGGTTAAAATCGGAACTAGGAAGCGAGAACTCGATACAAAAGATACTAATCAAACTAACCTGAGAGTTGCCTCTGTAAAACAGGTGGTTGAATCCAGTCTTACATTATGTAGTCCCCACGTGCCACCTACTCTCAACTTTTTAACCTCTAAGGACAGCTCTCTAAAATTGTTGTGTTCTTCTTGTGGGAAGTGGGTTATTGAGGTTTTTCTTGGGGTAGAGTGTGAAACACTAAGTTTCATTGTTTTATACTCCTGTTTTTCCTTTAATACTAAGACAGGCCATGACACAAGTCTTAAGGCATTTCAGCTGGGTAAGAAAAGTAAAGGATGATGTTAATATAAAAGTCAGTAGCTGACCTTAAAGCTAACTTATTCATAAATTAAAAGGCAGAAGAAAAATTAACTCCTGTGTGTTACTGCACCATTCTGAAATAAGAGGAGAGTTAAGTAGCTGGATATAAAGGACTAAATATTTCACTTTGGAAAGGAGTATCTTTTGGTCCTTTTCTCAAGGGCAGGATAATATTCCATCCTGAAGAAGCAGCTGTTGAAAGAGTTTAAGTGAGAGTCACAGCCTCAGGAAGGAAACCAAGGGCTTGTTAATATCTTGAACGTAGCAGATTAAAGAAGTGTGGGACTAGGCAAGGGGCTAACTTCTGTCTTAGGCCTGTGGATACTAGCTTACCCTGAGGAAGTCACAGCAAGTGTTGTCACTGCAAGTACTCTCTCTTCACTGAAGCAGGGGAGGCAAGTGAGCAAAATCTTTTCTTAACTGCAGAAAGGCTGTTTCAGCCTTTTGGTCTATAATCTGTATCTACAGTTTATCTTAATTCCCTTAACTCCCTAAACTTTCTTAGATATTTCTTTCTCTTTTCTTCCTTGTTCATTTCCTAGACACAAAAGTTCAGCAGCACAATTAAATACAGATCAACGATAAGTTGTAAAATAAGAAATATTCACCTTGCATTTAGATAAATTAAGTGGGATAGTACATAGATAGAACACAGACCTTAGAGGGAGAAGATGTTGAGACTCAGGGCTGCCACTTACAAGTTATGTGACCTTGAACAAATCATGTCCATCTCGGAACCTCAACTTTCTCATCTATAAATGTAAATAATAAGTTCAACTGCTGTGAAGATTAAATGATAGTTCACAAACTCAACACTTCTACCTATATGGAAAGTATTGTAGCTAAAGATTCTGTTGTCATTTCTACTGATTATACATTCTGAGTGAGCACATTTTTAAAAATATGGCTTCTCTATTAAGAATTATCAATGCAATATAAGAGTTATCAGACAATACTAGAAGGGAAAATCAGTTCAAACAACGGTTTTTTTTTTCTTTTTTTTTTTTGTTTCTCTGCTTATTTAAGATAAGAGAGATCTTTCTATAGAAAAAAAAAAACCTTTCTAGATTCTTGGCAGCAACAGGGCAAAATGAAGCTTTATTGGGAATAATCTGTCTGAGTAAAAAGCCTTTATGCTGTGTCTACCATGTGCTAACTACTGTCGGGGGACCAAAATGAACATGACAAGATGACAGCACATCATCTAGAAATTCACATCTCTTATGAAAAAATGATTATTTTTACTTAAAAGCAAGGAAGAAGCTTAAGCCCTGAGAATGAAACTTACTTTGTTCCACACCTCCTGAAAGTATAGTGAAAGAGGATATTAAAATAATGAAATTCAATTTCTACCCCATAAAGCAGTGTTTTCCAACTACATTTAGCGGGATGCAACCATTATAGGTTTCCTTGTTCTTCAGGTGCAGGTGGCCGACTTAATTATCCTCCTCTGTGCATGGTACATTATCACCATTGGCCCCTGCAAGTTCACTTTATTTATTTTCATTTATCCCCATTCTCCAGCCCCACTTGCCTCCCCTCATAGGCAACCATTCTGACTGTTTAAAGCAACTCTTTTCACATGTATGTGTTCTTATGTGTATTTTTATTTTTTACTCCTTCTTAAAAATTATGTAAATAATATTGGGTTATGTATCTATTCTCTTTTTTACTTTTTCCCACTACCTACACTATTTTAAAAATTTGTCCATGTTACTATGTATAGGTTGTCAATTTCTTCTAGTTTGTGCCCAGTACTCCACATTTCCGTGTCTACTTCCTCAGTGATGAGTGCCCAGGTTGCCTCCAATTCCCTGCCACAGAGACATCTGTGACGATTATCCCCATACATGTTCCCTATGGACTTGCTGAGAAGCTCTTTGGAATATAGATCCAGGAATAGAAATGCTGCATCATAGGATATGCACCTATTCTTAAATTAACTGGATACCGTCTAACTGCCCTCCAAAATGGCAGGACCAGTCTGCATTCCTGACAGTAACCTGGAGGATTCCTGCATCCTCACTGCTACTTGGCATGATCTAGTTTTCTAATTTTTGTTAGTCTAATGGGTGTAAAGTGATGCCTCATTGTTGTTTTATTATCCATTTCTATGATTAGTACTATTTTGGAACAGCTCTTATGAGTGTTGGCCTCGGGTTTTCTCTTCTATTCACCTATTAATTTCTTAGCTTAACCTTTCACATGTAGACCTTTAATGCATCCAGAGCCCCTCCTTTTGATGTGGTGTTTAATCTTCTCCAGTTAGTCTGTTTTCTTTTCCCCACTGATTTGTTGTACCCCGTTTATTATATATTATGTTTCCAAGTGATGTTACTAGTCCAAGAAGCACTATTTGAGTAGCAAGATACTAAACAACGAGAGTGAACACCTAGTTGAAAGAACTGAGAATAGTGGATAAGGGTGAGTTTAGGGGAACATAAGGGCAATGTGTTGTATTATTAAACATATCAATCATCCAGAATGAAGTAAAAATCATGCTTATTAGAAGTTTTTAGATGACAAAATGGAGATATTCTTAGTAACTTGAAAAATACACATATAGAAATTATTCCTATACAGCACCAGTTCACAGACACACCTATAGATTTCCTGAGCTAAAGCCGTGAAATACAGAAACAAACTTCTGTTAGGTGATGCTGAAAGTTTAATTACCCAAGATATATATCACCAGGTAGCTTTTGAACAATGCCTCAAAGTCTTGCTTTAAAAAATAAGTTCAGAGCCAGCCCTAATGGCCCAGCAGTTAAAGTTCAGGGCCCTCTGCTTTGGCGCCTGGGTTCCGTGTCCCAGGGTGGAAACACATCACTTCTCTGTCAGTGGCCATGCTGTGGCAGCGGCTCATAGAGAAGAACCAGAAGAATTTACAAGTATACAGGACTATGCACTGGGGCTTTGTGAGGGAAAAAGGAGGAAAACTGGCAACAGATATTAGCTTAGGGTGAATCTTCCCCTGAAAAAAAAAATCATTAACAAAAGTTCAAGTTTTCTTTCTCTAATAATTCTCTGCAGGAAAAAAAACAATGATTATGTTCATTCTATTGCAAATAAGGTAGGCACCAGTTTACATATCTACCTAAATGAATTTGAGAAATGCCAAGGAAAAGGCATTTTTGTTTTATTAACCCATATTTTGCCCTACAATTAAACAATTCATACTGAAATCAAATCAGTTGGAGAGGGGGCTATAAACACCATTAGCTGAGGATTTCAAATGTATGGGGTGAGGTTGAGGGTGGTGGAGGAATTTTTTTCCAACACTGGCGGATTGGATTGTTCAAACGTCTTTGCTACTCATTTTTAACTAGGTAAGTGAAAGATAGTAGGGGGCAGGAAGAAGGCCGGTACTGCCCCAGCATGAGACACGGGGAGCTAATCTGTTACTCAAGGGGACCTGGCTGTCACAGGTGGTTTCTTTCTCTTGTTTAGCGTGGACAAGTCATTTCACTTCTCGGGCTTCAGTTTTCGACATTCACGGTGGATGGTTGGGTTGAGAGATCTCTGAGACGTTTTACTACTGTATTCTTAGCCTTCGTGAGTCCCCCCCAACTTGGTTTACTAACGCTCCGTGCTCTTTTAAGCTGTCTCTCTGCGCCTGCGCTGAAGAGGCGCGCTCACATTACTACCTTGATTTAGCCTCTTCTGCGCATGCGCCCTTTCCATCCTTTCTGCCCCACCCCACCCTTCCGAGGGAGGCAGGACTTCCTGTCCCCTTTAGAGCGACTGACGGAGGTGACTGCGGACGAATCGGCGTCGGCGGAGCCTGGAGAGTTTCGGGTGTCTGTGCTAGTCGCTGCTTTTGGCGCGAAAGATGCCGGGTCTGACCGCCCAAGGCCCTGCCCCGTCTGACTCGCAGGAGAAGAAGCCGCTGAAGCCCTGCTGCGCCTGCCCTGAGACGAAGAAGGCGCGCGATGCGTGGTCAGTGCGCAGGCGGCATGGGGGCCGGCGGCCTACGCGCCGCCCGCCGGTGCCTCCGCCCTCCGCCCTCCGCCCTCTGGCGGGCCTCGCGCTCGGCCTCGGCCGGGCTTTCGCATTGCTGTGCGGCACTCGGGAGGGTTGTGGGCCCCGGAGGCTGCGCGGTGGGCTGTCTCGTTGACGAAGCCCGGGGAACGGATGAAGGGTGGGGAGAGGTCAGATTGTGGCTCGCTTCGCCCACTCCTTCCTTCCTCTAGAGGGTTTCTGAGCATCTGTTATGTGTCGAGCACTGCGTTAGGTCCGAAGACCTAAGTGGATAAAGATGCTGCTTGATTTAAAGGAGCTAAAAGTTAACGGAGACGTATACCAATGATTGCTATACCACGTGGTAAGGGCTATGATAGAAGATTTGGCAAGACCAAAGAGTAAAAGTTTTCTGGTAATTTCTCCCCAAACTTAGACATCGGTAGGACACAGGGTACGTTTCTTACGGTGCTGAACCCCCCCCCCCCTTTTTAGCTAGATGATTTAAAAATCAACCAGTCATGACATAGGTGACATCATAGTGTTCAGAGTACCTGTAGTACATGTAGGTTACCATCAATCCACAAAATTTGTTTGTTCTCATTTTATACAGCCTCAGTTGGGGAACAAATCTCAGTAGAAGGAATCCTCAGATAATGTGAATGTACCCTCTTCCTCCAGCCCCTTTTGGTCTTCACATAAAAAAAAAATCCTAAGTGGCATAGTGGGGGTAATAAGAGTTGTAGGAACTCAGTGCTTTCTATTAATATTCAGTACTTTGCAAGTAAGACTCTGAAGGGAGAACTGAAAGATTGTAATCTGATCCTGAAATTGCTTCCACAGTAACAGTTAGTGCTTATTGAACCTTTGGGTATTACCGGATCACGATTAAGAGCTTGGGATCCAGAGTCAAGGTTTGAGTCCTGGTCCACCAACCTTGTGACCTTGAGCAAGTTATTTAACATATCTGCCTCATATGTCTGTAAAATGAACCTAAGGAAAGTATCTGCCGCCAGGATTATTGTACGGGTTAATGCTAAAAGCCACATCAAGTGCCTAGCACAATATTTACTGCGTTCGATAAATGATCAGGGAATGTTAGCTATTATCTTCCTAAGGAGCCCGCTGTCCCAGACAGTCGTTCTCATTTGCAGGCAGCCCTGGAGCTGTTGAGGGATGTGTAGGATTAGTTGGAAGGAGAACCTTTCTTTAAATTCTTTTTGCATCTATTGCTTCGGACCACTATAGCTTCTCCCCAAATATCTATGATCAGGAGCTAGTTTTTTCTTGTACTTGAATTTTGGCTTTAACTTTGCTAAAATTGCATTTTCAGGCCCTACAAATAAAACTGTGCGGTCCTAGTCTTTGCTTTGTGAATTTTACACATAAAAAGTTCTTTGATCCTTACAAGGAGGGCTCATCAGGCTGCTCCTGGCTGCCAGATCTTTTTTGCTGTTTATGTTTTTGGGTGTCTTGTGATTAGAATTAGATTTACTTAGGTGCATTTCAATGTGGGGCAGAATCAAAAATTTAATTCCAATATGATAGCAGGCAAAAAATTAAGCTCTTCTCTCTGTCCTTCATTGAACATAAATATTTTATTCAGTCAGTTCATTTCATTGTAGAGCCTTATTATTCCTTGGATGTAGACGAGAGGCAATATTTGCCATACACAATTATTTCTTCTACTCAGATTCCCCCTCAAAAAACTAGGTATTTGTGGAACATCTTCATGAGCATGGAAATATCACAAGAACCAATAAAAACAAAGCCATTTGGTGTAATAGCATTTTTAAAACTCCAGCTGTTCTGTCAGACCCATGTTCTGCCTCACTCCCCGTCACTATCATGCACGCTTGTTTACTAGGAAAGTGCTTAATGCCTACTTTGTTAGATAACAAGTGCATTTTGTTTTATAGCATCATGGAGAAAGGAGAAGAGCACTGTGGACACCTAATTGAGGCCCACAAGGAGTGCATGAGAGCCCTGGGATTTAAGATATGAAACGGTGAGCATGGTACTTTCTGACTGGCAAGGTAATTCCTAGGCTTATTGCTTCAGATTTGTGTATTGCTTTACAGATTTAGCAGCCATGGGGCCACATTCTTTCTGAATGGTAGTTCACCTGGTTAATCTAACATGCTTAAGCATCACTAAAAAAATAACTTTTCAGTTCCTAATGAAGGGAGTAAGTGATGGTAATAAATTGAGAGGCATTCAGTGGATTTGGGAACGGGAGAGTTTAGCTTTCAAGAAAGAGCTTGACAAAAGCCTTTAGAGTTATGTTAGAGTCAGAAGGAATTTTGGCTTAGGAAGTTCAAAATATTCAGTTGTCTGACTTAAAGAAACTAAAGCAAACATGTTCTCTATTCCTTGTTTCTAATGTTGTGAGTGTTTAGTAAGTGCTTTTAAAAAGGGAGTAGGCAGCACATGGAAGCATTGCTTTCTGCAAAACAGAAATGGAATTACTGTTCTTTCTTCCTTTTATTTTTTGTGAGGAAGATTGGCCCTGAGCTAACATTTGTTGCCAATCATCCTCTTGTTGCTTGAGGAAGATGGTTCCTGAGCTAACATCCATGTCAGTCGTCTTCTACTTTGGATGTGGGACACCACCACAGCGTGGCTTGGTGAGCGTTGTGTGGGTCCACACCTGGGATCTGAACCTGTGAACCCCAGGCCACTGAAGCGGAGCACGTGAACTTAACTACCATGCCACCAGGCTGGCCCCATTCTCATTTCTTCTGTACTGTGCTTTATTCTAATAAAACTAAAACCTCAAACCATTTTTTGAGGAACTTTGAATCAACATTTTGATACTGAAAGGGACTTTAAATGATGTGTTTACAACAATACCACAAATAGCTGATTTTCTTTTGTTTGGAAGCCCTTCCTTCAGATAGTAACTTGACTCCCTCCCTCACTTCATTCAGGTCTCAGTTCAAAAGTCTCCTGATTAGAGAGGCTTTTCCTTAACACTCCGTCTAAAATAACATCCCTTCCCCATCGCGCTCTCTCGGCACTGTCCAATAGAACTTTCTGTGATAATGGAAATGTTCTGTACCTGCATTCTCCAGCATGGTAGCCACTAGCCATATGTGGCTATTGAGCCCTTGAAGTGTGGCTAGTGAAAGAAGAACTGAATTTTTAGTTTTATTTAATTTCAGTTTTGATAGCCACATGATTCTTAATACCATTGCCTGCATGTTACGTATTTATCATCTGCATTGCTTTAGTCCAACTAGAATGTAAGCTTTGAGAGAGTAGGAATTTTCTGTTTCACTCCCTGTCATGTCCCCAGGACCTATAACAGTGCCCGGCACATCGTAGGTACTCAAGAGGACTGTTAATTAAATGAATAATAAACGAGGAAACTAAGGCCTAAGGTATGAAATGCCCCCTGAGGCGGGTTAGCAGGGTCAGAACTGGAACCTCTGTGTCTCCAGGCAGACTCCCTCTGCTCTGGGCCCCCCTGCCGCCCTCCCCGGCCCATGACATCCATACCACACCACCACTTTTAGCTTAATAATAGCTGAGAGATAATGCCAACACCACATACCAGTCTAATAGTAATAGAGAGCCTGGCTTCTTTCCCTTTCACCTCTTTCCTGCCTCTTTGGAATTTCATATATGGGCAGCCTTCCTCACTGACTGTAAAAAAGGAGGGATAAGGAGCCTGTCCTGAGCTGATAAGACGTATCACTGTGTAGTGAAAAACAGTCTAGGCTGAAAGGCCTGAGGCTTAATTTTGGTTCCCCTGATGTCTAGCTGAGCATGGTTTTCACTTCAGCTACATTTAATGTTTATCAAGACGTTAATCTTCTCCAGATTGCATTTTTGTCATTTATAGAAAGAGAGCTGTAATGTATCTTGTGGTTCTATGTATGGTATGGTATATCTACTCTGTATATACATGACACACTTAAGTGGCTTTCTTTTTTTTTGAAACAGTTAGCACCTTAGCTAACTGTTGCCAATCTTCTGGGTTTTTTTTTCTTTTCTCTTCCCAAATCCCCCCAGTACATAGTTGTATATTTTAGTTGCGGGTCCTTCTAGTTGTGGCATGTGGGACGCCGCCTCAACGTGGCCTGACAAATGGTGCCATGTCCACACCCAGGATCCCAACCAGCAAAACCCTGGGCCACTGAAGCGGAGTGCACGAACTTAACCACTCGGCCACGGGTCCGGCCCCTTAAGTGGCTTTTAGACTAGATGGTTATTTAAAGAAATCTCATGGTGAATCACTTTGTAAAATAAGTAAATTTGGATGTGGGGGAGTGTGTTCTTAAAAAGTATAAGTACATGTATTGATTATTTTAAAGACACAGAATCTCAACATTTGTACATGGTTTCCTTGTTTATAATCTCTCTTCCTAGCCAATTGTATAAGCTGTTGCCTAGGGCTGAACCTCCCTTGATAAAAAGGGTGATTAAAAAAATGCTGATTTAGGAGCATCAGAAGCTTCTCTTGGACTTCGTGTGGGCCACAGAGGTGGGACAGTTGTTATAAAGAGCATGTACTCAAAGGACCCGAAGCTACAGTTTTCTTTATGTTATCAGGACAGAGAGTGAGAGTGGCTCCCCTGTACTTCATCTTTCTATAACAGAAACTGCACGAGCTTTGCACTTAGAAGACGTGATGTTTAACTGATTGTGTGGTCTTGGGCAAGTCCTTAACTTTCTGAACCTTTGTTTCCTCCTCTTTAAAGTAGGGATAATAATACATGCCCAAACTATTTCATAGAGTTGTTGAGATGATTGAATAATATATGTATGAATAGGCTTTGTAAACTGTAAAATAGAAACCAGAACGAAATAGCCCATATCTTGGGAGTTGTGGATAGCATAATTGAGGTCTGTTGAATATATGACCTGATTATGTGTTTTTGAAGCCTGGTTACAAGAAGAACAATCTGAATCCAAATCAGGCCTTTCTAAGAATTCAAAATGTCATGTATTCGTTTTTAGCATACTACTACTTTTGGAAGAAGAACAGGTGTTTTGATCCCCATTGGTCACAGGTGGCGTATTCTCCCCAACCCCTGGGGGGAAATGGAGGAAGAGTGAAGTCAAAAAAGACTTGCTCCAGTTACGAGTGGATAGGTGGTGGAATCAAAACCAGAGTCTGGGTCTTTTATGTTCTCCAAATCACAAGCACTGTACACTTCACTCCTTTCACTTCATGAGACTTTTTGCCAACATATTCATTTTTAGGGTTGCATAGAGTCTTGATCTTCAATCATAAAGCTTCAATCAGATGCTAATTAGAAAGGCCTATTGTTGAAACGCATAGGTGTGTATAACTCAGTCACCAGATCGTGAGCTGTCAGGTACAATCCAACACGACTGTCCGCACTGTTATAACTAAATTGGTATCTCTTAGACTGTGAGACCAGTTTTTCTGAGGATAGCTTCAAAGGAAAGAGACTTTGCAAACTTAGATCTTCCCAGTAATGATCGTGAAAGTTCCTGAATTCAAAAACCCTTGTAGAGTTTAATGTTATTTGTAACTGAGATAGGTCTTCACGGTAGCTTGAATTCAGTAGATTGGGACTTAACATAAAGGTAGGCTATGTTCCGCCAGAGGTGTGCCTCAGACTTGCCTGAGGAACGGTTTCCAAAATTCACAGGCCTGCACCCTCATCTGTACCTGTTGCCTCAGAGATTCCTAGGTAACTCTCAGGCGTGCCCTCTTTCAGACCCACTTGCTTATGCGGAAGGAGCAGAGATAATGCTAAATATAAACTATCTGGGGATTTAGTAGGCAACAAAGGTGGAGATTTCAAAACTCGTCCTAAGAAAAAATAGGTGTGATGGTGGTAATTATAGATACTTTCTTCTGTCTTGTGACTGCTGCTTTCACTGAAAGAGAAACTAGAGGAACATAGAACCTGCTTAGCAATGTGAAGAGGAAATGGCAGCTAGTATCTTTCTGCCTTTAGGAATCAGAAGAACCCTGGAGGCAAGTCCTTTAACCTCTCTGAGCCTGTTTCTGCCGTGAAAGCCTAGTACTGACTGACCAGACCAGCAACCCTATCCTCTGCTACTTTCCCCTTTTGATCTTTCCAAATGGATTTCAAAAGGGTTACACTTGTTTGCCCTTGGAATTAAGTGAGTAACTTTCCACAGGAAGTGCCTTGTGTACAGAGCTGACCTTCTGCCTTCCACTTAGTGGCTCTTTGCCAAACGTACTTGAATTAGCAAGGAGGGGGTTGCAAGTCTCTTCTCTGGCATATCTGTAAAAATAAACTGCCTTAGCCTTTTTTGGAAAGATATTTTTGAGGAAATAAATATGTATTTAGTTTTTACTTCAACAAAGACTTCTCAAGATTAAACAGTGTAATGGATCAAACAGTTTCAGTGATGTTTTGTTAGGCAAAACTAGAATTTAAAAATGTGGATCTTTTATTTCATGACCAGTTTAGAATAATTGTGGTGATTTGTTAATAGTATTGGCTGGGGCATTCATTTCTAGTGATCTTAATTCCAGAACTCCATAAATCTGGCATGATGTTTGGAACTTACTCTCTAAAATAATTTTTTTCCGTAGGTGATCTGCTCTGTGAATGAATAATTCCTGAAGAATGAAGAAGATTCAATAATGTTGGGAGTTCTTTGGTGAACTTTGATAAATGGAAAAAGTATAATTTTTAAAAAGAAAAAAAAGAAAGAAAGAAAATATGCCTGGTCAAAAACCTTTTTGTGTGTGTGTGTTCCTCACATTCTAAAATGGCATTTATTTATTTTTCTTAAAGGATATAGTATAAACAAATCTTGTAATACAAGTTTCTTATGTTCTTGTGTCTTTCTGGGAACTCTGGATATTTGTTGTAAGGAGAAAGCAAATACTGATCTCATCCAGTGAAATCTGAAATTAGATGCATGGAAGTAAGAAAATAACCATTTACCAATTCAGAATGAATATGGTAACCACATCATGTCATTCAGAGTTTTGTTTTTTATTTTTAGCTTTTTTCCAGACAGGAGCTGGACAAGCCTTCAGTCTTAGTAGTTTAAATCATCATTTCTTTACTAGTTGTCCTTTGGGAAAGTAATTTGTTTAGATTTTGGGTCACATTAGGGTGCCTTGTCTTGGAAGATCTCAACTGTTTGGCATAATTAATCTATAGATGGCTAGTTACATTTTAGAATAGATTAAAATCATAAGATTAATGCCTAGGGGCCAGACGGTTGTCTCTTATTAATTAGAAGCTGGCCCAGGCCAGGGGCTGGGTTGTACAAATAAGTCACTAATGAAATACCTCAGTGCCGTAGTGAAACCTGGAATGGCACGTGGAGTGTGGTTCACTTACTATAGCAACCCTGTGATCCTCCTAGGTGCTTACAGGCTAGTGAGGCAACTGGTCATGTTCTGCCTTTAAGTAAATTGAGTTTCAAATCTTAACAACAAGAGATACTGAGGAATATAAGTAAGAAACATATAGTGTTCATATGTCATTGTATGAAGGGAAAATTGCCTCTTTTGTAAAATAAAGGAGCTGAATTAAATTAGTCCTTAGGATTCTTTCCAGTTAATTAAGAGCATGGCTTTTAGGTTCAGGTTCAACAGCTGGCTGTGTGGCCTGACACAAGTCACGACCTTCTTGGGTCTGTTTTCTCATGTGAAAGAAGAAAAGAAAGAAGCATGCATAGTAGTAATATCTAATTTACAAGACTGTGAATACTGATTAAAATGGTGTCTTAAAGCCTTTGGCACAGTATCTAGTATTTAGTGTATTAACATTCTCTAATTCTTTGATTCTGTATTCCTACTTTCACTTGAATATTTGGATAAAATACTTTGATTTTAGTAAGCACTTTATAGTTTTCAGAGCATTCTTCTAGGTGAAGAATAGAATCTTGGACAACTAACACAGATATGTACCAACTTCCCACCCAGTACAGATCGCTGGCAGATGGTTATCCAAATTCTGCTTGAATATGTCCTGGAACCCTAAAAAAGAAAAAAAAAATCCATTACCTTATCACCTAATGTTAGTTTTTGATGTATCTTGTTCCAGACTTTTCTTATGCATTTGTATCTTTTTTAAAACAAAAAAATGAGAGATCATTTTTCTGTTACGTATTTTTAATGAGATCATAATATTAATTGCCTTTTCCCCTTAATATATTTTCCCATCATTGAGTAGAGTTCTACAATGTGATTTGTGTTGGTATGTATAAATCCATTTTGTGGCTTACCCTAATTAAGCCAATTCCCTATTGTTTGTACATTCATTCGTTAAACAAATGTTTTGTAGGATCCCTGCTATGTGTCAGACACCATTCAGGATGCGTACCAGATACCTAAATTATTTCTGATTTTGTTTGTTTGTTTGTTTTATTGTTTGGTTTTATGGAAACATAGAAGGAAGAAAGGAGGAAATCACCTGAAATCCCACCAGTTTAAAATAGGACCACTTTTTGGTGACCTTGCCATACATCTTTTTCTGCATGTATATACACTTTTTACTTTTTTTTGGCTACTCCATAGTAACACTGCAGTGAAAGTTTCCATAAGAAAGTCTGAGCATTTTTACTAATCACTTACCTAGGAATGGGCCAGTGGCTATCAAAATTTCAAGGCTTGGATGAGTACTTCCTGACTGATCTCTAGAAAAGGGGTCCCATTTGCGCCTTAGTATCTGAGGGTGTCCGTTTCCCTAGCTGTTAGCAAGGTTAGGTTTTTCAACCTTTGCCAGTTTGATACGCTCACCTGATTTATAAAGGAACTAAAGTACCTTTCTTGATATCTGGCATAGCTAAGAATACATCTCACAAGACCCTCTGCCCATCCTTCCCAAAGATGATGTGCAGATTTTCGGTACTAATAACAGTAAGAGATGTTACTACAGTAATTGGAAAAATGAAGAACCTAGTGTCCTCGTGGGTGACCACCACATTCTGACATAGCCTCTTTGTTAAGCCCCCGCTATTCACAGTAATTCCCAAACTGTCAATACAGGTACATTCACACTGTTCTCTCTAATTAGTTCCCTTTGTCTAACCTTGAAACAGTTGACTTGAAGGTTGATGAGAACAGGACCATGTCCCTAGGCAAAGTCTACCTTAGCATAACTATAGCCTCCACAGGTCTGATGTAGAGGCTGATGGAGAAACTAATCCTCATTTTATAGGTGAGTATAGGCACTCAGAGAAGTTAAGGAAATTGCTCTGGTCAAATAGCTGGTGACCTGGGATGTGAGTCTTGGTATTAGAGTTCAAGCCCAATGTTCTTTCCTGCACCAGAGGTCTAATATAAACATCATGTATCCATAGTGATAAGTTCATTTATTCATTCAGTACCTATTTAGTGAAGGCCTGTTATGTGCAAGGGACTGCCCTACATATTGAGTGTTCATGTTGACTGAGACATACATCCTATCCTCAGAGGTGAGAGACTATTTGACTCAACATTTACTGAAGATGCACTGTATGCCAACTATATGCTAAGTAGCGAACAAAGATTAGTAAGACATGGACCCTGCTCTCAAAGAAATTATATAAACTATAAAAGTATAAAGCTGAATATTCAGTGCTATGAAGAATATTCTAAGACACTTTCCTTAAAAGAGTGCATGTATGACTATACCCAGTGTTTCTTTCTTTAGCTATTAAAAACTGCTAGATGGTAGTTCCATCTGTGTCAGTTGTGTGCTTTTGACAGCAAGTAATAAATACAAAATCCTCATCAAGGAAAGTCCACAGTGAGGGCAAGCTCCAGATGCAATGCTATCATAGGCCCAGTGATGCCATGTAAGACTCAAGTTATTTTCATCTCAGAGCTCTCTTCCAGGACTGATGAAGTCAATTGTGCTTTCTTAAGTCCAACAGAAGAGAGAAATCATTCCCAAGGCGTGAAGTCGCTTTTTTCAGTCTGAGCCAAATTAGGTTGTATGTGCGTTTTTGGGCCAAAAATAGTTGTCAGCAGAATGCCTTATGCTGGTTGGCTTAAACAGGGTCCCCGCATGTGTAGGTTAAATACCAGAAGAGAACTGGAATTCTATTACAAGGAGGAAGAGGTAAATGGATATTGAGTATGTGACCAATTTTCTGCTTGTTCACTTAACAGCCAAGCCAAAATGAATGGTCAAATTGAGTTAGAGGAGCAGTTCCTCTCATAGTTTACTAATCTTTGGAGAAAAAATTATTGGTAGAACGTAAGTTGTCTGATGTTCAGTTTTCATAGAGTAAGACAATCAGCAGATGTTCAGAGAGCTGTTCCCTGAAGAGTAGTCCTTATGGAGATGCTCAGGGAGATCTGAATCTGGGCACATTCGGCTGCCAGTACCAGCATACCCAGCTACACCGGCTTAAGCAATACGTGTAATTTATCTCCTGTCATGAAGTCTGGAGGTTGACAGTTTCAGGTTTGAGACAATGGCTCAGTAATACTTTCAAGAACCGAGGCTTGTTGTGTTTTTCTGCTCTTTATCTTTCTCATCCTTAGGCAGATCCTATCTCGTGGCTATGGTAGCTTCAGGCATTACCTCATCACTCAACCCGGGAAGAAGGGTAGCAGGCCCCTTTACTGTCTGTACCGGGGGAGATACTTGTTCCCAGAAGCTGTGCCCCACACTTCCTCTTACATCCCATTGGTCACATGCCCACCCTTAAACCAGTTACCATCGAGGGGAATGGGATATTGTGCTTGGCTTTGACTAGTCTTATTTCAGGTCCTGGCAACTGGGGGAGAAGTCCACCTTCCTCTTCCTTAACGTGGCTCAAGTGAGATCAGAGTTTCATAAACGAAAGAAAAAGGGGGAATGGCTCTAGGATAGGCAACCAACAGGTCTGCCTAAGATCAGCTTGGCAGTATATGTCCAAAGCTGAAAATTATGCCTCCATTCTGGCTTTTTAAAAATTTTCTATGTTTTATTTTTTATTGAGGTTATGATAGTTTACAACATTGTGAAATTACAGTTGTACCTTATTATTTGTCTGTCATCTTATAGGTGTGCCCCTTCACCCTTTGTGCCCACCCCCCTCCCCCCTTCTTCCTGGTAACCACTAATGTGTTCTCCTTGTCCATATGTTTGTTTATCTTCCACATATGAGTGTAATCATACAGAGTTTGTCTTTCTCTATCTGGTTTGTTTTGCTTAACATAAAACCCTCAAGGTCCATCCATGTTGTTGCGAATGGGACAATTTTATTGTTTTTTATGACTAAGTGTCCATTGTATATATATACCGTATCTTCTTTATCCAATCATCAATCGATGGGCACTTAGGTTGCTTCCATGTCTTGGCTATTGTGAATGATGCTGCAATGAACATAATGGTGCATGAGTCTCTTTGAATTGCTGATTTCAAGTTCTTTGGATAGATACCCAGTAGTGGGACGGCTGGGTCATATGGTTTTT
This sequence comes from Equus przewalskii, assembly GCF_037783145.1. NCBI lineage: Eukaryota > Metazoa > Chordata > Mammalia > Perissodactyla > Equidae > Equus > Equus przewalskii. Next base: position 40,881,530 of record NC_091848.1, read on the forward strand.
CTATTTTTAATTTTTTGAGAAATCTCCAAACAGTGGCTGCACCAGTTTACATTCCCACCAGCAGTGTATGAGGATTCCTTTTTCTCCATATCCTCTCCAACATTTGTTATTTTCTTTCTTGGTTATTATAGCTATTCTAACAGGTATCAGATATCTTAGTGTAGTTTTGATTTGCATCTCCCTGATGATCAGTGATGATGAGCATCTTTTCATGTGCCTATTGGGCATCCGTATATCTTCTTTGGAGAAATGTCTATTCATATCCCCTGCCCATTTATTGGTCAGGTGTTTGATTTTTTGTTGTTGAGTTGTGTGAGTTCTTTGTATATCATGGAGATTAACCCTTTGTAGGATATATGATTTGCAAATATTTTTTCCCAGTTGGTGGGTTGTCTTTTTGTTTCAATCCTGTTTTCCCTTGCCTTGTAGAAGATCTTTAGTCTGATGAAGTCCCACTTGTTTATTCTTTTTATTGTTTCCTTGTCCAAGGAGACATGGTGTCCAAAAAGATCCTTTTAAGACTGATGTCAAAGACTGTACTGCTTATATGCCTCCATTCTGTTTTTAATATCTACATTACGAAAGCATTAATCTCAAGCCCCATGATTCTCAAACTATACGTGGTGAAGAACCAGTCCTAGGAAAATGAAATTAAAAAAACAATTAAACGAAAAAAGACATACCACTATATAAGCTGAAAGTTTTTATTAAATTCAAAGGCCATAAGTTTCTCTTTGAAATTGATATAAAAGCATCTAACTACTCTCAATTTCTGCCCTTATCTCATCACGGACCGTAACAGTGCACGGAGCAGCGTGGTTCAGGACTGCACTTGGAGAGGCACTGTTAGCCAGCTGGCTTCATAATCTGGCCCCAGCCTGCCTCAGGGCCTGCTGCTCCCTTTGATTCACCTACGGCAAGCTGTTCTCTGTTACCAGAATATGCCATGTATTTTTGTTTTACTTCTGGACTGGACTTCACATTCTGTTCTCCCTTCCCGGAATGCCCTCCCCTAGCTGGGGAGCACCTACTCCTCTTTTTAGACCAGCTTAAATGTCACCTTCCCTGTGAAGTTTTTCCTCAATTCTTGCTCCCCTGTCAGTGCTTCCTTGGAAGCCCAAGTATACTTATTTCATTGGGTCGCAGTTATCTCTAGGTCAGTCTGCCCCACTGGACCAAGAGTTCCTTGGAGATGGTCATTGTCTTGCTCTTCTTTATATCATCTGCTCCTGGCACACATACTTTGCCCTAAATGAATGTTTATTGAATTGAATCGACCCAACGAATGATGTGACTTCTGTTTCTTTCCTTTTATTTTTCCCCAAATATTTTCTACTGTGCTTCTACCTGCTTGTTTGTGGATTTCCTTATAAAAGCATACCATTTTGGGGGCTGGCCCCGTGGCCGAGTGGTTAGGTTCGCGCACTCCGCTGCAGGCGGCCCAGTGTTTCGTTGGTTCGAATCCTGGGCGCGGACATGGCACTGCTCATCAAGCCACGCTGAGGCAGCGTCCCACATGCCACAACTAGAAGGACCCACAACGAAGAATATACAACTATGTACTGGGGGGCTTTGGGGAGAAAAAGGAAAAATAAAATCTTAAAAAAAAAAAAGTTAAGATAATTAAAAAAAAAAAAAGCATACCATTTTGACACACAAATTTTTCTTTCCTCTTCTATCAAATTGGATTTAAAAACAGACAAGATACAACTCTCCATTGTTATGTTCCCATCGTATGTCCTATCCTATTGATGGAGGCATTGATGTCACTATCACCCATGGTGTTTCACCCAGGTGTTTGTGCACCCGTGATGCCACCCCAGCAGCATACTCACATACTGTAGCAATAAATGAGCCTGTATGTGGATACAAATAAACTCCCAAAACTACCCAGCAAGGTGGGACAGTATGGAGAACATACAATTTAGAGTCATAGTGACCTTGCCTTTAGTCCTTATTCACATACTAGCTCTGTGACCTTGGGCAAGTTCCTTAACCTCTCTGAGCCTATTTTTTCTATCATAAAAAAAAGGTATCATGAGGAAACAATAATACCTTGTTAAATGTTAGTACCCTCTGCTCAGATGAGCATGTGTGGATTGACAAGAAAGGCAGGCTGAAAACAGTAGTCAATGGATCTGCCTGTCTCTTTAAAGGGCTGGGGCCAGCCCATTTGCAAGGCTTGCTGAGAAAGATGACCTGCTTTGAAATTCTATCTTGGGCAGAGCCTAGGTTGCTCTTCTGTTCCTGTGTTTCTGATTTCCTTGCTCACAGCTGGCTGGGACTGCTACTCTGGCATCGCAGTTGGGGGTGGGGGGGGGGGTGGGGGGGGGTGGGGGTGGGGGTGGGGGGGGCGGGAGAGGGTGCATGACTAAGGTGGAAGGATGAACAGCTGCTGCTTGTTAAAGTGGGTGGGCTGGTTGGGAGGCAGGCAGGTGACAGAAAAGCAGCACGTGTAAATCCCCAGACTCCTGCTGTGAGGAGGCCCGGGAGGCCTTTCTCCAGGCACTCTCTAGCTCTTTTCCTTTACCATAGGTGACTGTTTTTTCCCCTCAGCTTTAGAAAGGAGAGAATAAGATGCACATTTATTGGTCAGTTGATTTTAATTAAATTTTAAAAACTGGGTTCCTTCAACATGCTGTACATTCTCACACCTCTGTGCCTCTGCTTCGGCTGTTCCCACCACCGGAAATTCTCTTCTCCCTCTGCCTACCTGGTTAATTCAACCCCTACACCTCAAATCAAATCTTGGCTCTGGGTCTCCCTCCCTCTATGCCACCCTTCTTCTTGGCTGCCACCTCTCTTTAACCTTAATCCAGGTATCATGCTTCCTACACTGAATTGCCTTTTTTTTTGAGGTATCTTTCCCTTGATAGACGGAAAGCTTCTCTCGGGCATCTTTGATTCCTGAAGGGCTTGGCTCACAGTAGACACTCAGTAAATACTTGTTGAATTGAAAACTTCCTCTCCTCAGCATAGTTGACAATTTCTAATTTCTTTGTAATTTTGGTTAGGTTGTTCACAGTATAATAAAAGTCCCTATGGATTCAGCACTGAATAGTTCTGGAAGGTTACTGGGTGCCCCCCCGTACCTCAGGGGCGGTAGGAATGACGGTAGTAAGTGTGAACCAGCAGCAAGGAAAAAAAATCAAGGAGTAATTTAGAAGCCAGAGGGACATTTCTTGGTTTAATGTTTGTGTATTCCAGATTTATTTGCTGGTGACCCAAAGTAGATCCTAGGTTCATCCAGAAGTTCCTTAGCCATCATCAGAATTCCTGCGCAGCGAGGGGAGTCATGGATCTGTATTGCCACTTACTGTGCAAACTATTTGGGACACAGCAGTAAGTCGGAGAGACTGGGGTTCAAATCCTGGGTCTGCCACTTACGACCTGAGGGAACTCGCTGCCTCTCTGAGCCTCAGTTTCTTTCATATCTAGGAGGGGGATGATATTTAAGTGGAAGGGTTGCGTGATGACTAAATAATATGTGTGTGAAGTACCTAATCTAGGTCCGGCACTTCGTAGATGTTTACTAAGTGGTAGTTTTCATGATTTGCAAATAATGGGGTGGGCAGGGGGATGGTGTGACCGCTGTATTACCATTGTATTAACTATTACTAGATTCAGATGTATGCATGGGAAAGTCAGCTTAGAATTCAAAAAGCTGCTTTGCATAGCTATTTTTGTTTAATGGATGTCACCTAAATGCCGAGTGATATTTACACCGTGACTTCATAAAGGCCTTCAAGGGATTTTCCAGTTCTCACTGTAAGGATTTTTTCTGATAATAGTCCCATACTTTCCTCCTTTGATGTGTCCTACCTCAGGAGAGCCCCTAGCCCTACCCACAGGGAGCTCGGACAGGGTTCTGCCTGAGGTGTTGTGGTAAATTCTGCGCTCACTTTTCCATTGTCATCCGTCCATCCCCCACCCTGTTGCCCGGGTCTTATCTTGTCCTCTGGGGAGGTATGTTAAGTGCTCTGCCAGCCTGCCTCTGTGCCTGGCCTGTTTTTCCTCACTGCCAGTACCTCTTGGATTCCAATTCCAAACATGGTATCCATCTGGGGTCACCCTTTCTTCCGGTGCCAAGAGAGACGCATTCCAAATGGAACACAAGTGTGCCTCCCGTGCTGGGCTCTCCTCATTCTGTCTGGGGACAACAGAGAGCAGGATGTGGCCACCTTATCCCTCACTGCTGAAGTTTTCAGGCCCGTAGTCCTCTCTTTTCCTTGCCACAATTTAGGTTTTCTGCTAAGAGCCAAATGTGAAGGCTGTCCTAAGAAACCCGGAGCCGGGGAAGCTCGCCAAAGCTCTGCAAAGAGGGCCAGAGCCTTGCCGAGGGAAAGAGAGAAGGGAAAAGTTTTCAGTTCTCCATGAAGCGTACTATGTTCTGCCATTCATTCCCAAAGCTGCCAGAAACATTCCTCCCAGGAAAGGTGGAGTTGGTGGTGAGAAGCCTGAGGTGAGAAGACATCTGGGAGGACCGATTAACCCGTTTTCTGAATTTCCTATGTGGGGCCAGACTTAGAGCCCAGCAAGGCTCTGAGACACCCCGAAGATGAGCACCAACGGCAGCAGCGTGGGCCAGCTCCTCTGGCAGGCACCCGTGTGCGCTGGCTGGAAGCAGGATCTGGAAGGGGCTCTCTACCACCTGGCCAACTGCTTCTTGCTCCTGGGCTTCATGGGGGGCAGTGGGGTGTATGGATGCTTCTACCTCTTTGGCTTCCTGGGCACAGGCTACCTGTGCTGCGTGCTGTGGGGCTGGTTCCACGCCTGCGGCCTGGACGTCGTCCTCTGGAGCTTCCTGCTGACAACGGCCTGTGTGCTCCAGCTGGCACACCTGGTGTACCGCCTCCGCGAGGACACCCTCCCTGAGGAGTTCGAGCTCCTCTACAAGACGCTGTGCCTGCCCCTGCAGGTGCCCCTGCAGACATACAAGGAGATTGTCCACTGCTGCGAGGGCCAGGTCTTGACTCTGGCTGCCGAGCAGACCTATGCTGTGGAGGGCGAGACGCCCATCAACCGCCTGTCCCTGCTGCTCGCTGGCCGGTAAGCTGCTCTGTCACTGCCCAGCATTTCTTTCCCTTGCCCACACTTCTCCTTTCCCAATGATCCCTTTCCATTTCGTGTTCCCTTTCATTGAGGGAAGGATGTGGCAAGTCAAACAAACCAAAATGGATTTTTCTAAGCATGGGTTTGCTTCCTCTTTCTAGCATTTCCAAGAGGAAACTAAATCATGAGGCATCTTCTTGGTTGGCAGGAAGGTTTGCGTATGCACTTGCTGCTGGGAGTTGTGGGGTGAACGTTTCTTGAGCTTGCGTCTGTAATGACCACACACAGATGCTCACGCACGCCCACACACACACACACACACCCCACTGTGTCATGCCTAAGCTGCAGCAATATCTCTGTATGCTTTGGAAAACTGAGCATTTCAGTAAGATTAATTTATTTCTTCCATATGCATTCAACATTTGCCCAGTGCCAACTGCATGCAAGGAACAGTGCCAAAACAGAGAGGGTTTCCTGTAACCCTTGTTCCCTGCCAGGGCATCAAGGAAACACACCCAATTGTGTTGGGGATATCCTGTACAGACTCTAAGGTAAAGGCATTCTGTATAGACCCAGGTATGGAGAGGGAATACCCTTGTCCACTTTTCCATTCCCAGTTCTACTGAGATCCTCACAGACCACGAAATCAAGTACTGTAAATCTGAGGGCCAGATGTCGAGGAAAGAGTAAAGATACCCACATGTGTCTCCCTGAGGATTTGCTGCAGACACCTGGCTGACTCCTCTTAAGAAGGCTGACAGTCAGACATTAGTAGAAATGGTCTTAGTTAGGACCAGTGTACGCCCAGGCAGCCTGCACAGGAGTGTTGGCCATTGGCCGATATCTTCTGAACACACACCGTGGGGCTCTGTGGTGCACATTTGGTAGGTAGTTGTGGATTCTTGGAAATATTGCCTTAGTGGGACTTGTGCGTGGGATAACCTGGGATACTTGGGCTGGATATGTGGAAAGCAAGCAAAGGATTTCAAAAGCTTTGTCCTCAGTTTTCTCCCCTGCTTTTTTGAGACCGGGAGAATGTAGTAGAAAAGATCAGATAGTAATCAGAAGGCTTTGATGCCAAGAAAGAAAAAAATGAAATCAGATAAGACTGACAACCACACAGTGGGGAAAAAAAGAAGAATTTGACAATGATGATGATGGTACTACAACAACTACTTCTGGTAACCCTATGCATTTCTGTGTTAATGTATCGAATTGAAAGTGTTGTGTAGACAAGTTTTGATTTTGTTTGGCTCAGAGGTCCTGGGTTGAATGAGCTATGTGATTTTGTGGGGAGATGTTTCATTTCATTTATGAGTGAATTGAAGTGTAAACAAATGCATGTACGTACAAATACATTGTGACTGCTGCCAAATGTTTGCCACCTACAGTTCCATGCTTAAAATAAAGACAATTTAGGAAATATCCTCATTCATGAGATCCATAATGTTTTTTTCTCCTCCTGCCTCCTCTGTTCAAAGGAGGGAATTGAGACTGGTGGGAGAAATACCCACTCTGCTGTATGGTGCTAGTTTATGGAAGGATGTTATGATTGTTCTATGGCTCAGGTATCTATTATATGTTGGATTTACTGTAATTTGTATAAGACAATTTCCCTGAGATGGGGAGGGGGGACTTGCCTCCTCAGTGTGGCTTTTCCTAGTATACTTAGCATCAAAGACTCGAGTCAGAAATTAGCCAATTTTGATTTTTTCCCTTGGTTTTCAAGGTCTAGAGTAAAAGTTTTGTCTTGTTATCTTTCAACGTCATCCTGTCTCAACTTTGCTAAATTGGAGCTGGGGGAAGAGGCTTCGGGTCTATGACCAGGCTCTAGTTTTAAAGGAGAATCATTGTAGCTTTGGTTGGTTATAGTGAGGTACCAAACGCCTCGAAGCAGCAGACAAGAACTACATGCCAGGGAGTGGGGGCTCCTTGGGCAGACCTCGCCATCTCACGTGCATACTCTCTTCTGGAGCCCTTTGCTGAAACCTCAGACATTCTTTTTGTTTTGTTTTAATAAAGACAATCAGTCCTTTTCAAGACTCAGAAGGGCGAAGTGACTTCCTCAAAGTTTATTACCCTGTTAAGCTGTGCTTACTGTTGGAGAGTTTCTCGCATATAAAATTTAAAGCAGGAACTCCCACACGCACAGCCTCCTGAGCAGGCAACTAACTCTCCAAGCTATTCATGTAGGAGGACGTTACCTGTCATCTAGGAGATCAGGAAGGAAGAAGAGACTCAAATGATAAAGGACACAGAATACCAGTTGAAATGGCTTCAAGGAGCTGCGCAAGCTCATCAGATGTTGTTCACACTCTAAAATGTTGTCACTCCTCGGTGGCTTGCTTAAGTGGCCAGGTTCCTTGCCCGTGGATACGATGGGAGGATTTGATATATCTCCTCTTGTCTTTCTTCCTTTATTTGAGAAGCTTTTCCCTGAGAGTTTAGTGCCCTTTTATGGTGACACAAGTGAGTTCATTTGTTTGATCATTCCTTCCTTCTTTCCCTCCTCCCCCACTTCCTTCCTTTTTTTCTTCCCCTTTTCCAAAAATATTCATTAAGAGTGGTAGAGACTAGGGATCCAGTGTTAAAATATGAAAAATATTAGCCTTCTACTCATGGAGCTCATAGTCTATCAAGAAAGTCAATAGTTAATATTTGACATAGTGGTGAATAATAGACATAATATTTACAGGGAGAAACGCGAAGTGCAATGACAGCATGCAACCGGTGGACCTAACTTTTCTGGGGAGGTCAGACAAGACTTCCTGGAAGAAGGAATGTTTAAACTGATGCCTGAGGAGAAAGTGGGGATTGGGAAGAAGCCCAGCTGGAGGGGACAGATTATGTGAAGACCCTGAGGGAAGAGAGCAGGCACTTCATTTTCTCTAGTATCTTTTCATTACTCCGGGAAGTTCTGCCTGGCTATCTATGTATATTACCTGCTCTTGGAGCAGCAAGAGTTTCTGCCATCAGAGACAATGGCTGATACCACATCCTTGGCTTGGTTTGAGTCCTACATCCTCTTCTGTCATCCATCTTTAGGTTGTCAGATAATAGGCAATAGCTTACTAGTTGATGATGGTCTTTGGTAATTTGTATGCACAACATATGTATCTAGGCATTCATTAGGAGCAAAACTTGGAGTGCTAATATCCCATTGGCCAGAACTTAATCACAGGGCTATACCTAGCTGCGAGGGAGATGGGGATATGCAGTCTAGCTGGACAGCCATGAGCCCGGCTAAAACTCTAGCACTATGGAGGAAGGGAAAAAGCAGATATTGGAAAACAAACTGCCCCAATGCATTTCCCAGCTCTCCATCCATCCCCATCCTGATCTGCTTCTCAATAGCCTACTCATCCTTCAAAACTCAGCTCAAATGTCATCTCTGAGAAGTCTGCCACTCGAAGAGAACTCTCTCTCCCTCCTCTATTCTCCTCTTCCATGACAGCACGCACTGACTTGCAGCCGGTTATTTATGTACCTGTGACTTCCACTAAATTGTGAAATCCTTAAAGGCAGGGATCAGATCATACCCATCTCTGCATTTCCAGACCTCCAGGAACACAGGGAGTGCTCCATGCATATTTGCTCAGCCAATAAAGCTCCAGAAAAAATGGAACAATAGCTCCTTCCAAAGGGACAGGGTCTGGATTAGAGATCTTTCTATCTTCCCTTTTGCCTGACGGAGACATCTCCTTTCCTGGGATAACTCACTTTAGAAGAAAAGTTGAAGCCGAGACTCTGAGTTTTCTGGGGAAAAGAGGAAAAAGCCCATACTGGATCCTAATCATTTTCCATTTTGTCCTATGTCCTTTAGACTCTGAGGAGGATTTGGGGAGCCATTTCCCTTTGCCCACACGGTCTCTTCTTTCCCTTCTCCAGGGTTCGTGTGAGCCAGGACGGCCAGTTTCTGCACTACATCTTTCCTTACCAGTTCATGGACTCTCCCGAATGGGAATCGCTGCAGCCCTCTGAGGAGGGGGTGTTCCAGGTAACAGGGAACCCCACGGCAGCACCTTCCCACCCCCTCCCACTGTAAGCCAGCAATGTCCCCCCTCCACCTTTCCCCTCTTCCATCTGCCCTTTGAACCACTGCCAATATGGTGTCAAGGGTGGGAGCGCTCTCCTTCTGTGGAAAGAGTGCCTGGGCTCCTGGCAGAGGTGGGGTGGGGTGGGGAGGTACCGACCCTGAGAGGCGGATCATGTCGCTCCTATGCCTAGAACTCTTCCAGAAGACTCCAGTGACCACAAGATAAAACCCCACAGTCCTTAGAGAGTAACTTAAGACCTCTAGTGATATGCAGCCGCATCTCAAGTGCCTTCCTCTCTCACACTCTTGCTCTTACCAGCCATGCCAAACTACTAGGACTTCCCCAAATAAACCACGTTTCTTCGCAGTGGCCGTGCCTTGGCACCTCCTGTCCCTTCCATCTGAAATGCGTTTCCCCATCTACATAAGGCGGTGGCATCTCACTTCCTCTGAAGCCTGCCCATGTTGACCTCACCAGCTTCCATGCTCACAGCTTATTTTTCCTGCCTGCGTGCCTTTTCTATTCCTTTTACTTACGCTGACTGGTGCACACAATGCTCTCTGTTCTAATAACCTGGTTTCCTGTCTTCCGCACAGTGAACTCTTTGCGGTAGAAGTCTGGGCTTCTCCTCCTCTCTATCCCCAGGCTCCAAAGGACAGTGTCTTGAACACAGTAGGTGTTCAATAAAGGTTTGCTGAACTGGCTTGGCAGTGGGCAGTTTGTATCTTAGAGGACTCCATGGGGCATTCAGATACACGCTCCAAGGTGGGGGCCTGGCTGTTTGGCCCTACTCTCTTCTCTGCCAATCCTTCAGACTTTGGTTACCTTCTTTGTAGTTCTGACTTATTGGATGGCTAGCGTGTGGCAGGCCCTACATATTATATTGCCTTGTTGATTCTCACAACAATCCTCTGGGCTGGCTATTATTATTGCCCCATTTAACAGATGAGGAAACTGAGGCTCAAAAGCATCAAGTAATTTGCCCAAGGTCTTCAGCTAGAAAGTGGCAAGGCCAAGTTGCCTGGCTCTACTGTGTCTGTTCCTTTTTAAAATGGGAGGGTCACCAGGAGAATGGAGTTTATACATACACGCACACGCACACACACACACACACACCCCATTGTAGGAGCTCCTCAGTCTAGTTTGCCAGTACTGGGTTCCATGTGTCTTCTACTCCTTCTATCAGGGAGTCCCTCATGCTAGCATATGAGCCAACCCCAGAATAGACACATGCCAGGCGGTGCCACCTGGTTGGGCCTGCTTCCGCCCCACCCTGACTCTTGGCTCTGTGAGGACAGAGCCTGAGAGGCAATCCTGATCCCACTGCCAGGGCTACCAGCCACAGACCACCTCTGATCATGTTCCTCCCCCACCACAAACACACCCACCCTCTCCAACTAGCCCAGCAGTCTCCTTGGAGAACTCCCTCAGGGCCATGAGAACCTCCAGGAGGGCTGAGTCAGGTCCTGATCCAGCCAGACTAGGCTCTGTTTCTGACACTGACTCCAAGGGACAGGTGCTGGATAAGCCGGGTGTCCTCCCCTAAGTTATGCTCAAAAGGAAGGGCTGTAACCCCAGATGGCCTCTGAGCCTGGAATGTAGCTACCATCATATTCCTCCCGTTTGTATTTTTAGTGTGCGCCTCCTTTGGGAGCAATGAGATCCACACATTTGCCAGTGGCTGTGTAAAGTCCCATTTCCTCTTTGCAAATGTCAAGTGCTGTCCTGAGTTATGGTTCATCCTGTCCTTGCCTTTTGCAATTACATAGTCTTTGTTGAGTAATAGGGCAATCCACAGTGACTGCCTGAATCATAATTCTTACTGCATTTACCACAAATGAATCAACATCCCATCACATGTCTCAATAACTCAGTTAAATAAGAATTTATTGACTCTACAGCGCTGTGACCATCTCATCAGTCACCAAGAACACAGCATGGGAGGAATCATCAGTATTTCTCAGTTTGCATCATGTTTTATTGGACCCAAGACCTCTTTACATATGTTATCCCATTAAAGCCACTCAACCAAACTCTGAGGGGAAAATTAAAGAAAAAGTTGCCAAAATTTTATTACCAGCATGCACATATGTATGTGGGAACCAGACAATGAACAGGTTTCCTGAAGACCTTTGGGGAAGGATTTTGTACAGGACAAGAGAAAGTGACATTAAGTTGTTTTACAACACACAAGATGGGTAATCTTCACCTGATTCATGCATTCACTTCAGTAATATCTGTTGAGCACCTATTGTATACCAGGCACTGTTAGAGGTGCTTGGAATATGTCAGTGAACAGAACAGATGAAGGTCCCTGACTTCATGCAGCTTATATTCTAATGGTGGAGACAAAAAATAAGCCATAGACATAATAAATAAATAATGTAATATGTTAAACGATAATAACTGCTAGTAAAAAAAAAATAGAGTCGTGTAAGGGAGATGGATATAGTTGCAATTTTAAATAGGGTGGTCATGGAAGTCCTTGTTGAGCGGGTGACATTTGAGGAAAGATCTGAGGGGGGTGACAGTGTGAGCTCTGTGAAGCTGAGGAAAGAGCATATTAGACAGAGGGAAGAGCCACTGCAAAGCCCCTGGGATGGGAGGGGCTCTGCACCTCTGTTTGAGGTACAGAAGAGGGGGTCAGTGTGGCAGAACAAAGAGAGGAAGCGGGGAGAATTGCAGGGGGAGAAATCAGAGAGGTGACGAGGAGCCACATCATGTGGGGCCAGAGCATGTATTTTCTAGATAGAGAAAAGAAGCTTTTCTAATACATTGGATGTAGAGTATGAGGGAAAGAAGATCCAGCAGGACCCTCGGGCTTTTGGCCTGAGCCACTGGAAGGATGGAGCTGCTCTCAACTGAGATGAGGAAGGCTGCAGGTAGACTTGGTTTTGAGGGAAGAGCAGAAGTTCGGTTTGGATATATTAGATTTGTGTCATCTATGGACATTTAAACGGAGACGCTGCATGGGCAGTTGAATATTTGAGTTTGGAATTAAGGAATGAGGTCTGAGCTTGAGACATAAACGTGGGAGTCGTTGGCATACAGATGATATTTAAAGCCATTGGCTTGGACGAGATCACCAATTCAGTGAGTTTAGACAGAGAAGGGGTTCAAGAACCGACCAACCCTGGAATACTCTAGTGTTTAGAGGTTGGAGAAAAAAAGAGGAAGCAGCAAAGGAAGCTGAAAAGGAGCAGTCAGGAGACTATACAGGAGCGTACGGCCTCCTGGGAACCAAGGAAAGAAAGCATAGCAAAGAGAACGGAGTGATCAGCCGGGCTGAACGCCACAGAAACTGAGCACCACAACTTACAGTCGCCGGTGACCTTACCAGGAACAGTGTTGGTGGGCAACCAGGAGCAAAGCCTATTATGGGTTTAAGAGAGAGTGAGAGGAGTGGAAGACAGCAAGGACAGACAGTTTTTTTCATGGAGTTTTGCTGAAAAGGAGAGCAAATTGATGGAGATGGAGTGGTAGCTAGCCAAACAAGTGAGGTGAAGAAAACAGATTTTCATTTTTTCATTTTGATTTAAGATGGAAGAAGCAACAGCGTGTTCATAAGCACGCACACGGTCCTGTGCTCAGCCTTAAGGACCATGTTTACATCCAGATGCACTCTTACCCGCACTGCTTTGTGCTCAGTACTCTGATTTCTCATTTGGGCAATGATAGTACAGACATCTAAAGAGCTGGCTGGGGCAGATAGTGACAATGACACGCTGAACTGTTAGTAATGGGTGGATTGTGAGCACAACTTCCAGAATTCTTTCTCATGATGCAACATGCTTGAAGAGATTGAGTGATTTGTCTGATGTCACACAGCTGGTAAGGGGGTGAAGCTGGAACTTGAAACCAGCTTCTGGCCTTGATAAGGTAATTTAGGGCCCTGAGGGGCCGGCTCTGTGGCCGAGTGGTTGAGTTCGCGCCGCTCCGCTGCGGCGGCCCAGGGTTCGGATCCTGGGTGTGGACATGGCACCGCCCGTCAGGCCATGTTGAGGTGTTGTCCCACATCCCACAACTAGAAGGATCTACAACTAAGATATACAACTATGTACTGGGGCGGGGGGATTGGGAAATAAAGCAGGAAAAAAAAAAAAATTAGGGCCCTGACTTCAGTGCTGATGGTAGGGGCGGAGAAGCAGAAAGGAGGAAATGAACGAAGAAAATGGAAGAGAGGGATAGGCAAGGGGAAGGGAAAGGAGAGGAGGGCAGTGGGAGATCTGGTAGGCAATGCAGGAATTAGAAGGATTATAAGAAATCTCTGATAAATTAACCTTACCTTTAATTAGATGATCCCCATAAAGAACTTAACACAATGCCTGGCACGCAGTCACCCCTCAGTAAACTTAGCTGCTGTCATCATTTCCACCGTCTCCATTCACAAACCTTTGTCATGAACTCCGCCGGCCTTCTCACTTTTAAAGTATTATGACCAATCAGGTTATAAAAACTGTGTGATTCCACACCCTTTTCCTTTACTATCCTAAGCATGTTTCCATTTTAACTCTGGCTTTACCACTCACCATTGTTTTATTAAGGATTTATCAAGCACCTAGTACATACCGGCCACACATTATTGACCCTGCAGGTATAATTCAGCTTTGCCTTCTGGGCGCATGGTGAGGGCTCAGAAATTCCTAGAGGACTGAATAACTGGAGAGTGGGGTGCCCTTTGACTTTGTGCTCTCAAGAGTTCTTCTTCCTCTGTGCCCTTTTGCTGACTTGAATCATCAGATCCGTTTGGTTATGTGTCATGGCCAAGTCAAGAGCAACTTCATGGGCCTGCATCCCAGGCCAGCGTTCTGTCCACTTGGGGCAGCCTGTCACACCTAATAACTGAAATGCTTTCCAGCTCTTTTTTGCATCCCTACTGCAATAGATTGTCCTTTATTCTTAAAACAAACAGTCATCAGCTTTCCAACCTTTCCTCAGAGCACTAGGAGGCCCTTTCTCTCTCTTGAAATGACGACAGACTCAGAACCTTCTGCAGCCATTAGTGATATCAGCCACAGGACCATAGCATGTGAGGGCTAAGGAGCCCAGATATGGGAACTGAGGCTCCGGAAGGTGAGGGCCCAGTGAGTGAATGGCTGATCCCAGGCTCCTGACAAGGACACCCCCACCCATCAGTGCACACAATAAAAGTCATTCACTGGACCTCTTCAGGAAGGCCGTGGGGGGTGTTCCCACAGCTTCTTCAGTAAAAGTGCAGCCATTTGCCAAGTCACTGTGTTTCCCTGGGCTAAGCATGGACACATTTTCCAGCTTAAACCTTCACTCTCTGCTCCTGACCCCTCTCAGGTCACTCTGACAGCCGAGACTGCGTGTAGCTATATTTCCTGGCCCCGGAAAAGTCTCCACCTTCTTCTGGCCAGAGAGCGATACATCTCCCGCCTCTTCTCTGCCCTGCTGGGCTATGACATCTCCGAGAAGCTCTACGCTCTCAACGACAAGCTCTTTGCTAAGTTTGGGCTGCGCTTCGACATCCGTCTCCCCAGCCTCTACCACGTCCTCGGGCCTGCTGCCCCAGAGACAGGGGCAGAGTCCGAGAAGGATGATGAGGAAGTCCATGAGCCGGCTGTGTCCCCTCCTCAGGCCATGCCCACATCTGTCCAGCACACGCCCCCTTGCTCTCCCCCTCCAGCTGCCACCGACCCTCCTGCACCTCCTTCCTGGGCCAGGATGTCCAGGCCCGACAGCAGCGTCCTGGGTGAGGACTCCACCAGTCTGGTGCTGGAGGATTTTGAGGAAGTGTCAGGATCAGAATCGTTCATGGATTATAGGAGTGATGGGGAGTACATGAGGTGAGGGAAGAATTAACATGGGCACGGCCACCGGGCTCAGGATCCTGTGTAAGTACTCAGAAGGCAGCCGCCACACCTTCCTGCCAACAGCTGGCCTTAACTCAGCTTGTAAGGGCAAAAACCCATTTCACGGAGCCCGTCCTCTCAGAGGTCTCCCGGAAAGTGGCATTAACCCAACCTTGTGGATAGCAGCTCATTCCAGGTGCATGAAAAGCATGAGGAGATTTTTAAACTCATTTCTTACCAAGTGTGATTGCATTTTGGAAAGTGGGCTGGTCGATATTCTGAGCAAGCAGATAGCTTGCTAAATTTTTCGCAAGGTTGTGCTAATAGCTAAGGCCACAGCTAGGGCTAAAGGGGATTTTATTTGTGGCATGCATTTTAAAGGGGGAAAAAAAAAACCTCGGCATGTTTCTAATTCCCAATGGTTCTTGCTGGCAGAGAGTCAGCCCTGGAATGCAGTCCTTATTTAGCCTGCATTGGGCAGATATTGCTGTTAAAATCGCATATTTCAAAGAGGCTTGTGATATAGACTAACACACGGGGAGGAAAATGGCCCGCCGGCTCTCCTTTGGCCCGGTGGAGAGCATGTTGATCGCTCGGGCAAAGGATGTATGCTGCTCTGACTGAAGGTTCCTATGATGGGAAGGATACACAGCGGCCTGGCTTTCCCTGCAAACCACACCTACA
The DNA here is from genome assembly GCF_037783145.1 of Equus przewalskii. Taxonomy (NCBI): domain Eukaryota; kingdom Metazoa; phylum Chordata; class Mammalia; order Perissodactyla; family Equidae; genus Equus; species Equus przewalskii. The sequence goes on from NC_091848.1 coordinate 40,897,119, forward strand.
TGAGGTGGAGTGGACTCGAATCTGGGAGGGCCTCGTGGTCCTCGCAGGATTTCCCTTACAGCTCAGGAGAGTGTACAAGAAAGGCTGTACTGAGCAGTTCTGGGAAACGGCTTTCATGTTCCTCCTGGCTGTTCTCACAATGCTGTGACATTTTCCTCTGGGACTCCACCCAGCCATGGTAGAGGCCTGGCTTTTCCTGAGGAAAACCCACTGTTCCCAATTTGGAGGACATATCCAAGTGTGTGCGTGTGTGTGTGTGTGTGTGTGTGTGTGTGTGTGTGTGGCAGGGGCAAGGGGAGGTGCCTCAAGAGACCCATTGTTCTTTGGGAAGCACTGACAAATTTCCCAAGAAACTAGCCCTGTGAGGAAGGTTTCCAGGGTACATGTAGTGAATAAATGAATGTTTGTGTATTTTGAAAAGCAAGTTACATAAATGATGAAAGAAGCAAGAGAGGTGAATGCTAAGAGGGTAGAGATTTGGTTTTACAGATACGGAATTTATCATCTCCTCCGGTACCAGCGTCTCTAGAACCACGGTTGAGCTGATTCTGGGGTAATTCCAAGGATCTGTCTAGCACCCAGATCACTTTGTTGACTCCCTCCATTTGCATAGTCCACTCTCATTGCCCCCTCCCATTGTGCCGATATTCACCTCCCTGCTCGTCCACCCCTCTCCACGCATATGCATTCTGTCCTGTGAATTCCTCTCTGTCCAACATGCCTACCCACCTGTACACGCTCTTAACTTACAGCAGCTCTCACTTTTCTCGTGCTTTCCTGGTTTTCTTCTGTTTTCTGGTTCTGTTTGTTCTCTTCTTCCTCCCCTCTTTCTGACTTCTGCTCAGTCTGTGGTTGCCTGAGTTTGCTGCTCTTCAGAAGAAAAATGCCCTTTGCTTCTTCTCAGTTAATTTCCCCTCTCCAGGTTTGTCCTCTACATCTCCCGCATTTTATTGTTCCCGTATTTCCTTCTCTAGCACCTTTGCTTTCCTGCCTGGCTCTATCTCTCCTTCCTCCTACCTACCCTGTACCCTCATCTTAGCTTTTAATCCTGACTCTTCCAAGATCAGTACCCCTCCCTCGGCCTATAAAGAAAACCATCACCTTCAAGTGAAGGTGTGAAAATTCCCAACTTTAGGTGGAAACACGTTTCATGCACGAGTTTTCCCAAACATTAGGAGGCAGGCAGCATGGTAAACAAGAACGAGACCTGGACTGGGAGCCAAAGTCCTGGCTTCCAAGTCTGGCTCTGCTACTTTGTGCAAACCACACAACATCACTGAACCTCACTTCCTTCATTTGAGTATATTGGTCCCCAAAGGCCTCTGGGGTTGATGTAAGAAGGCAAAGGATGATTTGTCCCGAGGAAGAGAAGGGAAGTAGTCAGTCAGCAGTACAATGGACACAAGCCCCTGGACATCTGAACGTCTTTCAGCAAGAAGTTTCTGCTGTGTTTCACAGTTTCTCTTGTGACTTGGGATCATCTTCCTCCCTGCTAGGTGGGTTCTGTTTGACTAGAAGTTCCCTCCATTCTGTACCTGTGAAGAGTCTATCACCTACCATGTGATGACAATGCAGATATTCTCTGTGAAAGGAGGTCACAGATCAGTCCCCAAGGTCCTCCACCCTTAATACTATCACAAGAAATGCCCCTTTTCAAATTCAGCCTTTTCTGAAGCTCAAGACGAGGAAACTGTTGATATAACTCACTTTCTAAAGTACTTATATTTGTAGTATAAAGAGAATAGGTTTTTAAATGGGTTTTTTTGTTAGTTTAAGTAATAGAGAGAAAAGAAAAAACATATTGTTTACTTCCAAGTTTTCAGAACAACTTGAAAACATAATCAAATTGGCCAAATTTCAGATGACTTTCAATGTAGTCTGTGATAATGAAATAATTTAAATCAGAGATCCTTTTCTGAAATTGTGGTTTTGGATGTTTGGTTTGACTTATTCACCAGCAAACTCCTTCTAGAGTTATTACTGCAATGAGTAAGCCTGGCTTCTTGTGATTGCAATTTACTATGGCTTCCTTTATAAAGTGGCACACAATTCACCATCTATTCCCCGGCTCTTCAGTTACCAAAACCGTCAGCTCACTGCTATTCCTCCCGGCACAGACTTACAGAAGAGGCATGAAGCTGGCTGAATTCTGCATCGCTGAGAATGACAGGGCTTCATCACACTGACACCGGAGCTCATCCCTCACACCAATCCAACTTAAGACGAACTCAAAATAGAGCTGCCCCTGGGCCTCTTTTGTGAAGACAGTACATTTTTTTGGTCTGTGGTGCCCAGAACTGAAATGCAAATGTGCGCTACTTCTTTTAACAGGCAAAGCAGTGTTGCTGGGCAGTGTAGTCATGCAGGGTCTTCCAGCCAGACCCCACATTAACCCCACCTTCACTAGAATTTTCCATTTAATTCTATGGACACTCATCACAATGTTCCATTTGGCGTCTTACTTATAGGAGATGCTCAATGACCACATCTTTGAAGTGGTCCATTAAGTCAGATAATGAGTCCATTACCACAAATTAATTGAAAGCTGTCTGAAATTTGGCCAACTTTAATTACATTTTTAAGTTATTGTGAAAACTCTGTGGTTTGAAAATAAAAACTACATATTGTTTCCTTTCTCTCTATTATTTAAATAAACAAACAAATGAGAAACAGGTTGCAGCATGAAAGCTAATTGCGGTCAGAGAGGAGCCCGGAAGCATGACACAGTACCAAGGGCCAGAGGACCAATTCAGCAAACATTTTTTGAGTATCTGCATCTATTTCAGGCACTGTGCTAGGCAGTCACATCGTGAGTAATCATGACTAACAGTGGAAAGAACTGAAGATGTTTCATCTGCAAGACATGGGCAAGAGTAATATTTTCAAATTTCAAAAAGAAGGGGAATTAGAGTTTCCCTTCCTTTGGTGTTGCTCTTGAGGGCAGAAAAGAATGAAAGGCTGAAAGCTCCAAGGAGAAGAGTTTCAGCTCAGTGTTAATAATGGCCTGCCTCACAGAGTAGTGAGTTACTCGTCGCTGGAAGAGTTCCAGCAGGGACCAGAAGAAATCTCTGCTTTTATAAGGTGATTCAGGCTGTGAGAGAAGCATGCCTTAGATTATTGCTGTTAAGGTGCCTTCTAATTCTGTGATGCTGTGATTCTGTGATTCCAAGGTCTGACTCTAGTCCTGCCGTTTAACCAGCGTCAAGAGCATTTCCTCATCTGCAGAACAGGACTATTAGTCTAATAGATAATTAATACCCACTTATAGGTAGACAGGTAGGCTCTGTCTGCGTTACCAGGTTGCTGTGAGGAGCAACTGAGACAAGGTATATAAAGGCAGTTTGTAAGCTATAAAGTGCCAAGTTAAAGTGTAAAGTATTTAAAACTTCTGTTGTTTGTAGAATTGTTTAGTAATCTCCTCCTCTCTCTCTGTCTCTCTCTGTCAGGGGTACCTGATTTCCCCTCTTATTTCCCCCAGTCTGGCTTTCCAGTGAAGGTGGCAACTGGGGCAGACCCCCTGAGAACAAATGGGACAGCGGAAAGCTGGAGACCCAAACAAAACACACGCTAGCTCCTCAGGCCCTGTGGAACTGAGCGGTGGCCAGACCGCCGTCTGTTTCCTTCATTTGCTCAGGGCAGACAGATCACCATCAGCCTGTCTTCAGGCTCTCTCCCTGTGAAGTGGCTGTGAGGTGCTTGGGGAGCTGTCACTGTTGTGAAACTTCACATTTCTCACAGAACCACCGGAAAGACTCATGGGGCAGAAAACTTGCCCTTGGAGGTGGCAGGGCAGAAGCTGCCCGGGCTCTCAGGCTCTGAGTGTCTAGATGGCAGTGCCACTCCACCTGCCAGGGCTCCGTGTTCCGTCTGGGGACTTAGAGTTAGCAGTTCCCTCTCTGACCCTTGGACCACAGCAACCCATGGCATCTCCCAGCCCAACCTATGCCCGCTTCTACTGATGTTTTACAGGCCTCATTTACCTACCGTTCTCTTTGTAAAAATAAAAGACAGGGGTCTTATGAAACTCACCATTTTTCTACACAGATTTTTAAAAACTCATTCAGTAGTGTTAGATAGGAAGTAGAGTTCTACAGATTCTCCATAGGAAGCAACGGAAGTTGATCTCTTGGTCTCTCCACCTGTAACATGAGAGGATTGGACTACGCAATTCAAAGCTGCCTCAACTAATATTCTAGAATAAAATGATTCAAAGATATAACCATCCCTATCATGTCAGGCATTGGGTACACTTAAAACATTGGGAATTGGTAGAGGAAAAAGAAACTGATAGGAATCCTGTGACGTCAGGCAAGCTATCTGGAGACATAGCGCTGAAATTCTTCCTCTTTTTCTTTCCACAGCTTCTAGAACTCCTCGCCAAAGCTACTCTCAAGTTATGTCCAGGGGACGGGCCCCCTTGGCTCCCATCCACACCCCTGAACTTTAAGGACCAGTGGGCCATCTTTTTCTGGCCACGTTAATCTTCACAGGAAGGTCGCTTGGATGCACACCCCTCTCCTCACCCCCTGGAAGGCTCACTGGCACTGTCGGAGCAGACACAGAAGATGCCAGAACGCAGTCACACCCCGGGCCCTGAGTGACTTTTAGAGATTCACCCTCACCAGCCTTCCTTCCAGGAGAAGGCAGCCGAGCGTGCAAAAGCACAGATTCCGTCCTTTACCGCCTGCAGAATCTTGGGCGGGTGCCACAGCCTCCCCAAGCCTCCTCTGTAAGGCGGGGATTAGAACATCCACCTCACAGGGCTGTTGTGAGGACTTAACCAGTCAATTCAGGAGAGCACCTGGGTGGTGGCGGGGCACCTGGTAAGCGTTCAATAAATCACTCCATTCCTTTCCCTGTGTTGTTTCTTTCAACTGTCTGAGAGGATCAATGAAGTCAGCCAGCCAAGACATTTGGGTTTTTGTTTTCAACTAAGATTCAATTTATGGAAATAGAAATTTAAAAACCTAGTTTTTCCTTAAGTTTTTAAGTTCAGCTTGCAAATCTCTTGATCTGTTTATGACCCTAGCAATAAACAATGGTGGTTTTTTTTTTTGAGGAAGATTGGCCCTCAGCTAACAACTGTTGCCAATCTTCCTCTTTGTTTTTCTTTTTTTCTCCCCAAAGCCCCAGTACATAATTGTATATCTTACTTGCAAGTCCTTCTAGTTCTTCTGTGGGATGCCAGCACAGCATGGCTTGACGAGCGGTGTGTAGGTCCACGCCCAGCATCTGAACTGGCCAACCCCGGGCCGCTGAAGTGGAGCACGTGAACTCAACCACTGCACCACCAGGCGGGCCGCTAAACAATAGTTTTTAGAGGGATTTTTACAAACTTAGCTAATTAAATTTCCTTAAACATTTTTAAATGGATTTATAAATTTAACATTCTATTTTATTTTTTCCCTAAGTACTTGAATGTATATTCTGGTTATCTACTGCCGTATAACATGCATCCCTAAAACAGTGGCTTAAAATAGTCAGGATGATTTATTTTGCTCTTAAATGTGCAGCTTGACTGGGCTCAGCTAGGCTGTCCTCGCTCCATGTTTCTCCTGCTGTTGTGTTCGGATAGTGGCTGGGCTGGGATCATCTCAGAGGCTCCCTCACACATGTATTTGGGGCCAAGTCTGGGCAGACTCAAACAGCTGAGGCTGGAAAAGCTGGGAGTCCTTAGGCATCTGTCTCTCACAATGGTTCGTTCATTTTTGTTGCTGTATAGTACTCTGTTGTATGAATACACCAGAACTTGTTTATCCCTTCTACTGATGGGCGTTTGAGTTGTCTCTAGCTTGGGGCAATTATAAATAGTGCTAGTATGAACAGTCTTGAACATATGTTTTTGTACACAAGCATATACACACATATGTATACATTTCTTGAGCATATAATTAGGGCTGGAATTACTCAGGCACTGGGTATGTATATGTTCAACTATAGTAAATACAGCCAGTTTCCCTAAGTGCCTGTACCAATTAACATTCCCACTAGCGATGTATGAGAGTTCTAGTTGCTTCTCATCCTCCCCAATAATTGGCACTGTCATTTTGGAAATTTGGGCATATGTAGCAGCATATCATTGTGGTTTTAATTTTCATTTCTCTGATAAATAATAAAGTTGAGTACCTTTTCGTGTTTTTATTAGCCATATAGATATCCTCTGTTGTGAAGTACCTGTTCAAGTTCTTGTCCATTTCTCTATTTGTTTGTATGTTCTGGTTATTGACTTAAAGGAATTCTTTAAATATTCAAGTTAAAAGTCCATTGTTGCTTATATATATTCAAATATATTCTCCCACTTTGTAACTGGTCTTCTTTTCTTTAAATGATGTCTTTCGATGAACATAAGTTATTAATTTCAATGTAGTAATTTATCAATCTTTTCCTCCATCATTAGCGCTTTCTGTGCCATGTTTAAGAAATCTTTTCCTCCCCTGAAGATGTTCTTCTGTTACCTTCTGGCTGTTTCATTGTTTTACATTTCCCAGTTAGAGCTACAATCAACCTGGATTTGATTTTTGTGTGTGGAATGAAGTAAGGATCAAATTTACTTTTCGGTGGATATCCGACAGAGCACTGCTTACTGAAATGATTATCCTATCCCTGCTAGTGTTCAGTGTCCCCTTTGGCATAAATCAAATGTCCACATATCTGTAGGTCTGGTTTTGGATCTTTTAGCCTATCTTTCTGATCCATTAGCCTATCTTTCTAGCAATTGACAATACCACCTGGTGGTAATTATTGTAGCTTTATAATAAGTTTTAATATCTGGTGGTCTTCAAACCTTGTTCATCTTCAAGTTTTTGTTATTCTTGGCCTTTCCTTTTGTATCTCCATATAAACTTGAGAGTCAGCTGGTCAATCTCCACAAAAATATAACCTCTGCTGGAAATTTTTTTAGAATTACATTGATACTGTGAATCAAGTATTTAAAGAATTAATATCTTGAGCCAGCCTGATGGCTAGTGGTTAAAGTTTGGTGCTCCCACTCCAGTGGCCTGGGTTCATTTCTTGGTCATGGAACCACACCACCCATGCTGTGGCAGCAGCTCACATAGAAGAGCTAGAAGGACTTACAACTAGGATGTACAACCATGCTCTGGGGCTTTGGGGAGAAAATAAAGGGGGGAAGATTGGCAACAGATGTTAGCTCAGGGCCAATCTCTCCCTGCCAAAACAAACAAACAAAAAAGAATTGATATCTTTATAATATTGATTTTTCAATCCATGAACATAGTATAGCACTTCATTTTTTGGGTTTTTAAATTTTCTCTCAACAGTGTTTTGTAGTTTTCCATGTAGATATCCTTACATAGCTTTTGTTAGATTTATTCCTATGTATTTGATGAATTTGATGCTATCGTAAATGCTATCATTTAATATTTTTTTACTTTGTAATTTTTTGTTGCTGGTATATAAAAATATAATTGATCTTTATATCTTCGACTTCCATCCAGTGATCCTGATAAATTCACTTATCAGTTTTAATCATTATTCCACAGAGTCTTCAAGATTTTCCATAGGTTCAATTATGTCATCTGTAAATAATGAGAGTTTTATTTCTTCCTTCCTGAACTGTACCTTCCCCCTGCTCCTCTTTCTCCTTCTTTTTCTTTTGGTGCCTGTTCCACTGGGCAGGACATCTAGATACAGGGATGAATAAAAGGGATGATGAATACATCCTTCTCTCATACTTGACCTTAAGGAAAATGTTTTCAGTATTTCACCATTAAGTATGATGTGTACTAGTAGGTTTTTATAGTACTCCGATGAGGTTAAAGAAGTTCTATTCCTAACTTGCTAAGAGGGTTTTTAAAAAATCATGAATGAGTGTTGAATTTTATCAAATGACTTTTCTACATTTATTGAGATTATTTTCCTCCTTTATTCTATTAATGAATTACATTATTAGATATGTGAATGTTAAAACAAACTTGCATCCCTGGAACAAATCCAATTTTATTATGATCTATTTTCAACTTTATGTATTTCTGAACCTGGTTTGCAAATACTTTGTTTAGGATTTTTGCATTTATGTGTCTTGTAATATTATTGTCAAGTTTTGATATCAAGGTTATGCTGACTTTGTGAAAGGAGTTGGGAAGTATTCTCTCTCTCTCTTTTTCCTATTCTTTGGGAGAGATCTTTAAACCTCGGAGTCTTTCCATCAGTCTTGTTAGTTCTATCTTCAAAATATGTCCTGAATTCAACTCACCACCTCCTCTACCACCCCTGATTTCAAGCCACCATTTTTTCACACCTAGATTAACTTCAATACTTATAACTGGTCTCCTGATTTATCCTGTTCCTCCTCCTCATAATCTATTCTACACACAGCAAATTGATCATTTAAGCATGTATATAATCTCATCACTCTCTTGCTTAAAATTTCAAATGACTTCCTATTACACTTAGAATAAAATCCAAACTCCTCACCACGTAATATTAGTCAGAATCAGCATGTTATGTCTTAATAGCACAAAGGTTTATTTCTCTCTTGCTTAAAGTCTACCGAGAGTCTGTATGACTCATAAGGGCAACTGTCTTCATGTTGCAACTCAATGATTCAACCTATTTTGACCTTCTGGCTTTGTCGCCTGAAGAGAAAAACAGCTTGACATTCCGGTGCTAGCTCTTTGATGCTGCAGCCCAGGAATGATACAAATCACTTCTGCCCGCAGTCCACCGACTAGAGCTAGTCACCTGGACCCACTTAATAATCAACTTTGTGCTTTGTCGATTAAAGAGACTGGGAACGTTGGTCAGCAAAAGGAATGTTCGATGAATCCTCCTCTTCTGGCTGCTTAGGTAGGATCCACAAGGCCCTACCTGCCTGTGTCTCCAACCATATTTCACTCAGCTCTTATTCTCACTCATCGTGTTTCAGCCACACTAGTCTTTTTGGTATTCTTCAGGCATACTTTGTTTCTTTCTCGATTACAGCCTTCGTGGTTGTTTTTTCTCTCTGGAATGCTTTTTGCTCATGCCTTCTCCTGGCTGACGTCTTCTGGTCATTCAGTTCTCAGCTCAAATATCACCATCCCAGGAAATATACCCACCTCACCTCACCATCACCCTCTGTCCCCTTGCCCTGCTTGGACTTTCCTTAGAGTCCTATTTTCTCTTTCCTCTCCTTTTAGGATTCCAATTATGTGCTTGGCAGAACTTTTCAGTGTGTCCCATATAGCTCTTATGTTCTTTTCTCAATTTTTTCTGAAATTACATGGTGTGTTTATTTTCTTTCTTGTTTGATTTTTGTCTCTTCCATGTACGTTTCCTAATAGAAGGCCCCTGTCAGTCTTGAGAAATTTAATAGCTCTCTTGTCAACCCTTGAGGGCTGTTGTGGAGAATAAATAAAGCAACAAACAAAGAAGAAAAAAGCTCATTGTACACTGTAAATTGAGACGAAATGTTAGGTCGGGTGTGGTGCCACCCCTCAAGCTGGAGGACAGCCCCGGCAGGGCTGGTGTGACACACATGTGGCATATAGCAGAGGTTCCTCAGGTTGAGGAACTCTTTTAAATTTTGAGAAATTGTTTAACATGTATATTAGACTTATTGGTAGATTTTAAAAATGTGTATTCAGAATGTCTTTTTTTAACTTTATTTTTTATTCGTTATTTATTTGGTGAGGAAGATTGGCCCTGAGCTAACATCTGTTGCCAATCTTCCTCCACTTTATATATGGGACACCACCACAGCATGAGCCGTGTATAGGTCAGCGCCTGGGATCCAAACCCATGAACCCTGGGCCGCCAAAACGGAGCACATGAACTTAATCACTATGCCACCAGGCTGGCCCCACTTTTTAAAAAAATTTCATTGGTAGGGGGACCTCTTTTAATGTGAGCGTGTGTGTGTTTATTTTTAAAAGGATCAGAACATACATAGTAGAAGTTGTGCTTTTATTATCTAATGGTATGTGTAACAGCAAAAGACATTTGGATTCCAAGAAGGTTTCTAGATAAGTTTGTGGATTTTTTAAATTAACCACAATAATATCTTTATGTATTTGAAACATAGCATTACATATATGTACAAAGCATTGTATTTACTCAATCTGCAGAAAATTCTTGGCATGATAAGGATTTATGAACCTCTTACAGTAACCCCGCACTAGAGGTCCACACATGTGAAAAGAAAACCTTTGGGTTATAACTTCATATTTTCAGCAATGAAGCCTGACACATAGTCAGATTTGCTCTATGGAGAGGACAGTAAGTATTCTTTTCTCTCTTGAATACTTACTGAATATCCACTGCTGTCAAACACAATGCAGTACACCACATGCTTCACTAAGTGAATTATTCATGGTGTCTGCCCTGAAGGAGCTTGAGATCTAGAAAAGGAGCTACACCAGTTATAGACACCCTCTCCATCCCCACCAAGGCCTTGTTAAGTCAAGCTCCCTGGACCTGACTCCTTTGAGGATTAGTCCTTTCCCAGAAGACTCCTCAGGCCCTCGTGTAAATAGGCTTCTTGTGGCCCATGATTAGTTTAAGCTGAAGCTGAATCCCTGACATTTTTACAAATAAGCTTTACGTTAGTCCGTTGTGGAAAGCGTTACATGGTGGTTGAACCACTACATGACCTACAGAAGTTCAGCAGAAGGTGTTACTTCCTGTTTCTGGGATCAGGAGGGGTTCATGGAAAAGGTGACGTCTAACTCTGCCTTAAAAGACAGAGTTAGGCAAGGCAGAAGCAATCCAGGTGAAAGAAAAAATGTTAAATCAAAGTCTAAGGGCTAGAAGGGACAAGGAAGGCGTGCCTGGAGACAAAGATATCTAATGGCTCTTCATGACCAGCTGTGGAATCTGAGCTCTAATCAAAAGGGAGTGGGAAGTGAGCAGGGAAATGGCGCCCTCAAAGCAGTGCTAAGGGAGATTGTGTTCAGCGCACACCATGGAGTCTGGAAGAGTGTGGCTATTTCACAAACGTTCATGTTCTGAGTGACTTGAGTAGAGTGCACAAAGCCAGGAGAACAGTTGAGGCCATTGAAATGGTCAGTGGGGTTGTGAGGTAGCAAGGGCCAGAACACATGATGGCACGGGAACAGAGAGACAGACACCCGTGAGAAACCCTGGGAGAAGAATTGCCTGGGGTGGAGGTGGGGGGAACTGAGTCCATCTTGGAGGTTCTGTACCTCCTTCCCTTTACATTCTTGACACCCTGATTTCCTGTAGACTCCCCCACAAATCTTGGTGAGTGAAGAAGTGTAAGCAATACTCTCAGCAGTTTCACTTCTAATTGTCATTGAATTCATACACTGAAATGTGTCTCCCACTCAGAAATTTCCCTGGAGATCATGGGACTTTATTTCACTTTTGGTTCGCTTCTCTGACGTGATCCTTCCCGGGAGTCTGCACGTGATTGCCAGCTATCAACTTCCAACTGATGTGTGCTCCGCGGCCTGGAATTGCCCTCTGCTTGGCACTCCGCCCCTAATCCTATTCATCCCTCAAGGGTAGGACGAATGTCACCTCCTTTCCCACTCTCTCCCTACCACCTAGACCACCCCGGTCAGAATTAACCTGCCCCCTTTAGGACTCTCAGAGTCCTCTGGGGCCACCTCCCTCAGTTTTCATCACTTTTTCTAGACTCCTCTAGGCACTTCAGGGCTGGGCACGTTCTTACTTATTGCTATGGTCCCAGCACCTCACATGGTGTCACGTGCCTGGCATTTAGTGGGTAATTGTTAAATCTTTGTTAAACTCAGCTGCTAACCATTTCAACATGGGTCAGGTTAACACTTGGGGTTTTAGAGACTTCTAGTTCTGCTTTCCAGTTTTCTTTTGCTTCTGCCCCCTCTTCAAGCCAGAACAATTTCTCTTTGACTCTCCTATGACTGAGGAAGGAGATCCTTTCTGTCTGGTTTCTCCAGACCCTTCCGAGGAGTTCAGGCCTGATGTCCTGCCTCTGCTGCCCATGGACAGCTCGGGCTTCTCGTCTGCTCCTCCCTGAGAGGAAAACATGTGCTACTCCTCCGATTCGCTTTCTTCTTTTTTCTCTGAATTTTGTTTCTTGTAACCTGAGTCCTCGTTATTCACCACTTGTCTTCTATTCTCTTCCTTTCTCCCTTCCATAGCTTTTAAATTCTTTTAACGCCTGTCATTTCTTCATCACAAACATAAACATATTTTTTAAACCCTCACATTTACACTGTTACTTTATCTAATGTAGTAAACCCCACTTTAATGCAACTAAATATATATATGTATTTGAGAAGGCCTTCATTTTTCGTGTATGTGAGCGTGTGGTTCCAGTTCTTGGCCTGGGATCAGGCCCAGCTAGAGAAGCACCTCTGCTGGGGGTCCAGACATCAGGGCTACCATTGGGATGGCTGAGCCCTGGACACCCAGGACCCAACGAGGAGTCATAGAAATCCTCCCTTTTCCCTCAGAGGTCAGAGTTCATCATTCCCCTCCCTGCTTCTGCTATATCTGGTACCTACTTCTATGTTTGCAGTGATCCCACTATAATTATTTGTTTAGAGCAGTGATTCTTAATTCTGGCTGCATATTAAAATAAACTGGGAAGTTTTTAAAAAATACCAATGCCAGAGCCAGCCCCGTGGCCGAGTGGTTAAGTTCGCACGCTCTGCTTTGGCAGCCCGGGATTTTGCCAGTTCGGATCCTGGGCGCAGACATGGCACCACTCATCAGGCCATGCTAAGGTGGCATCCCACATAGCACAACCAGAGGCACTCACAACTAGAATATACAACTATGTACTGGGGGGCTTTGGGGAGAAGAATGAAAAAAAGAAGATTGGCAACAGATGTTAGCTCAGGTGTCAATTAAAAAAAAAAAAATACCAATGCCATAGACAAGACAGCAATGAGAGTTGATAATTCTTGAAGCTGGATGATGGGTACATGGAGATTCATTATTCTATCTTCCTGATTTTCGTATGTGTTTGAAATGTTCCATAATGAAAAAGTATATATGTAAAACTGAGCCCAGAGAAAACCAGTTAAAACTGAATTTCTGAGGACCCTGGCCTTAGAATCTGCAGTTGTAAAATCTCCCCTGGGATTCTGACGGTTGGGATGGGGCCATGAGGACACGAAGAGGGTTGAAGTGATTATGGTATAGTAGCTGCCTCTGGATTGTGAACTTTGGATGAAGTGTCAGACGTCTGCCCCTAGTGTACTTATTCCTAATTTGGATAATTGATCTAACATTCCTAGAATGGTGACTACAGGTGACTCCTTTATCACACCGTCTATGCTGAAGTATTTTGAAGAGAATTATAGGCCACCAACATCGGCACAGGATAGCTCTTTTTATTGTTATCCTACTAACGTGTGAGCTTCTGAAGAAAATAGTTCTTCTCGTCTTATTTGTATTTGTGTTCTCAGCACCTAGCACGTGGCCAGATGCCTTGCCATTACCAGTAAATGTTTGTTAAATTATTTTTTTAAAAAAGAGATGGGGATGACATAAGTAGACGTTGGGTTAGGGTGCTCTGTGAACATAGTGTAGGGTTAGGAATACAAAGCTCTGGAGCTAGACTGCTGGGTTCAAATTCCAGCTCTGCCACATAGCTATGTGTCATTCGGTGTCTAGTTACTTAACTGCTCTGCACCTCAGCTTGCTCGTGTGTAAAATGGCAATAAAAAAAAGAACCTATCTCATGGGCTTATTGTGAGACTTCACTATGTTATATATACAATATATTATATATATACAATATACTAAAGCACTTAAAACCATGCCTGGCACATAGCAAGCCTTCGATACATTGCAGTTATTATCAAGAGGGTTGCCGTTGGAATAGTTCCTGGTACGTAGCAAGCTTACACTCAAGGTTTGCTGAATGAGTGAACGGACATTCTGGGTTTGTGATTGCTTGTGTCCAGTTTCACTCATTTCCCTGTACTCTCCAGATAAGAAATATAGCAGAGGACAGCTTCTGAATTGAACACTGGGTTGAGAGTCAAAGGGGGTGATCTTGAGGTTGGGGTAGATTGAGTTTCAAGTCCAAACCAGGAGGGCTGAGTGGACACTGTGAGAGGGCTGGTGGCTGTGAGAGAGAAGGGGCATTTTCAGTTGAGTCTCTCTGACCCCAGTGCTGTGAAAAGGGTGTCCACATATTGGACTGCCCTTCCCAGGTGATTTACTAGATCTCTTTCCACTTCTTCACCCTCCAGTTTTGTCCAAAATAAGAATATCTCTACTGACTTAGGCCTGGATAGATGTTAGAGACCCAAGCTTCAAGGCAGCAGCAGGAATTTACTTCCAGATAAACACTGTCCCTTGTTTATCTTCAAAAAGTTATGAAAGCTCGCCTTCTCATGTAATGAAGAGTCACTTAGAGTTATTAAAACCCTGTAGAAGAGCAGTTCAGGCCATATAAATGAGAGAGAGCAGAGGTGCTCTTCCCTAGGGGCTGTTTGGCTTTGGGCAATTCCCTTGATCTTTCTGGGCCTTGGTTTTCTCTGACACTCTGTGGCTTGATGACTAACATACATGGGCTGTTTAAAGAACACAATAATAATTATTATAGTAAATCAACCTAGCAAGGGCTAAGAATTTCTTTTGGGAAAGAGTAGGAAAGAAATCAGAAAAGAAAGATAAAGGTCTAGCCCCAGAAGTTCCTGAATTCCAGGTTAAGAAGGGAAGGAAAGTCTTATTTTTAAGGAGATCAGGAGAACCCAGTGGAAATTTCGGAGCAGGAGAGTAAGTTTAAAGAGCTTGTAGAAGGAACTGTATGGCACAGGTAAACAGAGTGGCTTAGAGGGGAAAGAAGCAGGAGGAAAAGATGCCAGTTCAGAGGTTGGTGCCAAATCCAGGGCCTTAATACACGTCCAAGGGCGTAGACGGGAAGGGACAGATGCCAGACACATTTTGAAGAAACTGAGAGACACAGTGTCTGAGTGTAAATCAGGTATTGAGAGAAGGGAGGGAAATGGCCTTTTTTTTTTTTTGAGCCCCGTGATGTTCTGAGTCAAAGAGGACTCAAGCTTCAAGCCTGGATATCGGACGAGGGTGGTAGCTATTACCATGAAGAGGAACAATATGGGTGAGATATTCATATGATTTTGGATGGAATGAGTTTGGGATGTTGTTGGGACACTGAATGGCCATATAAAGCAAGCAGGTGTGGCTTCATAAGTGAGAGGGTGAACAGAGAGGATGGGGGGATGTCAGGACCTTCACAGGGGCATGGAGGGACTCAGGCACGGGGATAATTCCATCACCTCCAAGCACACCTCTAAGAAGAAGAAACCAACCTCCTCTAGGGTACGGGCAGGGCTGTGGTGGTCATCCTAAGGCCTAGGTGTGCCCAAGAGTGAAGTCAGAAGTGTGTTTAAGGCTGGGGGAAGCAGTATATGTCACTTTCAGAATGTCACTTATGACCACTCAACAAGGAGACCAAAGACTGGGTGAGAATTCAGCAATTTGGGAAGTTTTATGTTTCCATATAGTTTTATTTATATACAACCTGTAGAGATTTTTAAAGGTTAAAATGCAACACTGCCAGTGAAATTTTAAAACAAGACGAATAAATGAAGGCCATTCCTGAAACTTATGAAAAGATGCCAATCCTTCCTTTAGAACTAAGCCTCTCTGAGCCTGATCTTCTCTCCTTGCCTTCGTCCGCATCATTGGAACACTGTCTTTAATTCAATTCAAGGAGCTTCTACTGCATGCTCACAATGTGGAGGACACAGAGAATGAGAAACCGTAGTCCCTGCCTTTGAGGACCCTACAATCTCATCATAGAAGCCTGATGTACAGGCAATAAGCTACTCACCTCCTGGAAAGCAGTGTAGATACTGACTGAAATGGTGTATGGGTGGCCAGACTTCCTGGAGAAGATAGAACTGCAAGTGGACCCTGAATGACTGGTGTAATCTAAAAGGGGAAAGAGGGGGCAGCAGGCGCAAAGGCATGGAGGTGACATTGTCCACACGGATGTTTTAGGAGGATACTGGCTTCAGCACCCTGGGTGAAAAGGCAGGTAATTTTAGTTAGGTTGAGTGGGGCCAGACTGAGGAGATCCCTATTTAGATAAGACATTTCTGTTAAGACATCTAAGTACTAGAAACCAATCTGAGCCGGTTAATTAACCAGTATAACGTGGTGAGAGACAGCCCAGACTCCAGAGTCAGATGACTTGGTGTGAATCCTGATTGCACCCGTTGTTAGCTGCACAACAATGGGCAAGTTGCTTTGTTTCCCTGTCCCTCAGTTTTCTCATGTGTCAAATGAGGTAATACAGGGAACTTTTGGGGGGATTATGTCAAGTAATTTATATAAAGAGATTAAGACACTACCCGGGGCATACTAAATGCTCAGGAAGTTTCAGCTTTTCACTTTCTCTTTCATAACCGTCTATATGGGCTGAAATTTTTTAAATGAGTTAATTTTATAATCATAAAAAGCATTAGCAAGGCTTGTTTTAAAATGTTCATCGTAACTCACCCCTAGGGAGTTTTGTTGCTGGGAAGACTCCTGTGTCTGAATGAACGTCCATTTTAAAAAGGTAATAAAACCTCAGGCCCCTATGCTTCTGAAGGAAAATGTCATTCTAGCATCATAGATGGGTGACTGGTCGGCCAGCTTGAAACCGCTTGAACCACACATGGTAACTCCAGAAAAGAAATTTAGCAACTTGGGTTACTTCACTTAGGGAGACAAAAACTTGAATAAATAATTGCAAGGAAGCAATTTCTTTCAACCATTGTCAGCGTATGTGAATTAGTATGACATTTTTGGAAAGCAATCCAGTATTACTAACATTTTGATATATGTGTCGACCTAGCAAGTCTCACCAAGAAAATCTATCATATAGAAATGAAGGCACCAGTATGAGCATAGATATACAAAAACGTTTACTGCAGCATCATTTGTAGTTGAAAATAACTTGAAATAATCTTAATATTTATCACAAAGAAAATGGCTGGCTAAATTATAGCATATCCATACTGTGGAATATTATACTTCCAGTGAATAAATTAGATCTATGTATACTATCAGGAGGGATATTCATGATATCATTGTTAAGTGACAAAGGAAAATTGCAGAGTGACACATGTGCTATGATTTAATTATTTTTTTACTTTTTATTAAGATTATGATAGTTTACAGCCCTGTGAAATTTCAGTTGTGCATTATTGTCAGTCATGTTGTAGGTGCACCCCTTCACCCTTTGTGCCCTCCCCCCACCCCCCGTTTCCCCTGGTAACCACCAATCAGTTCTCTTTGTCTACATGTTTAACATCCATCTATGAGTGGAGTCATACAGAGTTCATCTTTCTCTATTTGGCTTATTTCGCTTAACATAATACCCTCAAGATCCATCCATGTTGTTGTGAATGGGACAATTTTATCCTTTTTTATGGCTGAGTAGTATTCCATTGTATATATATATACACCATATCTTCTTTATCCAATCATCGGTTGATGGGCACTTAGGTTGCTTCCTCATCTTGGCTATTGTAAATAATGCTGCAATGAACAGAGGGGTGCATGGGACTTTTGGAATTGCTGATTTCAAGTTCTTTGGATAGATACCCAGTAGTGGGATGGCTGGGTCATATGGCATTTCTATTTTTAATTTTTTGAGAATTCTCCATACTTTTTTCCATAGTGGCTGCACCAGTTTGCATTCCCACCAACAGTGTATGAGGGTTCCTTTTTCTCCACATCCTCTCCAACATTTGTCACTTTTTGTTTTGGTTATTTTTGCCATTCTAACAGGTGTAAGGTGATATCTTAGTGTAATTTTGATTTGCATTTCCCTGATGATTAGTGATGACGAGCATCTTTTCATGTGTCTATTGGCCATCTGTATATCTTCTTTGGAGAAATGTCTGTTCATGTCCCCTGCCCATTTTTTTGATCGAGTTGTTTGATTTTTTGTTGTTGAGCTGTGTGAGTTCTTTATATATCATGGAGATTAACCCTTTGTTGGATATATAACTTGTAAATATTTTTTCCCAATTAGTGGGTTGTTTTTTCGTTTCAATCCTGTTTTCCCTTGCCTTGAAGAAGCTCTTTAGTCTGATGAAATCCCATTTGTTTATTTTTTCTATTGTTTCCCTTGTGTGAGAAGACATGGGACATGTGCTATGATTTCATTTGTGTTAAGAAACCCGAAAACAAAAAAACAACTTTGTGCATACGTATTTGTATTACCATGGAGAAATGTGTAGAAGCACATACACCAAGCTATTAACATTGATTACCTCAGGGCCATGGTAACTATATGTCTACAGTTTGAGTTTTTAAAATGAACATGTATTGCTATTGTAATTTAAAATATACATATAGTAAGTGGGATGGATTTGGGGGGAAATTAATATGAAGACCAAGATTGAGAAGAGATCACCCAGCTGCTTTAAATGAATCCTGGTCCCCAGACTCTGAACTGCAATCTTGCTTTAGAAAGACCTTGGGGGTGACTGGGGTCTTTGCTCAGTAATTTCTAAATAATCCCAAAGAGAAGAGAGTTAGAAGACGTGAGTGGATACATTCGCTCCAGTAACTAAAAAGAGAGAGAGCAGAGATTCCTGAAATTAGAGATCAGGACGATGTTAACTCACAGCAAAGTCCAGGACAAACCCCTCAAAACGTGGCTTGTATATATTTAGGAAATGAAGTAGCAATTACTAGGAACCTGCATGGGTTCCTGGGAATTAAATCATCCTAAAGCTAAATTAATCGTATTGTGTCTCCCTAGCTCTCTCTCTCAAATCAGGGTATCATTGTAGATATAAAGTATTGAAACTTTTCTCATAATATGTAAGTATTCAAGAAAAACATGAGTTAGAAATACATGTGAAACTTCAGACCCAGAGTACTCATCAGTCTCAAGGATGCTTCTAGAAGTAGGGCTCTACCCTTGACCTTCTCCTTTCAAGTTGTTGGACACAGATATAAAAAAGGAATTTATGAAAAGTCATATATATTATATATATATATAGTAAATATATATAAAACTGATGTAAAGCTTGGAGGGACAGCTAAATATTTTTAAGGATAAAATCAGGACATGAAAAATTCCTGACAATTTGGAGAGACCACAACAATATGTAATGGAATTGGGTTACATGCAAAGTTCCTTCAGGTTCAAAAAAATCAATCCACAAGAAAGAAGGCAAGCTGGATTAATAAGAATATATATTTTTGAAGGTTGAAGAATCGTAGTTAACCCTAAAGTGACTTTTAAGCTAAATTAATGGAGGATTATAATGAAGACCGTGAGAAATTGTACTCCTGGTGTACTCTGTGGGAGTAAGGCTTGGAATGTCAAGCCCAGTCCTGGGATTGTGGGACAAACAATGTGTTCAGAGTAGAGTCACCAGAGAGAGGAGGGGTCTGGAAACCCTGAGGGCAGGGGCTGAGTCTGGTTCATTATTTTTTATTATTCCCTGTGACACTTTGCACAGCGCCTTGCACTTGGCAGTGAATCTGACTGTTGGGTTGAATTACTTCAGCGATAGTCTCTCTTCATGGAAAGATCTCAGTAGAGGTTGTGAACGACCTAGGTGTGGAGGGGAGACCCACGCTCTGCCTTGCCCTGCCACCAAGCAGAGTTCCTTGTTACCTCTCCCTTTTTCCTAACCCCCGCACATCTCACTTCCTTAAAGCCGGGTTTCCCAAAGTGTGGGCCGTGGAGCCCTGGGCCAGATGGTTTGAGTAGCACTTACACCCAGCATTAAATAATGTCAACTCTCATGGTGAAAGAGTTATTCATGTTTTAATTTTTTTTCAATCCACTGATTGTATATGGAAGAAAGTCTCTCTTTGGTGTTGATACATTTTTGACAGCTCTCTCATACCTGCTAATCTTCCCTTTTTAATAAGGAAAAGACAGGCCTGGGGCATAGAGCCGTCAGCGCCCATGCTCTCTAGTTAGAATTCTAAACATTATATTCTCATTGTATTTATTTTTAGGATTAATTTATAATAAAGGAGACTAGTTTTCCATTTAAGATAATGACCCAAAGTCTCCGATGGGAGCAAAATAAAACGTGGGAGAGTTTAATAGGGCTTTAAAGTAAGAAGATGTTAGTGAAAAATGACAGGGCTGTGCCCAAAAGCAAAACTGAAAGGATGACAGGAAAAGCAGGTCAGGTCGGGGTAAGACCAATCAGCATCAGCATCACATTGCATGGGTTTGATCACAGAAGCATAAGATAATTTATATACACTTTGAAGAAAAGCAACAAGCAGCAGGGAATTCTAGCAAGAACTCTGTGCTGAGCGATGTCTCCCAGGATGATGACCATGTTCCAACGGTAGGAAGCTGAAAGCACAGGAAAGGCAGCCTAATACAGCTCAGGGTCTCTAGGGAGGTTCTTGCCGGGAATCTGGGTGGAGTCACGGAAAGACAGGTTTGGGGTTTTGAAAAAAAAAGAACTCCAAGCCTGCAGAAGGTTCTTCAGACATCTGGTTATTCTCCTACTGACTGTGGTGGCCGGTGCAGAAAGTAAAGCTTGCATGTGAGGATTCACGTTGTGTCACCTGTCCTTTGGTTGCATTTCACAGCCTGCACAAAGGCCGAAGCTTCCTCGCTGGTGACCTGGGTGGCTCGGCCCAGAGGGACCAATTGCGGCCTGTTGTTTACATCACCCACCCTGCCTGGAGAACATTAGCAAGTCAGCAGTCTCCTTCCAAAGCGCATTTACTGAAGTTTAAAAAAACTCTGGAACAGATATTTGCACACCCATGTTCATGGCAGTATTATTTACAATAGCCAATAAGTGGAAGCAACCCAAGTGTCCAATGATGGATGAATTGAAAAACAAAATGTGATTTAGACGTGCAATGGAATATTAGTCTTAAAAAGGAAGGATATTCCGACACATGCTACAACCTGGATGAAACTCGAACACATTATGCTAAGTGAAATAAGCCAGATACAAAGGGACAGATATTGTATGATTGTGTAAGATATTCTGGAAGAGTAGTCTTCATGGACAGAAAATAGAATAGTGGTTACCAGGGAGGGGCAATGGGGAGTTATTGCTTAATGGGTACAGAGTTTGAGTTTGGCTGATGAAAAGTTCTGGAGATGGATAATGATGATCATTGTACAGCAATGTGAATGTACTTAATACTATTGAATTGTACGCTTAAAAATGGTTAAAATGATTTTAAAGAGTTAAAGAAAACCATTAAGTATGGAAGAATCCAGACTGTACCCGGCTGTGGAGAAAGTGGTGAAGGTGGAGGCCAGAGTTCTCTGTTTGTTCCCCAGCCCCACCCCACCCATTCTCCACCCTTCTCGGCCCTGCTTTATACCCCGGCCACATCAACGTTCCTCTTGCCTTCTGGCTTCTGGTTGGAGTCACTCAATGGGGAGCAATGCAGGAGGAAAGAAGAATGAGGCTGGAGAATCTGTTTCCCGGGACACCCCCTGCAGGATCACTGCCCAGTGACTGTGTCTCTTGATTAAAGGTCCCGAAGCCCTCTCTGTCTCCAGATTCTGGTGCTCCTTCCTCTTGCCTCTTCAGACCTAGGGGAGTGGCAGCTCCCACTGCCCCTTGCCCCAGGGAACAGCACCATACCTTGTGGTCTCCCCGTTCCCTACTAACACTTTTGTAAATAGTCTTATTGCTAAATTCTCAAAATGCCCAGTTTGAGCGCACCATCTGTTTTTTGATGGACTGTGGCTGATAGAAGGTTATTTATAAAGATCAGAGTTTGGGAAACACTGACCCAAAGAAAATCCACCTATATTCCCAAAATATCTCTCTGATCCCCCAGACCTTCCACATATCCAGCGAAGCCAAAGGTAAGGGACGGTGAACGGCACCATCTCCCTCCCCAGGCTCCACCCCCTCTC
This sequence comes from Equus przewalskii, assembly GCF_037783145.1. Lineage (NCBI taxonomy): Eukaryota > Metazoa > Chordata > Mammalia > Perissodactyla > Equidae > Equus > Equus przewalskii. The sequence continues at coordinate 40,918,921 of NC_091848.1, forward strand.
TTTTTCCAAGCACTTCTTTTCGGTTGCTATTTTAATAAAGAGGATTCAGCATCTACTTTTTTCTCCAGCCCCACGGACTGTAAATCACACATTTTGTACATAACAGAATTCCATTCCAATAAAACAATGACATGATTCAGATATTCCATGGAGTTTTATTCTTTTTAAAAAGCACTTTCCCTGTGTATGTTTCTAGTGAATCTTAGGTACAGATGCCCAACGATATGGGGCAATTGCAGTTCGATATGAACAGGAAAGCTGAAATGTTATCCTTGGACGCCTCTTCAAATTGGCAATGGAGGCAAAACCCTAAAATGAATGCTTTCTCCCCTCTAAAGTGGCTAATTATGCAGAAAATAAGCAAGAGCTTTGCCCTCCTTCTCAGTAGTGATGACCTAGAATAAGTTAAACTCCTCCCACTCTGAAATCCAGGGAGATGGATCCTGGCCAGGCTTAGACTATCCACATGTCATTTTCAGGTCGTGAGAAGCAGTCACACTTGCTTGTAAGCTCACTGGCTCAGGTAAGCAGACCATCCTTTTACTGCAAGAGAAGAGCAACAAGAGGGGATGTGCTCAGGGCGGGTTCCTGGTTCGTCAGGAGAAACCAGGAGTTGTATGCTCTTGTGTTTCCATGCTGTCAGGTGACAGAAGTCTACAATCATCTAGATAGGAGCCCAGGGTGCTCCGAGGGCCCAGGGTGGTAAGACAAATACATAATAGAAGTGCCTGCTAGAGGCAGAGTAGAGGGGATTCTGGATCCACACCCACGAGTGTGACCAGTGGAGGCTAAGGAGGGAGGAAATATGCAATGAGAAATCTTTGTTCCAATAAAATCTTACATAGAAACTAAATCAAACACATATAAAACAGACCATATACGTATATATAAACATTTTTTTCTCCCCATCCCAGCCTCAGCCCTATGCTTCCCCAGCCTCCCCATTGCTTCAGCCTCCATCTTGCCTCTCCCTGCCACAGCCTTTCTGTTCTTCCCACCACCCCTCACCGTGACCCACCAGTCTCAGACCCTGTGTCACCGAGCTGCCACTCCCTCCTCTTACTGCTAACCCAACTTGATCTTCCCTGGCCTCACATCTGGATCCCCATGGAAATATATAGATGTATCTCAGATAAATATAAATATGTATATGTCCAATAAAATGGAATTTCTTATATTAAAATGGGAATGGGGAATTAAAGTCTACCCTCTTTTGTTTCCTAACATCTCAACCCAAGACGGCCCAGCAGGAAGTTCAGGAAAACCCTGGGTCTTTGTCATCTCTCCTTCAAGAAGCTAATCACCATAATGAGATTGTATGTCAACAAGCATCACATCCAAGGTCAGGATCATCCTTGTGGGTGGGTGTGTCTGGGGCAGGGGTAGACAAGGGGCTTACTTGTCATGGACAGGCAAAGGGGCAGTGCAGAACCTCCCAACAATGATAGTCTGGTCTTTTTTCCAAACTCGGTTGGAAGCCTGAAACTTGAATTTCACTTGGTTGATCTGGCACTGCGGGTTGGGGTGAACTATGACTCCTTTCCCCTGGTGTTGCTGTCTAGGTCTGCAAGGAAAAGGGAGAGCAAGTTACCATAGCACCCTGGGTCTTCTTTCCCCTTGGCTCCTATGGGGCTCTGCTGGAAGCGTTGGTTACCTGTTACACACCAGAGCTTCCTCCCAGAAGGTGGGGACCATAGTCCTTTGTATCACCCTCACCAGCCCCCTGCCCGCATACCCACACCTTTGAACATGGCTCAGAAAGCATGTGTGGATTTTTGAAAGTCAGTAAGTGGACACTGCAGCAAAATAGTAGCTCTTGGATTTTCATATCTGGAAAAATGTCCCTCGTTCCCAGAGTCCTGGTTAGAGAAGAGATTCACTTTCAGAACCAACTGCCTGGAAGTCGGGCCCTCTGTTAGTTCAGTTCAAAGCATTTTGTGGGAGGACTACTCTATTTGAGACTATGACTGTGTGGATGGGAAAAAATAAACAAACAAAAAACAGATCTTGAAGCCAGAGAGAGCTGAGGTGGAGACCAGGTTTGTATCTTCCCAGCTGTGTGGTTTTGGAGTCACATAATCCTAGGTCTACACCCTGGCTCCCTCAGCGCTAGCTGTGAACTTGAACACAGGGTTTGGATTCTATTGACTCAGCCTGGGGACCCAGAGTGAAAATAATCCGGGTGTCTCTTAACCCACCCCCTTGGGCTTACCCCTCAAATTCCCCACTGGTTTGCAAGATTCAGCCACCACTTTGGCCTCATGGCCTGAGACAAAGACGAAGGAACCATCAGAGGCAGAAGGGACCCTGAGAAAGAGGAAGAGCGGGGAGGACGCTGCTTCAACCTCTGCACATCCGCACTGGGTGCCGTCAAGAGGGGAGCCACGGCCCGGCCAGCTCGGTTTCCCTTTCCTTTCTGGCCTCTGCAGAGTGATGAAATGTCTTAACCCAGCCTTAGTCATATAGTTTGTTTTTTCCTTTTGAGAAAGATCCTGTATAACTTTAAAAGCTGTTCTTTTTTTAAAAAATTTCAGAAGTACTTTGAAATATTTCAGAGACAAAGTAAGTAGACTGTCCCCTTTAAGAAGCTGCAATAGGAGCAGCTTGCAAACTAGAAGGGGTAGAAAGGACCCTGTGAATGGCCTGGGGATTTGGCCCAGGTAAATTTTCTAATTAGAAGGAAACCTGGGGGCTTCACAAAACTATAGAAAGTAGGGGAAAGATCACACAGAAGCCCTCATCCTCTCTTTTCAATTTTTGTTCTGCAAGAGAAAAACACAAGGAATTGAAGATAATCATGTTCGGACAGCATTCTTCGAAAGAGCAATGCAAATCTCTCGGGAGAGGGAAGAATTGTGATTGTCCATTCAAATCACTCAGCGAGCGTTAAAAGGTCTATCTGTGAGACCCAGAGATTCTGCTGCGATTGGTCTGGGGTGAGGCTTGGCGACGGTATTTTTCAAAGCTCTCCAGGTGATTCTAAAGTGCAGCCAGAGTTGTGTGTCACTGTCATGACTCCTGCCAGCGTTGGCTCATCTACCAACGGGCTGGAGAGGTGATGAAAATACCCTTGTAGAAGTAACAACCTTGAACTGATGTAATGAAAATTATTCAGCTATAATCTGCAAACTATAATCTGCCAGCTATAATCAGCTATCATTTGCAATCTTGAATCCCGCTCAGTGCTCAGGTGGGCGCCCGAAGACCCGTGTTGGGGAGCTGACTGCCTGCTGTACCTTGCTGTGTGGCCTGGGGGAGCTGGAACCCTGGCTGGTGGCAAGGTGTTCGGGAGCCCAGAGGTAGTTCGCCCCTCCCAGCAGAAACTCCTCTTCCCTGACGGTGAGGTTAACGTCCAGCACCGCAGCCTCAGAAACGTTTCTATGCCCAAATCTGATGTGGTCGCTCTCTTGTTTAAAATTCCCAGTGGTTCCCCAAACTGCTCTCAGGATAAAAGCCAAAATCCCGAACTTGCTCCAAGACCTGGACTGGTCTGGCCCTGATTGACGCCAGCCTCCTGTCATCCCCCTGCTGTCTGCTCCCAGTGTCACATTCTCACTCACCCCCTGCCTGAGTACCTCCTGCAAATCCTTCAAACCTTTCCTCAAACGTCACTTCCTCGCACTCGGTCAGGCTCCGTCTAACATGACCTCATGCCATCTGCCTCTGTCGACAAGTGTCCATTTCTATGTGTGCTCCCTGGTCATCTCCTTGTCTGTGCTCCAGCCATTCTGCTGCAAACCATATTTCTCAGGCTCCCCTGCCAGCAGGTTCCAGGGAGGTCTAAGGCACAGGAGGCACTCACGGTGGGCAACTGCTCTGGGCAGTGGTAACGGAGCAACTGCGTTTCCTCCCGGCTTCCAGCTCCTGCCAAGCACACCTCCCTGTGGAATCCCGCTCAGTGCTCTGCCAGCATCATCCCTAGCTTTGTCCCTCTAGTCCTGAGCTGGGAGTGACTCCTGTTGCTGATCTCTGCCTTGCCTCCCCATCCCCGTTTTGGGTTTTCAGCTCTCCCAACATATTTGTAATGAGTTCCTTGTCTCAGATTCCTTCTGTTGGACCTAGTCTGGGCTCTGGGTCTGCAGTGGACCCTGACTGAGACCGTGACTTGTCTGATGACTCCGTCTCCTGCAGGCCTGTGAGAAACTAACCAATTGCTTTTTAAAGACACACGCTCTGCTGCTGCTGAGTTCCTAAGCCCTCCTTGGCCTGTGGCTTCCCACAGTGAGGTTCTCTGCCCCTTCTTCTCAGGCCTGCTTGGTGCACATGTGACTCAACAAAGGAAGGAAATCCTCAGCCCAGTTTCAAGGACTGGCACCACCAGCATCAGGCCCTGCCGGCCCTCACCTTGCACTCCTTGGCTAACTGACCCTCTGCCTGGGACTCTATTCTGGTAACCCACCAGCACGGCCTCCTGCCCGGAGCGGGTGCTTCCCCAGCTCTGGACAGCCCTCCCTGGGCTAGTGGCTGAGGCCTTTCTACTTGCTGACGTCTCTGATGCCCCCTGCCTAGACTCCCCAATACTGTTTCCTACTGGGGACCCAATTCCCACGTTCTCACCACCTGTTGGGGCACCCTATTACTGCTGCCTGCCCACCTCATCTGCTCTAGTCTGCATACACTACGCTTGGACCTAGTACTGATTCTGAGCCTGGAATAGCTGCCCCTCACGCATCTCTGGATGCTGCGGTCACCCCCACCCCAAGGCTGGTCGGCTCCGCCCACCCATCCACGATCACACAGTGCCTGACCCGAGATATACATGTGTGCGCGTGCGCGTGTGTGTGTACTGAAACTGGAAAGGCGACTAAGTCCTAAGGAGGGAGACCAGCCACGTGGGACACTTACGTACATGGTGATCTTGACCGAAGAGGTGACATTGCCGCTAAGAAAGGTGACCGCGATGCTGGTGTCCTTGTTTCTCGGCTCCTGCAAGTAAAACTCCACGAGGCTGTGATGCACTAAGAAAGCAAAGCAGAGCAGATGACTGAGCCAGAGGTCAGTGGTGACAACGCGCAAAAAGCCCCAAAGCGCAGCAGCAGCGTGGTCAGGAATCTCCGCTCTGCCTCCCAGTCGCTGTGGGACCTGGAGCAGATTACCTGTCACGCAGATCCTCAGCTTCCTCAAGAGCAGATTGGGGATAATAAAAACAGATACCCCACAGGTCTGAATGAGAATTAAATGAGTGAATACATAGAAAGTCCTTAGCGGGTGCCTGTGCCAAGGAAGCAGTCAATGCATGTCAGTTTTTATTATTGCTTGTATCGCTATAAGGTCCCACTCCTCCCTGCTTGGTGACATCAGCCTAGTGGTGTGATTTTGAAAGAACCAAAAAGGACCTATGTTATCCTAAATAATTGACTCATAAAATATAGCAATGCCCCTCCCCCATACACACAGTGTCGGGGACCCAGTCGTGTGTGTAGGAGGCAACTGTTGCCCTGCCTGTGGCAGCTGGGTGCCTGTGTGTGTCTTGGTTAGAACACGGGCTGAGAAATATGACCTACTGACAGCAGGTTCTCAGAAGAGGGGGCGAGAGGGGAGGCAGACGGGCATGGGAAGGGTGCGGATGGGGGAGCGGGAGGACCTGGAGCTGCATCCTGACGTTTTCCCGCAGCCGTGTAGCCCCAGCTGTGGGCACATCACTTAGCCCCTCAGAGCCTCCCTTTCCTCACACCCACCTCTCAGAGCTGGGCTGTCAAGTGAGCTGACATTTGTGAACACCCACAGTTGACTCTCCTAACCCACCTCATTCCTAAGAGGTAGCCATGAATTCTCTCTGGCCGGAAGTTAGAAACACCCCCATCTCGTCTCCCAAATTCTCCCATGGACAAAGGGAAGGGAATTACTACTTATTGAGTTCCAGTCGCTGTGCTGGTGACTTCTGTATACCCTTTTATTTTATCCTCACAATTGATTCTTTGAAGTAGGTACTGTTATTGTTTCTATTTTCATATGATATGGGGATCAGAAAAGTTAAGGAACTTGCTCCTGATCACACAGCTGGCAAGTGGAGAAGAGGAGATTCAACTCCAGGTCTGCATGACCAGAGTTTGAGCTTTGGGCTCTACTCCCACTGCACCAGGCCTTCTAGCACCGAAAAGGTATGGCCACAAAGATCCCTCCACCAACCAGACGTGAGCTGATCAGAAAATCAGTTAGAATTAGGGTGGCCATATAATTTACCATCCAAACCAGCATACTTTTGTCCTGTACACACAATAAACCAGACAGGACCCCAGGATCACAAGTGTAAGCCAGGAAGTACAGTCAGCCTCGTTGAGATGCAAACAGCACAGATGGGTCCACCTGTAACGTATTTCACAGATTCTAAGACACACTTTCCTCTCATGTTTAACATCTTTTGCAATCACTGGCATCTTAGCTGCAATGAAATGCAGTGGTTAGAAGCAACAGTGCACAGTTGGAATATGTATACGAAGGGGAAGGAGGGCAGAGGGCAAGGATCAATATTCCTCAGGGAGCCTGACCTAGGAGGGCTGCCAAGGTGGGAGACACACAGGATGGGCACAAGGAGGGGGCAAAGAAGTATGGCAGGAAGGAAGAAGCCAGAGGCGACTCCCAAGTACCACTCTAGAGGGAGTACACGTTGGAGGGCAGATTTCCGTGGTAGGAGGGGAGGAATTAGGATCAGTATAGAGAGAGTAAGAAACCACCAACACCTCATCTGTAGAGCAATGGACTGACTGACTCCAAAAGTTCTGGTTCTATCTAAGACCATTAGCGACTTCACCCACTTCTCGTGACATCTTTGCCCCAGTCTTCCACTTCCCACCTTGGCCGCCATGCTGAGGTGGATACAGCCTAAGTTGGAGCCCTGGATTCTGCTGGATGGCACACTCGCAGAGCTGAGCCATGTATTTTCCCCCATCTCACCACAGTATGGAGCCTTGGAAGAAGTCAGAAGGTAGACTTTCACTTCCTTGGGAAGTGGCTCTATCTTGACACCATCTTGTTCCACCAGCCCTGGAAATAAAGAAGCAAAGACAGCAGAGCCCTGAGGAGGCCATTTCAGGGTCCTGTGGTATCCAGCCATTATTATTAGTTCATGCACCCGTTCATTCTACAGACAACTGCACTGTACTCTCATTGTGTGCCGTGCCCTATGGTAAGTCCCAGGATACAAGCAACTCAGTCCAGCAGAGGATGGACACACAAGGAAACGGCAAGCACATTCTTCAGATCAGCTGGCGTATTCTCGGGAGATATTTATAAGAAATTTGAAATTAGGTCTCTAACTTGTAAATAACAATCTATATGACAGTTGTTCTAACGGCATGTGTGTCCTGTGCAGTGGGAGCCCCGGGAAGTGTTTGACCTGAAGAATAGTGGTTGGAAAGTTGGGGAAGGGCATTCCAGATAGAAAGTACAGTTGGGCAGAGGCCCACGGGGTGAGGAAACATGAAAAACTCTCAGGAGTATGAGTAGTTAGCATCCTGGAGGGCTCACTGCCATGGAAGGTATAGTGAGAGATGAGGCTGGGCAGACAGTGTGAAGTGGTTCTCACACCAGCCGGACTGTCACATGTGGGTGGTAAGTGGGAGAGTGAGGAAGGGGGAAGGAACCATTTACACTTCCCAGGAGTTTCTCCTGGACTCCTTCATCCTGGATAGCCCCAGGATATTTGCAGCAATAATCTGCACAAGATGAGATGAGGTCAGATCCCTCTGCCTTCCTGGAGCTCTTCTCCCCAGACTGGCCTGGATCATTCAGGAATGTGCTCCACCTGACCAGAAATTAGGCACCTCTCTAGTTGGCGCATGGCCACCACAGCTTCACACCTCTACAGTGGGCCACGTGTGCCAGTCTTGGGGACTGTCCCACAACCCCTTGATTTAGAGTCTGTAAGGAGTTGGAGAATGGCTGGCCTAGCCAGAAAGACCTATAGCAAGCATCCTTTCTGAGAGAGGGGTCAGGCGCTCTGGACTATACTGATGTTTCTAGAGAGCGTCCTGAGACCAGACTTGTGGGCAAGGGGCTGTGTGTGAAGGATGTGTGTAGAGTGAGTATGGCATCAGGCAGAAGCATAAAGGGTGAAGGGTAGAATACAGAGGGCCAAATGCCATCTCCCAGGTGAGAACAGGCTGAACACCTCATCGGTTAATTTCTTCACCCCAGTCGGGTAGATTTCTTCCCCACAGGAGATCAGGACTTAAAGAGGTGATAAGTAGCAAGACCTGGACTTTCCCCAAATTGTCAAAGGAAGACGAAAGAGTGGCATTTACCGATCCTTGGACAGGAAAGCAGAAAAGGGTTAAAACAATCCAGACAATGTCCAGCAAGGAAAGCCTTGTAGCTGGCACAGGGAAAGGCCATCAACGGACAGGAATTCTCCAGGGCGCTGATGTAAAGGTGCACAGCCCTCATGTGATCACAGATCAGATAACTGTAGCCTGAACAGGGAGGAAAAACACAGCAAAGGTTTCAGTTCAAGACGAATGGAAACTCCCTCTGTGTTACTTATTGTAACTCTATTGAATGTTGCATTCCAGCAGGCTATAAATACATGGGATGTCCCCAGAGCCACATTTTAAAAATATTAGTTGGCATAGTTACTGCACTCTCCCTCTTCCTTTTCATTTTCCTAGGATACCTAAGCTTAATCTACCAAGAAAATTGCTTCTTTTGAAACCCATTCTTCCGTGATCATGCAAACTCTCTTTCTGAAAATGGGAGCATATGGAGAGTTGAAGACTCCGACCCTACTTCTCAAAATGGATATCTGTCTGCACATTTTTATCTTCTGTATCATCACCCACACAACCAAATGTTTACAACCTTGTTACACCCAACCCTGGAATGAGACAATGAAGGGAGTCAGCAACAGCTCATGGTCAATCTCTGAAAGCAAATGTGCTGAGGTTCACTTGGCCAAAGGACTGATATGCTGAATTTGCCAAATGTCCCAATTTAACAGAAACTTGGTTTTCTTGTTATTGTTGTTGTATATTATTTTAAAAGTTGCAATAACTCACATTGGATGAATCGGCTGGGGCTAAGAGGTCTGTAGTGAGCCACAACTCCAGAGTTCTGGGTCTTCAAACTTTTCCTTCACCTTGGGACCCACTAAGAGGGACCTACACCAAATCTGAGCTGTGTGTTGACTTTCCTTTCTCCATGGTTGGGACACTGTCTAAGGCCAAGCTCTTCTAACTGCAGCAGGGAGCTGGGACAGACACAAACTAAACAGTTCTCAAATTGTGTTATGAACAAAAATGAAAAGTGGTCAACTAGAATGCCACAGAAAATTTCAAAAGCCGTTAAAACCAAACTATCCCATTTAATTAGAATTGCTGGAAAATTTATAAATTGTTAAAAGAAACATGTTTTGGGGAAAATCAGTAAATTTGGTAAATTAGATTAATGAGTATTCAATAAAATTGTCAAAAGAATCCTCAAAATGTTAAAACATTGGCAGAGCAGGAAAAGACTAAAAACACAGTCAACAGAAGTCAGGGTAAAATTCCCATATGAAATGATGATTGGTTGGCTATGTTCATAAGAAGAATATAAGAAGAGTAAACAACCCTTGTTTGATAATTTTAATATTATTTGAAATGATAATAAGAAAAATATATCCAGTGAATATATTCAAAAAGAACATTCCAGAGGAATATATTTAGAAGAGAAGAAATATATATTCATTAAACGTATTCAGGAAAATTATCTTGAAAACAATTTTGGAGAACTGTTAAATTTAGTAAATTTGGGGAAAAGATCATGCAGAGAATTGATCCTTTAGCCAGGCAGCTTTGGGCAAATTGATCTGCTTCTGCCACAACTAGGCTGTGCAGAGGATGTAGCTAGTGTAGACTTATGCCACAAAGCTGGGCCCGGGAAGAAGAGCTTATTGGCTTGAGGGATGTTAGATCACAGCAGGGCCTAAGAAGTGGGAGGGCAGCATAAGCATGGTGCAGGCTTTTCACTTCAGGCACTCCTCCCCCAGAATTCCTGGGCTCCAAAGACAATCATTCGATAAGTGCTGAGCAAGCTTTATGGGACCTGGCAAAGGACACAGGAAGGAAAACCCTCTGTGGGTCACACTGGATGACTCTACATGAAGGCTGGTGGTGAATTCCAGTCTCTAGGGTAACTTTCCAACTTTCTGGCTTTCTTACCTGCATGAATGAAGCTGGGACAGCCGGGCTGGTCTTGGCCTCCGTTGACGAAGTAGTCCACATGTCCGACAGGAATGCGAATACCCAGATCTGAAAGGAGGCAGAGCCCCGTTAACTTCTTACTGCAGGGGCATATGTCCCATGTCCCACAGCAGGGTCTGCTGGTGGCAGAGCCCAAGGTCTGACCTCAGAAGCCCACCCACTGTCTGTGCTGCATGGGTGCCCACCTCACTCCCGAGTGCTGTGAGCCTACAGAACTAGCTCTCAGTTTTCTAAAGGGGCAAAGGAAGCAAAAGAAGCAAAGGAAGCAGAGAAGAATAAATTCATAAGATACTCATATTTGCTAAATAAAATCAGGAAGAATATCCCTTAACACGTGTTTTTATAAATCAGGAACTATTATAAGCTTGGTAAATTTCCTTGTCAAATAGTTTCTATTTTGCTTCTGGCAACACTTCAGATAAATATGTTTGAGGCCACATTTCCACAGTCTCCCGCGTAACATATTTTTGTGCTCTCCTGACTGAGCAGAAGTATGACCTGGCTCTGAAGAGATGAGTTCGAGAGCCTGTTGCCCTCATCTCATCATTGTGACCATATGTGACCCCTCTGACTGGGTCAGATCCAGCTGCCAAAGACCCTGATTTTCTCCTTCATATCATCTGTTGCTGTTGTAAGCAATTGATGGGTATTATTTGATTAATGTCATCTATCCAGGGGTTAAGCAATGACCTAGAAGTCATCCTCAGTTCCTTCCTTTCTCTCACTCCCTGCATCCAGCCCATCACCAGGCCGGTCAGCTCTACCTCCAAAATCTATTCTGAATCTTTCCACTTCTCTCTGTCTCTACTGCCACCACCTCTGCCCAAGCCACCATCCTCTCTCACCCAGACTACCACTGCAAACACCCTCCAAAGAGCCTCTGGGCTTCCCTTTGTGCCTTCCTGCAGTCCATCCTCTGCATAGCAGCCACATAAACTTTTTAAAGAAGTTCAAGTCATTGCCTGGTTCCCACTGATCGTAGAATAAAACTTAAACTCCTTGCATGCCCAGCTTGGTCCTGCTCCCTCTTCTCTAACTGCGCTCGGGACCTCATTCACTGTCCTCTAACCACGGCGTTTTCTTTCCTGTCCCCACCCATGTCCAGGCTTTTCTTTTGGTTGTCCTCTCCACCTAGAATGTTCTCCCAGCTCTACCCAGGGCTGACTCATGCTCATCTGCAAAGTCTCACTTTGAATATCGCCTCCTTGGACAGACTTTCTTCAATAATCCTACTTGAAGTAGGCCCCCTGCCCAAGTCACATCTGTCCCACATCCTTCATTATCATAACCACAACGTGTAATGATCTTATCTGTGTACTTGTTTGTAAGCTCCACAACAGCAAGGCCATTACTTGTCTTTTTTTTCTGCTGAGTCCCCAATACCAGCAGAGTACGTGACACATGTGAGTGCCTAAGAAATAGTTATTGAAGGAATAAAGGAATGCATGCTTGCCCGACTGGCCTATATGTTCCACATGGGCAGGGACTTTATTCAATGTCTTGTTGATTGCAGTATTCTCAGTGCCTACTAAATAGCTCAATAAAGATTGAATAAATGGAATAATTATAAAGATTGATTGAATAAATGAAATAATTATAAAGATTGATTGAATAAATGGAATAATTTGGGGGGTCACGTTAGGAAGAGATCCAGCTTTGAAGGGGATTGGGAGGCCTAGCTCAGGTAAATGGGCACCTAATAAGTCACCTATTTAGCAAATTTAGCGACAGAAGGGGTTAACCCTGTTAATTAATGCAATTAATTAACCCAACAGCTAAGCAGAGGCCTATGGGTTTCGGGTTCCTAATGAAACGAAGATAAGAAAGAGGGTTGAACAAGATGACTGCATGGTTTCTTCTAGAATCATGAATCTGTGAGTTATGGATGCTAAAAAAATGCTTCTGACCAAAGGAAACGAGACATAGACATCTCTCACTCGAACTGCAGACACTTCGGGTCAGAGACAGACGTTATTTCTTCTTGCACCCACCATGCTGAGCACAGGGCCGGGGACAGACTCCGTGAGTATTTGATATCAAGTAGAAATGAGAAGGACTGCTCACCTCCTTTACCAGCCGGTCAGAAGAGCTTCATTTGCTCATAATGGAATCAGAGTTGGAGGAGGGGTGTCTTCCCTGTGCCTATCATTATTGGAGGGGGAATTTCTCGTTCTTCACTGGACTGAAGGGCTGGGCTCATCCTCCAGGGAGGAAGGAAGTACTGAGAGGCCTGCATATCTGCCCCGGGAGTGGAATGCCCCAATCCCCTGGGGCTAGGCACATTCACCCTGAAAAAGCAGCATGACTTTCCCATATATCAACCAGGCAGCAGTGCCCTCAGAAGTATGACCTCAGCACAGGTTTAGTGTTGAATCAGAGAATGTGACTCACGAGCAAACATTTTTGGTCCACGAATGAGAATCTTCCTGCCTGCAGCTGGCTTAAAATAAAACCATTCACCTCAGTGTCAGAGACTGACAGAACTGGAAGAGACATTCAAGACCACTGTTAAACTCCTCACTGCGCAACAGAAGCTCGGAGCGGGAAGGAATCTGCCCAGGGCCACACAGCTAGATGCCTGTCTTCTAGCCCCTGCCCTATGCTGATTCCCCAACCCCAGGAAGGTCACCCCAGCTCACTGTCCGTGTCTGTGTGGATGGCTTCCACGAAGAGGGCGTCTCCAGCATCCAGGCGCTCCTCCAGGCTGGCTCTGGTGTACTCTGGTCCAGCGGGGTCCAGACCTGCAAGGATAGACTGATGTCAGGGGCTTCCTCTCAGCTGCAGGAACCCTCATGGACTTACCACAACCCAGCCCAGCAGCCCTTCCGGTTCAGGTCAGCGAGTCCAACCAGGACCCAAGGGTGGAGAACTAGCTCAGGACCACCCTACCCAGAGAACCCCACTGTGTCGTCTCTAACCTCTCAACAACCCAGCTTCTCTGGCTGTAAAATGAGCTAGATAACACCAACCATTTGGCAAGGGTTAATGTGAGTGATATTAATCCTCATGTAAGAATAACAGTAGCTATACTTTGTGAGCAGTTACTATGTGCCAGGCCTCCTGCTGGGCAGTTTCACACACTTGAGTCCCCACAAGAACACAGTGAAGTAAATCTTACTCTCCTCACGTCTTAGTCTGGATCCCTTTCCCTCTTCCTCCCAAAATGCAGGCCCTGAGACAGGCATTTAAAGGGCAAGTAGCTTATTTGGGAGAAGATAGAAGAAAGCATAGTGAGGGAGTGGGAAAATGACTCAGAGAAGGAAGGAAAATTTTAATGACTGGGTTATCACCTTGGGCAACTGAGTCCTCTCCCGTTGGGCCCCTCTGAGGGACTCTGTAGAACAGGCCTCAGAATTGTTCCATGGAAGGGCCAGGAAGCTGGGGTATTTACCACACAACTCTAGTCCCTTATGGATTGAGAATGGTTCCTGGAGCCTAAAGTCCCCTGAACTTTGCAGATATTTAGCAAAACTGTCTAACAGTGATTTTCACAGTGGGCCAAGGAAATACGGGCTGTTACAACCCATTTTACAGATGTAGAAACTGAGGCTTAGAAAGCAAAACATGGCCTCTTACACCGACATTAGAGATCCTGCAATAATAACACAATACCGTTTCATGCAAAAGGACCACAATAAATAAATTGTATTGGTAATAGATGACCCTGTGGTCACAAGACCAAAGACTCAACCCGCCCCCCTGCTCGCCTCAGCAAAGGCACTTCTAGGCATTCTCTCTCTACCTCTACACCTGGGACGGCGGGCAGGGAAGAATGTTACCTGTGATCCGTCCCAACTGGCCTTTGTAGAAATGTCCCACCATGCCCCCAACGTGGGCCCCTAGGCTGACACCAATGATGTGGACGGAGGACTTCGATACACCCAGCACCTAGAACGGGACATTTACAGGGAGCTGTATGTGGGCCCCAGTGGCCCCTGGCCTCACAAGGTCACACTTTTCCCTGTGGTTTCAGAAGCAGAAGGCCCCGGGTATGCTACACTCGCACACAGGCTTCAGGAAAAAGAGGCAGAATTCCCATCCCATGTATCACTTGCCCTCTTCCTGGCCTCCCCTCACTTTCCCTTGACAATCCCCTCACTTTCCCTTTGGTGCCCAAAGTGTGTGAGTAATGACTGTGGCCATTCCCTGTTGAGTGACTAAAAAAGCTGGCCTTCGGTACTCTCTATCTAAGGTGCAGTGGCACATTTTACAGAGGCGGAGCGGGAGGCTCAGAGAGGTTCCAGAACCTGCCCAAGGTCAGCACTGTAAGTGGCAGAGCTGAGATTTGAACCGAAGCCCCACAAGCCACTGGGTGGCTCTGCTTCTGTCCTAAAGCTCCTCCTCATGTGTCGTTTCTTTCTTTCTGACCCCTCGCCCCTCCATAAACAGAAAAAACTCACCCCAAGCTCTCTGCACCTACCAGGAGTTTACTGAGGAAACGAGAGATCTCGAGTCCCAGCTTGACTACATTTTCCACGGCCGAGTAGTAGGCCGCTGTAGAGCCGTAAACCCAGTCCACGGCAATCACGTTCGCATCCGCTGCCCGCAGAAGGGCCTCAATGAATTTATTGATCCAGGAAGGCTTTGTTCCTAAAGCTCTAGACGTGGGGCCAAGAAAGGATAGGAAAATTATCTGCCAAGCTGATATGCATTGTCGTGGAAGCCTCTATTAACAGAATAAACCCAGAAAAAAACAATCAAAACTAGAGAAGAGAGTATATCTGCAATAAATCACACAGCTCTTTGAGCACAGGAAGGACAGAATCCCAAAGTGACCAGGGCTGCTGCCTGCACACATGCAGGCTTTGTGTAAATTATAGAGGGGACCTTTTGTCCAGGGAGATGCAGCCTCATGCCAGGGCTCAGAACTCAGGTCAGTTTCACTCATTCATTCATTCAGCAAATGGGCCAGGCAGTTTGCTAGGTGCTTTGTGAGAAATAAAGAAAAGCAAGATATAGTTCCTATCCTTCTGGAATTTACAGTATGATAACACTTTTCTAGGAAAAGGAGAATGATAGAAAAATTTCAGAAAGCTTTCCCAAGAGGTTGGGATTGGAAAAGAAGTTTTCTCAATGGCCCATGGTACGGGAACAAGCAGAGCACGCTCCTGTGGACAGAGGAGCACAGACTGGGTATGTGCCATGCAATGTGGCCTCGGGGGAACTAGGGCAGACAGAGTGACGAGCCTGATGAGCTCTCTAGCTCTACTGGCTATCTCTGGGTTGGGGGTACACACTCAGTCTTGGACAGGGGTTGAACTCAAGATTTACTAGAGGAGACCTTGGCACAAGGGGAGGAGGGATGCCTAAGGAGGGATGGGGCTGAGTGCCTGCACTTCAGGGATTTGAGAAGCAGAGAGCCCAGAGACCAGGAAATGGTGATCCTTTGTGGAGTGCCTTGGTGCCCACCTCTTCACGGCGTGCTCCCCAACTCTCGTTGCTCTGTAGAGCTCCTATTTCACCACCTTCTCCCCTTGCCTCCTTCCAGCAACCTTTCCGTTTCTAGCCTTGTCAGTGGGCTTTGGAGAGAAGATGGTGAAAGGAAGAATGGCGATTGAGTTGAGACTCAGTGGCTATATATTACAACAAAACTTGGACTGTAAAACATCAAAAAAATTGAAGAAGAGAAGTGTCTGGCTCCCGAGAAATGCTAATCTCTGGGTCTGATGGAAGCAGCACCTATAAGTAGAAGTTTCTTAGGTCATGTAACCAGGGAAGAAGTGAAGAAGAGGAAATAAAACCCTTGGTAAAAGCACCATATGTTACCCCTGAGTGACTGCAAAGCCTATGATGTCATTGGCTGAGACGAATCATAGAACCTATGCTTCAGTTATGAAAACCAAGGCTCTGTGTGCTAGAGTGACTTGTCCTGGATCACACATATTTACTGTTGGGGACTGTGTAGACAAGACTGAGGGGGAGGAGTAACGTATATGGCCAACAAGAATGAACAACATAATGTGTGTTCATGTTGACTGGAGACGTCTTCAAAGACAGCAGATGAGGGATGGAATATGTGACAGTAAATCCATTTCTTCTTTTGCTCCCCATTAACTTCCTTTGGCATTATGGTCACTTTCTAGTTCTTAGCTGAGGTGATCCTATTGGTTGCTTAACTCTTACCTGAATCCATGGATAATTAGTTTGGTTCCCAGAGTGACATTGAACCCAGAGTTTTGGATGTCACTACTTTCTTCAACCAGCTGCCCACAGCTAGGATGCGAAGGGGTGAAGAGGAGAAACCGGACTTTGAGATTGGTGCCTCGGAGGAGATTGGCGTTCTGGAAGTCAGTGCACTCTGGCAGTTGGGTAGGAGGTGCATCTCCTAAAGGAAAAAAAACAAGAACAGTTCAAGGTGAGGTCATCTGTTCTTAGAAGGAAGAAAAATGTTCTTGAAAGGAAGAAAGAAACAGGGGCATACAGGTATTATAAATCATTGAGCGCATTAATCAGACTCATTTATTAAAGAGCATCGTTTCTGTAACTGAAATGAATTTTTTTCGTGTCTAAAAGTAAAATGCCAGAGAAGAATATAAATATTGCTCACCTAGAGGAGATTAAAGCTCATAGCGATATGGATATCATTATGTGCTAAATCACGTCCCCCCATAAATTCATATGTTGAAGTTGTAGCCCTCAGTACCTGAGAATGTGACCGAATTTGGAGGTAGGGTCTTTACAGAGGTAATTAAATCAAAATGAGATTGTTAAGGTGGTCCTTAATCCAATATGACTGATGTCCTTATAAGAGGAGGGCACATTGTAAGAATTTGGACCATGTGAGGAGGAAAAACCCTATGAAGACACAAGGAGTAGATGGCCATCTGCAAGCCAAGGAGAGAGGCCTGGAACAAACCCTTCCACCAGGGCTTTCAGAGGAATCAACCTACTGCACCTTCATCTCAGACTTTGAGCCTCCAGGACTGTGGTTTAAGGCACCAGTCTGTGGCTCTTGGTTATGGCAGCCCTAGAAAACTAACACAGGTTTCTCAAAAGAACCCCAGGCAAAGAAATGAGCAGCTGCCCTGGGGACTAGGCTCACGCTGGTCTGAACACCCCACTCCAGCCTCATCACTTCTCACCCTCGTGAGCAGTCCAGCACTGCTCCCTAGCCTCCCAGTGCCCAGGGCACGGCCGCCTAGCCAGATGGTAGAGTAGCCACATCTACTCTACAGCACCTTCCAACGGACACCTTCAAACAGTATATTTTATGGTCAAGGTCAGTGAAGGATGGTTTAAAATACTGAACTGAAAAAGGCAGCATGAAACTGCTGCTTTCCATGGAACTAAAAATCTAGCCCATCTTCGAGATCCAAAATCCCACAGCCACATCCACTTCTGTGTAAAGAGGCGGGTTTCCTGACGCCCAGCGTGTCTTACAGGGAGAGACCAGAAGGAGCAGCAGGGCACACACTGACACACAGCACACGGACCCAGTCGGGGCGCTGTTAGCAGCTACCTCACATTCCTGCCCTGGGACAAAGCCATTCACAGAATCAGAGGAGAGGTCCAGATTGCAGACTTTGGTTTGTGCAGGCCCCTTCACCAAGAATCCAGCAACTTTAGTTTTCTGGGATGGTTATCTGCCTTCAGAGGTAAGTGGGCAGCACTTATACAACAAGTGTGTGGATCCAGGGTGCTCTGGGATGTGGTACTTAGTAGACTGTGGGATCCCCACCCTTAGAGAGTGCTAAGGTGCATCAGCAGTTTCACCACTTGTGTTTCTGGGCCCCAGACCTGGTCCCCAAGCGCCCTTGCACATCCCTTCTGAGCAGCCAGGTCTTGGACACTCCCTGGATGAAGCCCCACTCTAAGAGTGTACCCCTCCCCCTCCTCAGCATGCGATTTGAGCTCCCTTGGTACACGGTACACAAGAGAGAAAGATGCCTCATTCTACGACCTCATCTGCCTTCTCTAGCCTTTGGCTTTTTGAAGAAAAGATGAAAAGACTTTGCTTGAGCATGAGATTTGAATGACATAAATGAATAAATTTGCTCGATTGGTCACATACGGAAGGCTGCCTCCACCAGACAGACAATTGAGTCCTTTTAAACGAGCATAGTTGTCCTAAAGCAACGCCCACAAACATCAAGGAATCAATAGCATCCTGACAACATTAGCTAAACAAAATGTAATAAAATTAGAAATCAATAACAACAATAATTTTGAAATACATTTGGAGATTTAAAACCTCCCTTTTAAGTAATGTGTGTATGGGTTATGGAGTCCCTAGTCTCTAGTCTCAGTGAAGACCAGAGGATGTTAAAAACTGAATGACAATAAAACCAATACATATCCAAAATTGAGTAAAAAGCAAAAACAGCACGAGGGGATGCACATAACTTTTAATGCAAATATTAGGGGGAAAGGAAAGATATGGATTAGGTAAATTAATCTCGCAACTCAGAAAGTTGAAAAAAATACAGCAACTCAAAATAAGGGAAAGAAATATAAAAGAAATCATTATAATTAAAGAAAACAATGAGATATGAAGGACTTTGTTCATGACTCAGTCAGAGCAGTTGCCCAAGCCGAACCTGCTGGAGTCATCTCTGATTTCCCTTTCTCCCACACCCCACATACAAATGGTGAGTAAATCGTGTTGGCTCTCCCCTCAGAACAAAGTACTCAGAATCAAACCGTTCTCACTACCTACGGTGTTACCAGCTTGGTCCAAGCGACCGCCATCTCTCAAATCTATCACCGAAGCTGCAGCTATTTTTCCTGCCTCCCCTCATGGCCAAGTCCGTCTGTTTGCAACACGGTAGCCAAAAAAGCAAGTCACATCTCTGTGCAAAAGCCTCCAAGGCATTTCACTCAGAATAAAATCCAAAATCCTAACAGTGGATGAGAGCTCTAAATTTAGATCTAAACCCCCGCTCCGGGAGCCCTTTGCCTGTCCGACTACGGCTTTCTGTGTTCCAGCCCCGCCCACCCCCCCACCCCCACCCCCACCCCCACCCCCACCCCGTGTCCGCCTAGTTCCTCTTCACTCTAGATGGATGCCTGCCTGCGGGCCTTTGCACTGGCCGTTCCCTCTGCCTGGAGTGTCCCTCCCCAGATGTGCACATGGCTAGTTCCCTCTCCTCCTTCCAGTCTGTGTTTGTCAAATGTCTTCTCTCCTCCAAGCACCCTGTGTAAATTGCACCCTGCCCATGCTCCTCACCCCAGTTCTCCCAATCTCCCTTATCCTAATCTGTTTATTTTGATAGCAATCAACACCTTCTATTCTGCTATGGAATTTACCAGTTTGCTATTAAACTTACTGTTTCTTGATTGCCCCACATTACAATATACTTTCAAAAAAGGCAGAAATTTTTATTTTCTTCTCCCTACTGCCTAAAATAGTGTTGGCCACACATGATAAACACCAAAAGCTAGTTCTTTGAAAGGAATAATAAACTCGATGTACTTTTGATAACAGAGTAAGAAAAAAAGGAGGAAGTCACAAGTAAACATTATAGAGAATTAAAAGGGGAAATAAATACAGTAGATTTTTTTTAAACCAAGAAAGAGCATGTTTATACCCACCCAAAAGTTAAAAATACAGATATTTTCCTAGAAAATGGATAATTTCCTAGAAAAATATAGCTTACTGAAACTTAGGCAAGAAAGAAAAAACAGAAAATCAAATGTAAAACTGTAGCATAAAGGAATTGAAACAGTAGTTTGAAATCTATTCATCAAAAAATTCTACCAGGCCAGTTTTACAGAGAAGTTCTACTGAACTGTCAATTCCCATCTTACACATATTGTTCCAGAGAATAGAAAAGGAGAGAGAGAATCCAAACTCCTTGTATGAAAATAGCCAAAATATCAAAACTAGACATGGACAGAAGGAGAAAGGAAAACTAAAGGTCAATTTCACTATTAAACACAGACATAAAAACTAGATAAAATGTCAACAAATCTAAACCCATCAAGGATAAAAAAAAAAGCAAAGATATGTCATGGCCAAGTAGGGTTTAATTCAAGGAATGAAAAGATGGTTTAACATTAGAAAATGTATTAATGTAATTCACGTATGAACAAACTAAAGAAAAAATATGCTCGTCTCAATGGCTTGTAGGGAAAAAAATGTAGAAATGCAGATGTAGGAAAAAAAATGACAAAATTTAATACCCAACATTCTTTAACATAAGAAACAGTATCTATCAAAAAGCCTATAGCTGGTGAAACATTAGCAGCATTCCATTCGGAACTGGGAACAGATGAGAATATCTGCCATCAGTGCTTCTATCAAATATTGTGCTGGAAGTTTTAGTCCTAGCCAGTGAAACAGACAATGAAATGAGATAAAAGTCATAAAGTTTGTAAAGGGGGATAAAAAATTGCCAATATTTGCAGATGATAGAATAAAACTGTCGATCATTTAACAGCATGGAACGTGGCACCGTGACTCATGCTCAGATACCCCCGTCCCCTCAACCACGGCTCCAACCAAAGAGTAATGACGAATGAATGTAAAAGGAGAGAGAGGAAAAAGCCAGACGATCTCACATGTAGAAATAATATCTCCATGATCACGAACGAGAAGGGAATTACAAAATGGTGCTGGGTTCTGGGTCTGGGAGAAGGCAGTGGTTGTAAGAATTCAGCTCTGTGATGTAAGTGGGCTCCCAAATTGCTCCATGTCGGGTGTGCAAGAGCCGCCCCAGGCCCGTCTGTGGCAGCCAGCGGTGGAGAGGGGCTCCCCAACTCGGGAAAGGAAGCCAACAATGAAAA
Organism: Equus przewalskii; assembly: GCF_037783145.1. Lineage (NCBI taxonomy): Eukaryota > Metazoa > Chordata > Mammalia > Perissodactyla > Equidae > Equus > Equus przewalskii. The sequence continues at coordinate 40,939,824 of NC_091848.1, forward strand.
ACAGCTATTGACTTTTTATCTCGGGCTCCAGCTCCCTAGGGAGGCAGGATGGAGAGACAAGGCCTAACAGGAGCTGAGAGAACCCACCTGCCTGGAGGAGCGAGTCTAAAGACGAGAGGGGTGGGGGAGACACAGACAGATTGAGAGAGAGAAGCCACAAACAAACTTTCCATTGGAAATTAAGATGAAACTAATCTATTGTGTTAGAAGTCAAGATAACAGGTATCTTCGGGGTGGTTAGTGATTAAGATGGGATACAGCGCATGGGTTTTAGGAACCTGGTAATGTTTTGTTTCTTGATCTGGATAATGGTTATACAGGTGAATTCACCCTGAAAATTCATTCATCTGTGTATCAATAATCATGTGCACTTTTCTGAATGTGTGTTGTACTTCAATAACAAGTTTACTTACAAAAAAAAGCCTGCAAACAAAATGTTTATATAAAGAAATCAAATGTTTACAAAGATAGTCAATGAAGCCAATAAGTGAATCACGAATTCATTCCAGGTAAAATAAGGCTTAAAAAACCTTTCACATAGACTTTGAAGTAAGTATGCTGAGCATTTACAAGTTTGAAAATAAACAGCTTAAGATATTATGACATAAAAATAGGCATAAATGATAAAATAAGTTATATAAGAAAAAGCTAATTAGAAAATTGGAAATAATATAGTCTTTAAAATAAAAATTAATCAATACTATAGTGTCTAGTGCAGAAGTAAAAGAAACTTTCTTTTTCCTGCTTTTTCTCCTCAAATCCCCCTAGTACATAGTTGTATGTTTTTGTTGTAGGTCCTTCTAGTTGTGGCATGTGGGATGCCACCTCAACATGGCCTGATGAGTGGTGCCGTGTCTAAGCCCAGGATCCCAACCCAGCGAAACCCTGGGGCACCGAAGCGGAGTGCACAAACTTAACCACTTGGCCATGGGGCTGGGCCTAAAAGAAACTTTTTAATATGAAAATGCAGTTAAAAAGTACAGACAACGGATCAAGAGGCTCCAACATTTATCCAGTACCTATTCTCTAAAGGAAGAGAAGGGAGAAGAAACAATATTTTGAAAAGATAATTATTAAGAATTTTCCATAACTAAAAAAAGATAGTTCTCCAATCAAAAATTATACTCAGGGTAATGAGCAAGATAAAAAATAAATAAATCTATACTAGACAGATTACAGTGTAACTGCCGATCTTCAAGGCTAAAAAAGATATTCTTAAAAATTTTCAGTGCCGGCCTGTGACCGACTAGTTAAGTTCTCACGCTCCACTTCACAGCCTGGGGTTTCGCAGGTTTGGATCCTGGGCGCAGACATGACACTGCTTGTCAGGGCATGCTGAGGCAGCGTCCACATGCCACAACTAGAGGGACCCACAACTAAAAATATGCAACTATGCACTGGGGGGATTTGGGGAGAAAAAGCAGGGGAAAAAAAAAGATTGGCAACAGTTGTTAGCTCAGGTGCCAATCTTTTAAAAAAAAAACTTCAGAAAAACGCATTGGAAAACAAAAGAAATGGGTAATTTTCTAGGAAAATATAATTTACTGAAACTGAGTCAAGAAGAAATTAGAAAACTGAAATAAACCTACTAGCATCAAAAACTTGATCAAGAGTCTTATCTGGCCCTAGAATACACTAGAGGCACATGGTTTTATTTGAGAACTCCACCAAACCTTTAAAGTACAGATAATCTTTATCTTATATAAACTGTTTCATAGGATAAAAACTTATTTTATGAGGTTATAATAATCGTAGTGTCAAAACCGGATAAGGGCAATACAAGAAAGAAAATGAGAGAGAAGTTTCATTTGTGAATATATATGCAAAATAATACATGTAAAAATATACAAAAATAAAAATAAACATTGGCAAATAAAATTCAACATTGTATTTAAAAAAATACACCATGACCAAAGGATTTGTCCCTGGTGATCTTAATCCTATTGGGCTAGCCCTTAGGGTTTAGAAGAAAATGTGATAGATTATCTGTATAGGAAGATTCCTTAAACAAGACACCAGAAGCAGAAATCACGATAAAAAATAAGAATGAAGGCAACAATGTAATATTATCTTACCTATCAGCTTTACATTATGAAAAACGGTGGATACTACAAAGTGTTGATGGAGAAGTGGAGAAACAGTCATGCTCACATATTGATAAACAGTTGTAACTTCTTTGCAGGGTAGTTTTTCTCACATCCATCGAAAATGTGTAAGATATAAATGCTGTCCATCTAGTATATAGCTTATAAACAGCCGTTTAAAAAAAAACAAGAGGACTCTGGACCTTGATATGGAAGGATTTCACACACACACACACACACACACACACACACACAAACATATTTTTACATATATATAACGAGGTTATTTTATAGACACACACACACACACATACACAAGTAAATGATTGAGTCAGGAGAAAGTACATGTGAAGCTAAGCAGCAGCTTTTAAAAGCCACCCATTGGTGCAGGCAGTGAGTACACTCATGCACAGAGCCCTGTGGAGCAGGGAGGGGCTGCTGAGGAGAGGAACGAAGGGTTACAGAGGAGGTACGAATCATGGACGCCCTCCTGGAAGATGGGAAGAACAGAAACAAACAAAAAGGTGGTATGAGCAACTCCAGGCAGAAGGAATAACACATGCTAAAGCCGGGGAAGGAGTATTCAGTGTCTTGAGGAGATGACAGAAAAGCAGTCTTCCTCTGGGAGCAGAGGGTTGGGAGCTGTCCCAGGGTGGGGCCCTGCTGTGGGAGGGGGCTCTTCACCAGTCAGAGAACCTCAATGCCACGGGAGGGTTTAGATTTGCTATATTAAGCAAGTGGGCATGGCGGGTAGGGTTTTACCCAGGAAAAGGTAGAATGCAAATGGCATCTGAGGGAAGTTCTTCTAACGGTCATCCGTGGTTAGCAGGGGCTAGCTGTCACAGCCCAGCCCAGAGGGATGAGAAACCTGAACTTGAACTGGGTTGGCAAGATGAGAAAGGACATCTAACAACCTCAGTGACAAAATCGTTGTTAGTTTGGAAACTTTCAATTTTAAAATTAAATATATCTTGGGATAGTGGATGTTTACAAGATGAAAATGAATCGTATTTTGGAATTAATCAAATTTTACTTTCTTGCATTCATCCTGGCTTGTGCAAGGTGAAAAGAAGTAATGAGTAATGAGTAAAACGACTACGGGAAGTTCAATTTTTGTCACTTGAGAAAGAGCCCTGATTATCATCATTCCCATTATGATTGTAGGGTTTTTTTTTTCCCTCTTTTAAATTCATCTCAGCAGAGGGCTTTTAGGGGACCTTCCAAAGGTTAGCACTGCATAATAGATGGTTTGAGAAATAGAATCGCCAACTGAAAGAAGTTCCGCCCAAGGCCCCAGCCTCCGACTTACCTGCACTTCCAACACGGAGCCACAGAAGGAGGCCCCATGCCCAGCAGCACCTCTCCCAGAGGCCTGGGGACATCGCTGAGCCGGAAGGCTCAGAGCTCGGGGCAGGGTGACCCCTTAATGCCAGAGAGCTCACAGAGCCCAGCCTCTCAGAGTTTTGAAGACCAAACACCCACCCACACTAATCATTAACTGGCCTCATGACCTGTGAAAGAAAAATAAACTCTCCCTATTTGCTTAACCTCTGCAGTTTTTCAGTTTCTTCTTCTCAGTGAAAATAAATACTTTTTTCTTTCTTTCTTTTTTTTTTTTTTAAAGCAAGGAACACTGAAACACATTGTCCTTCCTCTGAGCCAAACATCATCAGGAAACTATTTCCTGCACCTCTCCCACTTCCCATTATAAAATGTTAGTAAAAACCAAGGCAGAAGTCTTTCTTCTCTAGGTGGTCACAAAACCCGCATTGTACTGGAATCATCTAGGGACGTGTTTGTCTCCCTAGGAAGACTCTGCACACTGCCCAAGTGCCACTGTCCCCAGGAAGGAGAGTGGCAGTAGAGAGGGCACTCCTGAAGGTTGTTCTGTTGTCAGAGACCAAGCCAGGTGTATCAGTCCAGGTCCTTGGAGATGAGATGCCAAGATGGGACCAGATGTGACATTTATTGGAGATCATACTGTGGAGACTAAGTGGAGCAGAAAAAGGCAGGGAGAGCCTCTAGAACATGGGGCGGGTCTGACACCTGTGAAGGAAAGAAAATGCACAGGGAAGAGTCTCGGACTGCCCCACAGTTCCTAGAATGTTCTGGCCGGGGTGAGGAGGAATCCTCAAGCTGAAGTCTACTGTTAACACAGTCCAGTGTCTTACAGGAATGAGCCTATTAGCAGTTCCACCCTACCCAGTCTCAGAGCAAAGACAAGGGGCAATCCAGAAGGGCTGCAGCTGGAACCATCAGTCTATTAGGTTCCCCACAGCAGGAGACTGAGGGCTGCATGTTCACACCCACCCCACCATGGCCAGAGCTGCAAAACCAAGCCAGTTATTCCAGCACAGGGCTCCTTGTGTGTGGCGTTGGTATAGCTGACATTTAGAGAGTACTTTCCCTTTCACATTCATCATTAGTACGGTGCTCTCCAAATGAGGTTGGAGCTGACCCGTGCAGGACCACCTGCCTCAGAATCACCCAGGGCACCTGGGACAGACTGCTGGACCCAACCCAGACACACCGAATGAGAATAGGGGGTTGGTCCCAGGACTCTGAAGTTCCCACTGGCTCCTCCGATGGCTGTACTCATGCTAGAACCATCACTCTTCTGTTAAATCTTACTATAGCCATCTCCATGTTACCAGCAAGGAAACTGAAACTCAGAAAGGCCAGTAGCCCCCACTGCTTGGGGGTGCCAAGGAAGTGGGGTCCTCTTGGAAAGTGAGGCAATGTATTTTAGAAGGTGAGGATAGAGACCTTTCTACCAGGAGACACTGAGGGAACACCAAATTATATTGTGTACCTGGTCTGTCTCCCCCAAGGAGAGAGTCAGCCTCAGGAGGGCCAAATTCTGGTTTGGTTTGTTCACTGAGGTCTCCCCAGCACCAAGCACCGTGCCTGCCACATAGCTGGTGCTCAACGGTTGTTTGCTAAGAGAGGGCATGGCCCATCTAGTAGAGTGTGCTCATTTAGAGAGGACAGGGCAAAGGGGGCTGGTCCCAAGTTGGCACTTAGCCCCCATTGTGAAGTGGACTCAGACGGTTTCACCTGCCTAGGACCCAGGTGCACAGGGAGGCAAGTGAGAGACCAAACACGCAGTGTGCAGTACCCACTGCCCACTGCTCATGGCTCCATGCCGTGTCCTCATGTGTAAAGCGGTGGCTGCTGTATAACAGATGCTCGCTAAATATTTGTTTTGAAAGAAAGAGAGAGGAGAGGAAGAGAAGGAAGAGGAGGGGAAGAGAGAGGAGAGGAAGACCTATAGGCACACCCCTATAACCCAGTGAACCCCTTTCAGCCATTCTTATCTGTCTATTCCCAGATCAGATTCCCAACTTCTTGCTCACCTTCTTTCAGGATCCCTAGCTGACAGTTCCATAAGTGGATATGCCTTTATTTATTCGTGTGTGTGTATGTAACTGCTGTCTTCAGTGTGGTGGGGGAGGGTGAGGTTGGGAGTGATAGGGACATAAATGAGTCTTAGGAAATAATAATTCTAGGATTCACCAGCTTATAACTACAAAATGAGGTCACATTAATTTTTTAAAGCATGTTTTTAATAGTTCTACATGTACGTGGGTTTTTAAAAGATCAATCAAAAATTTTTAATTAAAAAAATTGTCAACATTTTCTTGCATATCCCTCTAGAGATATTCTGTCTGATCCCTTTTGAGCTTTTTACACGCTTGTTGACTCACTATGCAAACCCTTCTGCACCTTGCTTTTCACACTAAACGAGGTGCTTTGCACCTGCCTCATTCTTTTTTTAAAGTTGCATAGAATCCCACTAAATAGAACATCACATGAAATTTTAACGCCCAGTCCAAAATTGCTCAAGCCCCTATCCTACCCGCTTTTCAGGAAGTCCAATCTATTGCCAGCTTCCTTTCCCATTTGAGGTGAAGAGCACAATTTTGGAGCCTCCACGCCTGATACTCTATATGTACTGCACGTATACACATGTGCACCCACAGGCACACACACACACACGCTTTCTCAGAAGGCCCAATTACACAGTAATTACCATGTTCTTGCAACAGGAAAAAACTGTATACCTTCAGAGAGTGCCTGCCTCCCGGTGTCCTGGATTCAGTGCTGGTATTATGGAATAAAGGACACCAGAAAGTCCGTCTCACCCCAAAACGTTGCCTCCACTAGAGCAGTCTTCAGTGGAAATCATCCTACTGGAGATTCATTTGTTTGCACAAGGTCATGTTTCCCAATTTCACTCATTCAGGTTCCACCTTCCTGCTCCTGCCACATCCCCTCACCGCCTGTGCCAATACGTATTTCAAGTTTTCATTTCTATAACTTCCACCTGCCGGCATTGACAGTGGGGGATGGTTGTCCATATACCATCCGAAATGACAGGAAACACTGGTTTGAAGCATGGCCCTCTATTCTATCCATAGCTCAGGAGATCAGGGGAAACCAAAGGGTTCTTCCTTTGATTCTGTCCTCATCTTCAGATAACCCCATTTTAGACTCACATTCTTTGGAAGTTATAGTCGAAAGTCCATGGGCTCCAAGCCCAGAGACCCTGAGAGGGGGCACTTGCCTGAGACCACCCAGCTAGTACAGATGATGACATCAAGACCCACAAGGGTGAAGTAGGAAACTTAAGAGGGCCAGGTGTAACCAAGCACAGTGCGGAGAAGTCCAGATCATGGCCCAGGCGTTGGGTGGGGTCTCCTTGGTGGCAGAGGAAGAGGAGGGTCTCTGAGGAAGGAAGGGAGGAGAGTGAAGACACTGTCCATTTCACCGTTTTGGCCAGGCTCAGCTCTGCCCCCTCCCTACTCTCATCCTCAAATGTGGACCTCAAACCCACGACTAGCTTTCCTCTTGATTTCGCCTCACAGTTGTGGGAAGCTGGAGAAGGCATAGGCTGCTGCCATCACCATCTCACTCCTGGGTTTCACTTTGGTATCGCCTAAGGAAAAATTTTCTAATTATAGCTAACAAATTCGAGTGTAGTAGAACGTGTGCAAAGAAAAAAGGCTTTGGAGACAAACAGTCCTGGGTCTAAACCCCAGCCCCATCTCATCCCAGCCATGTGACTTTGGACGGGTGGCACTTCTTTAAGCCTAAACTGTCCATCTGTTAACAGGCTGTGGTGAACTGCCTGACACATGGCAGCTCCTTCTTCCTCCTCTTCTTTTTTCTTCCTCAAATGGAAAGAGTCTCACCTGCTCCCTAGATGTCGCTTTTTCCAACCCCCAAGCCCCACAGATGAAAAGGTGGCGGCAAGGTTGTCTCCCATGATCTGTCTCATTGATCCCTGGATCCTTCACCAGATCCCAGCAGCCATTCCCTGAGGAGCCAATTCAGTAGGCTGGTTGATTGTGAAATCATCAGTCTCCATTCCTTCCCCCATGCCCCCAGGAGCTCTGTGGCTGTTAAAAAAAAGATGCATGTTTACTCCCCCTGGAGAGAGAGAGAAAAGAGTGAATGGAGAATGTGGTGGTTGAAGAAGCTTGGAACAGGGTGGACGAGGCCAATGCTAATTTTGCAGGTCTTAAAAAAATAAATATTGCCAAGACTTTTAGACAACATCTAGCAATCTTAGGTAACAAAGAAAGCAAACGAAGCACCATCACATAACAGCTCAAAAAAAATATCACTAATCCCTGTAATGCTACTCTGACCTATTCTGTTTTTCAGCGCACATATATTAACTTAGCAACCATGACAAATTCGTATTGTGTGTCAGATCATTTTTGTTAGTTTACCCTAACATGGTACATATAATTAAGTTTATTATCTCTTTCCTCTGTTAATTCTCATCCTCTCTCCTCTCTCTCTCCTCCCCTTCCCCAACCCCACACTAGCTCCCAGTCAGATGGCAGAGACCATGAGCCCAGATGCAAGTGGATACGTAGAAGTGGCAATGGGAGTGTGCAAGGGTTCTCTTCTGACTGCGTCTATTTTCTCAGAGAACCAGGAAGCAAGGTTTCCAATTGAGAGTAAAATTTGGGGAGGAGGTTTTGAAGTTTGAGAAAATGGAATCTAAAAGTCTCAACTCTTTTCGAAGTGTGCCTGTGATGAAGAGTGACAATTTGCAAAGCAAGTACAGTAATAGGATCTCTAATGAGTCTTTCTCTGTTGTCTCCAACTATGGCTAAAATCCTACATCAGAAAACAACAAATGCTCAATCCCCACCCTCCTAACCCCCGTGCCCCCCGCCTCCCCTCCACCAACACGTTACAGAGCCTGGAAGGACTTGGGAAGAAATCCCTGTAGGCCTCACGAGGAGATAGCAGAACTGCTCTGTTATCAGACCTCCCGTCCCCTCCTCCATCAGCTGAAAACCAGGGCTTTGAAGGGAAAATCATGAGAGTCAGAGTTCTCAAAGGGTTCTTCTCTTTCTGGAAAGAGGAGGGAAGGTGGTGCTCTTCCTTACCCCTCACAAGCCAAATGAGGGAGGGCCCACCAGCTGACATGATGGTGGCCACATGAAGGTGACAGAGTCATCTATTTCCAAGGTGGATGTCTGCTGGGCAGCCAGATGTGTCCTCAGGGCCTATTTCAGAGGAATGGGGGGAAATGTAAAGACAGCGGTGGAGGGGCAACCTGCACTCCCGGTGGTGGATGTGATGAGGAAGGACGAGTTTCCCTCGGGCTGAGTGGACCCCTCAGAAGACAGCTGGCTTGAGCCTTTCCCGCTCGTGTTCCACCGGTGAAGACGGTTTCAAGGCAATGCTGGAGAGGAACAAAGAACCCCAGAAGAGGAGAGGAGGAATGAAAGACATCCATGTCCCCATTTTTCTTGTAAGCCCTTGAGCCCAGGACTGACTGTGGTGGGGAGGAAGGAGCGCATGACATTAAAATTTTGGAATTGATTAAACTGGACTTGGATTCCCACTTCTGGGTATACATCCAAAGGAAATGAAAACAGGATCTTGAAGAGATACCTGCATTCCATGTTCACGGCAGCATTATTCACAACAGCCAAGACACGGAAACAACCTCAGTGTCTGTCAACAGCTGGATGCATAAAGATGTGATGTATATATACACAATGGAATAGTACTCAGCCATGAGAAAGAAGGAAATCCTCCCATTTGCCACACTGTGGATGGACATTGAGGGCATTATGCTAAGTGAGATAAGCCAGATAGAGAAACACAAACACCGCAAAGTATCATTTATATGTGGAATCTATTTTCAAAAAAACAGTCAAACTCATAGAAACAGACAGTAGAAAAGTAGTTGCCAGGGGCTGGGGAGTGGGGAAAATAGGGAGAGGTTGGCAAAAAGGTACAGACTCAGCTGTAAGATGAATAAGGTCTGAGGATCTGATGTACACCATGGTGACTAGAGTTGATAACACTGTATTATATAACTGGAATATGCTAAAAGAGTAGAACTTAAATGCTATCATCAAAAAAACATATCTGTGAGGTGACGGAGGTGTTAAATAACTAGGTGGAGAGCACCCTTTCACAATGTACACGTCTATCAAATCACTACAATGTACACGTCTATCAAATCACTACAACGTACACGTCTATCAAATCACTACAACGTACACGTCTATCAAATCACTACAACGTACACGTCTATCAAATCACTACAACGTACACGTCTATCAAATCACTACAACGTACACGTCTATCAAATCACTACAACGTACACGTCTATCAAATCACTACAACGTACACGTCTATCAAATCACTACAACGTACACGTCTATCAAATCACTACAACGTACACGTCTATCAAATCACTACAATGTACACGTCTATCAAATCACTACAACGTACACGTCTATCAAATCACTACAATGTACACTTTAAATATCTTACAATTTTTATATGTCATTTACATCTTAATAAAGCTGAAATTTTAAAAAGTGGACTGGGATGAACTGGATTGGGTTTTTCATCCCCCCGCCACCAAAGACGAGAAAACTATGTGATCCGTCCACGATGATGCTAAGGGACAGGAAAAGTAGCTTCAACAAAGAATGTATGAAGGCAGCAGTTGGAGAAAAATAAAATCATTCTATGATTGCTTCTCACTAAACTGAAACCATCACCAAACCACTCACACAGATGGGAAACAGGTCATGCCTCAGAAGCCTCTGGCTAAACCTCTTCTGCCCTTCTAATTGTGAGATTTAAGCACCTCAGGACTGCTGTTTGGTCAGTGCTAACAGAAATCTAGTGTTCCACCTTGAAACTGCCGGCTCTCCTAACCGCTGGTAAAAGAAACCTCAGAAAGACAAGGAGAAAATGTTTTCTCTTCCACAGCTGCAGAAAAGTACACGTCATTCTGTATTATAAAGTCCGTTCTTGAGAACAGTCATGAGATTCTCCATCTTAAGCTCCTGCTCAGGAATCCTGTGTTAAAACGTATATACTTGTTTCTATTATTCTAAACTGTCCTCAAAATATTTATACAGAGGAGTCTTTTAAGACACTTGAATTTTTTTTTAAGATTTTATTTTTCCTTTTTTCTCCCCAAAGCCCCCTGGTACATAGTTGTGTATTTTTAGTTGTGGGTCCCTCTGGTTGTGGCATGTGGGACGCTGCCTCAGTGTGGCCCAGTGAGTGGTGCCATGTCCACACCCAGGATCTGAACCAGCGAAACCCTGGGCCACAAAAGGGGAGCGTGCGAATTTAACCACTCGGCCACTGGGCTGGCCTAAGACACCTGAATTTAAGAGAGCATTCCTATGTTCTGTGAACTGTAACCCACCCCTCCCAGAAGTCTCCATTTCTGATTGGTTGTCCTGCTGAAGAATCTGTGTCCTAGTTGTAATATTTCAAGTGACATGTCTGTTTCCTGAAATATGTAAATACATAGGAGAGTTTTTTTAGCCAGAAAAAGAGCTTTGGAATTCCCTTCTCCCTTTATGTATAAAAGAATTATAAATCCCATGCTGTTGCTGGAGTCCTGCTTCAAATACAGCATCGAGAGCCTTGTCTCATGTAAGTCAGCACACAGGCGTGGTTAAGGCATTAAACTCTCCATCTCTCACAGCGCCTACTGGCCACCTCACCCTTGGCCATCATGAAGGGGAGGGCATACGGAACAGAAATGAACATCACTCATCAACACAACTTGATGAACTTCCGGAGTCAATGTTCACTGACTGTCTCTCATGGGGCTGGCAGGGAGCCCACAAAGAGAACAAGACACAAACCCTCACAAGGAACCTGAGACTGCCCTAAAAGACACACAATCACTACACAACAGCATCAGTGCAGTGCCAGGGCCAGGACAGAAGGCTGTGGGTGTAGTGAGCAGAACGCCAGCAAGTGCCTGAACACTCAGAGCAGGTGTCACCTGGAGCTTCTACCTGAGCTGGGGCTCGAAGGATGCATAAGAACTTACTAGGTGAAAAAGGAGAGGGCAGAGCACCAATAAATGAAGAAAGGGGGACAGGTATTCCTTGACCATGACCAGAAGTTCCACATGATCAATTTGTTATTTGTAAAGATGACTCGGAGGGCAATGAGGAAGGCAAGACTGGAGTTAGAGGCACGAGATGGACAAGTCATCTAATAGAAACTGATGACATATCTCCTATGTGCTAGGTTCTGCCTAGAGGAGAATAAAGACAAGCAGGTGACAAGAAAACTGGTGACATGTGAAGTGCCACCCCAGGAAAGTTCAGAGGGCAGCTCGGAGCAGCATCTCCCCAGACTCAAGTAGCTTGGACTGCAGAAATCCAGCTGAAAAATACTTGGTGCAAGAAGGTAAAAGAGGTGATAGATTTAAAGGATGTTTAGGAGGTAGAACCACCTAGCCAATGCTGTCAGGACCCCACACACCCCTCACTGTTCCCATGCACCTTACAGCTTGCCACTGCAAGCATCTCTGAGTCTTCACCTGAAGACATTCGTGTTTGGCTCGCACAAGAGGCAGGCCAAGAAGCACCAGGGAGTCAACATCCTTGGGAGTGGACCTCAACCAACATCAGATGGAAGCTCGTGGATAAATGCTTGCCCCTTGAGTGGGACAACTCTGAGGAGTGCCTTACGCAGAGGACCCGGATGGACTGAGTCCCAACTACCCACTGTGGTAACCTGCTCATTAACGCACCTCGTACTGGCTCCCTTCCCTTCCCTTCCCTGTCTTACATCCTCATGCTCCTACCAGTGCTTCCTGAAATCGCCTCCCAAATAAATCGCTTGCACTCAAATCCTTGTCTCAGAGTCCACTTTTGAGGGAACCCAGCCTGAAACAAACAGAGAAAAAACTTAGCGAAAGATTAGATGCTGAAAATGAAGACCCCAGTATGAGGCTATGAGATTTCTAGTTTGGGAGACACGGATCCCATGAACTGAGATAAAGACTCTTCAGGATGGGAAGAGGGATAGATTCGGGGAGAGCAGGATGAGTTTGGAAAGACTGAGCTTGTGTCAAAATTCCCTGAGTACAAGGTTAAGACTCTTGACTAGAAAAAGTGAAAAGAAACCAAGAAGAACGGGGACTACACGAGAGGAGAAACCACGAGAAATGAATGTCACCTCTCCCTAAAGGGCACTTACAGTATCTTCCTTTGACCCCAGAGAATACAAAGCCCTAGCTGTCCCTTCCAGCCGGTTTCTGTATTCCAGTTTCTCATAGTTGGAGGGACTCACTCCTTTAAAACCATACAGAACTCCCCACCAACAGCCGGCAATGGCAGCTGTAGAGTCACTGTCCCCACCGTGGAAGAAGGCTCGGTGGGCGAGCTCCTTCCAGGAGCCTCCTGCAGCCAGGATGGCATCGTAGGCAATCATGGGGGCGTCGTGTCCACTGCTGCCACCCCAGCCGGAGTAGCTCACGGAGGTGTAGAATTGATCCCTCTGCTTCACATCAAAGGGCTTGGGGAAGGTAGGGGCCGATGTGCCATCTAAAATCCCTCTAAGTTTTAGGTACTTTTCCCATTGGTCTTGGAAGTAGGACCTGTAGGAAAGAAAAGATCTACAGTTAATTGAAAAAATAAAGTCAAAAGCCATGAGGAAAGGTACCAGATGGACGTGTGAACATGGAAAATTCCAAGATGACTTCCACTCCTTGTACTAATATTGTAAACGATATAAAAAATCAAAATGAGTTCTAGCTAAGTAATATTCATTCAATAAATTTTTGCTAAGGATTGCTATAAATAAGGCATTGGTACCTGTTGCTAAATAAAACATATATCAAGTTAAAGGTGAGAAATAGAGGTTTGTTTTTCTTATATTGAGAACATGTTGTGTCAACTTTCAAGGGGGAATTTTATTTATTTATTTGGTCTGTCATTATAGTTTTTATTTTATTATTTATTCTATTTTCTTACTAAAAACTGTATATATTTCAGGTGTACCACATGATGATTTGATATATACACACGTAGTGAAATGATTACTACGGTCAAGCTAATTAACACCTCATCTCCTTACACAGTGACATTTTTTTTTTCAAGAGGGAACTTTGGAACATCATGACCATGGGTGATTTCAGCAGAAAGTCTCTGAACTTTTTTATTCTAAGAAAGGCAATGTGAAGTGAACTCACCAAAAAAGGGGAAGATGTGGCCTCACCACTTACTAATTAGCTGGTGGAAAAACCTCTCCCTCTCAGGCGTTCTAAGCAACGATTCAAAATATTATTTGTCTGTCAAGATGACATCAAAAAAAACAAGTTCCAGGAGATGAGCAGGAAAGTTCATCTCAGTAGAGGATGGCCACAAAAACTAAAGACAGTTGGAACACGGAACAGGATCCCTCTATGAGGGAAGCACTGCACTCCTCAGTGAGGTCTTGCTTGGCTCCTTGGTGGCAACCACAGATGGAAATGAACCTGAAATCCTTAGCAGGTGGGCAGGGATGGGGCTCAATGCAGTGGATGACAAAACTGGATGGTGAGAACCATGAAAAGAACTAGGATCTATGAATTCTGGGAAGATTCATGCATGCCCTTGCACACACAGAATCAACCATTTTCCAGCAGAAGCATGCCCCTACCCACTTACCAGTGTTGAAGGTTCTTCTCCACAAAGTAGCCGGATTGGATGATGTACTTTTTAGCTTCTGGAAGCACCTCCATCAGTCCTTTTCCCCATTGATAGGGAGGCTTGCCGCTCACAGCATAGGTTGTAAAAAGAGCAGACACGAGGGCTCCCAGGTAGCCTGTGGGGTGGTGGTGGGTCATCCGGCCACTCTCGATGCTCACCTGGATCAGTGTGCCCAGCTGGCTGCGGTGAGGGAACCGGAGACCGATGCACATGGCTCGCATGGCAGCCCCGCAGCCGCCCTCATGGCTGTTAAAGGGAATCCTCCAGCCATTGGCCTTGTCCGGCTCCAGCAGCATGGAGTTCTGCATTGAGGCATTCCCTGGGAAGAGTCGGTTAGGACATGGGGTCAGTGTAACCAAAGCAAAAGCCCCAGGAGGAGGAAAGAATCTAGCTCTGTCTGCAAGTTTTTTTGATGGAAAATGAAAGGCAAGAAAATATGATGATGAATGCCCCAAACTCTAAACCCCAAGCCAGTATTGTGCCTTACTTTATGCATAACCCTCAGCACGACAAGATTAATAATAAAAGAAGCAGCTCATATAGAGAGCTTGGAATCTTTACCAGTTATTACTGAGTCATCACAACAACTCAAAAAGGTCATATTATCTCTTTTTTAAATGAATAAGCTATGGCTCAGAGCTTAAGAACCTTGCTCAAAATCACGTAACCCGCTAGTTAATGGCCCTGTCAAAACCATCAGATTTCCAGCCCAAGCCCTTAAATAACCCAATGAGAACCTGACGACTGGAGTTCCTGGGTGTCAGAAAGACGCCACAGGCTCGAGTGAAGAATCCGGCACACAGGAGGAGCAGTGGGTTCAGGGCGACAATGTGCCCTTGGGTGATCTTGGTTTTCCCCTACGTGAGAGCAGGCTTGTCCTATCCCCCCATCCTACAGGGAACCGTGAATGCACACATGAGCCAGGCTGTGGCAGTTAACATACTATGGGGTGTAGTATTATTGTTCCCTTATGGTCGGTTTATTCACAAAAACGTCACGGATGGCATAGTTGGACAAAGAAAACTTTCCTCTCGCCAAACTGATGAGATACCAGATGTTGAGAAAGGATGAACAGAGACTGGCTTCTAAGGCCAATCCTGGGGGACCCCAGAGACCCCTGGGTGTGTGTGGCGGGGAGCCTTTCAGCAGGAGGTGTTATCAGCTGAATTTGTGTCCTCCAAAATTCATGTGTTGAAGCGCTGACCCCTAGTTCTTTGGAATGTGACTGTATTTGGAGACAGGGCCTTGAAAAAGGGGACGAAGTTAAAATGAGATTGTTAGGGTGGGCCCTAATTCAACCTGACCGGCATCCTAATAAGAAGAGGAAATTTGGACACACAAAGAGACAGCAAGGACGTGTGCTGTGAGAGGACACAGCCAGGAGGTTGTCTGCAAGGCAAAGAGAAGGGCATCTCTCAAAGGAAGCCAAACCTGCCAACATGTGGATCCAGACTTCCAGCCTCCCAGCCAGTGAGAAAATAGATGTCTGTTGTTTCAGCCACTGGTCTGTGGAACTTTGTCATGGCAGCTCAAGCCGACCAATACAGGGGGAGAGGCAGGGCCGATGGGCTAGGGGACAGGTGATTCAAGTCACCTGGGAGCCCCAGTGGCTGTAACAAGTTCCCAAAGTGAGCAAGAACCACTTGTGAGCAGACCTGGAACCAGAAAAGCAGTCGCTACGAGACCCTTTCCATTCCTCTTTAACAGAATTTTCTTTTCCTTATGGTTGTTTATTACAGAAAACTTAGAAAATACAAATATGCAAAAGAAAATAAGAAACTATATATACCTTCCTCACCGAGATTTAATCCTTCTTTGTGTACATTCTTCCGGCCTCTCCCAGCAGAGATACACACGCATACACTTTCAGTGATGACGGGTTCATAAGATACATACTGTTTTGTAACCTACTTTCTTTTTTTGCTTGATATGTAATATCTTTCTATATCAGCACATATTTATCTGCATAATTTTCAATGGCTGCGATGTGTCACCATAATGAAATAAATTACATAAAATTTAGGTTATTTCTATTTTTATCACAACTACAAAAACGATTGCTTCCTTGATATTATATCGCAACCAACACTTTTAACGACTTCCTTGGGTCTGCTTTATTCTCCGCCTGCCCAGGACCTCCACCGCCGCTCACCTGGCGCCCGGCCAGCCATGTCTCCCATGCAGTCTTGGTAATGCTTAGCGAGGAGGGAATACAGTCGAGTCAAGTCCGAGACCTTCCCGGCTTCCACGAGAGCTTCCGCCGTGGCCAGGTGCATCACCGTGTCATCGCTGACTCGCCAAGTCTCCACATCTATGGCGTCCAAGCCACCCAGCTGGGCCAGCTGCCAATGAATCTTCTCCCCATCCCGGAGGAACTCCCACTTGCCGTTGAAGTACCCCAAGGCATCGCCAGCAGCACTCAGCACCATGGCAGCCACATACTTCTCAATCAGTCCCTCACACATGGTGAAGCTGTGGCGGGGTGGGGGGTGGGAGGGGCGGGGGGAGGGAGGATTAAGACACACAGATGAGAAGAAAGAAGAATCAGAAAACGGAATAGCCCTATCAGTATTTTATTGAGGACTCACTACTTGTCGGGCCACTATTAACTGCATCTCATTTAATCTTCACAGCTGCTCTACGAGGAACGTATGATGAGGCCCATTTGACAGATGAGTAAATTGAGGATCACAGAGATAATGCAGTTTCAGAAATGTTAGGTCACTGGTCTTAGGTCACAGAGCTAATAAGTGGCAGGGCTGGGGTTGCAACCTAGGTCCATCTGACTCCAAAGCCCACGATTCTAACTATGAGTCCATCTTTTCCTCCCTGTGAGTGGCAAGCCCATTAAATTCTACAAATCAAACCAACCAAGCTTGTCATTTCCCTTTTTACTCGGGATTTGTCCTCGAAAGTGCGCCCCTCCTTTTCTTGAATAATAGTCCTTTCTATTGGTATCACAATGCACGCTTCACAAGGCTCCCGCACATTCTCTGTCTCATTAGTAGGCAGGGATCACAGCAGGCATTTCATAGCTAAGGAAAGGGAGGCTTAGAGAGCGTAACTTCACACAACTAGCAAGTGGAGGCCCCAGATCCAATCTTCTGATCACAGGCCACTCTGCACAGACCTAGAACCTTGGACAACCTCTTTGTGCTCAGCCTCCACATCTGTAAAATGATAACAAAAATAGTACCAGCCCTATGGGGAGTAAATGAATGAATTTTTTTTTTTTTTCTGGTGAGGATGATTGGCCCTGAGCTAACATCTGTTGCCAATCTTCCTTTTTTTTTTCCTCCCCAAAGCCCCAGCACACAGTTGTATATTCTAGATGTAAATCATTCTAATTCTTCTCTGTGGGATGCCCCCACAGCATGGCTTGCTGAGCAGGTGTGTAGGTTCACCCCAGGATCCAAACTAGGAGAACCCCAGGGCTACAGCAGAGTGCAAACTTAACTACTCTGCCAGGGGGCCGCCCTGTGAATGAATTTTTGTAAAGCACTTAGAACAGTGCTTAGCACATAGTAAGCACTATGTTTATTGTTTTTATTCTTCTTACACACCCAGGGAACACGATTTTTCCATTGAACTACAATACGTTCTCCTCACAAGCTTCCTTTCAACAGCAATATTTAAATTTTGTTTTCCTCCTAAATGACTGACTTCTAGAGTCTGGGGATCTCAGCTAACATTCCCTCGGTGAATCTAGTCCCTGGCAGAGCGCTGGCTGCCCTGTGGTGCATTTCCAGTTTCTCACTGCGCCCTATGCTGCAGAGCTGACGGTCAGAGCCCCCCACGTCTGCCCCTACTCTGTCCATCCACTCCACCTGCACAGGCCACGCAAACACTTTACACGCCTGCGGATGAGCTCCTTCTCCCCTCAGCTCGGGCTCTTTCCCCAGCCAAGACGCCCTTCCTCCCTCCATTTACCTAAACCCTGTTGCCTCAGGGGTAAGTTCAAGTCGTAGGGCTTCCGGGAGTCCTCCTCCAGCCGCACTGCTCTGGGCACGGGGACGCAGCGGGCAGCGCCTGGAGAAGTGCAAATGAAGATGGATTGAGCACACCGATACCGAGTTATTGATCATGCTGAGTTTCTTGGCTCACAAAGGATATTTGTAAAATGTTATTTACATATTTTATCATTTATAAATGATGCCTAGGAACTGGAGTTCTGGGCTACTAGACCTGACTCTGCCGAGAATCAGTTGTGTGATTGTAGACAAGCCACCCACCCCGACCTCGATTTTCCCATCTGTCAATTGGCGGCGTGAAGTGGGGGGGAGTGCTGTGGATGCTCCCTGGGCTACGGTCCTGCGCCGAGAGCTTCAGAGACCGAGCTTAGCCGGCTTCTGAGGACCAACTTTTAACCCCCGGTGCGGGACCCTCTCTCCCAACGTCCTCAGCTTCCTTTCTGTGGCTCCCTCTGGCTCCATCCGCACGTGTGTTTCTGTGAGTGGTAAGCAGGGCTGGGGGACGACGACCATCTCTTGCCGTTGGAATTGTGACTTTTACGCGTACTGCTCTAGCCTCCCGCTTTCAGAACGCTGCTAGTCCTGAAACGCCTCTGAACTTCTACAGTTTACATTCTCGCTCCCGAACGACAAATTCAAAACTAATGTCTGGGCAGCTGCTTCCCGGCAGTCGTCTGCTTTTGAGGCGGGGAGTCGGGGGAACGCCTGGCTCGGGCGTGGGGGGTGGGTGTTGGGCACCTGGCCACCGCCGGGGAGGAGCGCGCGGGGGCCGCGGGCCGGGGTGCACCCGGTCGCCGGGGTTGGCGCGGAGAGCGCGCGCGGGGTACAGGGCCCGGGAGGAGAGGGGTGGGGAAGGGGAGCGCGCGGGACTCGGGGAGGACGGCGGGGGGAGTACCTGGTGGCCAGGGGAGTGGAGCGCGCGCGGGGCAGGGGCGGGGCCGGGCGCCGGGAGCTCGGGGTGCAGGGAGCGGCCTGGCTGCAGTCGCTGCGCGGAGGCTCAGGGCGGATCCGTCTGCGAGCGGAGCGCGTGGGGCCAGGGCGGGGCCGCGCCGCCGCGCGCGGGCTCCGCGCCCAGGATCGGCGGACATTTGCTCCCGCCTGCCGCCTTCCGCCGGGCCAGCCTGGGCTTGATTGAGCGAGCCGCGGGCCCTCGAAAGCGGCTTCCCGGCACCGCTGCGGCCTTGGGCGCCCTAGCTGGGGCGCCGGGGCCTCCATCACCCGCCACCTGGGCCCGGGAGGGCGCTGGGAATCGCCTGGCGTCGCGGAAAGCCGCGGCTCCGGGAACCTGGCTCTCATTTTACTGTCGGCGACGCCCGTGTGGCCCCCGGCTGACACCGTGGGCTTTTTCTCATGCCTAGCTTTTCTGGGTTGCAAAGAACCAGTGTGTGGCCGAACACTTGCAAAAGGGTACTAAGTGCGAGGCCTCCGTCGGGGGTCTGGGTCCTTCCCGCATGAAATGGAACAATACTATTCCTAACTCTTAGGGTGGTTGTAAGGCCTAAGTTAATTTTAACTCGTCATTTATTAGGCGGCAGTATGGAATTTTTGCGTCCTGATAGTAAATAAAAGCAAAGAAAAACTAAGAATATTTTTGTCTGGATAAATTAATAATGACACTTTTAAAAAGAATTAGAAGCACCATATGTAAGTATTCTATACGCTTCTCCAAAATTTCAATCTGCTATGCTTTTCTGGCTGTAATGACGTAGACTTGGCCTGAGACCTTTTTTGTTGTTGTTGTTGAGATATAATATACATGTAATGAAATGCATTCATTTTGTGTGCTGTTCGATGAATTTTGACAAATGTATATACCTGGGTAACCGTAATCAGGATACAGAATATTGCCGTTACTCCAAAACATTGCCTTGTGCTCTTGCCCAATCCCGCACCTCCATCTCCAACCCTAGCCTAGGTGACTTCTGAGTGTTCACAAAAATCAAAGGCACTGTTCGAATTTTACCCTCGGAGGATGTAGTCAAAGAAAGTTCTGTAGTGAGGGACGTTTTTAGTAATAAACAGGCCTATGAAACTCATCCCTGGCTCAGCTTAAGATGTCTGTTGAAGATATTCTTCATATCACATAGGCCTCTTTCTGTGGGAATCCATGGGAAAGGCGTTCCTTTGGCTTGAATGTCAAGAATCCCGGGGTTGTTCTTAGCCATTAGTTCACTTTCACTTCATGGTGCCTGGGAACCTTGCTATTATTAGCATAGACTCCCCTCATGCTACCTCGTTTCAAACCCCAGCAATAGCACTTTGGGAAAGTCACTTCATCTTACTAAGTTTCACTTTCTACTTTTGTAAAATAGGGAAATCTTTGCACCCACCTCATCACGTTGTTCTGAGGGGGTTGCATGGAATAATTAATGTAAAAATTTTAGCACTCTGCTTATCAGTGTAGTAATCATGCAATAAAAAATTACTCCCAAGTCAGCTGCCTGTCTGTATCCCCAGTGCTCACCTCTGTCACGTAGAGCCATTCTACCCTCTTTTCACAATAGTTAATGCCTACGGACATCGTTTCTCCTTGGTCAAAAACTAGAAAATGTTTCTGGGACATCAAGGACATGGTCGTGCAAACCAAAAAAACAATTGATCAGTTAGCATGCTTCCAGCTCCAAGTAACTGCATATAACCATCATACCCCCCCATACCAACACCCACATACTCACCAGGCTTAAACAATAAGCACACATTATCTTATACAACAAAATGTCCAGACATGTCCAGATTACCTTATAAAACAAAATATCTTATATAACAAAAGTCCCCAGGTTAATTCAGCAACTCAACACTATATCAAGGACTTGGTTCCTCCCATCTTTCTCGTCTACTCTTGTCAGTGTGTTAGTTTTATCTGCAGAAATTATTCTCAAAGCTTTCCCTGCCCCCATCCCCAGCTGCACCCCAGAAGAGTAAACCAAGAGTAAACCAGTAAACTACTGGCAGGCAAATGAGATTACGTCTCCCTTTGATCAAGGATAGAACATCTTCCCGCAGAGGTGGAGACTTACACAAAAATCAAGGTTTTGTTTACAAAGAAAAGAGTGCATCTTGTTCTGCCAAGAAGAACAGATATTTATCTGGCATTTTACTGGGTGCTAGGTATTAGTGTAGATGCTGGAAAGACAGAGATGTTGAAGGCTGAGTTCCCCGTCTCCAGTTTTATGATGGAGGACACATCTCAGGCATTCACTTCGTTACTCACCAACACCTATCATTTGCCACATTGAGGCTCTTGCTGAGAAACAAACTTGTAGGACTCAGACCTGACCTCTGAGACATTTCCAGCACTTCATCTGTAAGGTGGAAATGATGATACTTCCCTTACAGAATTGTTATGACATCCAGGAATGATCTTTATGTATGCCGCAGACATTAAACACCTACTGTGTACCAGGTATATGCTGGGCCCTGACACAAGACCTGACCTCAGAGAGTGGACCGAGCCAAGTCATCTCATTTTAGGCTTTTGACTTATGATATTAAAAAAATTTTTTTAAATAAAATGTTTATGTATTTTTTTGATGATAAAAATAATGCATACTTCCAGTAGAAATCCTGGGAAAGCTTCTAGGAATCTCTCTCCTAAAGAAATATCCACACATGTTCACAAAAGTAAATGTTCCTGGATGTTCTTTGCAGAATTTTTTCTAATAGCAGAAAATTGGAAATGACCTCAATATGTTTTTACAGGAGAGTATGAATTTCCTTCTCCTCAATTATGGCATAATTATGGAACTGTTCCAAACCATGAGGTAGACCTTTAAATCAGTAGACTTTGAGTAAATAAACAAGTGTGCCTGGAAAGAGCTTGGAGACATTTTGTGAAGTAAAAACCCTCAAATTTTAGAATGAGGAATATATATGGGCTTATTTATGTAAAAAAAAAAAAAAAAGAGGAGCTGTGTGTGTGTGTGTGTGTGTGTGTGTGTGTGTGTAAAATGGCTGAAAGGATACATTTCAAATTGTTAATGATGATTATGATTACCTCACGGGATAATGAGAAAGTTCGCTGGGAGTAGGGAGAAGGATAAGGGGAAACTTTTAATCTTTCACAATAAGTAGTTTTATATATTATGTGTATTAAGAAATTTTAGAAAACCTAGAAAAAGTAGAAACCACCCACGTTCCTATACTCCGATTACAGTTTTTATTTTATGCACGTGTTTTGGAAAAAACCGGGTCATTTGTACATAGAATTTTATATCCTTTTTTTTAACCACTAAGCTTTACATTGTAAACATTTCAGTCATTTGTAGTAGTATTATTACTATAATTGATCCCAAATGTTCAGATAAGGTAACGCCTCTGTAATAAACTCCCTTTCATGTTGATACAAAGAAATATGAGGCCTGCTTGCTCAGTTGCTTTCTGAGCTCTCCATGGCCAAGGTTGGTGCAAGGCCAGGAAAACATAAGCATAGATAATTGAAAAACAGCAGACTAGTTGAATCTTTGCCATTTCGTGGGCCCAAATGTGTGATACTTTGTCTAGTTAAATCATGAGAACTAAAAAAAAAGAGAGCTAACAGGAAATGGTTAATAGGCAGGGCCCCTTGAACTCTCTAGCAGACACAAAATAACAAAAATACTCAAAGGAAAACATACCACAGGATAGGACCTCAATGTACATTTTTAAAATAAAGTGAAAAAAAAAAGAAGTAGAGACTTCTTAGAAGAAAACAGAAGAGAGCTAGTGCAGGAGAGGTAGGAAGCCCGATGTGGCAGTTCACACGTCCTGTATCATCAGTTCATCTCAGAAGACTTAGTGGGCATCTGTGATGGTTAATTTTACGTGTCAACTTGGCTAGGCAAGACTACCCAGATAATTGGTCAAACATTTTCCTATATGTTTCTGGGAAGGTATTTTTTAGATGAGATTAATGTTGAAATCCGTGGACGTTGAGGAAAGCCAATTATCTTTCTTAGTGTTAAGTGGACCTTACCCATTCAGCTAAAGGCCTTAATAGAAGAAAGACCGACCTCCCACTCTACCCTACCCACCCCCGGCCAGGGAAGAAGGAATTCTGCCAGCAGACGGCCTTCAGCTTGGAGCTGCAGCATTAACTCTTACCTAGGTCTCCAGCCTGCTGGCCTACCCTGCAGATTTTGGACTTGCCAACCTCCACAATCGTGTGAACCATTTCCTTAAGATAAACCTCTCTCTCTCTCTCCATATGTACATATTAGTTCTGTTTCTCTGGAGACCCCTGACTAATACAACATATAAAATGTGCCAGGCACCTTGCTAGGCACCCCTTGCAGTTACAGAGGGAAGGCAAAAGTCACAGTAACAGGGGAGACTTCGGAGGGTCTAATGACATTAGGCCCTGAGGACTGTGGCAGGGAGAACGTTCAAGAGACAAGGTCGGCAAATGTGAGAGAGAAGGCTTAGTCAGAGTGTTCAGAGAAGGCATCCAGAGAAAATTACATCTGGGCTGATTTTTCAAGAGTATTAGGAAGACAAACTAAAATTGCCAGAAGCCCAGAAATAACCCAAACAGCTAGCATGCAGGAGAAGCAAAGATCTTTAAAACATAAAAGCAAAGATGTGAGGTTAGGTTGGTGTTTCCTCCCCGAATGATGCACAGCTGCTGGGGCCCACCTCAGTGCTGAGGCGCGAGCTACTCACCAGTCGAGCCTGCTTAGAGTTGTGAGAGTGGTCACCATCTTAAGCTGTCTCCTTTCCTTCCTTATTGAGTCATTCCAAACACATCACCCATGAGATTGAGTACCAGATTTGCACAATGGAAATCAACTATCCTCCTTGAGGATTTTAAGGAAGACAAGGAAAAAGGACTAGAAGTTCAACTCATTGAGGAAAACAGGCTCTCTGGCCACTCGTCCCAAGGTAATTTAAAAAAAATAGAAAACGCATGTGCATAAGAGCAAAGTTTAAATCATCAAATAGCCTCGAAGGGGATATTTGCACAGCTTGTCACTTTATAGTGAGGAAACTAAGGGCCAGTGAGGTGAAGAGAGTCACTCAGGGTCACAGAAGCAGAGAGAAGTGGGCCCGGAGCCGACGGTCTCTGACCTCTCAGTCCAGGACTTCTGCCACTCTCTGTACTGCCATTTAGACAAAATTTGAAAAGATGCAATAGACTAAACTTCGATTTCATTAAAGTTATGAACCTCCTGAGCCCGATTTTTAACATAGTCCACTTCCCCCCAAAAGAGGCCTCCGCTTGATCACAGTATGAAAGTAGTATTTAAAGAGAAATCTAAGATGTATACTGTAATTCTAATAAGAAGGCAGTAATCACATACAGTAGGCTGTGGTGACGGGGACACCGCCTGGAGAGATGCGAAGGAGATTAAGTGGATACAAATTGGCGTTTGAAAAGCCAGCGGTGGCTTCTAAACCTTTGATCTGGAGATCCACCAGGAGATTTTGAAACCTTCTTTCTACCAGATGGCCTCCACGGCTGCTGTGCGTCTCCCAGTCCTGCTGGGATTTCCCCCGGGGAAGGAAGCTCAGCCGGCCAGGCAGTCCCCAAGGTCGCCTTCTGGGGTTTGTGATAGACTTTCAGTGCTCCTGGCCGCAGGCCCATCCTAAAGGACTTCACTGCCCACTGGGCTGGCTCTCAATGTGTGAAAATATATCTTCCAGGAAATGGAAAGTAACTATTCCTTAAAGCAAAAACCTTGCTGAAGTCATTTTTTTTCCCCACACAGCCTCTATTCCACAATCCCTCCATCAGGGTCAGCCTGGCCTAACCCACATGAATCTGCTCTCATTTTTGTTTCTAGAAGAAACAAATGAAAAAAAATTTTGAGACTACAGGTAAAGAAAAATCTGGCCAGGGAACATGTTGTTGCTCTCCCCTATCTGGCCTTGTGCCCTTCCCTCTGATGAGGGATCACTTCCCTCACGGTGGGTCTCTGGTGTTCTTTCCTAAAGCTGCACTTTGGAGAGAACTGAAGCTCGGGGTGGAGAATCTAAAAACAGCAAGGGTGGAACTGAGGACTTCACAATGGCAACTGGTTTAGGCAGGTTTCCTAGTGGTGACGGCACTGGAGAGTCCCTCAGCCTTCCCTTGTGGTTAGAGAGATCAGCTCAAGGCCTGGGAGGGATTCATTCTGAGAATGCTGAGACCCTTCACTCCATCAGATGCTACTCTTCATGTGCCGTACTTGTATAAATTGGGCTCTGCCGCAGAGGCTCCAAATGGTCAAATTCCTTGTCATATTAAGTAACAGCTAAATGTGTCTATGCAAGGTGTGCTTTAAATGTTGCCCTTTCTGGGAAGAGAAGGTGAGAGATAATTCCCCTCTCCCTTCAAGTCCTGAAATATCTCTTTAATTTTATGAATAGAATTGAACTACTCCCCACCCCCCACCACCTTTTTTGAAATCTGGAGACCATGGACTTTTGTTAAAGATTGTTTGTCCCCTTCAGTTTATATTCCCTTGTCAGTAAGAAACAGATGACAGCTACCTATTTACTTTTCAGGAAAATATGCAAGAAGGAAGAAAGAGAAGGAGGGTGAGGGGACAGGGAGGAGGAGAAAGGAGAAGAAGGAGAAAGAAGAAGGAGGGTGAAGAAAGGTGACTGATTCCCTTTAGGAGTGGATAGATAGCTTCAGCGTGTTTAAGCAGTAAATATGCCCTACTGTTAAATCTTTAATGGGCTGTGCACGTGACTTCAGCTTTTATTCATTCAAGCTTCCTTTATGGTGCTACACTGTCCCATTTTGAAACCACCAACGATCATCTCTGGCTTCTCTTTCTAGTGACTGACGGTTGGCTACTTACCCTGTTTCTCGGGGGACAAGGAAAATGAAGTAGAAAAGTGGAAAGAGTGACTTGTAACTTTGTGAGCAGCTGTGGTCTTAGTACTATATCCACAGTGTGGGTGAGGGGTGGCGACCGATGGCTGTAGTGACACTTAAGCCCCAGAATCCTAGAATCAAGGACCCCCAGGATTGCAGGGCAGGTCCCTATCCTCAGGCAGAGAAGCCTCAACTCTCACAGACACAGGATTTGTCCCTTTTCTTAAAGGATAGAGCCATAAAATGCTGCAACCTCCTTTGAAAGTTGCCCTTTTCAGTTTCATCACAAAAAAATTCTTCATTAAGCACAACCAAAATATCTCCTGCTTTAATTTGATTATTTTCTTTAGTTCAGTCATCCACAGAAGTGGAGGGCATTTGCATCCATTAAAAGCTCAAAGCAAATAAACAGAAACACCCCAAGGCTATGGAGGATCATAATCAAGCACCTCAAAGCCACTTGGCCAGCCTGAAAAAAATCTCAGCTCTCCATTGCTCTTTTCTCTGGGTTACCTAGTTTAGCATCATTATTGTTACTTGTTACTTTTCTCTGGATCCATTTTCTACATTTAGTTTGAAACTGAATGTAGTATTTCAATAAGGATCTGGGCTCATGTTGGAAGAATCCGCAAAGATTGTTCCTGGCCATGGGGTGTCATCTTTCCACTCATATGTCCCAATAAGTCGTTGGGAGTTTCACCATCCTACAGACTCATGTTCGGCTAGGTGCCCTGGTCTTTTTCTGCTATTGCTTGTGATTTTTTCTTGAGGTCCATCCACCTTGTTCTTATCTCTCCCATTCTGTTCATCTTTGCATTCCCAGTGCTTAACACAGTTCCAGGCACACATTAGGCACTCGTTAAATTTGGGGGGAATTGGCTTGATGTGCCGAAGGAGTGGTGCAGAGGTTAGAGGCTCAGAGAAGGGGAGCGCAGATGGGGTAAAAGAGTCAAGAAGAGCTTCTTGAGGAAATGGCATTTGGACTGGTCCTTTAAGGAAGAAGGATGTTTGGATGGGCAGAGAGAATGAGGAAAGGCACTCTAGAAAGCTATGGTACGGTCAAGATTTTCAGGTAGAGTATAGTGCCAAATGCAGGAGGGAGAAGTGTAGTGGGCCATAGGGAGAGAGCCCTCAGTTCGGACAAGGGTTAGCTCCCAATGTCCACTTCTCTTTTCAGTTTAAGAATTCTGGTGATTTCCATCCCAGAGAACCAGAAGGAGTGTGACAGCATTCAAAGAGGAAGAGGTGACCACTCTCACACCGATGATGTTTCCTGCCAGCTTGAGCAGACTATGGCGCCACTTGGGAGCACCTTGGTCTTAAAGCCTAGATCTGACCACTGCATGCTAGGTGCAGGCATTATAGACAGGTTTGAATGAAGCAGGGAAAGGAGCCAGGGAAGCTCCACGGAGAGGCTAAATGTTGCTGCAACCATACTCGGTGGCAGAAATCGGGGTGCTGGTCATTAGGTGGGTGCCCTGGGGAACTGACCTGAAAGAGTGGTCAGAATGCTTCTTGTGACTCTTCACTGCTGAGATGGTGACATCCCCCATAATGAACTTCCAAACCCCATGAGAAGGTCTTGTTAGAAAACCGAAAAACATAACTTCCCTGAAAATTTCTGTCAGTGCAATAGTGTGTTTGTTTCTTTGGCAACAGTGAGCTTGTGGTGGGAAAGGGGTTTTCCCAGAATTCGGATGTCGTAGCACCTTGGACCCTGAGTACTCAATATGCAAATATCGAAATGGACAAGGATTCTGAGGCCACAGCTGGGGTCTAGCCCAACCCGGACCTGTGGCCTCCTAGAGCAAGGGTAGAAAGTTGGAGCTCACTTTCCAGTCTCCAGAAATTTACTCCAGAAATCTTCAGTTCACTTATCATGCACCTATTCTCATTGTAATTGTAGATATATCTTAAAACAATTTTTTTTTTACTATTATTTTAGTGGGGTTGCAGGAGGAAGAGGGTTAAACATGTCTGGTGAATCCACAATCTTGGAAGAGGAGCCTTCTGTATTGTACAATCAGGAGGTGGGGGGGTGGGGCGTGAGTCTCAGTGTCCGATGTGTTCCTCTCCCTCCAGTCTCTCTGATTAATTCACATCAAGGTGCTAACGGCATATGCTGTTTAATGTGTGCTTTTGCAACGCAGGTTAGGACTTTCACTGGGACTCTTAAAATTTGAGGGTGTCTAGTGGTCTTCAAAGATTTTGCCCAGATACCCCTCAAATAAAATTCATAAAACTATGTATTTCTTTGCTCATTCTAAAGTTGACATCTATAATTTTGTCTTCCTTGAAATATCTGCAAAGGATATCATTTCCAGCATATTGTAAGATTGTCCTTTAAAAAAATAAAACTATTACATTACTCTTACATGTACTGAGTAAAATCTAGATTGGCAAAAATCAGTGAAGAAGTTTCTTCCACATCTGAAAAAATGTTCGAGAAAATATAAAACAGGAACTTGCCTCTGGTATATATTCCTTTTACTTGCAAATGTAATGTCGATCTATTAGAGGTAACCTGGAAGTTGTCTTGTAAATTATTCAAAATGTGCAGCTGACACCCAGACCAAGACACAGATGAATGAAAATGCTCACCAAGCTTTTTCTTCTAATGAGAAGGTGAAAATGCCGTGGCCTCCTGCCAGAGGAGGTCTTGCCTGGCATGCTTTACAGAGCTTGAATATTCTAAATCTAAGATGGACAGAGTCACTCACTGAGCCTTGCCATAAACTTGTCTCTGGGATGCAGTACGATGCCACTGCCTTCAGTATCATCTCTCACCCACACTCTCTGCTCTTTCTGGCTGCCTTGGGAGAGATGGTGTCTTGACGACAGACAGGAAGTAGAAGAGGCAAATTCATTCAATAAAAGCTGCTATCACACCTGCCACTCCACTCTACACCACATCTGTTGCTAATGCCACGTTTCTGCCCTCAGAAATACGGACAAGATGGGAGGGACATGAGGCCCTCCCTTGGGCTTATATTGTCTTGATTTGAGGAGGCAACATTGATTAAAGCACCAGTATTTCAAATTGTCCCTTCATTAGGCACCCTGAAGTTTTTTACTTTCCAGAACTTTGTACCATAGTAGCATTCAAGCTGGGTGAGAGGTAAGCTTTCGTTTCAAAGAGAAAACTGCACTGCACTGCAAACAAACACTGCAGGGAAGTTTTCGGAAAGAGTACATAAACCGAAAATTTGGAAACTGATTCTCCTAAAACTATCAGTGCCCACATTCTCTTTGAAAATCTGCAGGAGCCTTTGGGCATAGAAACATCTCAGTTTGAAGATCCTGCCTTGGCCTGAATAAATGCATCTTCTGGCAGGGAAGTGCAAGCATTTGGGGGTGCTACGAGGAGTGGATATTGAGAAGCGGACCCATCAGACCCCACCGTATAAGCTGCTGCTCCCTCTGTGAATAAGATTTGTCTCAGATGCAGCCAGCAATTTTCTGAGGCTGGGGCATTAGCTGAGCCTTGGGCATATTCCCTCTAGTGAGGGGCTGTATTTGCTGTCCCACAGGCCTGGTCAGAGCCTAAGCACAGTCACGAAGTGGAAAAGACTTTCTTCTCTCCTTCTCTTCCTTCAGGATGACTTTCACTCCTCCCTACCCTGTGGACACCCAGAGGCCTCAACCGTCATCCTTCCCTATGAGCTTTTGATTTCAAGGGATCTCAGTGCCTTCCTTAACACTGAAAAATTTGGGATGGATGGCAGCTTCAACTGTGATTTTTGCCAGGAAGTTTGATTTCTAATAGCCTTAAGTCAGTATTTCAGACATTTCTATACCATATTCACAAAGTTTACCACATTCATATATCACATCTACTATCATTTTCTTTTTTTTCCCCTGTAAATGGACTCACCTTTCTACTTCTACAAATTCATTTTAGATGGAAAACTATTGGATCTCTACCAAAAACAGTATCCCACCTGTCTTAGCCTAGATTCTCCAGAAAATGAAGCCAGAAGCAAAGGATTGGGAACTTGAGTCCAGTGGTGCAGGATGGGGCACGGAAACAGGGAAGGAGGAAAAGCCAGTAAAGGGTGTCTTACTGCATCGGCCTCTGCTGCAGGCGACTGGTACTCAGTCGCACCAGGACCTTCTGGAGGGCCCCAGGAAACGTCTCTCAGACTCTCCACCTGGGTCACAAAAGGGGAAAGCAGGGATCCATCAGCTTCCAGCCCTCTTTAGTTAAGAGTAGCCCCATGGGCATGAACTCCCCCATATTTCCAGGCTGAAGGTGCCTGAGTGCAGAACTTCCAGGGGTATCCCATGCCAAGACAACAGAGAAATCCCAGGGCCAGAAGCAGACCGTAAAAGGTGCAGGCCTGGGCAAGAAGCCCTCAGGCTCCACATGTGCAAAACAGGCCGAGTGGACCAGCAAGGGCCGGCTGCTTACCTATGGAGTGCCCCAGAGTTCTACATAGGCTGGCTGGAAATGGGGGGCGGGGGGCCAGGTGTGTGACTAAAATCTTCCTCACCCCACCCCTTGGTTCTGTCATGGTGCTCACTGAGGTACGCTCAACCATGGCCAGGGCGACAGGGACACACTGTCCAACATGGCTGCCAAGAGTCCACCCTGTGAAGGTGGTGGGGGTGGAGGGGTGGGAGTGCAGTTAAGGGTGGCTTTGTGAACTGAGCACTCTCCAAACAGTGTCCGCCACATGTGAGGTGGACGGCCCACTCTGGCAGTGTGTGACTGTGATGAGGGAGGGGTTACTGGGTGCTGAAACAAAAATTTGAAACCAGCACAGAAACAGCCAGCCCGTAAAGCTCACAGACCATCTACCACAAAGTCAACGGGCCCACACCCCTCCCCACAGGGGCACTTTGCTTCTCCCTCTCCCAGGCTGCCCAGTGCGGTCTTCTCTCCCCTTGAGACTGCATGGTGATGAGAAAGGCTAGGGTGTGGTTTGTCCTGGGCAACACCCTCTAAGGAGGTGACTGCTTACAAAAAGGGACAGCAGAGGGAGCTTCCTTAAATGATATACAACGCCTTACCCATACCCTGCTTTGGCTTAAACCTTTCTGGTAAAGAAGATCAGATCCTCTATCAAATGAAAGGAACTTGGAAGGGGAAATGCCATCCGTGTGATATATCACCCAAAGAAAAACTGAGCAACTTGCCATTATTTTAGAGACAGCACGAAAAGAACACCACAGAAGTGGGGCCTCATCCTTTGATTTTTAACACAAGAGAAAAGGAGGATCGTGCTTCAAGAAGTAAGTACATTTACTATTATCTTAATATGGGATAGCTGGGTAGAACTGTTTACCAACCACCTGACTGCTTTTTAAACAAACATAGCATTACTCCTGCCCCCAAGATGCTCACTTACCCCCAAAGGAGGCTTTTTGGGGTCTTTTATTCCCATAGGAGGCTGAGGCATCCCAACACATTTGGAGAGTCATAGTCAGAGTTTTGGCCGATTATTTCAAATTTCCTAGATGGTAGCAAACATTAATCTCATAGGCTGAATTTGAGTTTTCCAAACCAGTAAAATTCAGCTGAATAAGTGAATCTAAGCTAATGCTAGTTAGAGTGAAGTATGGCTGATAAAACAATCCACTGTGGCTGGAAAACTAGCTCTGGGGTAATTCCCAAAGAGGGGTCCCAAACATCTCCTGGGTAGCGTTGGACTGTGTGGTGGCAGGTTACCCTGAGAGGATCACATTGAAGGCCGGCGTTCATTTTCATTTCTAAATTTTGATATATTTACTGAAAAAACAATCAGCTTCCCCACATTATAGTACATAAGTAAGTCACGTTTCCAGTATGTCTTTTCTCTTCCCTTTTTATTGACAAACTTTTCTGTCGATTGAGATCCTCTCCCCTTGTAAGACATATTCTTTGCGTAGAAGTGTTTAAGAATTGAGACGCTTGTTTTTATAGGTTAATGTATTAAGAAAGAAGCAGTTTCATAACTTAAGGACTTCCTTGGACAAAACAGGCCCTCGCTGGTGCTCTGTGTTTCTCGGTACGTTCTGAAGAGGATCTGAACTTTCTTAAGTTGGCTAACTGATACCGAGGGCCCTTAGAGTGCTCTGTGGTTTTAACAGAGTCATCCCTACTGAGCAGAGAGCCATTCCGTGGGATAGCTGGTGTTGGTTCTTAGAACATGCACAAGGCAGGGTCAGCTCCCGCAAGTCCCTCAGCCTTTGCATTTCCCCTGAGACCCAGCCCCGGTTTAGAGGTTGCTCACATTAAGATCCTCACCTCGTTTCAGACAGGCAACTAGAGACTTGTACAACGTACAGTAGGCCCATCTTCCTTCCTGGGTGACTTCTATTTTTTTCCTTTTTAGGTTGCAAAAATAAATCCACGATCTTTGACGTTCAGGAGTTTGGATACTTCAGTACACCATCCAGCCTCTCCTCGGTGTGTTTTGCAAACATCACGGGAGAACCCTCTGTGTGGGGCAACTCAGCTGTCTTCTGCCCCCGCCTGGCGCGTGCTGGGAGGTGCCCAGGTCTCACTTGGCTTGAAATTGTTTGCTTTCATTTTCCATGGGTCACACACTGAAGTGGGGAGCCCCACCACCCAAACACCCATACCTCAGGATCCTTCAGCTCTTGCTGCTGGCGGGCCTTTTTTGCTTCTCTTTAGGTAAGTAACTTTCAGGAACCTGACTGTCAAGTCTGCTGCTTCTGGGTTTACCGAAAGGAAATGATGTTCTCCGTGCTGCCCCTTCTATCGCCCTGTGAGCTGGAAGGGAACTTCGGGGTATTTCAGTCCATTTTAGAGATGAGAAAACTGAGGTCCAGAGAGGTTAAAGAACCTGCCCATGATCACACAGCAAGTCAGCAGCCAGGTTAGCTCAAGAACCCAGACCTTAAAGGAAGGGTGGGACGATGTTATTTTAACAAACCCATAAAGCTGATTCAGGACAGCTTAGAGTTGTGGTCTCTTCCATGAACACTAGATGCTTATTTGCATTTTGTGATATGCTTGGTGTGTTGATCTAGGGCTCTGGTTTCCAAATTATATTTCCGTGAAATCACACAGCTAGAAGTCTTCTGCTTCTAAAACTGAACAGTGATGACCTTCTTTCCAACTTGAAGGGGGAAAAGAAAGTAGTGGAGGCATATATAGTAGTCCCCCCCGATCAGAGGTTTCACTTTCCGAGGTTTCAGTTACCTGTGGTCAGTGGGGGCCTGGAAGCAGACGATCCTCCTCTGCCATTTGTCAGAAGGTCAGTAGTAGCCTAATGCCATGTCACAAAGTCCGCGACATTCCCCTCACTTCATCTCATCACGTAGGCCTTGGATCATCCCGCGTCATCACAGAAGAGGGAGTCACAGGCAATAAGATATTTTGAGACAGCGAGCCCACATTCACGTAACTTTTATTGTAGTATATTGTGATAATTGTTCTATTTTATTATTCGTTATTGTTGTTGCTCTCTTACTGTGCCAAATTTATGAATTAAACTTTATCATAGATATGTGTGTATAGGAAAAAACATAGATAGCGTATATCGGGTTCAGTACTGAGCTTTCAGGCATCCACTGGGGGTCTCGGAACGTATCCCCCTCGGATAAGGGGGAACTACTGTAATCTTTGTAATGTTAAGTTTTTGTCTTAATATTTATTTTTATGCTTTAGTTGCTGATGCTTGTTGTCAATACTGGCATCTGACATTAAGCGGTATCAGGGTTAGCACAAAATTCTGTTGTTAGTTATGTTTAATTTACTACATAGATATTTCACGTATGTCCTACAGAGAACACCTTGACTTCTAGAGGCTTGTGTTCCAGCTCAGTGCTGGTCTTGGGGGCTGTCGGGAAGGGTGGAGCTCGTCCTACTGATAGGGGGGTTCTGACTTTAAGTCAAAACAAACAGAAGATCTGTTTTCTGCTGAGCAGCATACCCCTTGGTTTCCCCAAAATAACGAAGAGCAGTTTGCCAGTCTGCTAAGAGCCGAATAGCAAGGTCCTTGTCTTGGAGCTGCTTACTTAAAACATGTCTGCGCTGCCAGCGTCACCTGGAACGTCTGAGGTGGGAGGGAGGCCCTGGCAGGGAAGGGAAGAGGAGTGGGCACACAGGATACTTGGCTGCCGTGGGAGGAGTTGTAAATTTTCTGTCCTGAGTTAGAAGTCTTGCTGTTTTACATTGTTGCTGAGCCAAGAGAACCATGAGTGAAGTTTCACAATTTACACATCAGCTTTATGTATATACTTGACAGTTATATTACATTTCCCACACTGAATTTTCTTCTGGGAAGCTGGGAAGCACTCCCAAACAGAATCTTCTGGGGAGTCTAAATGAGTTGAAAAATATTGAGAAGGATATTATATTATACAGGTTTCCTAGAGGATGTGTGTGTGTGAGAGAGAGAGAGAGAGAGAGAGAAAGAAACAATAAATAAGAGAGAGAAAATATAAAAAGAAAATTAAAACCAAGGCTTTAACAATTATACCAGGAAAATTAGCCAGAGGCAAGTGGAAGGAGATGATCTTTGAGCTAAAGAAAGATATTTAGGAAAGCACCTTGCTCTACAGCTAGACCCGGATTTTATTGTTTCTGTCCTGAGTCAACAAATGGATCCATGAGCTTCTTATGTCTGAACACCTGCTGTACATCGGGTAGGCTTCAAAACGGAGCCTGGGATTCCTGCCCTCAAAGAGATTTGAATATGTTAGTCAGAGAGAGCAAAACTGGCCCCCCCCATGAAGCAAGGGAAGAGCAGTGAAGCACCTGGTCCTGGCTGTAAGAGCCCCAGACCTGGGAAGGGCAGGACCCGGCTGGGCTGCACAGCTGGGGCAGGCGTTATGGTGAAGGATGGGTGGTCATTTATTAATTCAGCAAACGGTGAGCATCTCATATGTATAAGACACTTTTCTTGGTCC
Organism: Equus przewalskii; assembly: GCF_037783145.1. Lineage (NCBI taxonomy): Eukaryota > Metazoa > Chordata > Mammalia > Perissodactyla > Equidae > Equus > Equus przewalskii. The sequence goes on from NC_091848.1 coordinate 40,974,523, forward strand.
TGGGGACAAGTGGTGAGCAAAATCGATGTGGCTTTTGGCTTCATGGAATTTAGGGTCATTAGGAAGAAGATGAAAATTAATCAAATAATTACTCAAATGAATATATCACCAACAAACACTGTCTTTCCCTGCCAGAGGGGAGAGTGGTGAGAGTAAGCTGGGTGATGGCGGAAGGAGCAGCCTGTGAGGGAGAGAGAGGAGCAAGGAAGTGCAGAAGGCCAGTGTGGGGTCACGAGGGAGGCAGGAACCAGACACCAGGGGCTTAAAGGCCACTGTCAGGAACCTAAATGTTATTTGGGGGCACTGGGAAGCCACGGAAGGGTTTTAAGCAGGGGAGGGACATGGTCTGTACCAGAGTTGCTCACACTTTAATTATGCATGCCAATTGCCTGGGGGCCTTGTTCAAATGTCAGTTCTAGGGGATTTTTAGGGCAATGAAAATACTCTGTATGCTACTAGAATATGGATTCATGTCATTATACATTTGTCTAAACCCATAGAATGTACAGTGCCAAGAGTGATCCCTAATGTAAACAGTGGACTTCGGGTGATAATGATGTGTCAATGTAGGTTCATTGATTGTCAAAATTGTGCCACATCTGCTGGGGGATCTTGGTGGTGGGGGAGGCTGGTGGTGGAGAGGGCAGGGGGTATATGGGTATTCTCTGTACTTTCCCTTCATTTTGCTGTGAACCTGAAACTGCCCTAAAAAACAAAGTGTACGTATTTTAAAAAATGCAGTTTCTGCTTAGGTGGGTCTGGGGTGGGGCCTGAGATTCCGCATTTCAAACATGCACCCAGGTGATGCCGATGCTACTGGTCCACAGACCTTTAGTTTGAGTAGTAAAGCCCTAAATGACATTTTAAAAACCAGTGTTGCTGAAGCATAAAGAATGGCTCGTAGGGCAGCCAGAGTGATTGTGCAAACCCATCAGGAGGCTGTTTTCATAGCTTACAGTACCTGATGATAGCTTTGACGAAGAGAATGGAGTCGGAGGGAGATGGATGGACCAGAGAGTGTGTGTGATGTAGAATTGTGGGGATTTGCCAGATGGGAGGGTAGATGTGAGTTGTGCGTGACCTGTGGGAGACAAGACTGGGTGAAGAGAGTGAAATATGATTACGGAGGACTTTGTTCCAGGGCCGGGGATTTGTCACATATACCCTCCTCTCCTGCCCTGGGTCACGTCCACCCATCCCCAGCCCTTGCTGTCCAGGACAAGTGACCCCTCTTTTCTGCACAGGGTAGGACCAGCTGGGCCCCTCTCCACTTCCATTTCGGTCTGTGGAGGCAGAAACCCTGGACTCATGTACTCCAGAAATCGGTGGTTGTAGGGCAGAGGGTCTAACAGGGCCTCATGTCGGCATCTGTTCCTCAGAGCTGGGGCCTTTCAGGGAGACCCAGTTCTAAGGGGAGGGGAGAGGCCTTTGGGTGGAATGGGCCGGGCACCCAGGAAAGGTACTGGCCTGTGAGTCCACAGCATGAGGAACACTGAGCTAGAGGAAAAGAGAGCCCTCAGAGTGCCACCGTAAACAGAGCCTCACCCCCCCGCCATGTGCGTCCCAGTGCTGCTGGCCAGGGCGTCTCACGAGCCGCAGTTCTTGCTGTGACTACCCTGATATTGGCTGTTCAAGTCCCTGAACATTTTAAAGATGTAAATCCTGTTTAGAGGCACACACCAAAGTAAGGATCAGATTTATACAGAGTATAAACACTGGGCCTAAAGAGGAGAGAAAGTTGGGAGCAGGGCAAAAAGCAGGTGACAAGTCTCAAATCTGTCAGCTGCTGGAGAGGAGATGCCTCTTCTCCTCCTTCTTGCCCAGCACCCAGCCCAGGGCTGACACAGGCCCCACAGGTGGTGGTTCACTTAGTCAGAAGCACTTAGAAGCGTTCAAAAAGCGCCCTTCCATTGGAAAGACATATACAGACCATTAACAGTATATCTCCAGGCGGTGGGATTATAGGGGACTTTCATGCCTTTCTGTATTTTCTATTCTTTCTAAATTTAATGTTTCTTTCTGAGTCAGGGAAAACATCTATTTAAAAAGCATACTTAAGCCCTCAGTGAGAGAATGTGCACCACAGCACGTGGTGACTGAAGTTGCTGGGCTCAGTGGATTCTTTCTCCATTAGGAGAAGTGGTGGTGCAGCCCCACTGACCACTGCTGACGTTCAGCTCCGTGGAAGGGCACGAGGGCCAGGCCGCTGTGTCCACGCTGCCTCCCTCCAGTTTGGAGGCATTAGCGGAGACCCGTGGCTTCCTAGATTGGGTTCTTTTTTTTTTTTTTTTAACTATACTTTAAATTTTATTATATTTATCATTAGATCCCCCAATTTTCCTGCATTTTTTGGCAATGATGTAAAATTAACCATTTTAAAATGTATAATCTGGTGGTTTTTAGTGTATTCACAATGCTGTAAAACCAGCACCACTATCTAATTTCAGCATGTTTCCATCACTCTCAAAAGAAACTCCATCCCCATCAGCGGTCACTTCCCCTTTCCCACTGCACCTTCTCCTGGTGACCATTGACCTACTTTCTCTATGAATTTGCCTATTCTGGACCTTTCTTATAAAAGGAGTCATACAGTAGGTGGCCTTTGTCTTCTTCCACTTAGCGTAACGTTTTAGGGTTCCTCCATGTTGTAGCAAGTATCAGTACTTCATTCCTTCTTTGGCTGAATAATATTCCACGGTAGAGTGGGTTTTTGCGAGGTGCCTTGTTTGTCTGAAAGTAGCGGCCTCTATACTTGTTGGCAGGAAGCTTCCTCTCCTGGGGGTTAGCAGCTGAGAGTTGAAGTGGTCAGGGCAGGAAGCTGGCAGAGGGGTCAGGGAAGACAGGGGCTGGGGGCCGTTGCCGTGCTGGTGGGGCAGCTTACACACATTTGAGAGAGGAGCAGAGTCTACTTCCGTTTCTGCCTTCCCTCCCCCTCTCCTCTCACAGCCCCTGTGTCTACGGACTGCTGCTGGGTGGAGGAGGCTCCGGGGGCCCCCCACGCCAGCTGTGGGCGCTTGACTCAGTCCAAGAGTCAGCCAGTTACCATGGTGATTCTGCAGCCACCCCCCCACCCCCCGCCGCCCCCAGCATGATTCACCAAACCTGGTGCTGTGCCTGAGACAAAGGGCCCTGTTTAAAAAACCTGTTCAGCATTTGACAGTTAAAGCACTTTTATATCTAGGTGTCATACAATCCACATGATACTTAATGTGAAGTTAGTAGGGAAGATAGTATTATGCCCATTTTGCAGAAATTATACCTGAGGCCCAAGGTGGTTAAACAACTTGATCGAGGTTATAATTCTAATATGCAGCGTGTAGAACAAGATCTCCTCGCCTAATACCTAGCCATGCAGTCAGCAAATATTTATTGAGCACCTACTATGGGCCAGGCCCTGTTCTGTATTCTGCAGATATGGCAACAAACAAAACAGATAAAGCTCCATTCTCATGGCCCCCAAAGTAACTACACATGCAAATATGTATCAGCTGGAGACGAGCTGGAAGAGAAATAAGTCACGGAAAAGGACTGAAGAGTGGCAGGATGGATGGGGCCAGAGAGGATGGAGTCAAGTGACGTCAGCATCATGGCAGAGTTCCCTTTGGTCTCTCCTCTAAGTAACAACCAGTCAGACATCCAGTGACCAACAAAGGACTCCCTGCACAGCACACCAGAACGTCTGAGTGATCCATTCACCTATCCATCTGAAGGTGGGCGGGCTGGACCTCCGGGAGGCAGTAGAAATAGGGGAGCAGCCCCTTCCCTCTCACCTGCCAGAGGTGACCCAAAATGCAGATCTGCACACTGGCACACATGCCAGTGACCATAGGCCTCAAGGGCAAACACAGCACTCGTGGCTTGGACTCTGTCCCACCCCCAACGGTGGTGGTCAGTGCACATGTCCTGAGGCTCCAGGACACAGCGAGGCTAGCTACTCACCCCGTTCCCACCCCTTGGCAGTGGTGCCAGCCTTTTCAGCAGTGGGGACTACATTGACGGCATGAATTTCCCCAGCAGGGGTGGAGGCCCCTGATCCGAGGTTCCAGAGCAGAGCATCAGTGTGCACATGCCAGCGCTGGCAACCAGAAGCTGCGGCCCCTGCTCCTGCCAGTAGTGCTGGGTGTGCACAGGTCCTGAGGCTTCAGGACACAGAAGAGTGCTGGTGACCCTTCTCCTGGCAGTGGTACTGGTCTCTCCAACAGTGGGGACAACAACCAATACATGGATTTCACCAGCAGAAGCAGGGTGCCCTGACCTGAGGTCTCAAAAAGCACACTGGCACACGGCAGTGACCAGAAACTGCAGGGCCAGCAACAACACTTGCAGCTTAGCCCCTTCTCCTCCTCCTGCAGTGGCAGGTGGCACCTGTGACCTGAGGCTTCAGGAACCACAGCAGTGCCCGAGACCCAGCCCCTGGTTGTGGCACCTCCGACACCAGCTCTACCAACTGTGGGGCTGCATGCAAGAACTTGGGCCCCCGACAGCAACAGTGACACATGTGAACGAGTGACCCTGGCAGTGGTGCTGCCTGCACCCCCAGATAACTCAGGAGCAGCAGCACAGGTAGAGCACAGGGCAGCAACACCTGAGTCTGTGGAGAGCGAGTGGGGCAACCTGAGACCCAGGTGACCCCAGAAGCAGCAGAAGTGCTCACAGCCTGGTAACCCCAGTGATGACAGCTGAGACTGCAGCAACATCATAAGCAGCACGGCATGAGCAGCACAAGGAGGGCACTGATCACACCTCTGGCAGAGGCAGTGGATGATGAAAAGTGTAGGCTCTCAGCTACAACCAGAAGCAGTTCAGAACCAAAGTAACCAAAGCTGCACCCAGATAAGACAGGTGGTTCCTACCACAAATGCACAGGCAGAGGATCAATTCCTCAAACAGCATGAAGAACTACAATAAGACTGCAGAACAGAAGGAGAGTGACAGCTTTCCAGAAACCAAACTTGAAGTCACAGAAGATAACAATCTGACTGGCAGAGAATTCAAACTAGCTGTCGTAAAGAACTCAATGATCCTTTCCTGGCAGAGGAGACAACATGATCATGAAGGTTGTTTTCCCAGGGCAATGTTATTCATTGCATTCCAGATGTGTGACCTCTTTCTTTCCCCCAAATGTGGGAAACCTGACTGCATACTTTGCGACTTTGGGGGACTGCATTCATGCTTAAAAAAAAAAAAAAGAAAGAGAAACTCAGCTAGTTACAAGAAAACTCAGAAAGTTCAATAAGCTTAGGAATAAAATTAATGAACAGAAGGAATACTTCACCAAAGAGATTGAAGCTCTAAAAAAAACCAAACAAATTCTGGACATGAAGAACACAATTAATGTGATTAAAAAGTAATGTGGAGAGCATAAAAAATAGAGCAGACTTTATGGAGGAGAGAATGAGTGAGCTCAAAGATAGAAACCTAGAAATGATCCAGGTGGAAGAGGAGAGAGAACTAAGATTTTTTAAAAAGGAAATTCTTCAAGAAATGTCTGATTCAATTAGGAAAAGCAACATAAGGATTATAGGTATCCCAGAAGGAGAATGGAGGAAGAAAGGATCAGAGAGCTAATGCAAAGAAATAACAGCTGAGAACTTCCCAAACCTGGGTAAGGAACTGGCTATACAAGTACATGAAGCTAATAGAATTCCTAATTACAGCAATGCAAAAAGACCTTCTCCAAGGCATATAATATTAAAACTATCAAAAGTCAATGACAAAGAAAAAAAATATTAAGGGCAGCAAGGCAGAAGAAAATAACCTACAAAGGAACCCCCATTAGGCTTTCAGCAGATTTAAGCAGATAAAGAACTCATACAACTCAACAACAAAAAAACAAACAACCCAATCAAAAAATGGGCAGAGGATATGAACAGACATTTTTCCAAAGAAGATATACAGATGGCCAACAGGCACATGAAAAGATGTTCAACATTACTAATCATTAGGGAAACGCAAATCAAAACTAAAATGAGATTATCAGCTCACACCCGTCAGAATAGCTATGATTAACAAGACAAGAATTAACAAATATTGGAGAGGTTGTGGAGGAAAAGGAACCATTGTACACTGCCAATGGGAATGCAAACTGGTGCAGCTGCTATGGAAAACAGTATGGAGATTTCTCAAAAAATTAAAAATAGAAATACCATATGATCCAGCTATTCCACCACTGGGTATTTATCCAAAGAATATGAAATCAACAATTCAAAAAGATTTATGCACTCCTATATTCATTGCAGCATTGTTCACAATAGCCAAGATGTGGATGAATGGATAATGAATATGTGGTATATGTATACAATGGAATACTACTCAGCCATTAAAAAAGATAAAATTCTGCCATTTGCGACAACACGGAGGGACCTTGAGGGTATTATGCTAAGAGAAATAAGTCAGATAGAGAAAGACAAATACCCTATGATTTCACTCATATGTGGAAGATAAACAAACAAACACATAGATAAGGAGAACAGACTAGTGGTTACCAGAGGGGAAGGGGGTAGGGATAGGGTGAAAAGGGTAAAGGGGCACATATGTGTGGTGACAGATAAAAACTAGACTATTGGTGGTGAATACGATGCAATCTAGACTGAAACTGAAATACAATAATGTACACCCGAAAAAGACACAATGTTGAAAGCCAATATGCCTTCGATAACATAAAAAAGTAAAATTAAAAGAATTTTAAAAAAAGAGAGAAAACAAAGAATAAAAAAAAAAACAACAAGAGAATGGAGTCAGAGAAGACCTCTCTGACAAGGGACACCAGAGCAGAGACCCAACGGAGGTGAGGGCCTGAGCCACGTGGACGTCTGGAGAAGGTACCTGTCATGGGCCGGTACTATGTAGGGTTTTACTTGTGTCATCTCACTCGAATTCTCACCCCACTTTGTGAGGTAGGTGTTGCTATGCGCATTTGTAAAATGGGGAAGCAAGCTTGCGATTCCACTAGGTTTTAGGCAGTAACGCTGAGATTCCAAGGCCCTAACTCTCCCTTCCAGAGCCACCAAAGCAGACAAAACCCCTCGGAGACCTTTCAACTGTTTTCCTGTAATAGTCTGCGTGTAGCAGAGTCCCTGAGTAGGAAAGCCGAGTCCTGGAGGAAATTTCCAAAATGCCCAGAAGATGGTTGGTTCCTCTTTTCAGTCTGGTTCTTCCTCAGCGTGAGCCTCTAGTGAGGGGACCTCACATAGGAATACTGAAAAGCCCATTGATGGCGTGTCACTGACCTTTAGAGAGACACCCACGCTTCTCCTCAGATGGCTGGACAAAAACTCCTTAAGAACCATCATGGAAACTAGCTCACTTTCAGTTAAGATTTCTCCAATGTCACCATATGTCAAAATCAGTTAGAAATCCTGGATTCTTTTTGGGTGGGAACAAACAGATTGGTGGGGGGAAAACCCTGTTATTTAGGACCCCAGTTGAGTAAGCTGCTTTCTGTCATCATGTCTGTCTGGCCCAAAGCAAGACCAGACATAACCCCTGTCAGGTATCTGACATAACCCCTGAGTGACATGAAGGGGACCAGAGGGCAGAAGCTGAAGGGGAGGGGAGGGAGACAGAGGAAAGGAAGTGCTAGCAGAAGACCCACTATGGACCAGGGACTCTGCTATTTATATCAGTAAGTTGCATTTAATTTTACAATGATCCTCAGAGACAGGATCATACCCTTTTTATAGAGGAAGAGACTGATTAACCAGTAAGTGGCTGAGCTGGGACTAGAAACCGTGTCAGTAGGAAGCCGTACGTAGTCCATGCTCCTTCTATATATCACTTTGCTTTCATTGTTTCTCTTTTTAAAGAGGACTCGGCGTATTTAGCTACTATATGCTCCCCTCAAGTATTTATTTTTATTTCTTCCCTCTTTTCAATTATATTCCCTAAAGCTGGGACAGGCAATGTTCAGCACAATTGCCACAAGGGGTGCCTTCGATCATTCTGAGTCACCTCACATTGCTAGGAAAATGCCTACCATCACAAAACTTTCTTCCTAAATGCTGTGGTGGGGCCACATCCAGCCTGAAGGAGGCCTGAAGAATGGCTGGTGAGATGGAGGGGTGCTGGTGCCCCACAGTCCTGCTGTCCAAAAAGAGAAAGCGTCTGGAAGTGAGATCCCTAGACATGGGCCCCCCCAAGGGCTCTGTGTGGCTCCAGGGAATACGGGGAGGGGAGGACACGACATGGTAGCATTGGGTGGCCTGGGGAGACGGCAGTTGTGAAAGAGCTTGGGGCTTAGAACGACTCTGCTTTTAGGTCAAGCACAGCATGGGAAGAGTGACTATGTCTTCTGAACCAAAAAATCAGAAACTATTGTCTGACAAGGGATTTTGGTGCTACTGATGCGTGCTTAGGAGCTAACAAAGAGATGCAGTTTGGATGCTGAAATGTTGGTATTGCTGGGATATACTGATGGGAAAATGGGCAGAATGTTTTAAATGGGGGCCCTCTAGCAAAACTAGGCTGTAGGTCATGTGATTGCAGATAACCAAGAGAGTTAAGACAGATATATATCCATTTAGGATAGCTGAAGAGGGCAGAAATGGTCCAGAGGTATAACCGAGCCTTGTCTGGTGGGGATGAGGTGAGTCATTTCAGCCTGAAGTCATGGAGTCTATCAGGCCTGGAAGGAAAAGGACTCTGTTTTTCAAAGCAAAAGAACTCAGTGGTGGGGCTGGGCTGGGGTGCAGGCAGTGGTTGGCTTACTTATGCTGGAACTGGGGCCTAAAATTGGGGAAACCAATAAAGAAGGAGAATGGGCTGGAAAGCCTGGGCCAGAAAGTATGAAACTGGGGTAGTTTCCTTTCCTGGGTTTAGTTTCCGCATCTGTAAAATATGACCACCAAAATGAATGATCATGGAAGTCCCTTCAAGATCTCACATTCCTTAATTGTGACTTCCATCCACCTGGGCTGAGCATTTGTCAATCCATAGTTGACATTCATATGCTAGGGCTCCTAAAGTCCTCTCTCTTATGGGACTAGTGGAACCTCTCCCTTACTGTCTATCCACAGATAAAGAAAATGTGGTATACTCCACATACAATAAATATATTATTCATATCATCATTGTCATTCCTTAAAAAGGAAGGAGATTGTGGCACATGCGAAAACATGGCTGGACCTTGAGGACATTATGCTAAGTGAAATAAGCCAGTCAGAAAAGGACAAAGATTATATGATTCCACTTCTATGTGATATCTAAAGTAGTCAAATTCCTATAAACAGAAAGTTGATTGGTGTGGGGCTGTGGGGAGGGAGAAAGGGGTTGTTTAATGTGTACAGAGTTCTAGATTTGCAAGACAAAAATGTTCCAGAGATCTGTTTCACAACAATGTAAATATACTTAACACTAATGAACCGTACACGAAAAAATGATTAAAATGGCAAATTTTATGGTTTTCTTAACCACAATTAAAAAAGAAGGGAAAAAAAAGTGCTAGGGACCAAAAAATCAAAACAAACGTAGCTCTCTGATCATGCTTAGTCACTAGATACAATACCCTGAGTTCTATTACTGCCAAGTCTGAATTCCTGTTTGTGCAGGAATCTTTGTTTAATAAATATGAAATCTTGTTCTGCTTGCCTCTCCTTAGGCATCATCCAGGTAACCAAGACCGTGAGAGAAATAGCAATACTATCCTGCGAGTACAACATCTCCACTGATGAACTGACGAGCGTTCGCATCTACTGGCAAAAGGATCGAGAAATGGTGCTGGCTGTCATGTCTGGAAAAGTGCAAGTGTGGCCCAAATATGAGAACCGCACCTTCACCGACATCACCAATAACCTCTCCATTGTGATCCTGGCTCTGCGCCTGTCAGACAATGGCACATATACCTGTGTCATTCAGAAGAGCGAAAGGGGGTCTTTCAGACTGGAACACCTGACTTCCGTGATGTTATTGGTCAGAGGTCAGTGGGATTTTCTCATTTACTACAAGCCGGCAGACTCTTGATGCCCTTAAAGACATGCTCCTATTGATTTAGGTGGAAGTTTTACCAAAGAGGGATGTATCTCATTTCATTTCTTAGGTTTTTTAAGGTTAAGTGAATCTCTAGTTTTACATTAAACCTAATTGGTTTCTCAAGATGTTCTGGAAATATCTAGTAGTGTGTGTTTCTTGCACTTTGATAATCCAAGTTCGTGACAATCATCCTGGGGCACTACAATGACCTGAAGTGCCTTCTGAATCATAAGGGGCCACATTTGATCTGATGTAGCTGTACTATTAACTGTGCTTGACCTGTAATAGATTCTTGTGAAAGCATGTTGAAAGGTATAAGATGCAATGCAATGCAGGCATAAGCATTTTTCAAATAGTGTTTGAATATCTATTACTATGACTATTGTATTATCGTATTTATTGTATATTTGAAGTTCTCATCTAACAGCTATTCCTACAAAGTTAGATATTAGGGAACTCGATGCAGCATTTATGAGTGCCATAGGAAATTAATTTGTTAATTCATGCATCAAAGCCCTATTTATACACCTACCGTGAAGGGCAAGCATTTCTTATCTTGGGTAAGAAGGAGCCTTGACTTAATCACAGGTGATGGTACTAGAGGATGCTGAAGCAGCCTGAGCCCTTGCTGAGAAATTGCAGCCCTGGGCCATTCTCTCATGCTTGAAATTCAAACACATTTCTTTTTCTTCCTGGGCACTTGAGCCTGTAGCAGAAACCAAACCTCTTAATAAAAGATAATGTTTAACCTTGATAACTGATAATGTAAGTGGGTCCTTAGTGAATTCCTCACTGTTCTTCCCGGCTTTGGTCTTCAGCTACATTGACTCTTTGGCTCTAGCATCCAGATCACACCCAAAGCTTAGCGCGTAAGCCAAAGTTACATGGAATTATCTTAAACCTCACTCTGTGCATTCCCTACTCCTGGAGAGAGGAACTGATTATATGGTGGTGGGATCTGAGGGAGTCTAAGAAACCAGCTCCTCCAAAGTTCTGATCTGCATCGATTGATTCCTGGAATTCTTGCATTATAGCCTCTCCTGCTAGTTTCAGCATTTTTCTCCTACAAGATCCCTGTTGAAAATGAAAATGTGTTACCTGGGGGAGGTGGCACAACCAACATATTAGCCTGTATTAGTTAGTTACATTAGATACATAGTCAATCCTCCAACAGAATACCCAGAGACACAGAGACTCAGGACATGTACATTTTGATAGAAAGATAAAGAAGAAAATCCAAGAGGGAGAAGAGGCAGAGTTTCAGGGAGGGCCGGCCCTAGTAGCCGATTACAGGAGACCAAGCACAGCTAAAGGGGCAACATGAGAGTGCCGGGGGCCTCAGAAAGGAGGACGGGGTACCAGCATCAGGTAAGGGAAGACACAAAGGGAAACTTCACCTGCTTGATTTGACCCAGAACCAATTCTGATTTTTCCGATTGCATCCATGAGAGCAGTGCTCCTCAAATGTTAAGGTGCCTGTGACTTGAGGACCTCGTTAAAATGCGGATTCAAATTCAGCAGGTCTGGGGTTGGATCTGAGATTCTGCACGTCTAACAAGCTCTCAGGTGATGCCTGTACTGCTGCTAAGGACCACAGTTTGAGAAGCAAGAAATTAACCTCTCAGGTGGCTAGGGTGACCAACTGTCCCAATTTGCCCAGGTCCGAGGAGATTTCTCAGACACAGGTTTTCAGTGCTAAAACTGGGAAAATCTCAGGCTAATCAGGACAAGTTGGTTTCCCTACATTTGCCTGAGATTGCCAAATGATACAGTATCAGCATTGCAGTATGTGGAAGGCTCCATTAACCAGCACATTTGAGGAACTAGCTATACTAGTTAACAAATTTACTAGGTTAACGGATTTTCACCTTTCTAAAACATGTGCACCCTTTCCTTTGCTAATAAGACATTCTTACCTTACCCATTAAGAGTGGTGAAAACTTGGGTTAATTGGTTAAATGAGATACAAAGGGGTAATTCTTTGATGATTCACGGTCTTGCAAGGCTCTAGGAGCTGTTACTCTAAACAGATCATCTTATAGAAGGGATTGGAGACAGAGTTGAGGCTGTCCTAAGCTCAGCCAGACTTTGAAAAGAAGATTTTTAATCCGATCTCTAGTATTGGTGGCATTCTCTGGTGCACTATTGGTGCACTCAGAAAAGCAGTGCAGAAATGAACATGAATCATAATTTAGGATATCAGTTATCTGGATTTGTTATTCCAGGTTATAACACATGACATATTGATAGTATAAGACACAAAGAGAATATTCTTTTTTTGAGGAAGATTAGCCCTGAGCTAACTAACATCCACAGCCAATCCTCCTCTTTATGCTGAGGAAGATTGGCCCTGAGCTCACATCCGTGCCCATCTTCCTCCATCTCATATGTGGGACACCTGCCACAGCATGGCTTGATAATCAGTACACAGGTCTGTGCCTGGGATCTGAACCGGTGAACCCCGGGCCGCCAAAGCAGAGCACGCAGACCCAACTGCTATGCCATGGGGCCAGCCCCACAAAGAGAATATTCTTAATGTCAGCTATCTCTGTGACAATTTGATCCTATAGGATAAATTAAAAGAGTAGGAAATAATAATGTCAATTAAAAATGGCTCAGGAAAATGTCAAACAATGTAGGAACAGGGTTAATTCAGAAAAGAAAGGTGGCTTCACCTTCAACCAAATCCAAGTTTTTCCTTTTCTTAGCAATTATAATCACTTGACATAACTTCCCCTTTCCTCTGCTATTCATGGTGCTACCAGGCAGTCCCGGAAGTTTTCACCCAACCGCTTGATGAAAATGAGGGAACTCATCTAAGAAAGGACAAACATGGGGCTGGCCCCGTGGCCGAGTGGTTAAGTTCGCGCGCTCCGCTGCAGGCGGCCCAGTGTTTCGTCGGTTCGAATCCTGGGCGCGGACATGGCACTGCTCGTCGGACCACGCTGAGGCAGCGTCCCACATGCCACAACTAGAGGAACCCACAACGAAGAATACACATCTATGTACCGGGGGGCTTTGGGGAGAAAAAGGAAAAAAATAAAATCTTTAAAAAAAAAAAAAAAAAAAAAAAAAGAAAGGACAAACTTGAGATACATATAAATCAGGCCATTAACTACCTTCCTGCGTGTCAGGCTCTGTGCTATGTGATTGATAGTAATGACGTCATTTAATTCTTACAACCCCGAAAGGCAGATATTATTATCCCCATCTTACAGATAAGCAAACTAAGACTGACAGTGGTTAAGTAATTGGCCCAGGATTAAGAGGCAAATCTGGTTTTAAAACCTGCTCTTGATGACGACTAGGCTATCATGCATCTCTCTGTGGGACTCAGAATTCTGAAAAACACACGAAAAACAAAAAACTATATGGAATGATGTATGGGGGTGTGGGTTCCCCACATTCATGCTGAGAAGTATAAATTCTTTAAGTCTGAGAATAGGTGAAGAAGTGAGGGGAGCTTTCACCTGTGTTCTCTGCAGTTATTTCACTATGCTTTGCTTTGTCGATACTTTGTATCTTACTGAGGGTCAAACACACAAATGAGAGAGCCTCGTGTATCTTGGAGGAATGCTAAGAAGGCCTCTCTGTCCTTTTAAGGCATATCAGAATAGCGAGGGCATCAGTAAAGTATAGTGGTTGAGATGACAGGCTCAAGACTGTACACTTTGGACCGGGGTTTATCTGATTAAAAGACTACTCTTGAAAAAGCAAGGGAATGCTAGACACACTTCAGGGTAGTGGTTACCTCAGCTGTGGGAAGGAGAGCACCGGATAGGTGAGGCCATGCGAGTAGATTTACCGAAGTTACTGTCAATGTTCTGGTTCTCAAGTTGGACGGTGGGTTCATAAGTGTTTGTGTAGTAATAATTAATAAATAGATAAATAGAAGAGAGCCCCTTGGTGCACCTCAAGTATCAGGAAGAAAGGAAAGAAAACAAAGTGAAAGAAAGGAAGGGAAGGAAAGGGAAGGCTCTGGTATCAGAAGAACTTCATTCAGATCCCAGTTCTGACACTCACTGGTTGTGATTTCTCTAGACCTCAATTTGATTATTTACAAAATGGAAATTGTATTACGTTAAATCAGATGAAACTTCTATTTTACCTTTTTGGATCTACAACCTACCTCCTAGGGTTATTGTAAAGACAAAATGAGGTAATGTCCAGACCTAACAAACATCAAGAGCTCAATCAATGATGTCTGTTATTTTTCCCTTCACCTCTTACAAATGCAACTACTATGTCAATGTTTATTCACACGAACCTACTTCATCTCCTTTCTCGAATAAATGCCCTCCTACCTCCATCAAAAGTGATGAAGAATTGATGTAGCCAATTCAAACCAAAGCTAGCCTTTGAATTGTACATAATTATTAATGACTTATAGGAAGTTGCAAATTATATCTCATTTTTTCATTCTTATTAAAGCTAGATAATCTATTAAAAATATAAACCCATACACACACGTACACATATGTAATGATATGTGCATATACTTTTCTCTTCAGCCAACTTTCCTGTCCCTACCATAGCTGAAGTTGGAAATCCATCTCTTAACATCAAGAGGATAAATTGTTCAACCTCTGGAGGTTTTCCAGAGCCTCACCTCTCCTGGTTGGAAAACGGAACAGAAGTAAATGCCATCAACACAACGGTTTTCCAAGATCCTGAAACCGAGCTCTACACTATCAGCAGTGAACTGGACTTCAACATGACCAACAACCACAGCTTTGTGTGTCTCGTCAAGTATGGGGACTTAACAGTCTCACAGACCTTCAAGTGGCAGATACAACGTAAGTGGCAGTTTCCTGGGGAGTTTTCACTGTGTAGAATCCAAAAAGAAAATAACTCAGCCAGATAGATTTTAAGAATTGTGCGTATCGACTTTGATAGTATTTTTTTTTTTGCAGTAGTTTTAGACACGCAAATAAAATGATAAAGTGTTATTGTGACTTATTAAGGTCACTGTACAAGGTGGGACTGCAATGTTACTAGACTAATTTTATTTTCTTTAACAAACGTTCTAAAATTTACACACCCAAATAAGTTTTATCCACCGAGTGTAGTCATCTTAGGAAGTTACTGTAACAATATTGTTGTTATCCAAAGCACTAAACTTTGCCCTTCTTTGGAATTGCCCGCGGGGCTTTGGCGCTTTCCTTTTGGGACCCCCTCCCTATAGTCCCATGGTATCAAGTCATTGCTTTTTATGGGCAAATGTGTCTTTTAAGACGAACTCCTGATTCATTCAGAACCAAGTCTGGTAAAGAACGTAAATGACAATGCCTGAAAAAAAGAGGTCATTTCTGAGCAAAAATCGTGACCAAATACGTTACCCTTCAAGGAGAGAACTTATAGAATTTTCTTTCCCCAAGAGGTGAAATCATTTGAAAATATAAAATGGAAAAAGTTGGGCTTACATAAATTTACACATGTTAAACCCATAATGGGTTATTACAGAAGAACTCAGATACTCGAAATACCTGCCTAATTTGTATGGCTGATTATATGGGGGACCACCAGGCCTCTCCCACCCCGGGCCCTACTCCTAACAATATGTTTTGTGGGTGCATCATAAGAAACAATACGCTGTTTGATATACAATGGTATGTATAATGTGTAGTATGTCTTATGTCCTCTTGTCTTTACTTGTAGTAGAGGAGATATTTTAGATATTTTAGGTCTAGTAGTTCATTCTAATGAATGACTTACTCTAGATCTTTCCATATCAAGTGGATTCTTTATTTAGGTAATGAGATAAAATTTCCTGGGAAAATTAGTTCAAATATAAACCAAATTTTGACATGATTTTATTGATAGTCCAAGTGCATCTCTCTCAATTATCTTTTATGTATTCTAAAAAAATGTATTAAAATGAGATTTGAATCATATAGTTTATTAATTCAGCATTACTTTTTATTTTACTGATATATGATTATTTAACCAATTTTATATTATCGTAAGGTGGTGAATAGTATACAAATCAGTAATAGCAGCTTCAAACATATTTTATTTTGGACAGTATTTATATTTGGAATATGGGTATATATTCTAGGACAGGGGTTGGCAAAATGTTCAGAAAAGGGCCAGATAGTAAATATTTTAGTCTTTGTAGGTCATAGAATCTCTTGCAATAACTTAATCCTGCTGTTATACCATGAAAGCAGCCATAGACAAGCTAAATAAAATAAAAAAATTTTATTTTAAAAAATAGGTGGTAGGCCAGGTTTGGCTTACCTACTGTAGTTTGCTAATTTATAGAAAATAGAATGTAGCCCTTCAAATAAAAGGATGGAGCTATAATTTAAAGATGATTTAGGCTGCCCAGCTTTATCATCTTTTCCCTCGTATGCCTTCTCTCAATTCTTCCTTCAAGCTAAGGATGAGCAGAATCCCTTTTCAGTCTAATTCAAAACACTATTGCACTATTGCACTATTTGGTCTACATTCACAATGATTAATGGAGAGATGATTAAGTGTATGTGTTTATTCATTCCTTCACTCAATCTTTATTAAGTAGTTATCACATTCAAAGCGTCTTACCAGGTCCTCGTGTTGTCGCTATGGTCCAAGAGCTTTAGTATATAAATACTTCAAGTCTCATTAATTGAACTGCAGGCATCATTTAGAGTCAAAAGCAAATAATGCATTTGTGGGTGGTTGAGGGTTGACTGCATAAACAAACATAAATTAGGGGTATAGTTCATAGAAATGCTACAAATCAGTGTGAGTAAAGCTTTACTATATAAATGCCCACTCTAAAAAACCCTCAAATTTATTAATTAAACAGATTGGGTCTATGATTCTTTTAGCCTGGGCCTGCTGAATTTGTTAACTCTTGATGTCCTGGAGGCATATGTGTGTGTAGAAGAGGACCGAGTCCCACTCGTGGTGTCTAAGAAGCACTATGAGCAAATGTCCGCACATAACGATGCCCCTGGGATCCTGGGTCAGTCCTGTGTGGCGTTACCAGGTTCCTAACCGGCATCACAACAGAGCCGGTTGGCTGCTACTGGTTCCTCCTTCTTTCCCTCACACACACATCCTCTTTCTAGGTTAAGTGAGGCTTGAGGATGGATGGGCAGTGGCTTCTGAGAGGAAGTCAGGAGTGAGTCAGAACCTGTGAAACTTCTAGACTCCCAGGATAAAAGCAAGAACCTCTTTGTTATTGTGGGTGTCATTCTGGTCTGTAAAGATAACCCTGATAATCACTTGATGTTTCCACGCAATCTGGTGTTTTAAAGAGAAAGAAAAAACCAACTTTCTCTAGTCCCTAAGTGGTAGGTGCGCCATGATCAAATGTGCATTTTAGAGTGATTACTGTGGCAGAATGTTTAGAAATTATTAGAGCCCAGGAAACCAGAGGCAAAGAAACCAGTGTGGAGGCTACTGGGTGGGAGATGAGGAAAACTTGAACTAAGGCAGTTGCTGTAAGAGATTTGGGGAAAAGGAGTCAATTGCAGAGAGTTTCTGAATACAGAATAGAAAGTCCGTGGACGCCTACTGGGCAGTGAGCACAAAGACAAGCTTTTACTCTTGTTTGGGTAACTAAATGTGTTGCCATTCACTGAAATTGGAGAATATAGGTGGTAGTATGCTTTGGAAAGAATAGAGTGAGTTCAGTTTTAATCAAGTGGAGATGCTGGCATCCAACCATCTAGTTGGCAGCTGGAAAATAAAATCTGGAACTCAGAAATGAGGTCAGAAATATGATATACAGGTTTAAAATCAGATGATGTTCCAACCTTGGCTGTGGATGAGATCACTCAGGAGGACTGGGGCCAAGGAGAGGATAATGGGACCATAGACGGAACCACGGGGAACCACATATTGAGAGGGCAGGAAGAGGAAGGACAACCTATGAAGAAAACTGAGTCACAACAAACACAAAGAGAAGCATTTGGTGTCAAAAGAGTCCAAGGAGGAGAAGCTTTCAACTGGACCAAATGCTGATGAGAACTCCAATAAGCTAAAGACCAAAGTTTATCCACAAGGCTTGGTAACCAGAAAAATTTTAAAAACTAATAAGTTAGCAAATGTTCAATATTGATTGGTAAGCCATTCTAGAGAAATCAGAAGAGGATGAGCTGCTAATATTCCTTTTAATCTGTATCCCTGCCCTTTCTCCAGATGTTGTTGCTAACTACTCCTCAAAGGGGTTGAAGAATAAATGGTGTGGCCGCTGCTCCTGATCAGGAGGGATGCACAGCGGTGCCACATACAACTTTCCATTCCCCACCCACATCCTTCCTTGCGCCCCCATACAGCCCATAGCCAATTTGCAGAGCTCTCGTCCAGGAGGATCCCGCCTAATACCAGGCCATATGCACTCTTAGTTCATTGCTGGGCCTCTTCTATCCTTCCAGAAGCTCTAGGCTGGATGGTGAAAAATGTGTATCTGAAAATGAATGCAAAGCGACTCCTGTAGCTTTAGGCACCTACTGTGAGAGGTAGGTGTGAGTGTGTGTGTGTGTGTGTATGAGAGAGAGAGAGAGAGAGGTGTGTATGCTAAGAGAACACGCTAAGAGAAAGGAAGAAGCCATGACAGAGCTGGAGAATGAAAAATAAGATATATCCAGATCACAACATCAACTAATTAGTAGCAATACATAGTAATGTCAGCTATAAAAATGAAATACAAAGACAAGATAGCTTTTAAAGTATCTCCTGAGAATCTTTTTTCATGCCAGCTTAACTCAGTAAATGCAAAAGTTCACATTTTCTTTTTCACATTCAGTATCTGACACCTGGATATTAGTTGCCCATAAGTATGTGTCTGATCGAAGAGTTATACAAGAAAAATGCTAGCAGCTGTGTTTTGAAGGGCTGACCAGGCAAAGAAGTGAAAAGTGCTCTACAGTTGTGTCAATATACGGGGCATGGAATGGGTATCAGGCAATCGGAAACACATTAGAGCTGACAATATTCTTTTCCCTCTGCAGCCAAACTAGACGACTCTCCTACTAACCAGTCCCCGCTCCTGACCATTATCATCACGGTCTCACTCATTGGGACTTTTGTGATCGCTGCAGTCATATGGCAAAGACTCCAGGCCTGTAGTAAGTACTATCGTGCGATCATCACCATCTCAATTCCTGCAAGCTCAAACTCTATCAGTCTGGTTCAGCATCTCACTGAGGTTTTAGCCTAGTCTCTTCTCATTTTTGGAGCAAATCTATGGGAATTTTTGTGTCTCCTTTACTTGTCTTGGCAAGTTCTGTTTATTCACTGGACAGACATTTCTTGGGCACCTACTATGTGCCTGGCCCTCTACTAGGCACTGGAGATACAAAGATGAGAAATCACTGCCCTCAAGACACATTCTAGTTTAATCCTTTTATTTTTCCTCTAACTTGAGAGTATTTTCTTGGAGACACTGAGACTTGCTAACTAATTTGAAAACATTTCTTTCTTTCTTTTTTTTTTTGCTAAGGAAGATTAGCTTTAGGCTAACATCTGCTGCCAACCTTCCTCTTTTTGTATGTGAGCCACTGCCACAGTATGGCCACTGAGAGACCAGTGGTATAGGTCTGTACCCAGGAACCGAACCTGGGCCGCCAGAGCAGAGCACCCCAAACTTAACCACTAGACCACTGAGGCTGGCCCTAATTTGAAAAGATTTATGATGCAAACTGATATTCTAATTTTTGACTTAGAATTGGAGGAAAGGCAGAATGGTAAGATTTGGGGGTCAGGAATAATTTTTTTGGAGGAGGGTAAGATGCACTAATGAAGTTATGAAACTACACGGCCACAGGTGATTTGACCAATTCTCAATTCTTCAGAATACATGTTTGGAAGGAGTGGTTGAGGAAAGAAGAGATATCTAGGATATTTGTTCCTAGGAATTTAAATTTTTGGCCTTACACATATGCTACCCTCAATCTCTGTAATTAAATGAAGAGGAACTGCTAGTCCGGAGCGAAGGCCATAGTCACCAGGAAGGAACATCAACCTTTCTTGGAGTAGAAATCATGTACAATGAGCAAAGAAAATGGGAAGACCAACATCTGCTGATTTTCCCAACATTCAGCACAAAAAACAGTCCAAGCTCAGGGAAGTCACTAGAGATTCTTTGCCCTGAACAACTCACCCCACAGGTAGGATGAAGAGGTCTGGTGGGATCAAGGATGTTTCTAATACAGACTGTCGAGCCTTACCCCTGTAGTTCAGGGTTTTTCATTCTTAGTACTATTGACATTTGGGGCCAAATAATTCTCTGTTTTAGGGTGCTGTTCTGTGCATTGTAGCATTGTTAGCAGCATCCCTGGCCTCTACTCGCTGTATGACAATAGCACCCTTGCCCCAGCCGTGACAACTGAAAATGTCTCCAATCACTGCAAATGTCCCCTGGGGCGGTGGGTGGGGGTGGTGGACAGGACTCACCCCCAGGTTGAGAACCACAGCTCTAGTTCTAAGCCAGTCTGAAGGCTTGCTGAAATATGTGGGCACAATTTAAGGGAAACTTATCTAAATTGTTATTGTTTGTGCTTATCTTCAAGGACCTGCTCCAAGAAGGAGGGAGAGGAGTAACGAGGGTAACATGGAAATGGAATGGCTCTCCTCTAACTCCAGAGGATCTGCAAAAGCATCAGGCTGAGTGGAACACCTGGAGGTAGCTGCCTTTAGCTCTTCTCTACCAATGTGGGGTAGATGAGATCTTGTGGATCACGAGGCACAGTGTTGCTTTCCTCTCAGTACCAAATTTAAGAGCTTTTACCTACTATGCCACTTCTTCAAAAACCTCATTCAGATTGCTCTAATGATTGGTATCTCTCTCCTTTCTCCCCACATACAATTTGCTTACTATAACCTCTTCCTTTGCTGTGCCATTCTGCCATCTTGAAACGTTCCCCTCTTGTCCGTCAATTCAGTGTCTTTCACTATCTATAAAACACTACCTTACTTTTAAGTTCATCTTGAAGTACTATTCCTGGGCTACCTCCTTATTCTGACCATTCCTTTTTCCCCAGATCCCTCAGTACTCATGGACATGGATTGGGATCACTTATGGGTCTCTCTGTACTCACTCAGGAACATTCTCATTGGTCTCTCGGCCAGTTACTAATAGTCACACTACCTATCCAATCACAGAGCCAAATTATTTCATAAAGAATTGCTTCTCCTTGTCATTTTCCCACTCAAAAACTCAGAAGAGACCCCAGTGCCTACAGAAAAACCTTCAAAACTTTTAGCTTTCCACAGTCTAGGTGATCACTTTAGTCTAAACATCCTCAGTTCTTTGCAATTGTTCTTCACATGGCAGTTTCCAGAAGGTTCAAGTGAACACACTAGATGTCAGTAAATGGTGTCCAAGACTTTAGATTTGACCTGACTGATTCTACGTACAATGGGATAAGTACTGTCTGGGGTCTGGAATGTTCTTTCTGTTAAGGGAGCCTAACACAGCATCAGCTTTTGTGAGTCACATGGTTAACTTATATCAATTTTGTGTTATCCTAAAACTCCCACTTCTTTTCATGTAAGAGAAACATTGGAACATTGGAATCCCAGAGACTGCTATCAGGTCCAGTGTGGTTTACAGCCTCCACAAGCAGCTCAGTTTTGACTTATAAAAGTCAGGGTGACACCAGCATGAGAAATGAGAGTCTGCAGAGTTACCTTTAAAAATAAAATGAAATGTAACACCTGAGACTTATATAACAGGCTATGTTTTACAAAAGTATCATTTCATTTTAGTCTTTTAAAAAATTTCTATGAGCAAGATCTTTCTATCTCTATTTTATGGGAGATAAACTCGAGGCTCCCAGAATGAGTGATTTCCCTAAGGCCAGACAGATAAGGAGCAAAATCAGGACTCAAACTGGACATCAGCTCAGGTCCCTCTCAGACACCAGAGCAGCCTACACATATTTTCCCCACAGCAGGCCCAATTTCCTTCCTGTTTTCTTTTCCTTTCAACGTCTTGCTCACTCTTCAGGATGCCTTTTCTGAGATGTCCCCCTCAGTTCTGCAATTACGTAGAATTTCCTGGACTTTCGTTCGATCTTAGAAGTTGTCTGCTCAGTTGGCTGAAACTTCATAATGAAGCCATGACTCCAGTCTTCTACATGAAGCCGTCTGTGGCCATCTTGTCCAGTTCAAACATTTCTGCCTCTGAAGTGCTACAGCAATGCTCTCTCCAGCACATCACATTCCACCCTGGGTTCATGTGTCATGTCTTATATTTGTTACCAATTGTGGGTTTACTGAGAAGAGCAGCCATGCCTGACACATCTTTGTTGGCCCCAGATATAGAAGAGTGTCTTGATCAATAATGTTTGGTTGTTTGGTCATAGCTGGTGCTTAATATTTGCCTGGTATTTCATGTAGTAAAGTGTCAGGCTTGTCCTCAATTCTCTCGAAATTTAGACTTCCCTTTATATTCTTTAGCCATCAAGATTAATAACTACAATGTTACCTCAAGTTGGGAATGTGCTTGTGATAAAAAATTTTAAATTTAAAAATGCTTTCCTCAGATCCAACATCCATCTGAGATTCTTCTTCTTGGAACTTCGTCAAATGGCCAGGATCATCCCACCTTGCCCTTCATGTATCTGTTCTCTAGAAGCCTCTTCACTTCAGTGGATTTGCAGAAAGTGACTAGAGGAATATGCTGGGCACAGAAGTAGCTCTGGTGACCTTGATCAAGGAATTTGGAAACAGAATTCTTTAGACCTGGAAGAGACATTAGAGAATACTAGTCTCATTAATGATAAGGATATCAAGGCCCTGGAAGGTGACCTGCATTGTAAAGGCCAAAGTCAGTACCCAGATTTCCTGGCTCTGGTGCTTTTTTTCCTCCATCAGTCTAGCCCTGTACTATTAACTGGGGTACATATGTGTATATATACACATCAGTCAAAGTGCTTCTGGAAACAGAATTTTCCAACATCAGGTCAACTTCAGATACTTGATCTGATGCAATACGGGAGAAAGATTTTATGTTGTTGTTATGTTTTGTTTATGTTGTTGAAAGCAATCCAATGTTACTGTGTGGCAAGTATGTTGGAATGTATACCTATATGAAGATAATGGAACTATTATTGGTGTTTAGCCAGTATTTCAGTTTTCATTGTGGTCTCTGTTGCTCTCCCAACTTCTCCATCAGGTTCAGGAGAAAGTAGAACTATGTGAGACTCATTTCCTCTGACATGTGAGACAAACGACTCACACACCTCAAAGCAGTAGGCAGGTTGGAGAGAGAGAGTTTGGTTTAAATAGTCACATTCTACTGGTTCATATTGGACTGATAATCTCCCTAAGTGGTTTTATGCTAGTTTAACCTTATTTGTAAAACATTTATGAGAAAGTTCTCATTTAAGATAAGATAGATTTTTATTGTGTAGGTACTAAAGAGTAAGCTGTCTTCAGAAGAAACTGATTGAGGTAATGAAAACAGCATTCTGTAGGGCTTCCTTAGATCCCTAATGTGGCTTTTCTTCCTTGGTACTTCTGGATCCTTCTGACATTAGCAGAGAATTGAAAACAAAGAAGTGACCCACTGCTGTTTCTCTGTTACTTACTCTTTCTCTGAAACTTCCTTCCACACTCACTGGCCCAGGAGTGGACGTAAGGTAAGCTGGGGTGATCAGACATTCTCATCTGAAAATTTGGAGTTGGACAGCAAAAGTTGACCAAGTTTCTCCAATGTGGCTGGATTTAAAACATCTAATTTTGGTAGCTATAAAAGGACCAGATTATGCTATATAGTCTAAGAACAGAAGTACACTTTTAAATGGTGTACCAGAACAAAATCACTGAAAATAAAGGTAGCAGACTGACAAGAACTTAAAGCAAAGAAACAAACAACAAAAAACACAGGAATTACTGCATTTAGTTAAGATTTATAATCCTCAGACATGATCAAAAGGAGACTTCAAGAAGTAATTAGCCACAAAATAGGGTAAACCTAACAGACAGCTTATTTATACTTTACATAAGTATATTAAGTTATTGCTTATTACATTTAATAAATGTGTCAGCACTGTTTTTTCAAAGAATTTTATTTTACTTTTATTGTTCTGATATTTGTGTGATATGAATAAAATTATTTTTAAAACGAACTATCTAATTTTATAACTTCTAGTTGAAGGATTTAATCTATATGTGGTTGTGAATAAAACAATAAACAGACTGTCAATTTGTCAGCAATTTATGAATGCGATAATTAAGAAAAACACACTTTATGCAGTGTGGTAATAACATGTAAATCATGGCGAAAATATATTGGTGCAGAGGTCTTATATCCTTGTAAGTAATATTTGTTGTTATCTAACGCCTGTGTGCCAGGGCACTGTGCTGCGCTTTACGTGCATCGTTTCATTAAATGCCCATTCTGAGGTAGATACTATTTCATTTGACAGATGAGAAAACTGAGTCTTAAAGTAAAGTGGCTTTGCTGTGGGTCATGTGGCTGCAAAGCCACATGGCCAGGATTTTAAGCCAGAGGTCTGCCTCCAGAGCCCATGGTTTTAGCCACTACACTACATGGCTTCACAAACCTTGCTCCTGTGGACAACAGTATTTTACAGTAGGAGCTAAGAGGTCTAATACAAAAACAAATCACTAGCAGTCATCGTCGTCATCCCATGTCGTTTCTGTCCCCCCCCGCCCCCGCCGCCCCCATCACAATCTTCAGCACAGCTTCCTTCTTAGGCAGTAAACTCCTGCAGTGTAGAAACTGTGTATCTATTCTAAGTAACTCTTCATACTACAGCGGAGATGCTTTGTCAGCAATACTGAGACAGGAAACAAAGCTGGGCTGCTTCTATAATCTTGCTTATCTACTTCCTTTTTGTTACATTTATATTTTACTTCAGATGGCGTGGGAATCATCTTTGATTTTTATTAAAACAAAACCAAACACTATTACACACTGAGGCCCATGCTGTTTCTAGGACCCCAGGGCACAAGAGTTTCACAGACTATTTCCCTTACCTGGTTCTTTCCTCCCCTCCTACGGGCTCCTAGAGTACCCTGTTAAAGGGCTACAAGAAAAAGAAAGAACCTGTAGAATTCAACTTTAATCTTTTGGGAAATTCTTAATTTCCTGTTGTAAAATCCAGGGAAAACAAATATATATTGATCAATCAATATAGATATAACGTCAAATATATAAACCAATCAATATAGATGTAAGTATGTATTTCAATTTAAGGATTAGTAAAGTTAGAGTACAACAGCCCAATTCTTGGTTAAAAAAAAAAAAAAAAGATAAGAGCAAGTCCCTGCCAGCACAGGTGCCAGCCCTTACATCTGTCAGCAGGCTGACCAAAGAGGAGTCCGACCACTGGCATTCAATGAACATGGCAACACAGCTCCCTTCAACTCTCCAAGGAGTTTCAAGTCAAGGAGGTTTTCAGTCCTTGTCTTGTTTATCTGTTGATGGAGGGTTTCTAGGAAGATTTAGCAGTGCTTCAATTTTCTCAGCATCATCCTTCGATTGATTTTTCTGTAAGCTGCTTTCAATTTCTTCAGGGAGGAGCTCAGTAAATTGTAGTCTGGCTTTCCTGTAATCACAGAATGAAAAGGATATATCAAGTATTGCTCCATTTCTTTAGTTCTTTGGTTTTTAAAAAAGATAGTATTTGTGTTATTCTCCCTGCAAGTTATGAGCAAACAGTGCTCCTTGCACTTCAGAGACAATTACTTCCTTCTCTCTCCTAACCTGTTCCAGTCACAAGCCAACTAAGATTCTCATGTGACCAAAATGGACACCGCCCTGGCAGCAGCTCTGAGTCAAAAGATATTCCCGAGTTCTCGCAGGGGGGACATGCAGTTGCTGAAGCAGCCTGAGCTAAGGTGTGAACCCCACAACTTAGCCGTCCTCTTGCCCTCAGGGCTGGGCAGATGTGACCCCCGCCACTCTGTTAAACCCTCTGTTAGAAGACCTTGTAGGAAACGCACAAAGGCTATGACCATGGTAACCTTGTTACAGAAAAGTCAGGCAGGACCACACTATAGAGGCATATTCACCAAGAGTGAAAATCTGATTTCCAAATAACGGATCAGTTCTTTTTCTAAATCAAATATTAGTGTCTTCCTTTCTTTGTATGATTAACAGGGTCGCCCATGACTTTCTTCTCAGGTCTTTCTGAGCAGATTGGACCATTTCTTCTCCATATCTCTACAGCCAGTTTTCTACAATTTCTGCTCACTAAGGCAATTTTTTAGACTCCCACTTTGTTTGATTTCCCTATGGTTATTTTCAAGCAAAGAAGCAGACATATAAAAGGTTCTTAACTATTTATTAAATTAACTCTCCTCAAAAATATCACATATATTCCATATAGATAACCTATACATTTTTGACACTACTTCCTCTGCCAGTGTTCTTTCAGTACTATAATTCAAGTTATTGTTTTTACCCATTATTGAGGTTTTCCATCTCTAAATAACTGACAACTTCTCTAGTTATTTTTTCTAGTTTCCTTTTTTTGGGGAATACAATTATTATTATTTATATTTTTCCAAATGTTAATTCTTCTATGTATCAGATTCAAATAACCAGTATACTTCCTTACCTTTCTAACTCCTTTCTCAAAGCTTCCTTTTTAAAAAAGAATTCTTTTATGACACCTAAAGAACTAGAATAAGCTAATGCTTTCATGCTTTTACTTCTTCATAATATCAAATTTTATGCTGGCATTCAGAATTTTAGGTGCTGTACCCTGGAACCTAGTCAATTGCATATCTCACCTACCCTCTTACTATGGAGAGGAGGAAGGAATGAAACAAACATATACTGAGCATTGTGATATGATTCTGCCCTTAGAGCAGCTAAGAAAACTGAGGGCTTGAAGTTAAGGAAAATATCTAAGGTCACGGAACTAATTAATAGTCTAGCTGGGATTTAAGCTTTGTTTTCATAGTTTCATTGGCTCCAAAAACAATGCTTTTTCTTCTATAGCACCTAAGTCTTTGGAAAACAGATCTATAGATACCAAGAATTTCTGTGTGTGTGTGTGTGTTTGGCATAAATAGAAGTTTCAAGTAAAAACAGAAGAAAAAAAAAAGACTGCTTCTGTATTCAACTACCAAAGCAGTAGCAACAGATGTCATCTTAGTGCCCAGGAAGCTGAACCATGAGAATCATTTGTACAAGGACTGCCAGATGGCAGCCTGTCATGTTGATCTTACAAAGAATCAGCACGAAGTCAGCTATCAGTGTGATAACTGTACCCCAGGGAATGACTAGATGGAATAAGTGAAAGCTTTCATCCTCCTCAGTGGCATCCAGTCCATGAACTCTATCTACATAATTCCTGTGTGTTCACAGCAAGAAGTAGAATCTTTGAATGTAGAGACTTAACATGCTCTCTGTTGTTCATAGATGTATGTGCAAACGGAGTATCAGCTTTTAAATAAAGCCTAGCAAAGCTCACTCACTGCTGTGCATTTCCTTTAGGTAATTCCTATATAGTCAAGAATATGAGAAAAGCAAAAAATATGCAACCGAATGAGATTTACATCTTAGCTTTTTAAAAACATGTATCTAAGGAAAGAACCTCATCAGATTAAAAATAAAATTAGTGTCTTTCATTTTTCCATTCTCCTTAATTAAAAAGATTAAAAGACCAGGTACGGTACAAGTTGAGGGACTCAGTACAAAGGAACTTTTCTTTGAATTGAGTGGCAGCTTAGAACACTCTCTAAGGCCTGCACTAGGAAAGTCAGACATGCTCATCATCACAGGCTCCTTACCACTCTTCCACTTTCAGCTCATGGAGTGCTTTCCGATCCTTCTGTTTTCTCTCCTGAACGGTCTCACCATAGTACTTCTGCAGTGCCATCATCAGACTTCCTACAGGAGTGCTGCGGAGGAAACAGAGGGAAAGCTTAGGAAGAAAGAACCCTGAGACACGCAACATGTAAGTGTCTCTTCTAAGGCTGAGCACCACCAGCTGAGCGCGTGTTCACTGATGGGTCCAGACACACAGGACAGTTAAAGCGTCCTTGTTGAATGAAGAAGAAAACAGGAAGGCAATTTCCTTTCTGGTCTGAACAACAGACAAAAACAATCACTGCAACTTCCTAAAATTACCTGGTATAAAAACAACGGGTCTATAAATTGGCTCTGTGTTTTTTTTATCATGAATGATAAATAAACTGGGAAGATATATATTTATGAAGTCCTAGAAGTAGCTTTATGCTGAAGGCTTCTCAGAAATCAAATTAGTACCAGCAATGGTACCAGATCACCCAGGGGGCAGGAACTGTGGAGGGTGTTTTTGGTTCGGGGAAGGATGCTACTGGCTTTTGGGGGTGGACCCACCAAAACATCCTAAAATGCAAAAGGCTGGCACAACAGTCTCACCTACAATGCCAATAGTTACACACTGAGAAACTGATTTAGATAATAATTACTACAGTGATGAAGAGTGTTTGATTCTTGCATCCTCAAAGAGAAGGAGTTTTTGACTCTGAAATAACTTAAATCCCCTCTGGCTACAACTTAAGTAACTTCATTTTAAAAATTATGTTTGCTAAGTGGAAATGTCCATCAATAGATGAGTAGATAGAGAAAATGTAGTATAAACAATGGAACATTGTGCAGCCTTAAGAAAGCAGATCCTGTCTCACGCTACAACATGAATGAATCTCAAGGACATTACGCTAAACAAAGTAAGCCAGTTACAAAAAGACAAATATTATATGATTCCACTCACATGAAGTATCTAAAGTAGTCACAATCATACAAACAGCAACCAGAAAGGTGACTGCCAAAGGCTTGGGGGGGAAGGGCAAGAATTAGTGTTTAACAAGAACACAGTTTCAGTTTTATTAGATGAGAAAGTTCTAGAGAGCTATTGCACAACAACATGAATATGCTAAACCGTACATTTAAAAATGGTTAAGATGGCAAACTTTGTTATGTGTTTTTTACCACAATGTAAAAAAATATTTTTGCTGCTAACTTCAACAATTTTCTCCTTCAAATAAAGCTGGTATATAAATAATAAAACAAAAATAATGTCAGCAATGGACTATGACATGCTGAATTTCTTTTTAAAAGTTTAATTAAAAAAAAGAATCCATAGTCTACAGTATTAACTCCTCCTGGAAAGAGGGTAGAAAAAGGGAGTGGGTAGATGGAGGGGAAGGGAGAACTCTTCTAGTCAGGTGAATTCCTGATAATAAATATAGAAGAAATGATACACTAGCCAATCAACGTTTTACAACCAGCTTTGTAATAACTGATTACAGCATGGATCATCAGGGGATCATTAAAACCACAAAAAAAAAGACAGCTGGAGAGCAGACTATTCACAGTCTCAGCCCACAGATTACTTATTAATCACAAGGGACAAAGATACCTTTGTAGTGGACAAATTTAGTCGATACCAAATATGGTAGGGAGCATTCTAAAATGACTCTGCAAACTTTCCTGCCCTAATCCCTCGACTATGAATATGATGAGCTATTATGCTCCTGATTATATCATGTTACATGGCAAAGCAGATTTTACAGATGTGACTAAGGTTTCTAATCAGTTGAATTGGAGTCAATCACAAAGGAGATTATCTGGGCGAACCCTTTAAAAGCAGAGAGTTTTCTCTGGCTGGTGGCAGAGTGACTGAGAGATTCAAAGTATGAAAAGGATTCAACACACTGGTTGCTGGTTTGACCCTGGGTGGGGGCCGGCGGGGGGGGGGGGGGGCGGTTGGGGCAAGGCACTGTGAGAAAGAAATGTGGATGCCTCCAGTCACAGAGCAATGCCTGGCTCACAGTGAGCCAGGACACAGGGACTTCAGACCTACAGCCAGAAGGATTCTGTCAACGACCTGAACGGTTTGGAAAACATTCTTTCCCAGAGCCTCCAGAGAAGAGCCTGCCTGGCCAACACCCTGATTTTTTTGGCTTTGTGAAACCCTGAGCAGAGAACCCATCCGAGCCTACCGGTCTCCTGACCTACAGAACAGTGATAGAATAAATGGGTGGGGTTTCAAGGTGCCAAGTTTGTGGTAATATGCTACACAGCAAGAAAAAACTGCACCAAATAATGAAAGTTAACATCACTTATAAACGGTGACATAATATGTTTCTTGATGTGATACACTGAGAAGGACACAACTTCACCTATGCTGTATTCCCAATGAAAACATTTAACCTAAATTGAATCATGAGGTGATAATCAAATAAAACCGAGAAATATTTGGGGGGAAAAGGCAGTGGAACTGTTCTAGTTTAAAGGACTCTAAAAGAGACATGACAACTAAATACAATATACAACTGGATCCTGGGTTAAAAAAAAAAATATATATATATATACATATGGCATTACCGTAATAATTGAGGAATTCTGAATATGGACCCTATCTTAGACAGCTGTATTGGAGCAACGCTAAATTAGTTCCTGCGACCACTGCACTGTGCTATCACTGCAGCGTGTTCTTCATCCTCGGGATACACACTGATATATTCAGGGGTGAAGAATTATGAGGTCTCAAATGCTTTAACCAGGAAGGAAAAAGAAACACACACACATCCTACACATATACAGAGAGAGAGAAAACAAATATGGCAAATACTAACAAGGTGAGTCCAAGCAAAGGGTATAGAGGTATTCAATGCACTAATTTATTCAACTTTTCTGTGGGTTTGAAATTTCTCAAAGTAAAAAGTTGGAGAAGAAAATTTTAAAAATTTATTAAACTAAACAAACGAAATATAAACAAAATTTTTTTATAGAACGTGCTTTTAACTGTTTCTCATTCCTTGTTCCTGCTCCTTATATATAGCTCCTTTGTTCAAACTACAAATAGTTTCAGGTATTAGTGATATTTAAACAGTTTTTACCCAGTGCAAACAAAGTAAAATCAATAACTGAGGTAGAATTAGAATTGGACAGTCAAAGCTACTGCCAATACAAGACTAGAGACATTTGACAGGCTCTAAGGATTACATTTGCTCTCTAAAACTTCACTGATTTTTTTTCTTTTTTAAAGATTGGCACCTGAGCTAACATCTGTTGCCAATCTTTTTTTTTCTTCTTTCTTCTTCTTCTCCTCAAAGCCCCCCAGTACATAGTTGTATATTCTAGCTGTAGGTCTCTCTGGTTGTACTGTGTGGGACACCGCCTCAGCATGGTCTGAGCGGTGCCATGTCTGTGCCCAGGATCCGAACTGGCAAAACCCTGGGCCGCTGAAGCGGAGAGTGTGAACTTAACCCTTCGGCCATGGGGCGGCCCCTAAATTTGCTCTCTAGATGTGAATGAGATTTTTAAGAGGCAAGCCATTAATGAAAGTTGTGTTCATTTAGAATCAAACCACTGTAACACTTACCCTAGCAAGGCTCCAATTATGCCACCAGCCACCAGGCCACGCAGGCCTAAGTTTATTCTAAAAAGACTTCCTGTGACAGCTATTTAAAAACAAACAGAAAAGGCATTATTCTCATCTTTAAACACCTGAATTCCATTTTTTAATTTTCCTTCCACGAAAAGGACATAAACCCCTAAATAAGCTTTCTGAAACGAACATTAACATACCACCACAACCTAGATTTCCGGAATCTAAAATGCCAATACAGCTAGTTTCTCTTCCCCTTTGCAGGGTCAAAGCAAGAAACGCTCCCTTTACAAACCATTTCCTCCCTCTGGTCTATGGATCCAACCTCTTCTCATTCTGCTCGTTTTTTCCCACCTCTCCTTAAATATCTGTAATTTCTTCACTTCCTCTTTTTTCATTTCTTCCTTCTTCAAGGAAAGCTTTCTTCAAATAAACAACAAAACCCCCTGCAGCTTATGCCTTCCCCCAGCCTCACCCTTTCTGTCCTCCTCCACTTCACCTCTCAGGCAGGACTGCAAGCGGACATTTGGCCTACAACGCCACCTAGTGGCCAATGCCTGGGTCCTCCTCCTTCCCACTGGGATCGCACCTCGATGATGCCCATTCATTTTCCTTTTATACTATGCACAACACAACTAATGCCATCTCAGGTGGTAAAATTTTTTAAAAATAACATTTGAGTTTATATTTCTTATGTAAGTACTATATATTCATTTTTTAAGTTTTCTAAATTTTTAAATGAACAAAAATCACCTATAATTCCATTACCCAAAGACAGTAATAAATTTGGTCCTTTTTTCCTAGTCTTCTTTTCCAAACAAAATATTTTTTAAAAACAAAATATTTTTTTAAAACATATTAGAATAGCCAAAATCTTGAACACTGACAACACCAAACACTGGCAAGAATGTGGAGCAAAAGAAACTCTCCTTCACTGCTTGTGGGAATGAAAAATGGTACAGATATTTTGGAAGACAGTTTGGTGGTGTCTTACGAACCTAAACTCACTCTTACCATATGATGCAGCAATCACACTCCTTGGTATTTACGTAAAGGAGCTGAAAACTTATGTCCACACAAAAACCTAAACACAGATGTTTACTGCAGCTTTGTTCATAATTGTCAAAACTTGGAAGCAAACAATACATCCTTCAGCAGATGACGGATAAAGCATGGTACTTCCAGACAATAGAATATTATTCAGTGCTAAAAAGAAACGAGCCAGCCCTGGAGGTTTAGTGGTTAAGATGTGGCACTCTCACAGCAGTGGCCAGGGTTTGTTTTCCGGTCAGGGAACCACACCACCCATCTGTTGGTCGTCATTTGTGGTGGCTGAGTGTTGCTGTGATGCTTAGCTTTTTCTTGTAAGCTAACTTTGAATTCCTTGGATAAATTCCACTTGGTCATGGTATACAATCCTTATTTGTTGCTGGACTTGGTTTATTAATATTTTGTTAAGGATTTTTGTGTATGTACCCTTGAAATATAGTCCATCCATAGTTTTCTTTGCTCTCTTCCTCTGGCTTTGGTATCAGGATAATACTGGGCTACCAGAAGGAGTTGGGAAGTGTTCCCTCTTCCTCTATTTTATGGAAGAGTTAGTGAAAGAAACTTACCAAGTAGCCAGGGAAGCCATCTGGTCCCAGGTTTTTCTTTGCCAAAAGATTTGTTTTTTTGGTGAGGAAGACTGGCCCTGAGCTAATGTCCATTGCCAATCTTCCTCTTTTTGCTTGAGGAAGGTTGTCCCTGAGTTAACATCTGTGCCAATCTTCCTCTAGTTTGTATATGGGACACTGCCACAGCATGGCTTGATGAGCAATGTGTAGGTTCATGCCCGGGATCTGAACCCACAAACCCCAGGCCACCGAAGTGGAGTGTGTAAACTTAACCACTGTGCCACTGGGCTGGCCACAAAAGATTTTTAATAATTTAGTTTATTAACTTGTTATACGGCTACTTAAACTTTCTATTTCTTCTTGAGTAAATTTTGGAATTCTGTCCTTTTTTTTTCTTATTGGTTGGTCTTGCTAAAAAATCATCTACTTTGTTGATCTTTTAAAAGAACCAACTTTTGGGGCTGGCCCCATGGTGTAGTAGTTAAGTTGACGCACTCTGCTTTGGCAGCCTAGAGTTTGCCGATTTGGATCCCAGGCACAGACCTAGCACCACTCGTCAAGCCATGCTGTGGCAGGTGTCCCACATATAAAGTAGAGTAAGATGGGCACAGATGTTAGCTCACAGCCAATCTTCCCCAACAAAAAAAGAGGACTGGCGGCATATATTAGCTCAGGGCTAATCTTCCTCAAAAAACAAAACAAAACAAAAATAAAAGAATCAACTTTTTGTTTCATTAATTTTCTCTATTGTTTTTCTTTAAATTTCATTGAGTTTCACTCTAATTCTATTATTTCCTTCTATCTGCTTACTTTAGGTTTATTTTGCACTTCACCTTCTAGTTTTTAAAGGTGAAAGAAGTTTAGATTATTCATTTGAGATCTTTGTTCTTTTACTTACTTTTTCTTTTTCTTACTGTTTACATACAAATTTCCCTCTAAGTACTAATTTGGCTGATCTCATAAATTTTGATATAATGTGCTTTTATTTTCATTCAACTCAAAATAGTTCTAATTCACCTCTTTGGCCTATGGATTCTTTATAAATGTGTTGTTTAATTTCCAAATATTTGTGGATTTCCCCAAATTCTTCTTTTAAATTCCACTGTGGTCAGAGAACATACTTTGTATGATTTCAATCCTTTTAAATTTATTGAGACTAGTTTTACAGGCTTGCATATGGTTTAGCCTGTAGAATGTCTTACATGCACATGAAAAGAATGTATACTCTGCTTTTGTTGGGTGGAGAGCTCTAGAGATGTTAGTTAGGTCGCATAGGTTGATAATGTTGTTCGAGTCTTCTACGTCCTTGTTAATTTTCCCTATAGGTGTTCTATCCATTATTAAAAGTAGGTATTAAAGTCTCCAACCACTATTATTGAGTTGTCTATCTATCCTCTCAATTCAAACTGTTTGCTTCATGTATTTGGAGCTCTGGTGTTCGATGCATATATGTTTATAAATGTTATATCTTCTTGATGGATTGGCCTTTTAACCTTATAAAATGTCCTTCTTTGACTGTAGCACTTTTGTCTTAAAGTCATTATTATTTTTTTTTGAGGAAGATTGTCCCTGAGCTAACACCTGTGCCAATCTTCCTCTATTTTGTATGTGGGATGCCCAGCATGGCTTGATGAGTCATGTGTAGGTCCACGCCTGGGATCTAAACCCGTGAACCCCAGGCTGCTGAAGCAGAGAGCACAAACCTAACCACTACGCTACTGGGCTGGCCCCCTCAGTCTATTTGTCTGATACTCATATAGCCATTTGAAGTCTTTTTCTTACTGTTTGCATAGTATTATCTTTTCCATCTTTTTACTTCCAACATTTTTGTTTCTTTGAACTTAAAGTATATCTCTTGTAGATAGCATATAGTTGGATCTTTTTTTAACACAGTTGGACAATCTCTGCCTATTGACTTGAGCGCTTAATCCATTCATATTTAATGTTATTATGATATGGGTGGATTTAGGTTGACATTTTGCTATTCGTTTTCTATATATCTCACTTAGTTCCTTTTTGACCTTGTTACTACTTTTAAAAGTTACTTTCTTATTACTCGCTTTAGTGATTACATTATGCATCTTCACTTATCACATTCTACTGCAGATCAGTACTAATTTTATTCCACTAAAATGTAGAAACCTTGTTCCAATACAGCTCCACTCCTCTCCAATCTTTATGCTACTACTGTCATTTATGTTACGTATATATGTTAAAAAAACAAGAATATGACTATTATTTTATACAACCATACATATTTTAAAGAAGTTAAGGGGGAAAACAGTTAAGAAAAGAAAGAAGAAACAATAAATGTACAAGGTCTTTTATATTAACCTATATATTTACCATTCCTACTAATTTTCATTTCTTCCTGTAGAGTCAAGCTACTATTTAGTATCATTTGCTTGCTCCACCATACCTCTATTCCTTCCCTCTGTTTTGTGCTTTTAATGTTATATGTAGCTTTAGTTATATGCCCAACACTTCAATTTTCTTATTTTATGTAACTGTCTTTTAGATCATTAAGAGAAGAAAATATTTATACTGGTTTTAATAATGACTTACATAATTATCTTTATCAATGCTCTTTAATTCTTCATGTAGATTCAAGTTACCATCTGGGATCACTTCCTTTCAGCCTGAAGAACTTCCTTTAGTATTTTTGTAAGGCAGGTCTGCTAGCAACAAATCCTCTTTATTTGCCAATGTCTTTACTTTTGCCTTCAAATCTGAAGGAAGGTTTAGTAGATATAGAATTCTTGATTGACAGCTTATTCTTTTTAGCACTTTGAACGTCATTCTACTGCCTTCTGGCTTCCATCATTCTGATGAGAAGTCAGCTGTGAACTTATTAGGTGTTCCTTGTATGAGTTGTTTTTTTCTTGCTGCTTTCAAGATTTCTCTTTGTCTTTCAACAATGTAGCTATTATATGTCTAGGTGTGAACCTCTTCATGTTGTTGTTCTTGGAGTTTTTTGAGCTTCTTGGATGTGTGGATTGTTTTTCATCAAATGTGGGAAGTTTTTGGCCATTATTTCTTAAAATATTTTTTCTGCCCCTTTCTCTTTCCTCTCCATCCAGTAGTCCCATCATACATATGTTGCTATGCTTAATGGTGTCCCACAGATCTCTGAGGCTCTGTTCATTTTTCTTAACTTTTAATATTCTGTCCTTCACAAGAGACAATCTTACTGACGTATCTTCAAGTTCATTGATTCTCTCTCAAATCTGCTTTGGAGCTCCTCACGTCCAGTGAATTTTTAATTTCCATTATTATATTTATCGACTCAAATTTTAATTTGATTCTTTTTTATAATGTCTATTTATACTGATATTTTCTACTTGATGAGTCATTGTCATCATGCTTTAACTCTTTAAAAATGGTTTGAAATCTTTGTCTGCCATGTCCAGCAGAATGGGCCTTGTCAGAGACATTCCAAATGATTGCTTTCTGTATCCCATCTTGTGATTTTTTGTTGTTGTTGCAAACTGGACATTTTAGGTAATAAATTATAGCAACTCTGGAATTAGAACACCCCTACCCAGGATCATGGATGTGGTCCTCTGTTTCTGCAGTGACTTGCCTAGACCAATTTTGTGGAGTCTTTTTTTCTGTAGAGTGTAGCCACTGATGTCTCTGCTCAGTTTTTATTTTTATGTCTGGCTTCGCAGGAATCACATCAGCTTAGGAGTCAGCCAATGATCTGTC
This sequence comes from Equus przewalskii, assembly GCF_037783145.1. NCBI lineage: Eukaryota > Metazoa > Chordata > Mammalia > Perissodactyla > Equidae > Equus > Equus przewalskii. The sequence continues at coordinate 41,011,109 of NC_091848.1, forward strand.
AGTGGCTCTGCTTAATCCAGTAAGGCTTCCACCCTCTGCCAATGGATCTGTTTGTGGCTTGAGGAATGCATTCAAAGTTTAAGCAGTTTATAACTCTTTTCTGGCTTTTACTTTCTGTGTTCATAAGGCCTCACAATTAACCAATAATAAGTAGCTTGCTAGGGCCTTCACCAGTCTTTCCTAAGTGTGCATACTTATACAAGCAGGCCACTTTCCAGAGTTCTGGGGACAAGTAGGATCTTGTTAAAGCCCTCTTTGGCTGTCTTGGTCCCTGAATATCCCTGTTAAGATTCTGCCTCATCTGCCAGTCTGTTGCTTGCCCCAAATGGTATCAAAATCCCAGGTTAGCTGTGTGATATTGTCCTTCCCTGACTGTTTGAAATTGTTTTCAGCAACATCCCTAGACATGGAAGTTTCTGTGTTCTGTTCCAAATAAAGTCAGCCACCCCAAGCAGCAGAACTGCTGGTCCTCCCAGCCTGCCTTGACCTTGTGGAACTTCTGCACCATGCAACTGGGAGTAAGGAAGTAGAAGCAGCCCCTGGCTGAATCACTACAGATTCCCACTATTCTTACTGAGATGCAGTAGAAATTGTTGGATAGATGCTGCTCAAGTTGTTGTGTGCCCTTGGTCAATTGACAGCATCTTTAAACGGTTGCTTTTGATAATTTTGTGCAGTTTTATCATTGTTTTTTGGGGACAGGATTTGCCAAGCTCCTCACGTAGCCATCCCAAATGTCAAATTTTCTTTTATAAATGTCCATACCAATGCCAAATAATAATGGTGAGGGGAGACAGCCTTGCCCTGATTCTGACTTCAGGGGAAATTACTTTTGTATTCACCATTAAGTTCAATGTTGGTTGCTGCTTTGAGATATAAATTTATATTGTATCAGACATATTTTGCTATTCTTATTTTACTAATTTTTATGTTTGATCAAGAAACATTTATTCTACTCTACTAATGCCAAACAATTGTGATATAAAAGGCAAACACTTTCTCTGAATTCAAGTAAGTCATTTAGTAGAGAAGCAAAACAAATAAACAGCTACAATATAGCATTATAAGTGCTTTAATACAACTATTTATAGTGAATTATGGGAACACAGGGGAAAGACACCTAAACAGATCTAAAGATAGGAAAATGGGGGCTAGGGAGGACTCTCCAGGGAAGCTGAAGCTAACAGATGAGCCAAACCTTGAAAGACAGGTTAAGCAGGAGCTGAAAAAACTTAGTTTTGGGAGTGAGATGGGTTCAAGAACAGGGACCAATATATGTAAAGCAAGAATATGCTGGGTTTGGGGAATCCAAGTCTATTCATAAGGGTGGAGCAAGAGTGCTGCATGGGGGCCAGGTCAAGAATCGACATTAGTCATAGGAAACTACAGAAGAATTTCAAACAGAAAAGTACTATAATCATATTCATATTTCAAAAAAGTAACTAAGACAACTCTGAAGGTGGAAGAAACCAAGATTATAAACAGGGAAAATAATCTGACAATAGCAGGTAAGAGAGTCCATATATATTTAAGGAAAATAACCGATAGGATTAGAAGTTTGGAAAGAGCAGGACAAACGGCAGGAACATATCAATCTTTGGTTTCCAGTTTTGGAATTTAACAGGGTAGATGAGAGAGAACATAACAGCAGGAGCAAGTATGGAAGTGGGGGGAGGAAGACAAGAGTTTGGTTTGGGTATAGGTATGTGAGCCTACAGAATAACCATATAAAAATGTTTGCAAATTTAACAAGGGTAAGTTCTAGCCGCTTCAATGCTATTAATGTCTATTTCTGGGTTTGTATTTTAAAATGTTTTCATTAAAATGTTAAGTTCAAAGTATGTATATGTGTGTTTGCCCGTGTGAGTATACATATACATGGAGTAAGTACACCCCAAAGAAAGATAGCACAGGTGATAAAGCAAGTGGGCTAAAACGTTAACAAGAGCTGAATCTCCGTATGTAAAGGGTATATGACGTTCTTTGTATTACTTTTAATTTTGCAACTTTTTGTAAGCTTGAAATTATTTCTAAATAAAAAGTAAAAAATAAGTTACATGTTGCGTATGTGTGTCTTTTTGTAGGTGAGAAAATGTACATGAGTTAGTGAGCGTCTGAGTGTATATGGCAGTTAACGTCATTTAGGTTTCTGGAAATAATACTTCAATATTTTTTTTAAAAAATGTTCGTTTTAAAGAGAGCATATCTACCAGAGGCAGAGATCTTTAAAATAAAATCCAAACACTTTCCATGAAACATCTGTCCCCTTTCTACTTCACCTCAGCAATCTCATGTCGAGCCGCTCTTCCTCTCACTCACTATGTTCCAGCCATATTATCCTGCTTTTGAGGAACTTTCCTGCCTTAGAGCCTTCACCCTGGGTGGTCCCTCTGCCTAGGCTACTCTCTTTGCAAGGCCTGCCCCTTTCCATTCTTCAGGTCACTTCCTCAGAAAGGCCTTCTCTGATCACCCTGTCCACAAGAGATCTCACTGCTCCACCTACTTGTTACTTTGTCTCATGGCAACCTATTTTTTCCCATCCATGTTAGATTGAAAAACTCCACAAAAACAAAGACCTTTTTCTGTCTTGTTCACCAAGCATACCAAGGGCAAAGCACAATGCTCTCCCATTTTTGCATGCATGTTGAACAAGATGTGATGAGAAGCCAACCAAAGAATTCAGTAGCTCTGATTCATAAGTCCTTACATGTTTCTTAAGCCATATTTGACAAGACTGAAAAACGTAAACAAGAATAAACAAAAAATCTCTTACCTCCTGCAACGACAAAATGGCTCAGGGCATTTTTATCCCGGTACACATTTAGACCAGTGTTCACCGTGCTAAGAAGGGAGAAGGAAAAGAAAATTTAAAACATCTCCCACTTACCTTCTTGATTGTAATTTTCACTAAAGTGGTCAGTATTAGTTTATAAGAGCCTACTATGTCAATCCTTGATCCTAGTCTAGGCTCCCCCACCGTGTTCCAGACTACTAATATGCCTATGGACTTTCTAGGGTAGAACTTCTCCTGCTGAAGAATGGACCAAAAAACAACCAAATTTCTGGAATAAATATTCACTTAGAAATAGAAATAGAAAGAAGAGTTTTGTAGAATTTCTCTTACTTAGAAACCTTGTATCTATTTTGATACTAGTTGGTAGACATCTATCCATGGATCCAAAACTACAACTGGACCAATTTTTTACAAAGATAGATAAGAGTTCTCGAGAAAAATTTATTATGAATCACTTTCATGTGGGTGTTTAGTTTTTACAATCCCACATGCTCGAAAGATGTGCTCCTAAAAGAATACCAAGACCCTCTGCCCAAGTTCCAACAGAACTTACTTGAATATAGTCACAAACACTGTGGTTCTCCAACTCCAGCGCCAGCCATACCGGATGAAGCCTCGCACAGCAGCACGATGTGCAGATTGCTAAAGTTAATAAAAAGGCTGTGAGGTTCCCAGACACCTTGACCTTTTCCTTATTCTCAAACTGTGGTGGAGGGATGTCAGCTATGGATTAGGCAGGGATACCTGAACAGATAGGAACAATGCAAGATCTCTAGAGATACCATTCTTTAAGGACTGAAGCTTAAGCAAAAGCCCCATGTGCATCTATTCTATCAACAGACAGAAAAGGAAAGAAGAACTGCTGGTATTGACCAAGTAATCCATCAATTAAGTACCAGCTGTGAATCTATGTGGCAAATACCATGACAGATATAAAGTCAGGACTAGGCATGCTTTTTATATTCAAAAATTCTTGAGGAAAAGAAAAATATAAAATAAAAAAGCACTGAGTAAATGGTAAATTAGAGGGTAAGGATTAAAGTAACACAGATGTGCAGGAAAGGAGCAAAGGAAGAAGAAAGAACTAATATTTACTGACCATCTTCTATGTAAAAGTTGGGTTATATTACCTCATTTAATCTTCACATTTTCTTCAGGTAGGTGTTTTAGTTTTAATTAAAGCATAGAGAGGAAGTTTCTAACCAAGACCACTCAATCAACAAGGAATAAAGTCAGAATTGCAAGGTATGTTGTCTCCACAGCCCATTTTCACTAGGCTACCATGGAGCAAGTCTGGATTTTTAAAGAATCTGAGGGAATCCCTAAGTGGATCCTTAAATACTGTATGATACTGGGCAAATCAAAATGTCACTGACGGGTATCAGCATGGACTCATGGCTTTTAATAAACAGGTAGATAAATCCAGAAATAGATATAGAGGTGTGTATGAATGTGTATATAAATCTCACACACACACACATTTCCAAACTCTGTCTGCCTCAGGCCTAGAAGCCATGACACCCCAGTAGCAATGAGCATACCAACCACCAGATTTTGGTTTTTAAAGACCTTCTTCCACTAAAAGAAATTAAAGCTCCTTGGTGAAATGGCAAATTCCAGGGCTGGTGCTGGAAAAGTAAAAGATGAGCCATGAATATCTTGCTGTGCCAAAAAGTAAAGATGTGCTCAGAGAATGATGGGGACATATCAAAAAGGAGCTAGCTTGGGGGCTGGCCCCGTGGCCGAGTGGTTAAGTTCGCGCGCTCCGCTGCAGGCGGCCCAGTGTTTCGTCGGTTCGAATCCTGGGCGCGGAGATGGCACTGCTCGTCAGACCACGCTGAGGCAGCGTCCCACATGCCACAACTAGAGGAACCCACAACGAAGAATGCACAACTATGTACCGGGGGGCTTTGGGGAGAAAAAGGAAAAAATAAATCTTAAAAAAAAAAAAAAAAAAAAAAGGAGCTAGCTTGAAGGGGCTCCAACTGTCCAAATCTAGGCCAATGTGGGCATCAAGATAAATGATGATAAACTTACAGAATAAAATAAGAATCCATGAATCCATACCAATAAAAATAAATTATAAAAAGACAAATAAATAAATAGAGCCGAAGAGAAAGCCCTTCCTTATAGCAGAATACTAACCAATAAATGTAGGAACAATGGAACTAGAAAATGGCCATTTGGCAAGCACCATAGTAATAAATGTTTCAGGCAAGAATCATCATTAAATGCTAAAACAGGAGGGTAGAAATTTGATGAAAAACAGGATATTTACATAGTCTCAAAGTATCTAATAAGTATCCATAAGAAATTTATTAATTACAAAGGAAAAAAATAGTAATTTTACAGTAGATAGGCCTGGCAGAGACCATCTTAATCAAGTGACTAAAGTAAACATCACCAGTAAAGAGACAAATTGATATCACGTGCTTCAGATATAATGTGCTGGGAAGGAAACAGCAATTTTAGGGTATTCCAGCTAAAACACATAGCCAGAATCTAATCACAAGAAAACATCAAACAAATCCAAATTGAGGGACAGGCTACAAAATAAATGGCCCACAGTCTTCAAAATGTCAAGGTCATGAAAGTCAAAGAAAGACAGAGAAACTTCCAGATTAAAGAACACTAAAGAGACATGACAGGCAAGTTCAACATCTGATCTCGTGTTAGATCCTGGACCAGAAAAAAAAATGTCTTATTATTTATTTACTTTTAAAATTAATTACATTAGTGGGACAAATAGCAAAATTTACATGAAGTCCGTAGATAAGATAATAATACTACATCAGGGTTAATTTCCTAATCTGGATAATTATACTACGGTTATGTAAGACGGTGTCCTTGTTTACGGGAAATACATGCTGAAATATGCACCATGTCTATAACTTACTCTCAAGCAGTTCACAAAAAAATAATAGTATGCATTATACAGAGAATGATAAAGCAAATGTGGTACAGTGTTAACACTTGGAGAATCTGGGTGAAAGGCATATAGGAATTCTTTGTACTAGTTTTGCAACTTTAAGTCTGACATAATTTTTTTAAAACTGCACAAAACAAAAAAACTCTCCGAGCTGTAACTTCCTCACTAATACAACAGAATTGATGTACAGATCTAAGACATACCACATGAGTTAGCACTCTATCAACTGTAAAGCTATAGTTATATATGTTAATTATTGTTCAGTGTGAGCTAATGTATGTACGCCATGGAGGCTTTGTCAATGAGGTAGCTATGCTACAGCTGAGCCTTGACGGTTTAGCAGATTAGAAATATATTTCAGAAAGTCGAGACATCGTGCTGATCCCTTCTGAAGATAGGAAAAGTGGTCCGATAGGCCATGTGTGTGCACTTTAGCATCAGTAGTTCCATTGTTATTAAGTACAGACTTTGTTTCTTTACTCTGACATCCTAAACCCTCCCAACCCCACCAAGAACCGAATGATTAAGTGTAAAGTGAATTGCTAAACTGGTGTGCCCCCAGATCCTATGAGAACGCCAGTACATACCACAGCATCAAACTGGTTATGATAAATTTCTGCTTGGCTCTGCTCAATGTAGCGCTGTTTAGCATGAATAAAAGCTGGTACTCCTCCATATGCCCAGCCAATGATGCCTGCTGAAAGTGCCGCTCTATAAATATTCTCAAGTTCCTTTGAAGGTCTCTCATGTTCACTAAAACATCAAAAAGACAATGTTTGGAGTTAGTTTATGGATACTGCTCTCTAAAAGACAGTATGATCAGAATTATCTCAAATGCTAAAACCACCACATTTTTCATTATGGGCAGAATCAATTAAATCCTCTGGTGAATTAAACAGTACAATTATATTACAAGTAGCTCAAATCTTAGCCCACACTAATCTATGCTGTAGACATCAGGCTAGTGGTTGGTTACTCTTGAGAAGGCAGCTAATGGAAAGGACACAGTGGTTTCTGGGATGCTGGTGACAATCTCTTGGTTACACAGCTATGTCTAGTTTGTGAAAATCCATTTATCAGTATACTAATGTACATTTTTCTAGATGCATATTACACCCCAACAAAAAGGGTTTTTTTAAGGTGCTCTTCTTTGATGACTATTACAACTCTACCATATTCCTGGAAACAGGAAGAATTTGTGAGTTGGATGTAGAGATCGATATTTCCCCTTTTGAATTTTAAGCTAACTTTTTGGAAATTACAAACGTATGGGGTTTTAGGACAATGTATGCAAGAATAAAATCCTGATGTAAAAAAATCTAAACCTCATCTTTCTGAATGCTTAACTTTTATGTCATGCTCAGATGGGCCTGTACTATAAAAAGCACTGAATGAGAAATCTCACTATGCATGGGCAGCACTGACCAACCCAAAATACAAGAAAAAACTACTGTCTATTCAATTTATTCCTTTCAAAAGCATAAGAAACTAGAACCACCAATGGTGATTCCAAGAAAATTGCTCTCATGAATAGTTAAGTTTGTAGGTATCAAGTTACTATAAATAAAGGCCCTCCTAGGTAACCACTAAATGCTAATTACTTACATTACTAAATTGCTTTCCTCAGAGATTGCACAAGTGTTTATCTAATTCTAACTGCCAATAACCACAACATTTCTGAAATCAGAATCAGTGAGTCTTTACAGTTCCTGCATCTCCAAGAGTGAAATCTAAATAAAATCTCTTATAAAACTATAATTCTTATACTTACGTAAATAAGAGAAACTGCTATAATTTGAATTTTATATTTTATCTTTTATAGCGAATAAGATCAAAAACATAAAAACTGGTCTATGGTAGAACTCAGAAAAGAGAAAAGGTAAAGGAGCTTAAGATTTACCAAGCCTGGAGATGCATATGCTTTGGCTCTTTTTCATCCTCTGAAAAATTCCACGACATAGGTGATATTTATCTCCGTTTATCAACATGGAATTGACGGCTCTAAAAAGTTATATAGTTGGCCCAAACACTAATGAATGATGAGGAAAGAGAACACAGTGGTGGAAAGGACCTAGATTATAGGTAACAATCACGGGGATGTGGTTCTGGTTCTGTCACTCACTGCTAGTGATCTACAGCCAGATCCCCATCTCTCTGAGCCTTGGTTTCCTCATCCACAACATAAGGAGGAGCGTGAAAGTTATACTTTCAAATTTCTTTAAACTCCAACATTCTGTGGTTTATAAAGGTAATCAAAAAACAACCCTCTTCCGTCATATATAATACAGGATGTTTCACAGGTATCTCAAATAGATATATTGGAAGGACCAATGAGAAAGGCTCCTGCATTATCTTAAAAACCAAGATGATGGAATCCAAATAAAGTCAGTAAATATAATTCTGCCAGTTCCCTTGTTTCAACTATCTCAGCAACATAACAAATCATCAAAGTTAATTTAACCACTTGATAACACAGTGTAGTATGGTAAAGTATTCATGAAAGGGCAAACTTCTCACCAGTAATTGATGAATGAATAAATGATGAAATGAATGAATGAAGTATCCTGAATTTTTCATAAAAGTTCATTTAATTTGAAGGGTTATCTTTTATTCTGAAATATGCTTATTTGTGAATCCAGTTAACATCCTTTCTTTTATAAGGTGATGAAACAATAGTTGCCACTATTTTTCATATATTCCTTATTCGGTAGAAGAAGAATTTTACAACTCACTCTGCCATCTCTCCAACCTCCATTCTTTTGGAGGGGAGGGGGGGCTACTGGTCATGAAATATCAAAGTTTGGGATCAAGCGAAATATGAAAAAGAATACTGGAGTGGAATCCTGCAGATGTGGGTTCCAGGGTCAATTCTGACACTAATTAGCTTAGTCTAATTCTTCTAATCTGTAAAATCAGGAGATTACACTAAGACTACATTCCCTAAATATCCCTTAGAGGTCTGGCTTTCAATCAATCTCGCCCCTAACATTTGAAAACCGGCCTGTCCATCAACAGAACTACCAAATGGCAAGGATAACAGCTTGGGGTACAAATATTAGAACCCCAAAACCCACTTAAACCACACCACCCTGGGCTCCTCTGGCCCAGGATGACCCAGGTTTCAGGACATCTCCTTCGCAGGCCCTCCCCACAGACCCTGGGCACGTTTACTCTTTGACAAACAGCTCCCGGAGGCGGTCCCATCCGGATTCCGGGTAATGGGGTTCTGGGACGTAGGAAGGCAGTTTCCGGTCCTCCGCAAGGGCCTCCGAATCGGCGGCCACAGCTCCCGCAGCAAAGACCCGAGGGAAAGGACCCAACGCCCTACAAAAGAGGCACCGTGGCGCCGGCGGCCGCACCTCCATGGCCCTCTCCGAACCTGCAGGCATGCACACACTTGGGCGCTCAGGACCCCAGGGCCTCCCAGGGGCTCGTGGGAGGACAGTGAAGATAACTGCAAGACTAACTGGGTAAGTACCCGTACGCCAGGCCCCAGCTAATCTGCGGCCAGACCCGCTGCCACAGAGCCAAAACCTCGCCCTCGGGCCGCGGCCTCACTTTGGAAGCCCTGGGCTACATGAGACAGGAAGTCCCGCCCCCACCAGGGCAAAGACCAGGGGCAGGCGCGAAGGCGGAGCCCGAGCCGAAAACACTTCCGGTTGGAGGCAGGACTCACCTTAGAGGTGCCTGACCCGCCCCCGGTAGTTAGTTGGCGGCCAGTAGCATCGCTCAGTGCCGTCTATCCCCGCCTCCGGCCCCGTGTGCCTGCGCCTTCTGGGCCACGCAAACCGGGTGTCGCGCGCGTTCCCGTCGGCCGGACGTTGTCAGGGGTTCAAGTAGTTTAGTATATTTAAAACGCCAGAAACCCCACATAGGTGAAGGAGAAAGTGCAGTATTTAGTACAAGTGGAGTACAGAGAGAGGGGAAGGCAATTTGCGCAAATACCAGCCCAGGCCTCCCTGTCACGGTACGAGAAGCCTTCCGGGCTGGCTGGGGTCCGTCCCGTACTCGTTACGTTCCGGTTGCTGGAAAGGACCGAGGCGTTGAAAATCGGTTTTAGTGCCAGTTACACCGAGATTTCCAGAACACTTTTGAAGAATCAGCTTTGGATTCTTCAAGATGGATTTTACTCCCCTCAGTTCATATGCCTGCTGTTTCTCAAAAAGCAGGACGATTTCTGGAATTTCTATCAAGTGTGTGTTTGATAGTCCAGCCATAATTTCCCGTCGCTACAACCTCTGCTAACATATGTTTCGAAGTATAGTTATTAATAAAATACAAGCATTTAAAATATTCTCAAGCTGATTTGTGCACTTTCATTTAATCTTTGCTAGCAACCATAGTTTCTTAGTCTCTTTGCCAATCTCCACCCCCGCCTTTGTTCCTTTCTAGATGTAATTCAAAATTGCTACATTCTTTAGTAGAATACAGTAAATAGAATTCTGGAATTTGAGAGCTGGAATTCTGTAGATAAGGCCCAGAGAAGTGATTGGCTAGAATGACTAGCTGAATTAGGGACAGCGCCAGGAAGATTTCTCCCGTGTCTGGGAGACAGGATTAGATTCAGCTCCCATCATAGCCTTTACTACATTGTATCACAATTTCCTATTTGCCGATGTGACCCAGTAGACTAACTTTAAGGTCAGAGACCACGTATATTCATCCCTGTATTTCCAGGACCCAGCACGGTGTCTGGCATGTAGGTTGTTGAATGAAAAATTCAGATCCCCTGACTCCTGGCTCTGGCTCCAGGTTGCTGTTTATCCCATATAGTCATAGGTGGGCACCAGGAGAAAGTCCCAAGCCCAAGAAAATGGCTGTGCAGTCTGTTTAGTCTACACGTAGAAAAAGCCTGATGCTTAAGATGACCCCAAAATCATTCTGGGATGAGGGAGGACTTGGAATCCGTGGGCGGGGGTGTCAGGCAGATACTAATGAAGTCATTTATATTCAACTCAGATGTCCCCAGGATTCACTACCCTATATGGAAAAAATGAGATTATATTAACAGGCAAATTTCGCTAACTCCATAGCTTCCTTCTTTGGGTAACCGGAGCCTCATTTGTAAGGTTTCCTTTACTATCTAGTACCTCGAAAAGTACCCAGACCCTTGGCCCCTGCTCACACTGTTGCTACTATTCTATCTCAGCTCCTCAGACTACCTGCTTCTGTCACTCTCCCACACTCCAAGACCCCCGGGCTTCTTTTACTACTAGGGAATTACTCGCCCTCCTCCGTGGTCTGCTCTTTCTGAAGGGTCTCAGAGCAACACTAAGCCAAAAGATGTTATGAGGTTTGCTTGGACTGTTTCACATACAGCTCTCTCCTCCCCAGGACGTGCATTTGCCACCGTAAAGGCATCAGGGAAGGATTTCAGGGCAGTCACCACACTGTGCCTGGGACCACCATTCTCCTATCCTCAGCCCTTGTTGCTGAGTTCTGCTCATAGAACCCAATAGCTTCTTCCTCCATCATGAATTTTCTCCCCGGGGTCAGAAGGTTCCCTTTCCCTGCCAGGTTCACCAGGTACTGCTCTTGCTACATATATTACATTGTATTATATTGTATACAACATAAACTGTTTCCACAGGGAGAATGAATTTTGAACTCCAAGGACCACTTCATTTAACCCATCTCTCAAAGCATAACTCAATTTTTACCTCTGTGAAGTTTCCCATCTGCCGGATGGAAATTTCTTCTTCCACTAAACTCAAAATCCACACTGTTTTGATGAATAATTGGCTTTATGATTAAGGCCTCGTGTCGCCTTAATTATCTTCTACCTATGATGCTTCTCATCATGTTGTTTACTTTATCATCTCAACTACAGAGCTCCTTGAGGCCAGCAGCAACATTTTCTTATCTCCCTCTGTGCACAGTAGATGCTCAAGAAGTATTTGATAAATATTAAGGGAGTAATTGTAATCGTACCGCTCTGCCTCACCCACAATACCTTCCCTCTGGATGCAGCAGGACTATCTTGAATGAAGGCATCTTCAGATGCATGGGAAGACAGGTTTTTATGTATCTGTGTGTGCTCTTGTTTGTAGTCAGTGTAGGGTTGAGGGTAGGGAACTATCCTCATTGGAGCAGACCCAAAGGAGCCCATTCAGTTTTCTTCTTTTGGGAATCTTGGCTAAGAGACAGCCTGGAGGTCTTTGGAACTGCACAAGCAGCACTCTAGAGATAGTCCAAAACTCTTGCTGAGATTCCTGGAGTTGACCTGCGTTTTACCCTTCCAACTGCTACAAAACTTGTTTAGTTTCTTCGAGATGCCCTCATATCGTTCTAATAAGTTCTTTTGCTTAAACTAGCTAGAGGTGGGGTCTGGTCTTGGCAACTAGGACAACCTGACCTAATACTGTAGAATAAGGTGGAATACTCACCACATCACACACACGATACTCCCCAAATAAAGAAAGGAAAAGCATTCCTCATGTTATCCATGTATCCCACTCCATTCAGATAAGAAAAATTATTCTCTTTCCTTGAAGAAAAGTGTAGCCTTTAGTTCTCTGAGGAAGAAAGGGTAAGTTTGGGACCCAGCTAGTGTTAACAACAACATGTAACAACAACCTCCAAAAGTTATGGGGGTAAAAATTATTTTCAAAAACATACATTTTACATGTAGTTACACACCATCCTCATACCAGCTACACTGAATTAAACAAATACGTATAAAATCTTAATAATATTTGCTGTATTTAAATACAAAAGTGCCCTTATTGACTCTTCAAAGGGCAGGTGAGAATTTGCATTGATCCAATTCTTACGGTCTTGTCCAGTCTTCCTTGGAGCCAACGGCTGGGCAATCTGTTAACAGGATCTAGTTAAACCAATTGTCTGTCTCTATCCATCCATCCATCCATCCATCCATCCATCCTTCCAACAATTCTTTAGTATCTACTCTGTGTGAGGCACTGTGCTAGATAATGGAGTCATCGAGATGACTAAATCATGATTCCCACCCATCAAGAAGCTCACAGAACAGGAGGAGAAACAGTCAAGTAACTGCAGTGCAATGCGACATCATATAATACAAGCATGAGCCAAATATTATGATAGCCCCTAACTGCCTCGAGGAATGAAAAAAAAGGATTCAGAGAGAAGATGATGCTTGAGCCAAAACTTGAAGCAAAATAGGAAACATTTCCAGGGAAATGCAGCTTCAGCTCCTAATCCAAAGGACAGCAAATTTTACTCCTAGTTTAGTGAGAGGAAAATTAACATACAGAGAGAATGATAACATCTACTAGGGCCTCATATTGACAAGCCAAACCACAGTACAACACAGAAACCTGGACTGCTTATCGCCAGACTCATAGCACCTGAGGACACGGTCCCCCTGAATTTTAATACTCAAAAACAAAAAATCCAACTTTAAACATCTGCCTTATTCCATGAAATGATCTTACCAGGAATATCCAGCTCCTCTAAGAAGGTCCTTAGGCTTGAAATTTTGTGGAAGGGAGTTTAAAAGGACAAGTATGTTTCTCACAAATGGAATAAAATCCCTGATTTGATGTGACTGCATCTCACATTTACTAGTTTTGAAACCAGTTAATACAACAGTTCTTAAGAGGCAAAGGAAAGAATTGATTTCTCTGTGGAAAGGTTGGGCCTAAGGGACAAGGATGGTTCTGAGTCCTCAGACTACATGGATTTTAATCTACAAATTTTTCTTCATTTTTGACTATGTTAAGGAGAGCATCCTGAGGGGCTAAACTACTATCCAAGTGTCTTTTTCAAAAGGTAAAAAAGGGAAAAAGAGACATTCCAATACAGATTCACACTAAAATAATTATTTCCTATGTAAGTAAGTGCTAAAGTCGAATGCTCTAAACTCCCAACTTAACAGCATTTCATATATGAAGACTCCTTGAGATTCCTGCAGAACACTGAGAGCGTGGATGCTGCCAGCGTAAGGAGGGAAAATATTAAGGGTGTGCAAAGGGTAAGGAAGAATTGCTGTTTTGTGCACAGTTCCTTTAAAGAGTAGGACTACTTCCTAAATTTATTAAGAGGTTTTTGTCTCTTTTTTTTGAGAGAGAGAGACAATAAAAGAAGGGTGTGAAGGCACAAAAAGGGAATTTGAAATCCAATTGCAATAATTACTCATGCAATTGGCCCCTTTCTATGTGGCATTATAGAAACCTCCTGAGTACTAAAGAGTTTATGCTTTTACAAAAGAGAATCCCTTCATCACTGCATAGCACAACAACTGCTTCCTTACACCTTTTAGGAAATGATCCCGGGCATTTTTCAGAAACCCTAGAGGGCTTCCTACATTAAAACACAGTGACAGAGATCAAGCCTAGAATAACTGCAGAGTTGCGGTGATGAGCTGTACTCGTCCAAATGATTGATTTTCTGCTCCACGTAATGGGACAAAGGGCATCACCCTGTGGACACAGTCAGTTTCACAGTGATGGACATATACATGTGGATGATGATCTGAGGCACAAGCTGTGATTGGTCCTAAGAAATGAAAAGTAGAATCAGGTTCAAAACCCGTATCTCATGATTTCTGGCCCTTATTCAGCCAAAGCGTTGAGCTGCTTCATATCTGTATTATAGACAGTTTGGATCTTTCTTGAGAGTTGCTCTGGGTGCAGCATGATAAGGAAAACCAGATATTTGGCTTGATAACAGTATTCAAAGTATAGGTGCCACACTCATGATAAGCTGCTCACTGCAGGATATCTGAGCTTTGCTGCCATCAAGAGGACTAAGGTCCGATGATGACTACTAGAGTTCAGTTTTCAAAACTTTGGGAATAATCTGATCATAGTCTTTCCTTCTTGTTACATTATAGGAGAGGAATTTAGAGTATTCAGTCAAAAGGTTCTCCCAGTAACAGGTGACGTCATCCATCTGCAAGTGGTTCATAATAAACTGGCTTCCCCTAGAGACAAGATTAACAAGAACATTAAAAGCACAGCATTTAATAATACTAGCTTACATTTGAGGGCTTACCTTGTGTCAAGCACTGTTCAGAGTGCTTTATATGAATTAATTCACTTGATCCGCAGAACCAACCCTATAGCTTTCATATCCACACACGTGTTTAGCAACAGAATTTAATATTATTTTCTTAAGAACAAACATACATACAGCTAATGCTCAGAACAAGTACTTGTTTAATTTCCTCAAAGATTTTAGTCTACTTCTTATAAAGGACGAGCTTGAGACATATGTAAAGGTGTGTTTTTCCCCCCAGGACAGCTTTAATTCTGATCACGTCTGTATAATGAGGATGAAATCTGGAAATCACCATGGTAACAAGACTCGTATAACTTTAGCTAGGGCAAAAGGGGGATGATAGGGTAAAATGGAAAAGGAAAAATGAACAGAAGTTACCTTTCAGCAATTTCTCGAGCTATGTCATCATTTGCTTTTACAAACTGCAATAGCTCCCTAAAATGGAAAGAATTATTAGACTCTGCAATATAGACCAAGTTCATGAATACTAAGTCAGAAAGATCATAGAGTGAGGTCTATGGATAATCTCTAGTGGATTATTTTTTTCTCTAAAGCAAAGGTATCAGGGTCCTTGCAGGAACAAAATAACAACAACAAACAGCCCACACACAGGATAAAGGCAACCTATTGTAGATTTGGGACATAGTTGAGAAAATAGAGAAATGTTCAGTAATATACATCAAAAATCAACAGTGAAAAAAAAACTTCCCTCTTGTTTTCTGCTCTGGCCCCGAGAAGAGGGCACTGGGCTCTCTTTTCTGGTCCCTTTCCACACCTCTCCCTAGCTCCTCCCATCATGAGAGAAAATTTGCCTCGGCTTCACTGGTGTCAATTCTCACGCTGTATCTGAAAGTCCCTTTGACAATATAACAAGATGGAATATCCCCATCTTCATTCTGTGAGAGATTAGAGCTTTTCCCTTGCATGCTGTCTGAATGTTACACTTCAAACCAACATTAGAACACTTTTTCAATTAAGTGTTATCCCACTCATAGCCTATATAAGAGAACTAAATAAGAAAAAAAGCTTTCACTGGAAAAAAGTCATCAGGAATAAATGCCTTAAATGGCTGGGGACTTAGAGGCAGATCGTGGGAATCATCAGAAGTTCAGCTTGCGGGGGAGAGAGCTGCTTACTGGACGTTGGAGAGGTCTGTTTTGACTGGGATATAGTGAACCCACGGCTTCAGTTGGGGATAGAAGAATTCCAGCCACTCATCACCAACATGGAAAACAAGTGAACCACACAGGAAGAGGTGTTTGAACCGGAAACTTGCAGCTACACCCCGGAAATTAAAGAGATACCTGGGAAAGAAAGAACAAAATATACTTGATACTGTATGCCTGCTGCCACAAATAGGACCTTTTTTCTTATTCCCTCCTCCTCTTCTCTCCTTTTATCACCCCTCCCTTCTTTTTCCATTTTCAGTTTTCAAGGACGCATCAGCATGTCCCTCTGGGGTTTCCATAAGCTCCTTGCTTTTCCAGGGGCTACAGGTTGCTCCTGGGAATGTCGGGGTGAAGGGAAAAGGGGGATACTTTCTCCAGGCAGAGCAAGATTGGGCCAGGAGCTGGGTGCTGGGGAGAGAGGATACAAGGCTCAGATGGAGACAATGCCTCACCCTTTCCCACAAGCTTTGCTAGGCCTAATGTCTCTAACTCATCGTGGCCCCCTCAACCTTGTTTTGCCCATAGAGTACCCCATCTTGTCAGAGGCATCCCCTATTCCCTCTTCTTCTGAAGTCGGGAGAGGAGGACCAGGTATACCTAATCAATCTTTAAAGAAACGCTCCCTGAAAAAAAGCTGTCTTAGAAAAGAACATTTCTTTCCAGCATTTCTCATACATGGACCCGTCTCCAACCAGAGTCGCCTTCCCCCTATAGTTCCCACTGTGCAGTGCAATCAGCACCCCACTGCCCTCCTCCTGACCTGGTTTTACCTGTTCATCTATTTCTTAGTCCTGGCATTTAATTTTAATATTTTAGTTACATACGCTTTATTCATGTTGAACCTTAAACTGTTTTATTAACCTGATAAATACTACATCTAACTTCGGCTGCTGGCTGGGTGGGCTACGGAGAGAGGGAATCCCACCACTTTGGTTACTAGAACATCAGCTCTATGGAAGCAGGGCCCATATTTCATTGTCTTTGCCGTTCCCACAGAACTCAAGCCAGAGCCTTAGGCACAGCAGGCCCTCTGTAAACAACAGCTAAATGAATGAACGCCACTTTCCTAAACCCCAGCTGGGCCCTAGTACTAAAGTTCTCACCCAAAGTGAAGCTACTCCAAAAGCAATGGGAAACCGAGAGCGTCAGGAGTCCCGGGGTCTTACTTGTATTTGCAGTGATCCACAAGATGCACATCCTGAGCAGCTGGCTTTCCCAAGGTGTCCTTGACATGAAAAGCAAGTTGTGAGTGTTACAGTAGCATTTACTGAAGACCACCATGCAGCAAGTGTTGTTAAACAGTCCACCAACATGACCTCGGTTAAGTCTCACAAGAAACACACTTCAGTGGCATTATTATCCCATTTTATAGATGAAGAAGCCGAGGCTTCGAGAAGTTAGGAGACTGGCTCAGGGTCACGTGGGGCTAAGGAGAATAGCTAGAGTCTTAACCTGGGTCTGTCTGATTTTAGAGTTTAAGCTCCCCTGATGCCAAGCAGATACTCCTCTGAACTCGGAGGTCATGCTGCAGCACAGTTCACTCTGTGGACGTTATATGACACAGGAGATTACAAGTGGAGGCTGGGGGGCTTAGAGGTGTAACCCACACACAAATTTTGTTGAGCATGCAAAGTATTTAAATATTCAAGGGGCTGGCCCAGTGGTGTAGTGGTTCAGTTCATGCGTTCCACTTCAGCAGCCCAGGGTTCGCAGGTTTGGATCCCAGGCACAGACCTATGCACCACTCATCAAGCCATGCTGTGGCAGGCATCCCACATACAAAATAGAGGAAGATGGGCACAGATGTTACCTCAGCGACAATTTTTCTCAGCAAAAAGAGGAAGATTGGCAACAGATGTTAGCTCAGGGCCAATCTTCCTCACCGAAGGAAAAAAAAAAATCAAACCACTGCCAACATTTCTGGGTGGTAGGATATTTCTTACAAAAATCCAGACTTCCAACTTTTCTTAGGAAAAAAAAGGATTTGGCAAACTGGGCTCCTATTCCCTCTGGCAGCAATGGCTGGACCTTTAGCACTCTCTCCTGTTCACTATTGTGGCCCTTTGGGGCATTTGAGTTTGAGACCCCATCTATATTCCAGCTACCTTAGCAGATGATAAACTCCTTGATGAGGGGAACAAGTCTTGCTTGCTTTTGCAGCCTCCCTAGTAGATGCTGTGCTGAATAGATACATTTTCTTTTTCCTTTTTTTGTGAGGAAGATTGGCCCTGAGCTAACATCTGTTGCCAATCTTCCTCTTTTTGCTTGAGGAAGATTGTCCCTGAGCTAATATGTGTGCCAACCTTCCTCTGTTTTGTATGTGGGACACTGCCACAACGTGACTTGATGAGCGGTGTGTAGGCCTGCACCTGGGATCTGAATCCACAAACCCCAGGCTGCCAAACTGGAGCACGTGAACCCCAGCACTATGCCAACAGGCCAGCCCCCATATTTTTCTTTTTTAACGAAGTTTCTTAAACTTCATGTGCTCCTGTTTGATTAAAACTATCAAATGATAAATACATGCATCTCAGATATACTTAGTTTTTCCCACAAGAAGTTTAAACATTTTCCTCACGTCATCCTCACATGGTATATGGAAATTTCAGATGAAGACATTTAGGGCTTAAAATTCTTTGAATAAGGCAAGAAGTCACAGAGTTAAAAAGACAGAGATGGACTCCACACTGGAGAAGCCAGTCATTGCTGGCTTCACCTCAGAAGCACTTGGGGAGTTTTAAACAAATGAAGATGCCTGCACCGCATCCCCAGAGATTCTGCCTCATTTGATGCATTTTTAAGCTTTCTGGTTGAGAACCACTGGTTTAAACCAGGGGTTGGCAAACTACAACCCACAGGCCAAATCCAGCCTATTGCTTGTTTTTGTAAATGGCCCATAAGCTAAGAATATTTTACCTTTCAAATGGCTGAAAAAAATCCAAAGAGAAATATTTTATGACATGTGAAAGTTACAGGAAATTCAAATTTCAGCGCCATAAATAAAGTGTTATTAGAATATAGCCACGCTCATTCATTTATGTATCTTCTATGGCTGCTTTCGTGCTGCCACGGCAGAGTTGAATAACTACAACAGAGACCATACGATCCGCAGAGCCTAAAATATTTACCATCTGGCCCTTTACATAAAAAGTCTGTGGTCTCTGGTCTCAACCTTCAAAGCAGTATAAAATACTAGTCATAACGTGGGCCAGAGAAGCACTGTCAGTTTGAAAAAGAATAATTTACATGTATGTTAATACTAGTTCATGGAACTTCCCCTACATTCATCCCGCCACTGAGAGGAAACCTAATCTGAAACTCTCCCCAGGTGGCAACGTTCTTTGAGTGAGAATGTTCACGTCTGTAGTTCTACTCAGATGACCGGTGATTACTTTCATAGATTTCCAGGCCTGGTTTTTGGTGTATTCTGCATCAACCAGTTTTGGATTTTTTCGAGATAGAAGAATGAGAGGATCTCGTTCTGGACTTGTCCTATAAAAGAAAAAACATGACATAAAACTATGTGTCCTGCACCAGAATCCTGTTCCCAATCTCTGAAAGGTAAGCAGTAACTGGACCCAGTGCAATGACTGTATGCACAGATGGACAACTCATTGGTCACGTTAACAGTAGAGGAGGGGCACGAGACATTGCAGCATTGAGGTGGGCCCGGGCTGCTCCCCACTTTACCCTTCAGGGGTGGGGAGTATTTGCCCTTCTCTGCTCACATCTAGTCTTTAAGATTATGTTGTTCTGGTCACTACAGCCATACCCCAGGGAATGAGCTCCCTGTTAGGAGGGTTCACATAGCCTCTATAATCACTATTCTCATAGCTGTGTGACTAGGTAATCATCACTCACCAAAACAGCCACAGGGCCTTTGTTGTGTGTGTTCTGTAAAATCCAGTAGGATATTCAAATTAAAAAAAGGGGGGGCTTAAAAACCTCAAGACTGTATGTAGAAGTCCTAGTTATGGTCCAAGTAGCAGACGGTCTTGACATCTGAGGGGTCATGGGCCTGCTGAGAATCTGATGAGAACCGTGGATACCCTCTCTAGAAAAATGCACACATCCCCATATAATTTCAAGGAAGTCCTAAAACCTTTGAAGTCCACACCTGGATCCCAAGTTAAGAATCTATGATCTCAAGATTTGAGAATCAGAGAAATTGATAAGGAACTTATCAGTAAGCAGTGGCTGTTGGGCCCGTCTGAACAGAGGGCATGATCTCTCACAAGGACCCACCGAGAAAACTACAAAACTCTTCTTCCCTCACTGTCTCTGTTGTATTCACCTGTTTGACAAATATTTATTGTGCATCTACGTGGCAGACACTGTTCTGGGCACTGGGGACACAGAGCTGAACATGGATAAGGTCCTTCCCCAGCCTTTTTCCTTCCCCTCTTCCCTGTTCCCCGCTGCATTTCCACCTGTCTCAGTCTGTGCCCTCCACCACCGTTTGGCAGCCACATGGTCTGATGAAAAAGGCAATCAGGAGAACTGGTGATGGTGCCTGCTCCGCCATTAACTGGCAGAGTCACTGTGGGCAAAATCATAAGCTTCTCCTAGGAAACTATATGCTCTCAGGCAAGAGGACAACGCATCTGTTCTGTTTAACATTACAGTTATGCACCACATAATGACATTTCAGTGAACGACAGACCGCATATACAACAGCGGTCCCATAAGATTAGTACCATACAGCCTAGGTGTGTAGTAGGCTACACCATCTAGGTTTGTGTAAGTACACTTTGATATGTTCCCACAATGACAAAATTGCCTGCTGATGCATGACAGTATATACTCAACGCCCGTCACACTCGTGGCACATGTAAATAGCTGCTGGATAGATGGATAAACTTTACCTCTTTGAATTTCAGCTCAATTAAGAGTGATTCGAGCCAATAATTTGAGTTCTTCTCTAGTCTAAAATTCTGTGATTCTATGTTCATTTCTTAGTTAGCTTTCTCTTTGAGCTAGAGTTCTTCACACCCTCAAAATTACTTATATTTTAAACATTAATTGGAAGAATATCTTTGTAAAATGTCAGAAAATATAATCACCTTGAACCTCGGAAATATGCTGTGGAATTTTTCTTTTTCCATGGCCACTGTGCTGCTGACCTAAAAACAGATTTTTGATTAGTTTCTGTATTTTTTTCTTAACTATATAAGGATGTGTCTCAGCCATTTCTGTTGATTAGTTCAGAGCTTTACATTTTTAAATAAGTCTGATCCAGGCTACTCCAAAGAAAAAGCCCTAAATGACATCATGTTCCCTTTTGTTATTTGTTCCTTCCCCTGGAGGTGCTAGCCAGTAATATCTACAAATCTATTGCTCCATTAAGTTAACAACATTGAAGAAAAGTACCCAAACCCTAAATGACATGTTTAGGGCTATTTAATTCAGTACAATGAGGATTTCTTCTTTACTTTAAGTAGAGTGCTACTGATAAATAATAGACAAAAAGAACTGCAGAAAATATCAGAACTTGCATGAAGGGCAAGCAAAGAAATCACCCTGACTTCACGTTTTGGATGTGTAGGAGGTAGCATCAGAGATAGTCTGACTTTGCAAAGCACTGGTATTCTTGCAGCTGGACTAAGTGCTCCGTAACGACAAAGTCCCTGAAACTCAGGTCCCAGTGCACATTACCATGACCAGCCTTTCTTGCTGAAACTGCTAGCTCACAGGTGCACCATCCTTCACTTTCTTCACAGGAACCCTGCACAGAAGTTTGCGTAGCATCTTCCTCTGAAAAGGAGGAGGAGGGCTGACCTGGAGTTCACGAGGGATGAGTGGGCTCTTCACTGAAATGGAGAGACTCAAGAGATGAACTTTCCAGGTGGAGATGCTTCTCAGATACATTCAGTGTCACGTTACTCATTTTCTCTCAGCTGAGAGCACTGCACCGTATCTTCCTGCCTTATCTTCTAGACTTTTCTTGCTGGATCATCTTTACCTGATTCTCCAGCCCAAGGCCAGAATTATCTCTCACTCTGCCCCATACTCCCTCCGACCAAAATATAAACACTAGAGCACTGAGTTTTTTGTTTTATGTTTGTGTTTTTTTAGTGGAAAAACGATAGGCCCATTATATAAAATTATAACGGAAAAGCATAAAATAAAAGTAAAAAAAATCATCTGGAATCTGCCCACCTACAGATAACTACTTTTTTTTTTTGAGGAAGATTAGCCCTGAGCTAACATCCACTGCCAATCTTCTTCTTTTTTGCTGAGGAAGACTGGCCCTGAGCTAATATCCGTGCCCACCTTCCTCTACTTTATATGTGGGACGCCTACCACAGCATGGCTTTGCCAAGTGGTGCCATGTCTGCACCCGGGATCTGAACCGGCAAACTCCAGGCCGCCAAAGCGGAACATGTGAACTTAACCATTGCACCACCGGGTCAGCCCCTACAGATAACTATCTTTAACAATTTAATGTTTCAGTGAAGAATTTCCTTCCAATCATCTCTGCACGTCAGTGGTTCTCAGTGGGGGGTGATTTTGCCCGTCTCCCCCAGGGGACATTTGGCTGTGTCTATTTTTTTGATTGTCAATATGGAGACTGCCACTGGCAGTTAGTGGGTAAAGGCCAGGGATGCTGCTAAACATCCTACAATGCACAGGACAGTCCCCTACAACAAAGAATGATCCAGCCCAAAATGTCAACAGTACCAAGATTGAGAGACCTTGCTGTACATAACAGAGATCATATCATGCATGCTGTTAGGTAACATTCATATTAGGACAAATATTAAAGATAATAATAAGAGCCACCACCTACATAGCTGTTGCTATGTTCCAGGCACTGTTCTCAGTGCTTTATACATATATTAATTCACTCTCACAAGCTTATGAGGTGAGTTTTATTATTCCTGCTTTACAGTGGGGACCCTTGAAAGGTTAAGCAATTTGCCCAGAGTCACAGCTGGTAAGAGCCAGGGTTTGAACGGAGAGTCCTTGTTTTTAAGCCCTATACTCCTTTTACTTTCCATTCATGCCAGTATTCCATTTTATAGCCATGTCATAATTCACTTCGTTCCTTATTAATGGGCTTTCTGACTTTTTCCGACTTTTTGCTTTAAGAAACAACACTGTAGTGAGTATCTTTGTACACACATCTTTGCACACTTGTCTAGTTAACTCCTTGGGATAAATTCTAGAAGTGAAAGGGCTGAGTCAAAGGATGTATACATTTTAAGTTTTGATATATATTGCCAAACTGCCCAACAAAAAATGTATCAATTTATACTCAAATTTTTAGTATAAATTTCCTTGGTCCCTGGGAAAGATGCATTTAACATACACAGACTTGAACTATGCATCATCTCTGTTTTCCTTCTCTCTCATCCTTCCTACCCTCCTCCCCACCCCTCAAAAGACCTGTGTTAGGACCTTTTCCCTCCTGGCAAACACTAACAGGGGCCACCACAGCTGCCCCTGACCTCTTTTATAATCATCTTCCCGACAGAGTGAAATCTTTAAATCTCTAAGGATGCTGACTTCTTCTACAGAATGAATAATAAGTCAATGGGGACAAACTCCAAAAAGATTATAAAAATAGTAAAATGGGGGGCAGATATCACTGCAGATGGATAAACAAGCATATTATTAAAGTTTCAAAGTAAGAAATAAAATCATATGGCTAGAGATTCAAATGGAGGGCTCTAAAAAATAAAATTGCAATTCTATAATCATGAATAAATTCAACTGAAGAATAAAAGGGGAAGGTATCAAAATAAAAACATGTTCATATAAGATTAGATTTTAAAACACATTTTGTCTTCCCTAAAAATTACTTATTAGTTTACAAGGGAGAAAATAGTAACTACACCATGGAGAAGCTGGATAACACCTTGACCAACTGATTAAAATTAGCATGTCTAATGAGGCACGAATGGACTCAAAATCACTTAAGTAGGTATTCAAGCCAGCAATGCATAAACTGAATCTAATCATGAGGAAATAGAGAAAAACAAACTGAAGGAAATTCTGTAAAAAAAAGTGGCCTATTTTCTTCAAAATGTCGATGTCATGAAAGACAGACTGAAGAGCTGTTCCAGATTAAAGGAGACTAAAGAGTCATAACAACTGCATTCAACACATGATCCTGGACTGGGGGAAAGTGCTATACAGGACATCACTGGGACAATTACATGTTGTATCAACATTGTTTCCTGAATTTGATAATTGCAGTGTGGTTATAAAAGAGAACATCCTTGCTCTTAGGAAATACACACTGAAGTGGGGAGGGGGACGGGGTCATCAAGTATGCAACATACTCAAATAGTCCAGAAAACAAGAAATTATGCATAATTACATATCCAGCTTAAATGTCCATCAAAGGAAATAATAAAGTAAATTATTATCCATCCAATGGAATACCATACAACTGTCAAAAATAATGAGGTCATTTCATATGTACTGACATGGGAAGATTTCTAAGACATACTGCTAAGTGAGGAAAAAATTGCTTAGGCGAGACATATTTATAAATTGTTATGAGCATGTATAGGTTTCATAATCAGAAAAAAGTTTTTAAAGATTTTAAAAATAAAATAGATGTACAGCAGGTGGAAAAAGAGCTACAAAAAGAAGGAAGAATGTGAAAAGGGTATTTGTCAGTATTTGAAAAAATAAGGCTTAGAAAAGTAAAGCCAAGAATAACTTGGAGAAAAAAAGGTTAAAGACTTTTCTCCCCCCTCTCAAAATTATGTTCAAAAATCAAAGGCTACATAAGAAATGATGGTCTCGGTGTCTGAGAATACGGGTGACATGAACTGGTAAAGTGGAGAGGACAACACACTTGGAAACCAGCACTTCAGGCCTAGACTGGCCTGACCTTGAGCAAGTCACTTAACCTCTCTGGGCCTTCATTCTCTCACTCCTGAAAGAAGGAGTTGGACAAAGACAATTTCCAGTTCCAGTTCTATGCAATATGAAGCCAAATTATCTTAAAAAAATAATTTACAAATTATACCTACTGGATAATAGACTCTTTCTTTACCCACAGCACTCTAACGGCCACCGAGGACTGTGGCCCCGCGTGTTTCTCCAGGGAAGGGACATTCGCTTCATCCCCTTTGAATCTCCTGCCACACTTAGAACAGGTGATAGACATTTGTGGAAATAAAGTTGAATTAAATTATTGTTTTCTCTCTATATCTGAGAGAAGATCTATATAGACTGTGTTTCTAGAAGTTTGCTAATTAAGTACCAATATTGTTTGAATCAGTGATATAAAATGTAGCTAGGTAAGAGATACCTACAACTTTGACGACCTGGACAATCTAAATTCTGACATGATGGCAGGATGGAGTCGGCAGGCCAAGGCATGTCGCAATCATGAATCAGAGAGGATCTGGAATAAGCCTGTCCTTGAGATACCTGTGGGACATTTATGCCCACCCCATACCCAACTAAAGGACTTAGCTCTAAATTATAAAGTACATTTATGTTCCTCCAAGTAATTTTCTATCCTCCCCACAACATGGTTATTCATTTTTTTCTAATTATGAAAGTAATTTACTCATATTTAGAGAATCTTAAAGTACATAAAAATTTAAAGAAAAGGCTCTTATCATTTCCCCCACAGAGGCATTGCTGATATTTCGGGTAGGTTCTTCTGATCTTTTTTATGGCTATCTAAATATTTTTATATACATACAAAATTGCTTATGCTATAAACAGTTTTTTGTCTTTTATTTCTAACTTAAAAAGTTAGTCATTTTAAAGTAAGTAATTGTTTATACACTACTGTTTATTTCAAGAAGACCCACAAAGAGGAACAAATAAAAATCTTCCAATGGACCTACCTTGCCAGATCTTCTCTGAAGAGGTCCCACCGTCCAAGACCCGTAGGATAAATTGGCCAAACAGCGGGTCCCCCTTCCCAAAATGTCCAAGCAGGATACATGATATCATGGTACTCGGATGTCTTCAACACAAACAGAAAGGCTGTTCTCAATCAGTCTCAGAACAGAGCAAGAAGCAGCAAAGTGCATTCATGCCATAGGGTCTGGACAAAGGCCTTACTCTGGGGTTACGTTGTCAAAGATATATTTTCCCTAGTCTGCAAAGTCTAGACTCTAGATATTAAAAGGCAAAAATAACGGTTAAAATTTATGGACTCACTGAATCCCAGAGTTTGAAATCACATTAAAGGTCAACTTTTCTAACTCCCCGAAGTTCCATTTTTCTAGAGGACACACATTGTTATGGTTTTTAGTTTAAGGAAATCATATACCCAATTCTGAATGATCACATAGCTCTCTCATCTTTTAACTGCTATCATACTTGGAGTGTATACTGTCTTATCAGTTCTTGGTTATTTCCCAGATGGAGCCTTTGAGAGCAAGAATTACAGTGGGCTCTTGAGACAGATCATCTGAGTTTGAATGCTGACTCTACCTCTTTCCAACTATAGGCAAGTTACTTAATCTTTCTATGCCTCAGTTTTCTTACCTTTGTAATGGGAGAGAGAATAATATCAAGAATATTATCTATCTAATAGGCTTGTTTTGAATATTAAATGAGTTGGTATATGTAAGAGTGTGTGGCACATACTAAGTAGTGAATAAGTGTTAGTATTACCTAACACTGTGGCACTGTTGAGTTCACACTGGTTGGGCAATAAATTCTTGGTTACTCGTTGATCAGGGTCAGGAGTACCAATGGGCAGAATGGAGTGAAGGGGTATTATCCTACATCTTTTGAAAAAAGTTTGAAACCATTTGTTCTCTTTTAATGGTTACTCCTGTTAAGACTCTGGCCACTGATAACCCCCCCACTCTACTGTTTCTTCCATTGGAATTACACGTGCAATTTGCCTTCTCTCAATTGTGGTGTGCTATGTGATGCACCAAGCACCTCAGACATAACAACTGCTCAACAGAAGCTGCAATATTAACTATGAAGTTGACAGACTAAAATCTCTCCCTTAGAAACTAGGAGTCACCGATTAAAAAAAGGAGGGAAGTGAAGATGAAAAGAAAGTTAGTACACTGATGGTCATACTTTATCATTGACAGAAACAACAGATAAATAACAAACATAAAGTCCTTACTGACTTACATGGGAACCTCTATCTGTTCTTCTAGAAGGGTTTCATGACAAACAACGGGACCAAGTACTTTTGAGAAATGAGGCTCAACCATGGGAAATGCAACACAAATGTGGCCTCAGCCCACTGGCAACACAGGAAATAAACAAGTCTAGAGAGAAAGTAAACTTTGATAAAGGAAAAGTGGGGATAAAAGGTCCCTCTGCTTTGGAGAAACCAAATCAGAGATGGTGTTCCTTTTCTCAAAGTCCATAGGGTTTTCCTAAACCCACTCTTCCCCCAGAGAATCTTCCATCCACTCTCTTCTAGCTGCCCTACCACTGCACCCAAATGCGTTCAGACCTAGTCTCTAGGGAACCAAGACCCATCCCTGCCAATACACCATTTGCAGGAACCGAGCACTGACAAGCTATCAACTGTCCTGAGTTCTCCAAGCCCACAGGTGTGTTCCAGTGCTCCTATGCCTCCATAACTAGACCCAAAGATCACCCCTCACATATCCCTCTCAGATATCCCAAGCTTGTTACCTCAGTGCACTGCCTGGGCACAAACTAACACCTTTGGTTTGACTGTTAGCCATGCTGGGCTTGGGATACAGTGACAGACAGGACAGAAGGTATCCAATACTATGGCTGATATATACATTGTAGGAGCTCAACAAATACTTTTGTATGAAGGTGCTCCCAAACTCCAAGCCCACACACTTTCTTGGGCCACTCTCTCCCACACTCTGTGGGATCTCTGAAACCCACCTCCAATGTCCTATAGGTTTCTTAGGCCTCTCTCATTCCCTACCCTCTATCCCTACCCCTATAGACACTTAAGCAATCTTACTTTCATAACTTACAGGTCCTCTACCCCATCTCCTCAGTCTTATTACTCAACTACTGTGAAGCTAACAGGGACACAGACCCATTCCTGGACCTCAGGCCTCATCCTCATCCTTACCCATCAGACTCTGTCCCAGGACGATATTTTCCTGCTCAGACCCCAGAGGACCACCCTCCATCCCCTCATATGGCTCCTCCTGTACTTACTTTACTGAAGGAGAAGACTGGAATGGCAGGCTCCATCCATTTAGGAACCTGAGGATAATCTCGTACATTGATCACCATCTCCATGTCCGGGAGGCGCCCGATAACTTCCAAAATAAAGTGTTCAACACCACTACACCTGTCAACCAGAAATACCACAAATTCACCAGGGCGGTGCCTGCTCTAGGACAAGGCAGGGTTCCATTCACACTTTGAAAGTCAGAGAGGCCAGTGTTTAGATCATCACCCTACTGCAAAGTCTCCTGAAAGCAGTGCTTCTAAAAGGACTCTTCCACTCTTTCAGACTGTGCGAGTTATCTTTCCTAGCTAAGCTGCTCCAGCTTACGATGCTTTAATCAGATTCTCCAACTAGATCATCATAAGTTTGAAGAGTGTATTATTGCTACTCCTAGCACTTCTTCTCCTCTATTCATTCCCAGTTTTTTCTTTATTTCCCCTATATGGAGTAGTTTAATTAGTAAGCAAGATACAAATTCTGATAGGAACTGGAAAAACTGATTTTCTACTTGTGTCCCTTGGGCTCTGCTTCTCACAGAGACATTATTTTTATTTCCACTATAATTAAGACTCACAGTTTACAAGGAAAGATAGGAAATTTTCACTATCTTCAACCTGAATATAGAACACTATCAAAATCAGTTTTGGAAGCCAGAAAAAGAGTGTTATGTACACAATCATGAAGACTATAACACAGCTTTCTGATTAGACTCCCTGGGACTCCTCAGAGGATTTCTGGAAAGAGAGGATAAACTCACAGCTTAGCTCTTCTGCCCCATCCTTTGAGGTCCTGACCAGCACTATACTGAGGGCAGCATTCCAAGGCTTGACCAGAATTTTCTGGCATTGTGGGAATGACTGATTTAAAATATTGATTCATATATAGGGAGACAACTGCAAGAAATATCAATGGCTCCTAAACATGAGAAAAGATGCTCAACTGTATTAATAAATAAAGAAATCCCCAAAAAAGTCAAACTTCTAAAAATAGGGAATGACATGGTGGTTACCAGGGGATGAGGGTGGGAGGGACAAGACAGATGTTGTCTAAGGACACAAACTGACAATGAGTTGTAAATAAGCCCTAGAGATCTGATGCACAGTACAGTGAATACAGACAATGTAACGATCGTCCAACTTGCTAAAGAGACTAGAACTTAATCATTCCAACTACTCAAAAGAAAGGATAATTATGTAACATGATAGAGGTGCTAATTATTGCTACAATGGCAATCATATTGCAATATGTAAATTATCAAATTACTACGTTGTACACCTTAAATTTACACAATGTTATATGTAAAATATTTCAATTAAAAAAAAATAAGTAAATAGTCACCACAACAAAAAAGAAATGCCAGTGAAACGAGATACTAGTTTTCACCAATTGGATTGGCAAAGATCACAGAGTCTGCTGCTACCAAGTACTGGTGAGGGTGTGAGGTCTACTCCGAGCATGGGATATATGGAGGGTGGGGGTGGAAGTATAAGTAGGCACAACCTCTTTGGAGAACAATTTGCTTCTACTGATCACAATTTTAAAAAACACATTAATTGGCCTAGTTTACTTCTTGGACTTTAGCCTGCAGACATATTTACAGGAGTGCTGAAAGGTGTACGTACAAGGATGTTCCCTGCAGCATTGTTTGCATTAGCCAAAAGTCAAAAGGGAGTGGTAGAGAAGATGTTAAATGTCCATTCAAAGAGGACTGAATAAAGAAATCCATCCAATGGATTATTATGCAGCCAGGAAAGACTGAGGTGTTCTCTATATACTCTTATGGAACAATTTCAAAATCTAATGTTATATGGAAAAGAAAAGTAAGTTGCAGAATAGAAGATACAGCATGTTCTAATGTGTTGATGAGTCTAGATAACTGTATGTGCATAGACTATTTCTGGCAGGATAAACAAAAAACTGGTAGCTGTGGTTGTCTCTTGAGAGGAAGACTCAGGGACTAGAGGTCAGGGGGTCTAAGATGGTAGAGAAACTTTCTTTTCATTGTACATCTTTTCCAGTTATTTAACTATTTTACCATGTGCATATAAAACTCTTTTAATGCTAAAAAAAAAAAAAAACTAGTTAAAAAGTTAAAAAAATAGGGGCTGGCCCCGTGGCCGACTGGTTAAGTTCGCGCGCTCCGCTGCAGGTGGCCCAGTGTTTCGTTGGTTCGAATCCTGGGCGCAGACATGACACTGCTCATCAAACCACGCTGAGGCAGCGTCCCACATGCCACAACTAGAAGGACCCACAACGAAGAATATACAACTATGTACCGGGGGGCTTTGGGGAGAAAAAGGAAAAAATAAAATCTTAAAAAAAAAAAAAAGTTAAAAAAATATATTATTGCAGTACATTTATAGGTGACAGCTAAAACATTTTTTTTTTCACATTCAGCTTTTAAAATAGCACTTTCACATACTGTGTGATTCCATTTACACAGAACTCTAGGAAATAATCTATAATGAGAGAAAGCAGATCAGTCGATGCCTAAGGATGGGGTATGGCATGGCAGGGAGGGGTGGGAGAGACAGATTGCAAAGAGGCACAAGCAAACTTTCGGGAGTGACAGATACGTTCATTATCTTGGTATATACAAACATTAAAATGTATCAAATTGTACATTTTAAGTAGGTGCAGTTTATGTCAACCATACCTCACTGAAGCTATCATTAAAAAAATACCATTATTCCCCATCTTTGAAACGACATGTCTCCAGAGTTAGTGAGACGGTCCTCTGGTTCCTTGGCAAAATCTCTCGGCTTATCCTTGAAATGCTGAGTTTATATTTTATTTTGTTCAGAACTGCATTTTTTAAGTGTCATACAGTTTTCTGAAACTGGGTGAATTAAAAGTATCTAGATCTAGAAAAATACTATTTGTAGCCAGATGGGAATCTGAAATATTACACAACTGTGTCCATTTCATTAAGGACATTGGTTCTGACTATTTCATTCTATTTCTCCTTTGTCCAATTCTGTTTTCCTTAGTTGTGCATGTAGTTGAGATAGGGAACTTTTAATGTCTTTAGAAATACAGACTATTTTATTGTCAATGAAAGGTTCTGTACTCCCTTAAGAACATTTCAAAGAGCTCATGATTCTGACCAAAACGCTCTGAGGTCCAGAATAAGAGTTTCGTGCCTTTGAGAAACTTTGAAAGTATTTTATTTCATCTAGAAATTGTTCAGCTAACTATTAAACATTGGGTAAGCCTTCAAAGTCCAACAATGCCTATATTCATATTTTCTTTCTCACTTGTGGGAATTAGGAATTCCTTTATACTCATAATTTGTGCTTAAAATCTCTATTATCGTCCCAAGTAATAAAACAAATGTCTCTTTAAAATGCCTCCAGGATTTTCCCCACCATCACCTTATTTGCCCCTGACACTTGATAACCAAAATACAACTGTGAGGGTAGTGAGATATTAAGTCATCTTTATTTTCTTTTTTGTTCTTGTTTTTATGTATTTTTGACAATGAAAATGTATTCCTTTGTAATAAAGTTGTTATTAAGAACAAATAATATAAATCCTTATATCTAAATGGATGCATGTTTTTTGCAATACTGCTCATTTATTTTACTTTTAATGACAGAACAGATTGTTTAAAAAGAAGATCTTAGTAAGGGAATACCATGCCCTCTGCATTTTGTACTTTGTAATTTTATAATGATTTGAGTTAAAAAAGAAAAAAAAAAAGACTCCCAACAGAGAGGTTTATCATTTGTCGTATATAATGCTGCCTAAACCCAACTTCCAGGTCAGTCTGTGACCCTCCCTGATGCCCCCCAGCCCTCAGCCTACTGATATGTTAAGTCAGCTCTCATACTTGAAGTCTTGGCTAGAGTACACTGTGTCATCAGCACCCCCAGTTTCAGCACCCCCAGTTACAGACCCCCAGTAACTCCTCTTGCCTTTCTGTCACCTTTCTTGGAATTCTTGGTATCTAGAACAATACTTGGCCCATGACAGACACTCAGTCAGTACTTCTCCTCCTTCCGCTCAGCTCACTCGTGCTAGGTCTCATCTGCCTGTGTCCTGCAGCTACTATATCCAGGGAAGGATCACAAGGGGCAGAGTCATAGCCAATACAACCAGTGATCTTCCCAAGCCTCACAAAGAGAGAATAGACAGGCTTTGATATGGGAGAAAGGAGGACAGGAGTTGGCAAGAACAATTCCGAGGCATGCAGGGCTTTTCACTATTTTATAATCCCTCTGAAACGTGAGGAGGGATTCGCCTGTCGGTCCCTTTAAGTGGCTTCTCTTTAAGTACAGTATCAAGTAAGCCCATATATAATAAGGTCAGAAGATATATTTACCTCATAACTCTTACCTTGAAGGGAACATGCAGTCATTTTCTCGGTATAATCTGTTCTTAATGATCTGATAGTGGGTCCCTAGTTTCCGTTTGACTACCTCCGCCATCATCTTCCTGGAGATACCTGCTCGGAAAGGAGTCAGATCCTCTTCTATGACACTAGGAAAGAATGGAATCATCAAGGAAAGCAGGCCAAGAGAGGGGTACCATTCCACCTATGGCCTCTCTGTGGGTTTAGGTTTAGTATTAGAGAAGACAGTAAGCTGAGGGAAAGAATAGAGGGCAGGACTGAGCAACTTTTCCCCTAGAAGCACGACAGGTCCTCTAAAACAGCCACAACCTCAAAAGATCAAAAGCAAGTCCATCTCTCTTCTTCCTCTCTCCATCGGGTCTGCCGCTCCCTTGCCTGATGCATATTCCACCTTCCCTACTCATGCCACACCCACGTTCTCCCAGTCACCAGTCCCACTGACTTCCCCTTCTCTGAATCCCACAGAAGGTAGGGCTTATGCCTTACAGTCTGACACTGTCTGACTCTCTTGTTCTGGTCCATCTGGCCCACAGCCACCCCACAGACACCTGACAGCAATAACCAGAAATTACACTATCTTGTATCCCTTTTAAAGTTCAGTGCATAGTAAGTTTTCAATAAGTAACACAAGTATCAGGTGACTATTTTGAGGAGTCATAGAATAACATAAGGAGGAGCTAAAAGGACCTTGTTATTTACCAGAAGAGAAATCTGAAACCCAGAGAAGTTAAGTGTATTGCCACAGGGACAATCCGTGGGCCATCTGGGGCTAGAACCCAGGGCTGATTCCAAAGGAATCTGTCTACCATACTACACTCCAGCCCTAATTTGCATACTTTAAAAATAACCAAGAGGAATCTTAAGGTTAGATTCATTTATAAATCTGTTCAATTCCTTCATTTACTGAGTTCCTACTGAAGGCCAGCACTGGGGATACAACATAGGCCTTGACCTCAAGAAGCTGTTGGTCCAGTGGGGAAAACAGACAAGGACATGAGCTAACTTGACAATGCTGAGGCCCACTGACCTCCCCTATCCCAGGGCATTTTTATTCCCTAGAAATAGGAAAACCACCTCAGAAACTCCGACTGATCTCAAAACATGCTTGGCTCTCTGACCACTGCAACCAAGGTCCTCTGGGATCTTAGGGGACTTCCTTGTGGCAAGAACTAAATCCTCAAAGACACATCAAAGAAAAGAACTCACCCATGGTAGCAGCTGCAGTTTTGACTTGAACATGGTTCATAATTCTCCAAAGACCTGTTAATTTGGTCAATAAATACTTTCCATTTTGAACCTTCAAAAAGTGAAGTAAATGAAGGTTAACAAAACAGCCCTGAGCTTATTTGCTAACAGCAAATAACAGAACCAACAAAAGGCCAAAACTTTCAGACACCCCCTTCCCTCCTCTCAAGTGGAAACGAAAAGCCAGGAAGGATTGGTTCTGTAACTCTGCAGCACTCACGTCAATTCTGCGCCTCTACTCGGCCATCAGGTGTCCAAGAAACTGGAAAATTTCCAGGCTTAATGCCTGGTACTCAGAAGGCTAGGGATAAACTGGAGAGTGACACGGATTCTCACCTTTTACTAGTCAAACTGAGCCCCATAAAGAGGATCAATTAAAAGCCACAGACATTAACTCTCCTTTCATCTCTTATGGCAATGGACACACACACGCATGCACACACATACACGAATTACCCCCCAGGGTGTTTCAGGGAGATGCAGAGTAGCCAGGCGCAGGCGATCCCCGCTGGGGAATTCCCTCTCCTCCTCATTATCACTCCGAACTCCAGAGGATGGGTTACTCTCCAGGGTCCTGCGCAGGAGAAGCAGCGCCAGCCACCTAGATACTCTCATCTTCGCTCCAAAGCGCCCCGGTGCCCTCGGCCCCGGTCTGCGCTACAGCCGCCAAGCATCAGCCAGACGCCGGCCTCCCCGGGCAGCGAGCGGGGCGGGAGAGGGTCTCCGGACCGAGCCCGAGCTCGAGCCCCAGCCGCAGGCTCAGCCCTGCCCGGAGCTCACCTGACTCCTTCTGGCGGCCCGGCACGGGGGGCAGAAGCAGCAACAGCAGCCCCAGCCGAAGCTGCAAGAGAGCCCACCGCTCCATGGCCAGTCCACCCACTGCGGAGTCCCCACGGCGGCGCCGGCAGAAGCGCAGCCCCGCACAAAGATGGCCTCGGGGCCGCACCTCGTGGGCGGAGGCCGCCCCGCACAAAGAGGGCTGCGCGCCGCTCTGCCCCGCCCCCAAGCCCGGCCCCCGGCCCTGCGGCCCTGGGAAGGCGGTGCCGGGAAGCGGAGGCCCCGCCCCACGCAGTGCACGCGCGTCGGTGCTGCGCGGGCAGGGCGCACACAGTCGTGCTCGTTGGTTTAGAGCCAAGCTATATAGTTAGCCGCTTCGTGTCGAAGTGGAGTGAAGGGTTCAAGATGCATGTCTCTCTCTCTCTCTCTCATAAAATCGGAGCCCAGGAGAGAATGAATAAGTGGCATCCCCTGGGATACTAAAGGTAATTTCTTACATTGTGTAACATACTGAAAACATCTTACTTATTCTCTGCAGTCAGAAAACTGAACGTCGGAGAGGATATGATTCCTGCCCACAGCTTTACAGTTAGGGGCACAACCTAAGTTAGATAGTTCTTTCCTCTATGTCAAACTGCTTCTTATTAAATGATATAGATTTGTTGACCACCCAAACGTACACAGCACTGTTAGACCCCAAGGGGTTGCAAATAGTGTAACACAAGTGTCTTTGTAATAGGAATTTGTAACATTTGGAGTGACAGACATGAAAAAAATCCAGTGGGCAACATTATACTGGACAGTGCAGGTATATAGCCATATATAGGCATATACAGGAAAGTATAGGCATATATAGCCATCATACTATAAGTATTTACCTGTTGTCTAAAATGTGCATGGTAACGTCCTAGGCTCTGTGGAAATACATGGAAGGAGAAGATGAGATCTGTTCCGTCGAAGAGTTTAGAACTAGTGGGAAGACAGTTATGCTTCCCCAGAGATAATTTACAAATTACGACAATATGTAAACACTACTGATTTCAGTGGAGGGAAAGGTCCATATGGACTGGAAATCGCGAGAAAGGGGCAGGAAGGGCGTATTCCAAGCTGAACAAAAGGAAATGTTGTATTTAAGGAATATTTTGCTGGAGACCCTAAAAAAGGGAAAGCCGTAATTTGCAGAAGGTGGAGGTGGAATCTAGGTTGGTGGGAGTGGAGGGTTTAGGATGCGTGTTGAGGAATGGTGGAAGATAAAATAATGTTGATAAGTTAGGAATGGGCCATATCGCTCACTTTGGGTGAATAGGCAAGAGGAGAAAATGGATCCCCAATCCTATATCATACAAGACTTCTTGAGGAATCCAAATGAAAACTTGAGTTAAAGTTTCTTCTGCTTCTGGGAAAGTGGGCAGTATCTCAAAATGAATGGTTCTCAAAAGCACATAGCTAAGGCAGTGTACTACATCGATGACACCACAATAAGCTTTGCTTTCAAAGTTAGTCTAAAATGAATATAGTGGAGAATAACTATAAAAACTCTAATAAAAAAGTTGTTAAATTTCCATAATTTCAGTTTTCTGCAATCAGAAGAAAATGGAAATTGCATTGTCAACACATTTCTTTGAAATGAAAATAAATCAGTATTTTCTGCAATTTTGTAATGTTTATCTGTGTGGAAGAGTAGGGACAGGCTGGGATATAAGCAGACCCTATACCTGGCAGGAATATGTGACAAATGAATCCAAATAATAATTGTTTCTTTTCCTTAATAGGTGAGGTGTTTTATTCCAGCGGTTCGTATATGTGAGTAAGTGCCAGAATCCTCCTAGAGTTTATGAAAACCACAGATTTCTAGGTCCTATGCCAGCCACTAATTTAAAATGCAAATGCTATGTTTACAAGACCCTCTATATACGTTCAAGCTGCT
The DNA here is from genome assembly GCF_037783145.1 of Equus przewalskii. Lineage (NCBI taxonomy): Eukaryota > Metazoa > Chordata > Mammalia > Perissodactyla > Equidae > Equus > Equus przewalskii. The sequence goes on from NC_091848.1 coordinate 41,047,407, forward strand.
GCTCCTCTCTTCCAATTCATTTCGTGCCACACTCCGCTTTGCTCACCATGCTTAAGTTTCTCAAACACGTCAAGCTCTAACCCACCTTAGAATCTCTGCATAAAGTTTGTTTTCTATCTGGACTGCTTTTCTCTCCCATCTCTGCATCTCTGATTCCTTCCCAACATTCAGGTTTCTGCTAAAATGTCATTCTCTCACACACATATCCCCTCAAAATAGCACCCACTTATTTTCTACCTTAGCTCATTTGTCTCCTTCATAATAATTAAAATCTGTAATTATTTTATTTACTAAATAAATATTTCCCTCATTGAAATATAAGCTCCAGGAGGGCAGGGACATATCTGTCTTGTTCACTAACACAGTGCCTGGTACACAGTAGGCACTAAATAAATAATTGCTGAATGAAGGAGGGATGCTGGTGAGCCAACAGAAAACTGACAAATGAGTTTTAATGTAGCAACTGAGGAAACAGTTAACAGAGCAAATGGGACAATAAATGTACAAAATTCCTTACACCTAGAGGTGAATACAATGAAGATATGTAATGATCCATGTTGGAGTTTATGGATTCATGAATGAAAGTTTTGTGATACATTAGAACAATAAGAATATTTGGGAATATTACTAACTTTAGTGATTTTGATATTGGTCAGTCTGGCTCTGAATTCTGGCTCTGCCACTTATTAGCTGGCTTATTTTCAACACATTATTTAACTTCTCTTCAGTTTCCTCTGTCAAATAGGAACAATGGTAGTATCAAAGGGTTATGAGATTTAAATGAAATATGTAAAAGCTGCTAGTCTAGAGACTGGCACACACAAAATACTCTCAAAGGTTAACCAATCATACACTCAATAGAAGGACTTTCTTTCAAGGTGCTTAAACTCTCTGGAGTGGAGATCTCACACAAGCTCTCCTTTTGACATTTTTACCTTTTTTTCTAATATCAAACTATCGGCAGTGTCTGAATTCATCATGATATTGCCAACCTCCTTCCCCTTTTCTCTCCCACTCCCTTTACTAGAAAGCCGTTCCTCCAGAACAGCTATTCATTCTAGGAGTCTCTAGGAGCTTTAAACCTCAAGCTGTCTGTGAGGCTTTTCTTTGTGTTGACACCACCACCATTCCACAGGATTTATTACACTGTCTTACGTGCTATCTCTGGACCTGGGGCGTATTTTTAATGTTGCATTTATTGTAATAAATCGTAATTACTGTGTTTTCCTAGTGTCTTGTTTCTTCCACTAGACTATGAGCTCTTTGTAGTATTCACTCCTGTAACTCCACCATTTATCTAGTCCTTTACTTAGCATACAATAAGCGCACCGTTGGATGCTCAAGCACGATTTCGTGACTTGGGCTCCTTTACAAAGCTGTGACGTGACCTTAAGTGATGTCTTCTAACCTCCCCATCTGTAAAGTGAGGGCTACCACTTATACATGATTGTTACTTGGAGTCCATGAGATAACAAGAAAGTCCCCTAGCGTCGTGCCCGCACATCGTAGAGGCTCGGTGACTGAAGCCGGGAGAGGAAAAACAGAGGTTGGCCAGCGCAGCCCAGCTAGGCGGGACCAGGAGCCCCGCGGAGAAAGCGGGTCCCACTGCGCAGGTGCAAGTAGGAGTGGGTGGGGCGTTCTCTCCCCGGGCTGCATTTGTGGTTCCGGGGGCCGGCTCGCGGCTGGGACGTCCGGCCGTCGCGGAGCTGACGTCATCGCCGTGCGCTGCCACGTCTCCTCAGCTCCACGGTAATGGAGGCTGAGAATGAGTGCTGACGGGGTCGGGCTCTGACTCTGGCACTGACTCGGAGTCTGGGTCTCCGTCGGGGTCTGGGTCTGAGTCTGGCAGCCCGAAGTCTGGATACCTTTTCTCAACTCTTCAGGTGGGGACGGCCTGCGGACAAGCAGCTGGTTTGGAGCTCCTCAGCGCGGGGAGGGAGTTCTCTTGCTTGCGGTCCAGCCTGTAAAGCCGCCACCACCTCCTAGGGATCCCGCCCCACCGGCCGGGCCTCCTCCATGCGTGAGTATTACCGAGCTGCTGCGCTGTCCAACTGTCCCAGGTCTGCTTCGTCCCTCCGGGTTCCGCGGCTGGGACCGCTTAGTCGTCCCCTATTAGGGGCCAGTCTATTGAAGTTTGTGGTTTCTTGCCATCCACCTTCCCCAACCCCGTCTTCTCACCTCTTCCATCCCAGTTTTTTGCTCCACACTTTTCTTTCCCTTTGCTTAATTTTCTTCTCTTCCCCTCCATCCAACGGTTTGAATGCCTGTCTCACCTGGAGTTTGTTAGTCTACAGCCAAAAGCTGTGAAGAATAGGGAACGTCGGATCAGTCTGCAGTAATGTTTTGAAAACTGGGGTTTTTCCAGGGTGTCATTCTTCAGCTTTTAAGTTGTACTGTTTGGGAAACAGATTTTGGTATCCATATTAGCGGAGCCGTGATTTTGCCATCGATTGATGAAAACACAGTTTCTTTTCAGTGAGGGTCTTTATTTCTTATTTATCTTTTAATCCTGCGGTTTCAGTATTTTCTAAATGATTTTATATCAGTTTTTCTGGACTGGGCATCCGCTTGAGCTCCTTCCAGTATTTTTACTCTAACGTATGGAGGTACCACTTGAACAGTTTTAAAGAACTAAAAGGCGTACTGGTGTACTTTCATCTCTCTTTGTTAGTCCTGATAACAGCCTCTGTAGGACAGGGAAAACTTTTTTTTTTTCTGATACAGAAACAAACTCAGACATTAAATGCCTCAGTTAAAATCAGATAATATGTGACACAGCTGATGTCAGAACCCAGCTCCATTGATAACAAAACCTAACGTTTTGAACAGTGCTGATTCTCCTGTATTTTAATGGCTTATGGTGAACTATTACATTTGAATTGGAAAATATATATGTTAGATGTCTCTTGTAAACTTCTATCTAGTTGTAATATATTTCATATGATACAAGTCAACTGGCAAAAGACATGAATTGTGACTTCCCTAATGCCGAAGAGAGCTTAGATCAGAACTTAGGCTTCTGACCCATTAGAGTTTGAGAAGTGCTTTCTTTAAAGTAGATAATAGACACTGGGAGCATTTGTTTGAAAATCTGGTTTTACCAGACCTGCTCACTCAGTTTTTCTGGTTGTTTTATTACATTGCCTACTTTAAAAATAGTTAACTGATGTTTAAATGTTTTCTCTTTTTGTTCAGAGTTGAAACAGGTTGACAACCATTAACCTGGGTTGCAACTACAGGTGGCACTGGAAGCAGACTGGTTCCCGGACATGCCCGGTGGAAGGAGGGGCCCTAGTCGGCAACAGCTAAGCCGTTCAGCTTTACCTTCTTTACAGACTTTGGTTGGTGGGGGCTGTGGCAATGGCACAGGCCTGAGAAACAGGTAAAGAGGAAATAAAACTATGCATAATTTGTAATATCCTATCATCGATAAGACTAAAAGTCATCATACTATTCAGATATTTGCTTACAAAGGTTATTTCTTAACACTGAAGTGGAAATCCTGCCTTTTGAAGAGTGAAAGCTCAGTATTTCAGAATGCTTTGGAGGTAGAAAATTGTGATGGGGCCCACAAAGTAAGCGCAGTCTAATTCTTACTGATGGCTGATAATGCAAATTCTAGTCGTCACCTTTTTTTTTTTTTTAATTAAAAAAAATTTGTTTTTAAAGATTTTATTTTTCCTCTTTCTCCCCAAAGCCCCCTGGTACATAGTTGTATATTTTTAGTGGTTGGTCCTTCTAGTTGTGGCATGTGGGATGCCACCTCAGCATGGCCTGATGAGAGGTGCCATGTCCACGCCCAGGATCTGAACGAGCAAAACCCTGGGCCGCTGAAGCTGGAGCACGAGAACTTAACCACTCAGCCACGGGGCCGGCCCCCTCTAGTCTTCACCTTTTTAACTATTTAAAAGAAGGGAGAAGTGAATTAAACTACAAGGCAAATGTGATGGCTTAAGTACTTACTAGCGTTCTTTTTTTTTTGAGAGGACAAATTAAGACTGACAGTTAATGTGAGATTCTAAAATTATAGGGCATTCCATCAAGAGTCTTAAAAATTACTTTGTTCAAAAAATTGTTTGAGGGGCTGGCCCCGTGGCCGAGTGGTTAAGTTCACGCACTCTGCTGCAAGCGGCCCAGTGTTTCGTTGGTTCGAATCCTGGGCGCGGACATGGCACTGCTCATCAAATCATGCTGAGGCAGCGTCCCACATGCCACAACTAGAAGGACCCACAATGAAGAATATACAACTATGTACTGGGGGGCTTTGGGGAGAAAAAGGAAAAAAAAAAAGAAAAAAAAAATTGTTTGAAATTATAAACTGTCAACTGTAGCCTAAATATCTTAAGATTTGTGTCATGTTGTATGAAAATAAAGAATTTGATCTTTTTAATAGAAATTTATCTCTAATTTTTAAAAGTTAGGATGAATTATCTCTAATCTTGTTTAGGATCACTCACTTTATCAGGAGATTTGATCATGTAGCAATAGAAAGAGATGGGTTTTACCTGATCAAGTGTTTGGTCAAGATAATTTTGTCAGCTAATTTCTGCTTCCTCCCTGAATAGAGTTTTCTCTTGCTTTGGTTCTAATTTACAAAGCTAGCAGTCAGTCAGTACTACTCCTGTGTTGTCAGGCCCTCCAGATGTTATTTATGCACTTCTCTCTTCCTGGCCTGCCTGCTTTCTTTCTGACTTTCCAACCTAGGTTCTCGGTCTTCAAAATCAGTTCTGATTTTGTCATTTCAGTGGAGCTCTCCCTCAAATTTGTTTGAAGGGTTTTTTCCAGTCTCTGATTCTCATATAAATTTTTATTCCAAATTTTATGTTTATGTAGTATATAGAGTACTTGTAGCTTATTCTGGAGTATTATTTTTTACTCTACTGTTCTTTGGATTTCTTCACTTTAAAACCAGTGATCCTGGGACTGGCCCATGGCTGAGTGGTTAGGTTCGCACGCTCTGCTTCGGCGGCCCAGGATTTGCCAGTTTGGACCCTGGTTGCAGACCTATGCCCTGCTCATCAAGCCATGCTTTGGAGGCACCCACATAGAAGAACTAGAATGATCTACAACTAGGATTTACAACTATGTACTGGGGGGCTTTGGGAGAAAAAAAAGGGGGGAATAGTGGCAACAGATGTTAGCTCAGGGCCAATCTTCCTTAAAAAAACCCAAAAACCAAAAAGCAGTGATACTAGGGCTGGCCCAGTGGGTAGCGGTTAAGTTTGTACACTCTGCTTCAGTGGCCTGGGGTTCGCCAGTTTGGATCCCAGGCATGGACCTACACACCGATTATCAAGCCACACTGTAGCAGGAGGCCCACATATAAAATAGAGGAAGATGGGCAAAGATGTTAGCACAGGGCCAATCCTCCTCAGCAAAGAGGAGGATTGGCAGCGGATGTTAGCTAGGGCTAATCTTCCTCGAAAAAAAAAACCCCAAAAAACAAAAACAGTGATACTGTCTGCTTCAAAGCAGGATGCTGAAAATAAATAGTAAATTGCAGTAAGATTTTAAAACTTTACTCTTAATTTTCCAAAATTACTACAAATAACGTATCATTTTATATTTTTAAAAATAAAGAAAAATTAAAAAAATGAAAATATGTGAAAATGCTTTCGAAGAAAAGTACTACATAGATATTGAAGTGAAGGATGTTTCCTATTTTAAGTACATGCCTTAATTTTACTAATATATATACTGACTATCAACAAATTACAACATGGATGCACGTAACTCCTTCAGCAACTACTCATGACAACACACGTGAAGTAGGGGTTCGGTGACTGTGGCCAGGAGAGGAAAAATGTCGTTTTCTTCTACTTCGACTTTGAGGATTCCCCTAGATATGTCCCGTGGACATATCAGAATGTCCCGTGGAATCCCTCCTCACTGTCTCGGGCTGCTGTAGGAGCGCTTAGAAGGAAGAAAGAGTCAGGCAGGCCTACTAGTTCAGGCCTCAGGTTTCCCAGTCTTTTCTTAATCAGACTAACTCCTTCTCTTATGTGTTTTAAATACTGGGATACCATGTAAAATATCTTCTGGGAGAGGGAAAATAAAGTGTGCTGATGATCAAAAAGATCTGAAAACCACTTTCCTGGATGGTTCTGCTTGCACTTGAAATCTGCAAGTAAAATACTGAGAAGAACCAGGAACATTTGGAAAATACCTCTGCTCTTAGCTATGATCATGTGTTCTTTTCTTTGCCTTCCTAGTAGCTCTTCTGTCCTGCTTCTCAAGGTTCCAATCTTGCTTGCCGTGATCTACCATTCTCCACCCACTCTCGTCCTTTAACATATATTTCTTTAGCAGTTAATTGGGGTGGTGGGGAAAAGAATGTATTTTTCAACAGATTAGAATAAACTGAAAGATTATAATTGTTTATGGTTTGAAAGTCACTAAAATTATTATTGCCTGATTATTTTGTGACATTTTTACCTAGAGAGGTTATTTTGGAAGAAGACAGTTCTTTATTTGTTTCTTGATGAGAAAGAAGCAACCTAGAACAGGTTGTTATACAAGACCTGGGGAAGGGGTATAAAAAATGTGGATAAAACCAGTAGTAGATGGCCTAAAATATAGTTTTAGGAAGCTTATGTACAAAGACAGTGTCCAGATGAGGACTACTCACTTCTTCAGTGTCTGTAGAATAGCAACGAGTGAAATAGATAATTGCTTAAGTGTGATATATTTTTGAATGATATATTTGATTCTGCAAGACATAGGTCAGCTGGAGAGGAGAATATTTGCCCCTGCTTTGTGGGTGTTTGTGTCCTGATTGGTGAAGTTAAACTTGAGAATGTCAAAGAGCTAATTTGGTAACACAGTTGAGATTGAAATCCGTAGTTCCCTGTCCTGCTTTCCACCTGTTGGAGCAGGAATTTGTTCTTGGGACAGTGTGCTTAGATGATTGCCTTCTAAAGAAGGACAGTATACTGTGAATTTCTGAGTTTCCTGGAGAGCTTTTAATTCAGGGAGAATCTTATTTGAGAGGACTAAGAGTGATGTTTTCCTTGCTTTGTTCTTGAATATACTTTGTTGTAGTATCACCTGAGTACGTCCAAGTGATCGCTGCTTTCTCTATCCCTTCTGATTCTTCTTTATTCCTTTGAATCTTTTTTGCTTTGTCCACTTGCTTAGCTATATTCTGCTGCTTGCTGCCTCCACAAAAGCCAGTCTCAGGCCTGCTGTGTTAACTCTTTCCTGCACACCGACTTTAAATGCAAGGACAAAGCAGATGTTCAGCATAAACCACAGTGTTTGCACGAACAGTCTAGCCACAGTAAGCCGCTTTTATTATTTAGGGAAACTTTTATATCAGTGTGGGAACTGTTTACCATCAAGTTCCCAGATGCCAGCCTTGCAAGCAAGCCTTGCTGAGGATAGCTATTCGGAACACCTCTTTTCCTTTGGGGAGTCTGGAATTTTGATACTGGTAGACAGAGTGCCTGCATGGCTAGCTCCCAGTAAAAACCTTGGACCCTGAGTCTCTAATGAGCCTTCCTGGTAGACGACACTTCACACGTGTTGTCACAAGTAGTTGGTGAAGGAGTTAAAGGACTCTTAGAAGTTTGCACCTGGTTTCCTCTGGACTTTGCCCCATATGCTTTTTCTCTCTGCTGATTTCCTTTGTATCCTTTTGCTGTAATAAATCTTAGCCGTGAACACGACTATATGCTGAGCCCTGTGAGTCCTAATAGCCATTCATCAAGCTTGGGTGTGGTCTTGGGGACCTGCAGCACAATTTGAAAGAGAATATTCAGTATTAACATTATCAAGAGTTCTTTAAAGAGAATCTATTCCAACCCTTGTGTTGTACATGAAGAAAAGAGGCTCAGGGATTTAGTTACTTTCTCAAACACCACAGCTGGTTAGTGGAAAATCTGGGACTAGAACTATCTCACATAGTGTCTCAAACATTTGTGTCACTTTGCTTTTCTTGAATTTACTTTTATATCTGGTTAGAGGAATAATACTTTTATTTTTCCTGAATAATACCTCTGTAACTGATTTTCTGAGCTGTATTGACCATGTCTATTTTCGCTCTGTTTTTTTTTTTTTTTTTTGGTTTTAGGAACTTTCATCATATCGCCTCTCAAGCTTTTGGTTTTTTTTTTTTAAGATTTTATTTTTTTCATTTTTCTCCCCAAAGCCCCCCAGTACATAGTTGTATATTCTTCCTCGTGGGTCCTTCTAGTTGTGGCATATGGGACGCTGCCTCAGCGTGGTTTGATGAGCAGTGCCATGTCCGCGCCCAGGATTCGAACCAACGAAACACTGGGCCACCTGCAGCGGAGCGTGCGAACTTAACCACTCGGCCACAGGGCCAGCCCCTCGCCTCTCAAGCTTTTAACTTATAGGAATACTTTCCTCCTTTCCACTAATGCTCTGGATCATTTTATTTGACCTTTGTCTTTTTGTCTTCTGGCTTGAAGTCTAATAGCCAAGGCTGTATAGAATATCATAGGTGTAGATCTTTTGTACTTTGTTTTGATATCTTCCTTGAAGCCCAGCAAATTATTGACTTTGTTAACAGCAGAAGCACATTAGTCTACTTTACTTGGGAAGAATTTTATAACAACCTTTTTTAATCTTTAAATCATAACAAATAGTTTAGCATGCTTTGCCTCCTCATGCATTTTTGACTGAAGAGGAATAAGAATGTTTAGGTGCCAGCCCAGTGGTGTAGTGGTTAAGTTCGCAGGCTCCACTTTGGCGTCCTGGGATTTGCAGATTTGCATCCTGGGTGTGGACCTATGCATTGCTCATCAAGCCATGCTATGGCGGCATCCCACATAGAAAATAGAGGAAGATTTCCACAGATGTCAGCTTAGTGACAGTCTTCCTCAAGCAAAAAGAGGAGGATTGGCAACAGGTGTTAGCTTGGGACCAATCTTCCTCACCAAAAAAAAAATAATAATAATTTTTTTTAGTTTGGTTTAGATTAGGGAGTTCCTAGCTTGTAACTTCTTATCAGAATTTTTTATTTCCGTATCTTCTGATTAACTGGAGTTAGGGAATAGTTTGGCTGCTATATACATAGCTTGGAGTATACTCGGGGAATGAGATGAAGAAACTTTTATAATTTTTCCAAACCTCCCCCCACCCCCATTCTTCCCTTCTAGCTCTTCTGAGTTTCTGCCATGGTATTCTTGCTGTGCAGAATGAGCAGAGTTCATATTCCCATGAGTCACTTAAAGTACTGTAAATGTCACATACTACTGCCAGAATTCTATATTAGGAAATTTTAGAGTGGAATGGTAATGTTACTATCATTCCTTCTTTAGGATCTTCTTTGGAAATGTCCAAACCAAGCCTCTTCCTTGTTCTGTAAACGATAGTAAACCTTTAGATCTCTGTTTTCCCAGACATATAAACAATGGGATTTTTTTTTCCTACTCCTATCTTATTATTTTAGATAGCCCAGATAGCTTAAAAGAGCTTGGAAGCAAGAACAACAGGAAGATAAGGATTAAAATCTCTGTATTTTAATTTGTATTTTAAGAGGCCTTTCTTTTTCATGACTATATTGGTCTATTGTATCCTCAACCTAAAGGTATTTATTTGTAGTGAACTAGGAAAAGTACAGTCTCTCTCCTCAAGATTATGGTCTGATAGACAAGATGTAGATATATACAACAAGTTATATAACAGTATGGAAAGTGCAATAATAAAGGCATAATTTAGGTATAATGGTGGCACAGAGGAGAGATGAATCTCTTCTGATTGAGTCAGAGTAAGCTTCATAGAGGAGATATTTGATCATTTTAAAACCTTGAAGGATTTTGTCAGTAAATGTGTTGTGGGAGGGGTTAAGAAAGGTGGGTTTAGAGGGTATTGCCAGTGAAAGGAATAGGGTGTACAAAAGAATAGCATGTGTGTTCACAGATAGAAAATAGCATGAGTATTGTCTATGGTGCCTGTAGAGGAAGGATAAGAGATGAGGCTAGTCTGTTAAGTAGAGGACCTCATAGGACAAACTGAAAATTTTTGGATTTTATCCTGTTGGCATTGGAGAGCCATTAAAGGGTTTTGGGCAAGAGAGTAACACTATCAGAGCTTCACTTTAGAAAGATCTCTGAAGGCAAGTTGGAGGATTTGTTGAAAGTGGAGTTGAATTTAGGAGGGTTACTGCAATAGTTTAGGTGAAAAATGGTAACTGCTTCAACTAAGGCAGTGGGTTTAGAGAGGAGGGTGCAGTTTAGAAAAAGGTTTTTTTTTTTTCTGCTTTTTTTGCCTCCCCAAATCCCCCCAGCACATAGTTGTATATAGTTTTAGTTGTAGGTCCTTCTAGTTGTGGTGGAAAAAGTTTTATAAAGTGGAGTATATAAGATTTAGAGGGTGATTGGCTATGGGGAGGCAGAAGGTAAGTTCTAATATGACTCCCAGGTTTCTGATTTGGGCGCTAACTGGTTGGGCCATGAACTTGGGTTAGGATCATAGGAGGTTATGAGGAACACAGAGATGTCCAGTAGACAGCTTGATAACATGGGTCTAAAACTTAGTAATGAGCTCTACGGAGAGAAATTTTAGTTTTCAGCATGTAGGAGATAATGGAAGCCATGCCACGTATTAGATCATTGAGAAAGAATGTATGGAGGGAGAAGAGCAGAAGATCCTAGGATAGAGTCTTGAGAAAGGCCAACAGTTAAGGGGCAGGTGGAGAAGGAAGCAGGAGCCCTTTAGGTGCTGTGACACTGAAGGGTAGCACCATTTGAGTTAACCATGGTTTTCTCTTTCAGGAATGGTAGTGCTATTGGCCTTCCGGTCCCACCTATCACAGCCTTGATCACCCCAGGTCCTGTTCGTCATTGCCAAATTCCTGATTTGCCTGTGGATGGGAGCCTGCTCTTTGAATTTCTCTTTTTCATCTATCTGCTGGTTGCTCTGTTCATTCAGTACATCAACATCTATAAAACAGTGTGGTGGTATCCTTACAATCATCCTGCTTCTTGTACTTCACTGGTAAGTCTTAACAGGCCTTTAAGTTCTTCATGTTACTTAGCCAAGAAGCTCATTGGAAAGCCTATATGGAAATTATTTTTCTTAATAATTTTTCTTCTAATAAAATGTTTTTCTGTTAAATCACAGATTACTTTCAGAAATATGATATCATAAGATTGTTAAAATATAAATATCTGCCTTTGGTCCACGATCAGAGGAAGTAAAAATATAAATGAAAAGGCAGAAAACATTTAAATAATTTATTATAATAATATCATGGAAAGGTTTTGATATTTAGCTTTCTCTGCACCATGTTAAATTTGTTGGAAGTTTAAGGTGCCAATATGATTAAATTCTAGGAATTCTACCCTTTTAATGGCTATCTTAGGATAATGGTAGCTTCTATAACAAATAAACCTGAAATTATATAATGCTTCAAACACTTAACAGTGTGAGGCAGTTATCCTGGTTGGCAGGAGTAGCACCCTTCCACATGGTCAATCAGGAAACCTAGGCTGATAGAGACTCTGGCATCTTCTAACATGTGGCCTGCAAGGTAGCTGTGGTCCATCCCTGTCAATCAGAAAGGGGAAAGAGCATAGAGAAGTATAAAGGAGAGTTTCTTATGGCCCAGGCTCACATCATTTTCACACATGTCAACTCCTAACTGCAACAGAGGCTGCAAAATATAGTCCTCTCACTGGGTTCATTGTTAGCCTGAGTAAAATTGGATTCTGTTACAAAAATAAAATAGAGACAAGAACTAACTGTCCCTGCTGAAGTACATCAAAATGTATTGTAGGTTTCTTCTACTCTCTTCCCAGTTATTTAGGAAAGCTGTGATACAGTTGATGCAGATAGCGTTCTCCATAAATGGGTGTATAAAATAACAAGTGAGGCTAGTCAGGTGACTTGACAGCTAAGTGGTTGGCAGTGACAGATTTGGGTGGGTAATGGAGATATGCACTGGCAAAAAGAAGACTGTTGTCCTAGGTAGTTTATGTGTGTGTCTGGGACTTATAAATGATTAGAAAACCTCCCTGGCCTGGTGAACACAGAAAGGAAATGTGGACCAAAATCTTCAAGATAGTATGGGCATATCCGTGCCCATCTTCCTCTACTTTATATGTGGGATGCCTGCCACAACACTGCTTGACAAGTAGTGCGTTGGTCTGCACCCGAGATCTGAACCAGTGAACCCTGGGCCGCTGAAGTGGAATGTGTGAACTTAACCGCTGCACCACTGGGCCGGCCCTGGGAATAAACATTTTTGTTTTAAATATTTGTATCACTTGGTTGTTCTGAAATTAACTATTAAGAATTTTCTTTCCATATTGATCGTCTACCTACTTAATATCAGGTGAAGAGAATTTCAGTTTCTTTATTTAGGAATTGTAGTAACTTATTGCCAAATTGTATCCTTTTTTTTTTTTTTAATAGACTTTTTTTTCCTACCTGGATTATGAGTTTACTGAATGTAAGAACTATACTTCATCCATCCTTTGCCTGTAGTGTTGTAAAATGAAGAGGTTGCACTAGATGATCTTTAAGGCTTCTTCCATCTTTGTAGCTCTATAAGTAAATACTTCACTATCTTCACAGTGACATTGGCAAACACCTTAAAATATTTACTATGTTCTTTGCAAATATTATCTCATTTACTCTTTTTAAACACGTAAGCACTAGTTTATGACTCTCATTTTATAAATGAGAAATATGAGACCTAGAAATTATGAAACTAGCTTAAAATCACATGGTGACAAAGTGAGCACGCAAATCTAGACCTATCTGCTATGCTTTACTTCCTGTATATATTCTATATTTTCTCTGTAAGTACTTGTTGGGTAGTTCATTATACAGTTTCCACTTTGGCATTCCATGGAAACCTCTTACTTGTTGAATTTTCAGGCTAATCACAGAGTTCTCTCATTCAACTATTTCAGATGAGGAGTTCTATTACAAATCCCCTACAAATGCCTTGAAACAAAGGGACCCAGTGCTCCTGTTGTAATCAGGAAGCTACTGCTACAGCTGGTGACTCCAGAATTAGGCTTCCTTTGCTCTGACTCATACCACCAAAAATGGGTGCCTTTTACACTGCCCCTCTTTCCACTTCACTCAGTTCTGACTTCAGATTTTATGTGGTGGCTGTAGTTGGCAGAAATTAAATCAAATCCAGAACTTCAGTTGCAAGAAAGTCTGGAAATGTAGTTTTTAGCTTTCTAGTTTCTGCAGTAGAGGAAGGCACACTTAAATGAGGATATTCATGTGGATTGGTTCACTTCTGCCACGTGTGATCCTTGCTTACACAAAGCTTAAAGTGTAATTGTGGAGCTAAGAGTAACATGTGGAATAGCAAATGAGATTTTAACCCATGACTCTGAAAGGGGCCTGAATCAGTAAGCTGTTCAAAGATGAATGGGCTGCCAGAGACCTAGTTCCTTCCCAGTTTGACTTGGATGCTCTAGATCTAGAAGGAACTTACATCTCCACTAGTGGTCTGTCTCTTTTAAGTTTTCTTCTATTATGCATGCCTGACTCAGAAATTTGTCAGATTTATATATTAGGTTTTTCTTTTTCCATTTCAAGATCTTAATTATCAAGAAGAAAATGTGGACACCTAAATATATAAGATAGCGTTCTAGCTATCAAGCAATTAGCTGAATAAGTCTTAACCCTAAGAAACATAAAAACTAGAAGTAATATAGTAAATTTTTCAGAATAGTTGGGAGTGGAGAGCTCTGATGAATCAAATATTCTGGTTTATAGAGAGTTAATCATAAGCAGATTACCAGTTTTCAGTGATTTAGATGTAATGAAATTTGCTCACTGATAAGACATATTGGGCACTTAAATTTTTTGATATACAAAATGTCTTAGCTGGACTGGCGATGCATAAATAAGATCCCTAGACATTAGCTAGGGGCTCTAGTGAATTTGCTTGCATTATTTTGGAGGAGCAAGGTGAGCAAGGAGGAGTCTCAAAACTAAGAGGGAGTAAATATTGTTAGAATCCAGACACTTAGCGAGGGAGAGAGAAAAGAAAATGATCTGGAGAGCGGTAAATCATTCTCTTGACATTCTGGCTGCTCTACCTTAAAAATGTATCCTGAGTCTGGCCACTCTGTCTCCATTGCTACTGGCCCTGTTCAATCCATCATCATTTCTCACTGGAATTAAAAGCAATAGTTTCTTAACTGATCTTGCCCCACTACAATATATTCACATAGCATTCTGTGTGTCACTTTAAAATACAAATAGAATCATGGCATCCTTTGCCTAAAACACTCCTGTGACTTCCCATTAGGGGAAAAAATGTATAAATTCAATCTTTTGTCACTTATTACCTCATTCTAGCCTTCTTGCTGATTTTGAGACACACCAGGCATATATTTTCCTGTCTTAGGACCTTTGTGATTACTTTTCCCCTGCCTGGGGCTCTCTGCTCACAGATCTTGTCATGGCTGGTGTTTTTTACCACTCAGCTGTCAGCCCTAATGCCACCTTTTCAGAGATATCCTCCCTAACCACCAATTTCAATTGGCTCTGCACCTCCCTTCCCAGTTGTTATTTATCACTGTTTTATTCCTTACCAGTGCTTATAACTATTTGAAATGCTTTTGCTTGTTAGCTTGTTTATTGTCATTGTCTTTCTCCCTTAAACAAACTTATTAAAGATATAGGTTTAGCTCCTGTAACAGGTTATCTAAAATAGAATAGAAGCTTATTTCACTATTAAATAAAAATTAAGTAGATGATATAAGGCCAGTGTGACAACTCTTCATACCTCTTGCTCTGCCACCCCCAACATGCTGCTTCTAAACCATGGTCCAAGGTAGCTGCTCCAACTCCTGTCATCAAATCTGGCCAGCAGAGAGGAAGAAAGGAGAATGAGACAGCTCCTTCCTTTAAAGGCATGGCTTGGAAGTGGTTCATATCACTTCCCCTCACATCCTTGGCTACAAGTAGTTTCTGCAAGGGAGGCTGGGAAATGAACCTTTAGTTAGCTAGGAGTCAGTGCCCAGTTAAATTCTACTACAATGGCAGAGGAGACAACTAGTAATCTCTGCCATCCCCTTTCCCTCTCACACCGCAGTAAAAAGTAAGATCCAGGAGAGCAAGAACCTTGTCTGTCCTTCTTCAGCACTGTATCAGGAAGAGTACTTGGCCCAGTGGATGCCCAGTACATATTTATTGAATAAATTAATTGAGAAATTCAACTTTTCATTCTGGAAGGAGGACTGTGGAAACCTACAGACCTTTTAACCATCAAAATGAAGATACGTCCTAATTTTGTTTGTTGCTAATGACTTTTCATTTTGTTTATTACCACAGTTTTATATACAGACTTAGAAGAAACTATACACAGCATCTAGGTAATGCTATCATTGTGTAGGAAGAAGAGATCAAATATAAGACATATTTGTAAATCATGCTAAGGAGAAAGACCAAATGAATGTAACTGATGTATCAGCGAGTAGAGCGTTTATGTTAGTAGATAGCCAATTAGATTAACATAAGCTTACAGAAAGACAGACCAACGACAGTAACTCCTGAAGACTGGGAATTCCAACTGATCCATGAAATGTGACACTCATGATAAATATGGCATTTTAGAGAAATTATTCTTGCCATGATTCTGCAGGTTATCACTTGTTAACCCAAAGCTGTAATCGTTTCCTTTTAATACAATTAACTTTCAGAAAAAGGAGAGGAATGCATTCCAGATAGTTTAAAATAGTGTTTGAAAAGTTAAAGCAATTGCCATGAAAGGAGAAGTAGAAGGTGGATATTCTCTTCAAGATCTCTCAAATTCCCATGGTCTGTGTGAAGTGACGTAAGGAAGATCTTGTGAGGGAGCAAACCTCTTCATGTAGTAGTTCCAGTTTGATACACATGTTTCTTTCTGATGCAGTTATTTGTTTCTCTTATAGAATTTTCATCTCATTGATTACCACCTGGCAGCATTCATCACAGTGATGCTTGCAAGGAGGCTTGTATGGGCCCTCATCTCAGAGGTAACAGCTCATTCACTGTATTCTATCACATATAGCAAAAGTTAGTTATTAGAATGGGTTCAGTTTGAAATGTGAATTGTCCAAATATAATTTGGATACAATTATAAATTAATTTCTTTACTCCCATATGAATTGTGCTAGGTTTTGGTTTGTTGGTTTTTGAGGAACATTAGCCCTGAGCTAACATCTGCCACGAGTCCTCCTCTTTTTGCTAAGGAAGATTGGCCCTGAGCTCACATCTGTGCCCATCTTCCTCTATTTTATATGTGGGAAGCCTGCCACAGCATGGCTTGATAAGCAGCTGTGTGTAGGTCCGCACCTGGGATCTGAACTGGTGAACCCTGGATTCCTGAAGTGGAGCACGTGAACTTAACCACCACACCACCAGACTGGCCCCTGTGCTAGTTTTTTTTTAATAAAGATTTTCCTACAATATATTTAAAATTTAAGTGTGATATAACTCAAGAGAACTGTTAGAAATCTCATTTGTCCAGTAGGAACTTATTTCTAGCTTCCAGGTTCTTCAGTACAATCTTTCTAATTTTAATAGTTACAGTAAAAATACGATGAATTTTAGGTAACCATTGATAGGAAGAGTTATATATAAATAAACAATTGCATCTAAAACATTGTTTCAAGTAACATTCACTTGAAATTATTTATATACCATTTGTGGAGTTGCTAGCAATGGATTTGTTTGAGTTTATTAAAACTTGGAATTTTAAAATGACTTGGAATTTTAAAAATCCAAATTTGCATAGGACTAATCTTGAAGATCAGAATCTAAGTTTAGTGGGCAGAGGAAGAAAGAATTGGGACATTAATAGGATCCTTTTAAAATTAAAAGTTGTTGATAGAATTGGCCATTGGTATCATTTTTTATATATTTGTAAACCCCAGTGAGGGAAGTTAAATGTTTTAAGACTTTGTTATCTGTGCCGTACAAATGATTACAAAAACAAAAACGAAAAAATGTTAACTTAGCTAAAGTGGTTAATAATTTTAATCTTAGAGTTTATAATTCAGTGAGATATATTAAGTGAGTAGTTACTATAATCACAAATAACTGAGAAGCAGCTTTTTTCCTTTAAAACATATGTGGAGGGGCTGGCCCCATGGCCGAGTGGTTAAGTTCGCGCGCTCCGCTGCAGGCGGCCCAGTGTTTCGTTGGTTCACATCCTGGGCGTGGACATGGCACTGCTCATCAAACCACGCTGAGGCAGCATCCCACATGCCACAACTAGAAGGACCCACAACGAAGAACTACTATGTACTGGGGGGCTTTGGGGAGAAAAAGGAAAAAATAAAATCTTAAAAAAAAAAAAATATGTGGAAAGTCTTTGTATCTTTAAGCTCTAGTTTTCAGGAACCTTATTTCTGAGCACAGAGTAATTGCAGATATTAAGTCATAATCTGAAAGCCATTTGAAGTTAACTGAAAAACATTAGTAGTAGGATTGTCTGTTCTGCACAGTGGGAAAGGCTGTCTGTAACCTTTTCTCCCAGGTTCTTTATTTAAGTTATGAAAATAGATGCTTACTTTTGGCTGTAATGAGAAGCTACATTCTTTCTTAAGAGGAACTCAGTGGAGTTTTATGTTTACATCTGTCAAGACAGGCAAGGAATGATTTAGTTTCATCTCTTCAGTACTTAGAAATGGTACTTGGGTATGTCAAATTAGTATATCCAGTTAGTGTGTAAACCCTTCATAACTGGGGTTTCTACCTGGGAGCCACAAGGGCTATAACTCGAAGTACTCTGTTTCTTTTACTGATAGCTTAACAACAGAGGAACAGCTTTTGCATAACCTTCGTTGGAGACTATATTAGCTGTTTTCTAAAGAAACCTGTAATTCTTACTGAGAACAAAATACTTAAGATAAATTTAAATAGATTTCTAGTCAAAGACTTAAATCTGTATTTTAATGTCCATCAGAAAGGGAATGTTTAAATAATTATTGTATAGCTACATAATGGAATATTATGCAGCCATTAAAATAATGAAAATGTCTTCATGTAAGATATTAAGTGAAAAAAGGAAAGTACAGCACTGTGTTTAAAATAAGGCAGGTGGAAGGAACAACATATATTTGCTATTCGAATACATTTTTTTCTAGGACATAGAAACTAATAATGGGCTGCCTAGTTGGTGGCAGGGAGACAGGGAAACCTCGCTGCAAACACTGTTACACATTTTCTATTTTGAGCAGCGTGAGTGTATTACTTATTCAAAAATTAAACATAAGAGCTGTATAGTGGTTCTCTTCCTAAATTATCTAAATTAGATTGGTAAGACCCATTATAAGTCAGCTTTCCTTCCTTTCATCAAAATATGTTTGTTGCCCTTTTTTTGATTATATCACAGAAAGGATCCCTACTCTGAGAAAGACCCATCATTTTTAAGGAGAGGCAGTTAATTCAGAGAACTAAATGCTGTTCTAGGAGGAATACCGCTCCAGCTAGATGGACTCTGTTTATTCCCCTCCAGGCCAATTCCACTTCTCTACTTGCTCCACAAGACCGAAAGTTATTCAACTATTCTTTCACCAACCTGAGGCAACACTGTTGTTAAAAAATTGTTTTTCTAAATAGAAAAGTGGAATATTTTATTGGAAAATACTAAAATATAAAGCAGAAAAATGTTTTAAATTACTCACAACCCCATTATTGAACTACATTCATATTTTTTTTCTAATCTTTATAAACATATAGAGAATATATCTCTCTTTGGGACATTATCTTTGTATTGTCTGGATATTTGGGACATTATCTGTATACAGTTTTATATCCTGTACCCCTCACTTAGGAATAATAGTGTTAGAAATATTTTTCTACTCCTTACTTGGCTAATTCTTGCTTATCCTCTAGATCTCAGCTAAAATATCACTTCCTCAGGAACTTTTCCTAGCTTAGGGTCTCCTGTTATTTGCTCTCCCTAGCAGCGTACTCTTTTCTTGTAGCACTCATCACAATTGTAAAAATAATTATTTGCTTAATTTTAAGTTTTATATTTGTTGTTCTTGGTTGGGCAGCCTCATAAAGACAGACGTCTTGTTTGTCTTGATTATCACCAGGACCTGGTATAGTATCTGTCACACAGAGCACAGTGGTTAAGAGCTTGGGCTCTGGAAGAAGGCAAAAATGATGAATACATCCAGGCTCTGCTGTGCTGGTGACATTGGGCAGAGGCAGCCTTTTTTATTTCTAACCCTAAACTTTTCAGAATAGAGGCAGTGAGTAATTCCAATGGCTTCAATGCCTTCCCTAGGCTTTCATACATGAGGTACATCAGCATGAGGTGTGTATCGGGGAGTGATATGCAACTATTTGCTCTGCTATGGCTGAGAATGCTTGAACCTTCTCCACAGTTTGACGTTTAAGCAGTTCATTATGATATTAATTAATTCACCTGCTTCTTTGCATTTATAAGTAACTATGTAAATAGTACATATTGAATGTATGTTATATGTGCCATGTAGTATGGGTAAACTAAGAAATGGTAGAAAGGGGGGACCTAAAAGGCTCTTATGCCTTCCATGTGCTATTGAACCCAGATAATTTTTTTCCCTTTCTGAGATCTGGCACTGCTCTTTTGGAGGTTATAGAAATACACCATTATCCCCTGCGTTTTGCTCATTCTCTCCTTCCTAGTTACTTGGAAGAAAATCACATTGCAGGGCTTCATGTTTCGACAAGTATGTTTTCTTACTATATTTAATTAGTTTTAAAGATTTGAGATTAAAGAAGAATATTTGAACAGCTGTGATATAAAGAATTGGAAGGGATCATGCATTATTTCCATGTGTGCAAAAGTCAAAAAAGAAACTTTTATTTATGTAGGGATTTGTCCTGAAGATCTGATTATTTTTTGAAGCTTCAGTAATTTATTAAAGATTAATTCAGCAAACAGATTGTGGGGAGGATTCAAAGAAAACTAGAAACTGTTGCTGCTGTTGAGGCCATTACAGTCTAGTCAAGAGTCAGATAAATTAGTGGCTTGCTATCTTTATGTATATAAAAATTACCTGGTGGGTTGTTAAAATACAGGTTCCTTGACTCCTGATTTTGTTCCCTATATCTGGTGAGGAAAGTCAGTAGGAATTTCGTGTTCAATAAGCAGCACAAGTGATTCTGATGAATGTGGTTCATGGACCATACTTTGAGAAGCCCCAGTGTAAACAAATTATACAATATTGTGGGAACTTAAAGGAGGTCTATATGAGGTACTATGGGAATACAAGGAGGAAACAACTAACTGTGCCTGGAGAAGTCTTAATCTTCAAGAATGAGGAAGATAAGGTGGTGGAGGGGAGAGATTGCCAGGAAATCTCACTCTGCCGTGATGCTGACGTCACTTCTCAGATTTTTAATAGCTCTCCACTTGAAGAAGGTTCTCAGTACACTGTTTTAATAGCACATTTCTTGATGTCATCACTTACTGATTCAAGAGTAATTACAGACCTACGGTGGTAGCGGGGTTTGGGTTCAGGGTTTTATTTGTTTTGCTACCGTCCAGGGTCACTGGTGGACGTGGCTCTGGAAACTCAGACCAGGAAGATAAGGTGGGATGGGGCAGTTTTTCGTCTCTTCTCCCTTCCTTCCTTTCACACACACAGTTTACCTTCCACTAAATCTACTAAGTCCTTACTTGAGTCACATTGTTTTTGAATAAGGTCATTTATAAAATGTTCCTTTTGGTGCTTCCAAACTTTCAGGCTACTAAGGCGGGTGCAGCGTCCATGATTCACTACATGGTTCTGATATCCGCTCGCCTGGTGCTGCTCACTTTGTGTGGATGGGTACTTTGTTGGACCCTCGTCAATCTCTTCAGAAGCCATTCAGTCCTCAATCTCCTCTTCCTTGGCTACCCGTGAGTACTTCAGTTTTACCATTTTATTAGTAAGTCTTTTAAGAAATTATTTGGGTTATGCAAATGATAGTATAAAAAATGAAAATGAAACAAAGTATAAAAAATGAAAATGGAAAATAGTGTAAAAAAAGGAAAATGAAATTCTTTGAATATAAACCAAGAGTTCAGAAAATTGAAAAAAATCAGAGGGTAGGATGACCGTATAATTTATTTTCTAAATTAGGATACAGTTAGGACAACAGGCATAAACCAGGACTGTTCCAAGAAACCTGAGAGGTACGGCCTTCCTACTAATGGAGAATATTTTAATTAGCTCTGTTCACCAAATAAAGGCGCCTAGTACTGCCCATATTGGAACAAAGGGTGGTTAATGTTAGTTGAATGAACTGGCTCAACCAGTCTTACCCTTTTGGTCAAATTACTTTGATCTTTGGCTCCTTATAACAGAAGAATGCCATATTCAAGCCCTATAGACTTAGATACTTTTTTTTTTTAAAGATTGGCGCCTGAGCTAACAACTGTTGCCGGTCTTCTTTTCTTTTTTTCCCCTTCTCCCCAAAGCCCCCTAGTATATAGTTGTATATTCTAGTTGTGAGTGCCTCTGGTTGTGCTGTGTGGGACGCTGCCTCAGCGTGGCCTGGCGAGCGGTGCCGTGTCTGCACCTGGGATCCTAACTAGTGAAACCCTGGGCTGCCAAAGCGGAGCCCACAAACTTAACCACTCAGCCTTGGGGTCAGCCCCCATATACTTTTTTTGACCAACATTTTATTATGGAAACTTAAACACACAAGATTGAAGAAATTTTTAAGCAAATACCTACGTAACCTCCACCTAGATTCTACCCATTAATATTTTACTGTAATTGCATGACAATATCTGTTCATCCATTCCTTTATCCATCCATCAATTCTTATTTTTGGTGCATTTTAAAATTAAATCACAGGCCTCAGTTTACTTCCCCCAAAATATGTCAGCATGTGCATATCAATAACTAGAGTTTGATATTTTTTACAGTTTTTTCTTTTGAGGTAAAATTCATATGCAATAAAATTCACAAATCTTGTGTACATTTGCTGTTTTGATAAATGCATATACTGTGTAACTCAAACCTGTTCCCATATAGAACGTTAACAATTCCAGAGCTTCTTTCATGCCCCTTTCCAATCAATCACACCCCCCGCCTCCCAGAGGCAACCATTGTTGTAATTTTTTTCCACCAGAGATTTGCCTGTTCTAGAATTTCATAAATGGAATCAGACAGTAAGTACACTTTTGTGTGAGGCTTCTCTCATTCGGCATATTGTTTTTGAGATTCACCCATGTGGTTGTGTGTGTCAGTAGTATTTCATCGTATGAATATACCACAGTTTGTTTATTCTCCTATTGTTGGACACCTGGGTTGTTTCCAGTTTTTGGCTATTGTTAAAAATAAGACTGTTAGTGTACATTCTTATACAAGTCTTTTTCACAAAGATATATGTTCATTCTGTTAGGAGAAATATCTAGGAGGGGCATTGCTAGACCATAAGGTAGAAGTATGTTTAGTTTTATAAGAATCTATCAGACCTTTTCCCAAAGAAGTTGTATCATTTTATCTTTCTACCAATTCTGTAAGAATTCTGGTTGCTCTGTATTTTTGTCAGCATTTAATGTTTTCTGTTTTTTTAGATTACAGCCATTCTGATGGGTGTATAGTGGTATCTTATTGTACATATTGGCTTATTAAACTAACTACCTTGCTTAGTTTAACTTGTATACACTTGACTAATACTTTCTTCATTGCATGTTAATAGGCAGCTACAATTTATTGAGCTCTTATTATGTGCTAAGTGCTGGACTAGGTGCTTATAAACATCACCTCATGAAATCATCACAATACCCCGGGGGAGTAGTGTATTTAGTCTGCTATAACAGATCCAAAATATTAGTGGCTTTAAAAAGTTATAAGTTTATTCTTCTTTCCTGTACAGTGTGTATGGAAGTCGTCTTGGGTGGCTATGGCAGCTCCATGGTGTCAGGACCCAGGCTCCTGCTATCTTTTTTGCTCCACCCTCCCCTAGCAGGATAGATTGTCAGGGAGGCTGGAAAATTAAGTCTTTAGTAGGGCAGCTGTATCTCAACTAAAATTTCTGTTGATATGGAAGAACAGGAGAACAGTGGCTAGCAGAACAGGAGAATTAGTGGCTATTAGCCACAGGTAAAGACAGGTTAAGAGATTTAAAAACGTTGCCATGGTCAAACAGTTTGTGATAAAGACTCAGGTCTTTTTGATTCTAGAACCCTTGTCTTAACCATTATTCTATATCAGTAGTTTTCATACTGTGGTTCCCAGACCAGAAGCACCAGCATCAGCTGGAAATTTGTTAGAAATAGAAATTGTCAGAATCTACCCCAAATCTACCGCAACAGAAACTCTAGAAAGTAGGGCCCAGTAATTTGCCTTTTAACAAGCTCTCCAGATGATTCTGATGCTTGCTCAAGTTTGAGAATCATTGCTTTATACCATTTATGGTGCTGAAGTGTAAGCATGAATTTATATGTGTAGTCACAGTATAAAATCAAGGTATAATCAGAGATTGTGTGGGTAAGGATGGCAGGAGGAATCTTTCTATTGGTAGTACTAGGGTATGTCTAATTATAGTGTTTAAACAATTATTTAAGGCACTCATCAACTCAATTCATTAATGTTACCCTTTTTCCTACAAAATGAATTTTGTATGTTATAAATACCATTTTTCATGATTCAGATTAAGGTGTATACTTTATTCTGTTTATCAACAGCTAGTTGAATCAATAAGAAGGTTAGTTATATCTGATATGAAAGGCTAGTTATGGATTTATCAAGGAGTATTTTGGCCAAATTTAAGAGGATTGCCATCATCAAAATAGCTAGCAAGCTTTTTCATTTCAATTTATGTATATAAAGAAGCTTGCTTATTTGTGGAGGCTCTCCACACCCCATGAAACAATGAAATAAGCATGTACTTTAAACAAATTTTACTTTTAAATATATTTACCTCCTTTACTTTTTAAAAGTTGTATAATCTAACTTTTATCTGACTTCAATTTAAAAATTAAGTATGAGAAATTTAAAATGCTAGACAATGGCAATGACCACATCTTTATTTTCTTATTTATTCATAAGATAAGAAAGGGACTTTTTTCTGCCTCTTTTTTTTTTATTTGATTCTCAGCTTTGCAGGTGAGGGTAAATAAATCCAAAGATGAGCAGCGGTAGCTCTTACATTTATCTTGAATCTCTCCAGTGCTCTCCATAATCTCTGCTATTGCATTCTAAACCTCCATCAGGTCTTCTGGTAATCCATTCTTGCCTTCCTCCATTCCGTTTTTCATTGTCGCTAGAATGACTTTCAAAATGGAAGTTGAATCATGTTACTAACCCTCTTTAAAATTCTTTAATGAATCATTTCCTTTACCTTACAAAGTCCTCCATAGTCTAAGCCTTTGATGGTACCTTTCCAGTTTCTCTCATTCTACCCTATATCAGTTGTCTGTTGCTACATAATGCTGTAACAACCAACCACAAAACCATGGTAGCACACCACAGTAGGTGTTTATTGCACATATCCTGATCTTAGCTGAGAGTTCAGTCACATGTGGTGGGATTGACTGGCTATCAGTTTAGACAACTAGGACAGCTCAGCTCTGTTCCACATCTCTCATGCTCTGGCAGGCGGGCCTGGACATGATCACATAAAATTAACAGAGTGGCAAGAGAGCAAGCCTCACTGTGCAAGCTCATTTCAAGCTTCTGATCACAAGCATGTCTGCTGACATCCCCTTGGCCAAATACAAGTCACCTTGTTGAGCCCAGTATGGGGATAGGGCAGGGGCACCTCACCCACAGAATGAAGGCTGTGTGGTTACATGGCAGTGGGTGAGACTATAAGGAAGGGTAGAGAAATGGGGCCATCATTGCAGTCTACCGCATACCCAGCCTCTGACTGCCCCGCCCTCCCATGTTCAGCAATAATGAACCTATAGCCTTCTCTGGCCTTCGCGGTTTTGCACATGGGCAAGTTCTTCTGCCTGATGCTTCCACATTTATCCCTCCCACCCTGCTGCTCCAGGACCCATTCACATTGGATCCTGGAGCTGCTGTTAACCATCCTGTTACTTACTAATAAGCTCATCATTTCTCCCTCTATAGAAAACTATGATAGCTGACATTTGTCTGTTTTTTTATAACTAAATAAGACCTTTTTTATTTGCTGTTTTTAATATCTGAATTTATGTCAGTGAAATGACTTATTTGCAATACCTAGGTCACACTGTGGAAGTTACTTAATGAGGACTTGGGGAAGTATTTAAAAATTTTTTAAGGAACCAAAAGTTGGAGTAACTATAAGAAGTTACGAAAAGTCTCAAAAATATTTAATACTTTAACCAAGTAATTCTACTAATAGAAGTTTATTTATTGTACTTCTAGAATTTTTTTCATTAATCCATCAAATATTTATTGAGTGCCTATTAATTTTCAGCCGCTATTCTAGGCACGAAGGGTACAGCAGTGAATTAAGCAAACTAAAATCTCAGGTTTGTGAAGCTTACATTGTAGTGAGGGGAAGATAGACCCAGAAAAAAACCTAATAAACATGTAAAATATATGGAGCGGTAAGATCTATGGAGAGAAATAACCAGGCAAGGGGAATTAGGAATGCCTGTGGTAGTAGGGGTGGTGATGTAGCGCAGAGGCAGGGGAGCCCCACTAAGAAGGGGAAATTTGAAGTGAAAAGCAAGCCATTTGAAAATTAGCACATGCACTCAAGATCTGTGTAGGAAAGTGCTTATCCCATTGATATTTATCATAGTGGAGAATAAGAAATGGCTCGTTTCCCACAAGAGAAAAATGGGTAAATTTTGGTACATCTATATGGGAATACTGTAGTATCTTTAAAAATTGCTACAGAGGGGCTGGCCCCGTGGCTGAGTGGTTAAATTCACGTGCTGCACTTTGGCGGCCCAGGGTTTCACTGGTTCAGATCACTGCTCATCAAACGATGCTGAGGTGGTGTTCCACGTAGCAGAACTAGAAGGAACTACAACTAGAATATACAACTATGCACTGGGGGCTTTGGGGAGAAGAAGGGGAAGAAAAAAGATTGGCAACAGGTGTTAGCTCAGGGCCAATCTTTAAAAAAAAAAATTGTTACAGAAAAATGTTAAATGATTTGGGAAAATGCTCAGTACATGTGTACATACATAAACACACACCCAAAGTTAAAACAACAGACCAAAACAGTTTATACTGTATGAGGCTAAACATACAAAAGAAAAAAGTATAAAGTCTGTGCACCTAATTATGAAAAATGTAAAAATGCTTATTTCTAGGTGATTTGTATTTTGTCATTGTGATTTCCTGTAGTTTTCTATTATTCTACAATGAATATGTATTGCCTTTGTGGGAAGAAATTAGTTAAAGAGTTTCCCAAATAATGAATTTACCATTAACAAAGCCCCTGTCATATTATATTTGCTGTGGTGAATCATCACTGTTTTACTAACGTAGTTATAAGATCTAATGTTGGTGGCATCTGTGGTCTCATTTTATATCACCTTTTCCTACAGGTTTGGTGTTTATGTTCCTCTCTGCTGTTTCCACCAAGATAGTAGAGCTCATCTTCTTCTCACAGACTATAACTATGTGGTCCAGCACCAGGCAGTGGAGGAAACTGCCTCCACTGTGGGTGGCTTGGCCAAATCCAAAGACTTCCTCTCCTTATTGCTGGAGTCGTTAAAAGAACAGTTCAATAATGCCACGCCCATCCCCACCCACAGCTGCCCCCTGTCTCCAGACCTCATTCGAAATGAAGTAGAATGTCTGAAAGCAGATTTCAACCACAGAATCAAGGAAGTTCTCTTCAACTCCCTCTTCAGTGCCTACTATGTTGCATTTCTTCCCCTGTGTTTTGTGAAGGTGAGTGGTCACTTGCTTTTATGTGCTTGCTGGATTTGTGTGTGAATGACATAAACTGGGTTGGTCTTATTTAATCCCCCTTTTCTCTGTCTCCCCTTTGGCAGCCTGGATGGTGGAGTTCGGCTGCATCTGGAGTGCACTAATACCGCTCCTGGTTGGCGGATAGGTATTTCCATATATGTGATGCACCCGTGGTGGTCCCCTTTTTTCCTTTTCCTTTTTTTTTAAGTTTTTTTTTTTCAGTTTCCCGGGAGAATAAAACTTGTACTTATAATAGAATCGGTATATAGTAGCTTAAGAGGACCGAGGAATCAATAAAATTCAGCCTACTGTGGTTGATCTTGACATGATTATCAGGAGTTTTCTTGAATTTAATCTAACCTTTACCTAAACTTCAGTTTACTTCAGTAGAAAAGAAAAATGGTCTGGATGTCACTTGAGCCCAAAATCTTTTGGAACATTGTAGTTCCCTTCCTTCACCCATTGAGAAGCACATCTGCAACCGGAGTGGTCAATCACTGAGAGCACTCACTTCTTCCAGAAAGGAAGCACTTAAAATAAAATTGCCTCTCCCTCCCAGCCCTAACTCATACAGCCAGAAAGTCAGGTTGAAGGATTTTGGAGGACTCTGCTCTTGAACTTTCTGCACGGACAGCAGGACAACCAGTGCATGTGTGACTCAGTGTGGCATTTGTCTGCAGGGCGTATGTACACGCACCCATCCCTGCCTTCTTGCTCACCAGTGCATGGAACATTTCTCTGTCTTCTGATCTCTTCCAGAGTACCCAGTACTATGACATGCGCTGGTCGTGCGAGCACCTCATTATGGTGTGGATCAATGCTTTTGTCATGCTCACCACACAACTGCTGCCATCCAAGTACTGTGATTTGCTACATAAATCAGCTGCTCACCTGGGCAAGTGGCAGAAGCTCGAACATGGGTCCTACAGCAATGCTCCACAGCACATGTGAGTAGGCTAGAGGGTAAAACCATGTAACACCTTTCTACATGCTGCTGATCATATTTATTTGCTTGTATGTCATTCTTGATCTTGGCTTTGAACATTTAATTTTTAGTTTTTGTCTACATGGATGCTTGCCATCACTCTAAACTGAACACAGGGGACATTAACTCATTTCCACCACCATCCCCAGTTCCTCCTTAAATGCCTCCTACCTTTCAACTGCCCAGTCACTCTAGAGTTTGTAATTTGTTTCCCAAGCTATAATCTTGGAGTTTTCTTTCAGTCTTAACCTTTTGCCCAAATTCAAAGAATCATGATATGTTTTTAATTTTCTTTAGAGGACTGTAGGATTCATCTTCTCATCTTCATTACCACAGCTAAATAGTTGCTAGCTAATCATCTCACACTTAGGCAGCTGGAATTTGCTTCTCTCATCTTTTCTTTCTAAAAAATGCAAATTTGTTCTAGTAATTTTCCTGTCCTGAATTATAATTTTTTTCTTTTCTTCCTAAACTCACTAATGAATATTTCCCTGCTATTCCCACATTTAAATGAAAACTGTCCCTAACTGAATTCTCTCTCAGTATTCCTCTCATTGTGTCCCCTTGTCAGTCATTTCTTTGCATGGTCCCTATGATCCAAAATGGCTAACTTTAGAATCCTTTTGTTTTCTCACTTCTGAGTCCTTCATCATACCTTGCTCTCAGACCTGGACCATCTTCATCTTCCTCCTTTTTATAATTTGAACATTTCACAAATTTCATCCCCTAGAAATTCGTTCCTAATTAAGTGGGACAGATTGAGGTGACCTTCCCTTCCCCTCTCCCCCTCAGAGTCCTCCCTTCAATTATCTGCCTTGATGTCTGATACAGATTAGCACAGGCCTTCAAGCCCAGGAACTGAAAGAGATTGGGCCAGGCTGAAAAGAAACCCGACTGTGGGCAAAGGACAAATTTCAATAAAAATTGAAAATACAATCCACAGTACTAGTACTGTACATCTTCAGGCTCCTGATGGCACATGGCCATGAGGTTATCATCACTTTAATGCTGGTAAGTGTGAGCAAGGCTGACGGAACATTTTCTGAACTGGGAAAGCTTCAGGGTGCTAGAATTTTTTTTTTTTAACATATCTAAAATGCTGTCCCAGTTCTTACCCTAGGAAACTAACCTTTCCAAAATCAGGAAGAGATGAATTAACTTAGATTTTTTTTAAAAGCTTAACCTGAAGATCCCCATCCCTACCCCAACTCCATTACATTGGTGCTGGAAAGAATGAAGCTTCTTCCATAACTTCTTTTTCCTAGAGAAACTTCTATAAAAATAAACCAAGAAAGTGGTAAAAAGAAAAGTCTTTGTGTCAGTACCTTGTGTGTCTCTGTGTTCTTCAGTATAGTTTCTTGCATATATGAGGCATTTGAAGTATGTGATAAATAAGCTGATTGTCTATATAGCTTTTCGGGATGTAACTCTGCAGCAAATGTCATGCTAGTTTGACGTGTTAATTTCTCCACTGCTCTTATTGCCATCCACTTTCTCTTCTTGTTCGTTCCCTCCTGCATTTCCACAAGTAGACTCTGCTCACTTGAGATTGAGATGACAGTCCACCTGCTTGCACTCGATTTCCTGGCTCAAAAATGCTTAGATGCCTTACTTCCACATTTGTTTCTGCTTGTTCTCCTAAGCCTCTTAAGTCCTTTCACACTAAGTTAACTGTATCACTTTGCCATGTTTTTACTATACGGCAGTGAAGTTAAAATAACAAATCCTTTCTAACTTCTTCCAGTCTGACCACGGAATTACTGTGTTTTCAGAATTCAGGCAGATGAAGCCTTGAATATTTAATGCCTTCCATAGAAATAAAGCTGGCCTTGCCAGATGCTATCTTATCTGTAATTGCCAATTTGCTAACATTGCATTTCTTTCTCCCTTAGTTGGTCAGAAAATACAATATGGCCTCAAGGGGTGCTGGTGCGACACAGCAGATGCTTATATAGAGCCATGGGGCCTTACAACGTGGCAGTGCCTTCAGATGTATCCCATGCCCGCTTTTATGCAAGTATCACTTATTTCTTTTCAAACATAAGCTTAGGGGTGGTAGGAGGCCACTCTGTGTAAGCATCTAGCACAGTATGTAGCACATACTAGGAAATTAATACCTGGTAATGACTACTGCTGTAATACTGGCCCCTGTCTTTTGGAAATATCTTCTGAAAGGCAGTTTGAAGGTCAGATACTGTTACCCCAACTTCAACAGCTTGGCTGGTTTCTCTAGT
The DNA here is from genome assembly GCF_037783145.1 of Equus przewalskii. Classification (NCBI taxonomy): domain Eukaryota; kingdom Metazoa; phylum Chordata; class Mammalia; order Perissodactyla; family Equidae; genus Equus; species Equus przewalskii. The sequence goes on from NC_091848.1 coordinate 41,077,412, forward strand.
TACGTTGGAATTTGAGTCTAGTATTACTTGAAACAAGTAGGCCATTACTTAAGCCTTTCTATTTTTATCTTATAATTTTTATTGTAATAGTTTGGTTTAGTGGTATCCTTACTATATTGTATCTGTGTATCCTTAAGCAGTATTTAATATAGTAATAATGTAATGGGATTTTTTGGGTATTTGTCATATGTATCATCTCCTTAAAATACCTTGACTTCCCCTTTGAAAGATAAATGCCATGATCTGTGGCCTAACTTTTACCTTCTCCTGAATTAGAAGGAAAAAAGTCTTAAAAGGAGAAAGCAATAGACGCCTGCTAAACTCAGCTTCTGTTTCATTTGAATCTACTATGCCTTGGGTTATGTTCTATTTGATCTTTCAGTTTTCCAGAAATTCTGGCTCCAGGAGGCAGAAGTATTTACTTGTAAAAGGCCAGCAGATCAATGGGAGTGGGGGAAAGAAGGTGCACGTAGGGGACCGTTCTTAGTGAAAATAACTGTAGTAGTACAGCGCATTGCCTTTGAACAGACATCATAGTCTAAAAAAAAGGATTGGAGACCTTTTTTTGAAATACTTGAATCCTTTTTTCTCTCCCTCCCATCCATCCCTCCCATTTCCTTGTGAGGGTACATAGACTTTCTGGTTCTGCAGGTATTTGCTACCAATGAAACACTGAGAACTTGCATCAGGACAGGATGCTTTTAAATACCATGGTCGGGGAGGGTGTGGCAGGGTGGGGGTTGGGAGGAGCATGGGGAGGGTGAAAGGCCCTTGAATGAGGAAACTACAACTATCTCCTAGGCTCCTGTGGGATTGCCTTAAGATGGAGGAGTGGATTTAAGTCACAACTTCATAAGTATTTGGTTTCTACATGGAATATTTAATTCACCCAGCTGAATTCCATAGGCCTTTAATGTCTTCTGTTGGCCCTTGCTATCCCCTGGAAACCTACAATAAGCAGATGCTTTGTCAGAATTTTCTGCTTGAAAAATAAGTATTTTCCTTGCCTAGTGTTGGACAGCTGAAGAATCAGGTAGAATCCAAAGAAGAAGGATTAGGGAAATTAACTTATTACTGATTTGGCAAACAGTAAAATCAGCACTTCTCAAAGTGGTCCTTGGTCTCCTTGCATATAAACCACCAGGCTCACTCTTCAGAAACAGAGATTGGGGCCCTGGCCCAGACTGCTGAATCAGAATCTCTGAAGGATCCCAGGGATTTGCGTATTTGGAAATGATTCTTAGGCACTCAAAGTTCGAGAACACTCATTTAAAATGTGCCTGTTACCTGTAGCTGTTAGAATTTAAAGCCTGTCCTCACCTTTCTAGTCGTTCAGTTTATTGCTTACTAGCACCTTTAATTATAATTGTTATAATTGCCACAGAATCTGAAATTGCCTGAGTCCTTTTAGAATATTAATTTAGAGCCAATTTTATACACGGTAGTATGTAATAAAACCCAGGTTAAGCGTTTTCTTCCTCTTGAAGGACCCTGAGAACCTGGCTGCCTTTCAGAGCTGTCATGATAATTTGGCTTTATTCTCAGATTTGAGCCTTGAAGTGTAAATTAGTTCTTTTAGATCCGATATACTGCTGTTACCACAATTTGCAACCTAAGACCTCAACCTTTCTATTCCTACTATGTTTTTGTTAGTAAACCAGGATTTAGCCTCTTAAAGAATTTGATGGAAGTGAAAACAGTGAGCCTTGCTTTTAGCCACACTCTAATTCTGATTAATTTTTCCTTCCTTCCTCGTTGTCCTGTCTCTGTGCACCCTACTTCTCAATATCTGGGGAAAAAACCCCAAACAAACCCAACAGTCTTCAGAGACAGAGTTCTTTTGAATATAATCCCTTTTCATGTCTCAGGGGCCGTGAAATAAAATTTCATTATTCCTTGAGCAAAAAGGAAAAGGTTTGAGTCTCTATAGCAAGAAATAGCCTGATTGATATTCAGTAAGCAGATCTATTTGTTATTGCCTATAGTAACCTATAAATAGGAAATTTTTAGGAGAAAATTTGTAAGAATAAATACAGCGTTTACTTTTTTATGAAATAATGTGTTGCTTTTTAACTTCCTTACAGTTCCTATTTCATCGTCCATTAAGGCTGTTAAATCTGCTTATCCTTATTGAGGGCAGCGTCGTCTTCTACCAGCTCTATTCCTTACTGCGGTCGGAGAAGTGGAACCACACACTTTCCATGGCTCTCATCCTCTTCTGCAACTACTATGTTTTATTTAAGCTCCTCCGGGACAGAATAGTATTAGGCAGGGCATACTCCTATCCACTCAACAGTTATGAACTCAAGGCAAACTAAGCTGCCTCTCAGCAATGGGGGAGAATTCAGATAAAAATATTTTCATACATTCTATTTTTTTCTTGCAATTTTTATAAATATTTAAGATATTTTATATTTTGTATACTATTATGTTTTGAAAGGCGGGAAGGGTAAGGGATATTAAATGTATCCATAAACAAGGTGATGTGATCTTTCATGTGTTAGTATATTTGAATAATATACAGGTGAGAGGTGTGCCTCTCCAGTAAAGAGATCGATTTGTTTGTGTGGCTCTGAAATAACTCATTCATTTATGAACACATCTCAAAAAAATCTTGACACAGTACCTTTGGTGTGTCTGTCTTTCCAGTCCTTCTTATTATCTTTAATCCTCATTTGCCCTTATTGCTACCAAAAAGGAGATGAGTGGAATTGCCTAAGAGGACCCATTCCCTTTTTCTTTGTCTGGCCAATACTATTGGAATACACAGGGGAAAGAGTGATTATAGTTTTGGGTGGGCTTCTCTGTTCCCTACTGGGAGGAAGAATTTCTGAGACACGAACTCAGTGTTCTGTTCGCCCTATGACATTTAAATATATTTTTGAATAAGCTACCATCCTGAAACTCAGGATATTGCTGTCATTTTCCCTGTTCTTTGACTTCTTTTGCCCTAAGGATTTTCCTTTCTTCGTTAGCTGTTTGAAATAATACTTTTTAAGACAGAAAGTCTTTAGAGTGTCCACACTCATGAAGGAGATGGTGTATGGCTGGATCAGTGGGAGAAGATAAGTGCAAACGCCACGTGGGCTGGAGTGGGCAGGTTGAAGATACCGAGTGACTGGAAGAACGGGTGAGTCCTCAGCCAAACGGTCTTGAACACAGTCTAGCAGCAACCCACCTGCAGCGGCCTTTTTGGAGTTAGCAGTAGAAGAGAAATATAAGAAGTTACCTCTTTGTCCTCAGATAATTTTACATATGCCCAAATTGTGTATTTTTCATTTCATACTCCAGCACCTTCATGTTGTGAGCATTAACCCTTTTCAGTCCATGTTCTTGAGAGGTGATACACTTAGTCAATTGATGTCACTAGTCATCTAAACTTCTGAGGCCTTGTCTTGAGAGCCTGAAATATATTCTCATGTATTTTCTGTGCTCAGTTTGCCTTTTTTACACTGTAAAGTTTTTGGTGAAACACAATATGACTTATGAAGTAAAAAGACCAATCGTGTAATTCACAAACTGGCTCTGAAAACAATTCTTGCAGAAGAGTTCCCAATAGGTTTTCAGCAAAGGCAGCTTTGTGAGGTGTGTAGGTGTATATGGATACAGCTACTTAGGTGACTGCTATGTTTAAGTTAGCCATTGTTTTCTTTAATATTTTGATGTCTATGCTTTCTTTGCTAAGTTACATTATTTGGCATTCAGTCTGCGTCTGTTCAGCCATTCAACAAATATGTATTGGCCACCAGGCACTATATTAGGCATATTAGCATTGGGGATATAGCAGTGAATAAGAAATGCACAGGCCCTACCATCATAGAGCTTACAGTGTAGGGGGTGAGAGGTGCAAAATGTGCCATAAATAAATTTATATATAATACAGTGTCTCCTAGCAGTAGTAATAAATGTAAAGGGAAAATAAATCAGGGCAAGGAAATAGAAAGTGCTAGGAATGGCATTGCTAGAAGGCATCTTTGAGGAGATGATTTTTGAGCAAAGACCAGATGAAGCAAGACTGACCCATATAAATAGCTTTGGGGAGAATTCCTGTTACAGTAACAGCAAGGACAGTCCACTGAGGTGGGAACAATTTTGGTATTTGGAAAATCGCGAGAGAACCAGTTTATTGCTTGTTTTTTGTAAAGTCATTCGGTCCAAATATGGTGGTTCTTGGAGACAGGGAGAGTGGGAAAGCTGCCATCTCAATATTCTTTCCTTAGGATCTTGAAGATATGCTTCTTTTGACTAATAACCATTTTGATGAGATTACTTGATAGCTGAGAGCACATTGGGTGGCCTGGGCACAAAGGTGTCTCATCAAAATGGCCCCAAGTTGGTTCTGTCATTGAAAAGTAGCCCAGATAACTGATTAGGGATTATAGACTAGTCTTGTAAGTTGGCTTGATTCCCCCTTCTGGTTTGACCTGTCTTGGCCAAATCTTAAAGGAGTAGCACAGGAGGACCAGATGCCAAGCTGGCTAAACAAATGAGTGAATATAAGAAATAAATAAAAATTAATTTTGGCTAATGGAACTGCCAGGTGCCCCCTCTCCTTCCAGATAGGACACCATCAGGGAGATAAAACCCTTCAGTTCAACATGTTCCTACCTTTTTCAGCTGTCCTTTGTGGAAGGTCCACGTTCAGATGGGGGAGAGAAAAATTACTAGTTACTTGTATATTCTATTACTTACAGATCATGTAAAAGAAAGGACGCCATCTTTGTTTAGTGATAGTAGGAGATGTATACACATTAAAAAATGGCCTTTTTGGGTAATTTTTATATGTTAGGAAATTAAATGGTGTATATGTTAGGAAATTAAATTGTGGAAAAAATGGTATAGCAAAAGATCAGTCAAGTGAACTTGGGATACTGGAAAAGGAAAGAAGATGCTTGACCAGTTGTCTGGGTGGCTTAAAGTGGGTAAAAGTGTCCGAGTAGAGGAGGGTAGTTCATGGGCATGAGCATGATGGAAATATTCCTCAGTATCCTATTTACTCTGATTCCATGTTATGTTCCCTAAGCTGCTTTCCCTCCCCTCCTTCTCAATCAATCACCTCTACCACGGCTCCTCCCCCCATTTCAATTTATTGAGCAATTATTATGTGCCAGACACTGCTGGGGGCCAAAAAGAGTGATGTTCAGAGTTCATTAATAGAAGGCAGAGAAGTAAATCAATAATTGTGACACAAAGGTGTTGAGTAAAGGAAGTATATACAAGATGCGGAGGTGATGCAGAAAAGAGAGTGATCAACTTTGCTTAGAAGCTACAGTGTCAGGGAAGGCTTCACGGCAGCAGAACACACATGATGCATTTTAAAGGAGGACTAGGAGTTTACCACATAGATGGGGGGAGGGTTCATGGAGTGGGAACAGGATATACAAAAACTCGAGGCAAGGATTTGCACTAGGCTTTTAAATAACTAGTTCAGTAATGCTGGAGAGCTGTGCAAGGAATGGATCCCAGAGGGACTTGAAATCCACACTAAGGGGTTTGGATTTTTATTATCCTGTAGGTCTCAAAGGGGCGATCTTTGGACAATCAGAACTACTAAATCAATCTTGAGGTTGAAACCCAATAGTGTGGACCTTTCACAAGCACTTCAAGTAATTCTTAAGCAGACAGAAGTCTGGAAACTTGTAGACAGAAGACAGCTAATAAAGGATTTTAAGCTGAGGACTTATGACCCAAAGGGCTCGCAAGTCAAGGGTTCTCAAAGTGTAATCTCTGGACCAGCAGCATCAGCATCACCTAACTGGGAACTTGTTAGAAATGGAAAATTTCAAGCCCTACCCCAAACTGACTGAGTCAGAAACTCTGGATGGAGCCCAGAAGTCTGTTTTAACACACTCTCCAGGTGATTTTGAGGAGACCCACTACCCTAGCTTAGACAACTTTGGTAGCAATGTGTAGAAGAGGTTTGGAGAATGTCAAGGAGATTTAAAGCAAGACAGCCAACCATTTTAAAAAGTACATGCAAATAGAAAATGGGAGGAGGGGTGGGGTGTCACCACTGTGTGGGTGATAGAAAAAGTCATGTGCATGAATAAGATAATGTAGGGACACGTGGAGTGAAAAGAGAAAGAAGGACAGAATTCTGGTGAATAACAACATTTAAGCGTAGAGGAAGAGGAAGTTTTCAAATGAACAAGACTAAGAAAATAGAATTCCAAGAGATGAGGTGAACTAGAGTTTCAAGAAAGGAATGATCAACAGTATCAAATATTCAAGAGACTGAGAATTGACTGTTGAATTTGGTTATTAGATCATTGTAACTTTAGTAAGAAATTTTAATGGAGCAAGGGGGGCGGAGGTCAGTTGCAGTTGGTCCAGAGTAGTGAATTGGAATGAAGAAGTAGTGAACTGGAAAGAAGAAGGGTTCTTGGGAGCCTTTGGGAAGAAGACTAGCATTTCCTCTGAGTTAGAAGGGAGGTTAGATACACACAGATGGATAAAGGAAAGTAGCAGCAGGAAGTGGAAGAAACACATCTGATAGCATAAACTCGTGGTCAAGTAAGAAGCAATTATCATTTTAGGGTGTGAGGAGGCATCTAGGAGGAGTCTTAAAATAATGGAATGGCCTTTGTAAACTTTGGGAATGAGGCCACTGCTGAGGTGGTAAACCATAAATTTCCAAGACTCTCACTACCATGGCTTTATGATTTTCTCTGGTCTAACTCAGTAGACGCAGTAGAAGGGTAGAGTAGATGGATGGAAAGAGTCCTGGTTTGGAGATTTGCCCAGCAGATATGGCTAAAGGACTAGTGAACAAGAGAGGTAATGGTGCTGGTGAGAACAGTTGAGATGATGCATCTTGGGGTCTGGAAAGACCAGGGAAGGAAGAATGAAGTCTGGTGGGGGTATCCTCTGTCAGAAGGAGTATGGGTGGGCCAGGCATTAGTAATCTGAGCAAGTAGAAGGAATAAGGGAGTAAGGAAAGGAGAAGTTCTGAGAATGGAATATGGGAGTTTAGGATCACAGAGTTCTGGGTTGTGGAACAGCCTGATGTGTAACCCTGGAAGCAAATGGCCAAAATTGAGTAAAGGTAAAAGCTGTAAGCAATTGTGGCAAGGGTGTCGGATGGGTGTTCCTCAGAAACACTGAAGTCATCCAGAATGATGGTGGGACATGAGTTAGAGAGGAAACAGCTTGGTGCCAAAACTGGGAAGTCTGGGACATTGACTACATCGTGGCCACAAAGAATGGTAAAAGTTAAAATAGCTGGATGCCATATATTTTGGTAATAAGAGATTTTTGTATGAGATGGGAAGACACAATGGTGCAGAAGCGGAAGTGGGAAACTGGAGAACATCTTCTTGGCTCTTTGTAGTCTGTAACATGGAAAAAAACGTGCAACCTTTTGTGCAGGGAAAGAAGTGTCCTCAAGGGAGTGTCAAGTTTTATTGACGTCCAGGAAGTGGAAACAGCATTCAGTGAAGAGACTGTAAGGAGAGAAGGACTCCAGAGGAGCTGTGGGAAAGATTAGGAGTGAGGGGAACTGTGTGTTGCCAGTTGGGGGCAGTGGGCATGAGATTCAGGAGAGAGAGACAGAGGAGAGAGGGGATCTGGGAGTATATAGGAGAAAAAGACATTTAGGGCGGTAGTGAAGGGTGACAGAGCAGGCCTGAGTAGTGTAAAGTTCTAAGTGGAATATGGTTGCCAAAATGCTAGCATTTGTATCCCCTTGGCAATGATATTTTTCACTGCAACTATCATCAGGTTGTGAGCCTGGGTCGCATGATTGTTTTTCTAAGGGTCTGTCATTTTGACCCACTGAACACCTGTCCCCATTTTTGTGACAACATATGCCAGGAGAGCAAACTTTCGCTTTTCTTTTCCACCAGAGCGTTATTAGCATAATCACTCAAATGAGAGAATAGTCCCCTTTGATTGCTTCAAGTAATAGAAAAACTGAGTTCACATCTGTTGTAAGTGGGCCCACATAACTTGTTAAGATGCAGAGTTTTGAGAAGGAATAGCTTTTTTTCCTTCTCATTTTTCATTACAATATCCATTGATTTATACTGGGTATCTTGGGTGACATGTATGATTGCAACAGTAAGAGTGAAGTTGCAAATATTTGACAATTATTACGATGTAAAATAACAAAAACCAGAAAAATTTACTGAAAGAAATCATCAGGACTTTTGCTGTGAGACCAAACCTTGAAGTAATAAAAAATGACATCAAACAGAACAGACCAGAACAATGAGCCTGATGCATATAATCCACTTTTCCTATTATTGATTTTGATGACCCCATGTCCTCCTCTAGTTCATAGTGCCATCATAAGCATTATATTTTATGTCATTTATTAGAGTACATTTTTAAAGCATAACAATCTGTTTTAATTACACTTAAATGTCTCTATGGATAAGTTTAATATTTATATTTTTTTAATCAATAGAAAAAGATTTTGATTATATCTTTGGAAACATACTCGAGCTCAACAAACAGCTGAAATCATGTGGCTTTCTAACAGACTCCTTTGAAAAAGTGCTTTACCTTGCAGAATTATTAGCCAGGAAGTACTATAGCATTAAGTTATTGCAAAGCTTCGTGATTCATCCGGTAAAGCACATGGCTCTGTACTTCGTGGGTTTCTTATATTTAGCTACGTCCTCCTTCATCCTCATAGAGAAGTGATCCCTGCATTGCTCATGAACCTCAAGGCTACTAAATCATCTACTGTGTGCTGGTCAATCAGTGGTGGTCCCCGATTTTATACTATCTGGACTGACACTGAACTCAGGCAATCACCCTTCTACCATCTCCCATTCCTCTCCATGCTTGGAAGGGTGCTTGCTCCCTCTTCTGGCCTGACTTTACTAGAAAAGGTGTTGACCAAGGAGGCCATGCATTCTTTGTCATTCCATGTTTTGAGCTGACCCTCCTGCTGGAAGTGTGTAAAATCATACTCCTGGCAACATTTAACTCCCAGATTCATGTTGTCATCAGATAGGACAGGCCATGGTGGAATGTGGCCCTAATCCCCATCCTGGTGAGAATTGGACCTGCCCTTAACCTCTCCATTCCAATCCCAGACAAATGAATCTTACATTCTCCAGCACCTCTTCAGGCAAGAACACAAGGCCCCAGTAGACAAATGAATCTCCCACCCAATTTTACTCAAATGTGATTATTATATGCTAAACATTAGACATAAAAATAACAGTTTATCTTGGACCTATGACTTTATCATCAATAGGAGTCAACCCATTTTGTGATGATGGAAGTCTCAAACCCCCTCTCAAGGAGTATGGAACGCTGATATTGCCCAGCTCATTAGCAGAGATCCAACAGGACTTCACAACCAAACCAATTAAGACCACAGAAAACCTCAGAAACATTTGTTTTTAGTTACCATTCTCTAATTTTTTAAATGATCAAAGCAAAATTCTCAATGCCTGAGTGTCTCCCTAGTACCTTCTGCTGGACTTGCAATTGTGTTTGCAAGTCAAGTCAAATTCTCTCCAAATTGTAACTAAATGGTTCTAAATCCTGCTCCTGGTTGTTGTAAACAACTGTTTATAACAGTTGTTTGATTTGCTGTTTGACTTGCTACCATCTATTTCCTCTTTTTCATTAGACTCTTCAAGGGTTTAAGAGTTCTAAGGTACCCAGTGCAATATTACTAAGCTCTTGATAAATATTACTTGTTGAGGATGTTGATGTTTATATTTTTAAGTTCCCCAGAATCCACAATTTTGACTTGGCCAACATTTTGAATTTTAGAGCTTAGATTAGGGTAACCATCCTAATGGGGTTCTTGGTCAGGTCTCTTCATAGTCTATGTGAAGCAGAGAATAAAAACCAAATTCCCTCTATCTGGTCCATTTTGCAAAAAAGAAGGAAAAAAAAGTTGGCCTGGGAGGGCCATTTTGCCAATATGTATAGGTCATTATCTTCTTAAGCAGTCATTAGCACTGAAGGAAAACATTAGAACATGCATGCATTTCACTTCAAAGTCAACATTGTAAGTCAGCCACCCCCATTTAGGGGACTAATAGTTGATTTGAAGGTGCCCTTTGAGAATTTGATTTTGCAGCCCTTTCTAGGGCACCAAGTAGATCCTCCAAAAACCAGCAGCACCCATTCCGTCCCTCTGGATGGAAGCAGGCGATCTGATTCCCATCCAGCCATTCTCAGGGCATTCATTTTTCAGGCCCAAGTGGGTGACCAAATCGGTAATCTCAGGTCATTTTGGGGAACAATTTCAGGGGAAAAATAGTTTTCTTTAACATAGAATGGAATTTCATCAGTGCCAGGCTAGCCCCGGTCCACAGGAAGTTTATGAATGTTTGTGACAGTTGATAGGCTGGGAAATAGTCAAAGGAGAGATCCACACTTTAGCAGCCAGACACTTACTGAGCAGGTGAGCCAGCTTCTAAGGCCTTCTGGATTGACTGACGAGGAAAGCTCAGAGTAGAGAATATTTCCAGACAGTTATCATTGTGTCTCATAATGATATCCACACACCCACACGCCTGAAGAGGATGCTACAAATGAAAGATGCCGGAGTCTAAGGAACATGGCAGCCATTTAATAAATCTACATAGGCGCCTCAAATTGAACTCACTTGTTAATATGTAAATGGTGGCTTCTCAGGCTATCCCCAAATAAAAATATATCCTCTAAGTGTTACAAACAAAAATCTAAAATAATCATAAAATAGTTTAAATATTTCATTACTTGGCTCAGAGTTCTGATGGTAAAGCAAAGTGCAGTTCCTTCGCCCTCTCACATTCTAACTGGAACGTGGTCCTTATCAGAGCGTAGACACCACAGTGCACTGAGATTGACACAAAGCCTGTCTGCCACATTTTCTGATAAGGCAGGAATGTACTTTTCAAATCTCCTGAACATGGCCTTCCTCATCCGTCACCAATATATTTCTTCACCTTGCTTGCCTAGAAGGGAAAATTGCCATACCTTAGGACTTTTCTTACAGGTTGACATCTCATTGGCTCTTGGTACAATGTCTTATTCCCAGTGAGAATGCAAAAACACTGACCAAAGGCCTATTCACTGCTCCCCTTGCTCACACATCGCAGTGCCCTCTGAAAGCAGAACTCATCAGCTGGCCTGCCAGTTATCTCTGCCATAGACACTGGCTTCAAAGGTGTAGGACAAGATTTCAAAATTGCTTGTAAGGCTTATCAGGGAAGAAGAGAGAGAGGACTATGTATCTGTTGCAGGGCATCAGCGTCCCATTTCTCACTGGAGGAGGTAACTTCAGTTCAGCCCCTACCCAGCCCAGCACCAGCCTTGGCTGTGAGGTCTGTCCAGAGGTACTGCTAGCCCTTAGAGAAATTTCTGCAATGACTGAGCTTCTGGACAGAATTCAGCCAGACTTGAACCTGAGAAGAGGTGCCTAGGGCTAAAAAAAGATCCTATTTTTCTTTGTATCTGAAACAAGATAGTTGTCTTAGAAGGTCTGAAAGTCTTGATACCCTGAAGGGTTTTGCCTTGAGAAGGGCTCTTGTGAAGCCCTCTTTGGGATAGCACCAAAAATCTGCCAGCAGGTTAGATTCGTTCTCCTTCCTCTCTCCAGCTGAAAAGGAATGGCCCATTTGAACTTCTAAATAACAAATAGAATCAGATTCGTTTATTGCTTCTGCTTGCGTATAGACAGGGGAAGAGCAAGTTTCAGTGCCTGGGGTGGGTAGTGGATGAGGGGGACCATGGAAAGCAGAGGGGTCCCTTGAATCTGCTCTTGAGCAATGGAAGGAGAGGGAGAAAGGAAGGCTCCCACTGGCTAAAATGAAATACATTTTCAAGAAGGGCAGCTGTCACCAAGCAGTAATGATGGCTACCCTGCTAGGACTCGGCCTTGTCCTCCTGGGGCTCCCGGCTTACCCTCTCCTGCACTGCTGGTCCCAGCCTAGTATGGACGGAGTGTGAAGCTGAGCTACAGGTGTTTTCTGCTAATGCTCCACCAATTTAAACACATTAAGTTTGGAGTGTAGTTCTGCCTATATGTGAGGCTTTTCTCTAAGAAGACATCCTGTTTTTGGACTCTGATATCGGGAAGAAAGCAGATCCCCTCACTCTTGCATACCTAAATGAAGATTCAGCACATTTCATTGAGGTAACCCTCAGCTCAGCTCCCATCCTCCCCAGCTACTGGATTTATAAATCAGAGGGCAGGATAGTGGCAGTTGGAGTCCCAAATTAATAGAAGCCAGAGCCAGAAAGTCTTCTTGGACCATGCCAGTCTCCAAGTTTGCTCTTTAGTATAGATTCTGACTTTCTGTGCTGGCGTATGGAGCCACCTTGGACAGATCTGCAGGGATTGCAGGGAAAGAGAGTGGGTGAATTCACCCACTTGGATATCTAAGTGTACGTTAGTTTGCATTTCCAAATCTGCTTCTATTCTGGATAGTACACTTTTACAAAGCTTATCAGAAAACTTGTCTAAAAGAACACATGCTTTAAAGAGCATTAAAAAGCATGAAGTAAATAGGAGGCCTTCAAACCTCAATAGCAACGTTTTCCAACACGGGCAAAGGATTTCTCTTTCTTTCAAAAGGCATAATCACACCCAGCTCTCAATGGTCACAGATAATGGCAGTGGGGAGTAACGCAACTCACAGGTCCCAAACCTCATTGGAGGCCAGCATTTCATCCTCTTCCCTCACCTGACCTTTCCCTGCCTGCTCATAGAGACTTATTTAAACTTCATCTCTTGGTCCTTCTCTTGACCTCTCTTCTGGCAAATGGACTAATTAATAAATGGTCAGAAGGCCGAAGAAAAAGAAGAGGCCAAACTAAGCCCAAACTTGGATAACCTGTGCCTGGAACAATGGCAAGTTGTCCCAATAGTAACTTCCAGATGAATCACGACATTTTCTCAGACACCAGCAGGTGAACTGATGTCATTCTATTTGCCTCCCACTTCTTCCATCCAGAATCACTGATCTCCGCTGGGGCTGGTAAAAACAGCTGGTTGAGGTCTCTAGTCTCTGGCCATTCTTAGGGATGGTCATTTTATTCCTAAGTGTAACCCCTTCTGGTGTGATCCACGTGTTTTCTGCCAACTCCCCACAAAGAAGGCCAGGAGAAACTGTCTGGGTGGGACTTCTAATAGGGGACAGCAGGACCTTGGAATCTGTCACTGTGGATGATGGGGGCGGGTGGTCCATAATGGGGAAAGGAGGACTGAATAAGATTAGGCTCTGAGGTCTTCCTGGCCTTGACCTGTGGAAAGGCTTAGAACCCCCTGATGGTCGCTCTATTTTTGAAGAAAGCAGGTTGTCCCCCGATGGCTCTGTCTCTGATGTGCGCTTTCTGCATTGCACTACTGCATCCTGGGTGGAGAGCAGGTTAGCTAAACCTGGTTCTGGAGAAAGGGTGGGTCCCTCACACATGCGAGATGCAGTGGCATCCACTGCCAAGGACTCAATGGCTCCTGTATCTTGCTTTGGTTTCTCTTCCTTTGGGCTTTCCAAGGAGAGAGAATCACCTTTGGCAGTTTTCTGAGAGGTCCCACCAGTTGAGTTGGGTTCCTCTTGGCTCCTTTCCAGAGGCTGAGTCCCATTCTCCCCTGAGCTCTGAGAGGGCAGGGGCTGTGGGATCTGTGTGTACTGAATCTTGGGTGGGATGACTGGGACTGCCCTGGCCTGGCACATTTTGACCATGAAGGAGGTTCTCACAGCTGACACACTCACGGGAGCTGAGTTTCGGCGGCCTGTCAGGGCGTGAGCAACAATGTCCGGGTCCTGAGGGTCCTGGGAGCAAACCCTCCAGGGGTCTACTTTACAGTGAGATGAGGTCATCCACGTGAACTTCGGGTCTCCTGGCTCAGAGAGCTGCATTCCAGGTGAACCAGATGAGGCCACATTCTCAAACCGGAAGAGGTCAGTGATGGGAATGGCAGAGTCCAAGTTGAGGGAAGAAGGCCTATTTTTCCCTTTTGGGGGCCCGCACTCAGTGGTCTTTAGCGGTAGCTTCGGGGGATGCTCTCCAGGTGAGGTGCTGTCCTGCACGCTAGGTGAATTCTCCTGGCTGCTCTGCGGCCCAGAAACACTGCCTTGCTCAATCTGAGGGTTGCAGTGCTCCAGCGGTGTCCCCTGTTCCTTTCCCTCTGCTAGGCTGACAGGGCTGGTTTCTGCTGGTTTGGGCTGCAAACTACCTGGTCCCTTCTGGTTGGGAAGAGCCTCTGTCCCTTTCGGGCAAGACAACTCTCTGAAGGAACTCAGGGCTTTCTCATCCCATCCAGTAATCTCTCTCCTGGGTGACAGGTGCTGCAGAGGGTCAGAATTCCCCTCTGCTTCAAGGTTAGCACAGCTGCTGGAGGAGGGACCCTCGAGAGTCCACTGGCTCTTAACTGTGGTTTTGCTATCTAGAGAATGGCTCTGGCGAAGGCTGGGCCTGTGGGAAAGCCTCTTCTCCAGTCGCAGGCCCTGGGAGCCCTGCATCTGGGCCTCTTGCACATCTTTCAGGGTAGGGGAATGAAGAGGACTCGTCACCCACTGGGGCTCCTCCCAGGGTTCCACCATCTCCAGGCCATGCTGCGCATTGTCTGTCACAGTGTCGTCTTCGTCACAGTCCGAGGGCTCCTGTACTGAATGGGCTACATCCACCTCTCCTTGTGGGGAGATCTCAACCTCCCTTGTGGGGCTTGGAAAACCAGAGCCTTTCCCCTCAGGAGCAGCATCCTTTGAATTTTGCTTTTCCCTTTGTCCTGGAGCAGCCTCGTCTTCCTGACAGAGACTGGGGATCCCGGGGCTGCCTTTGGACTTCAGCTGGTCTGTATCTGCATTTGTCTTCAAATTCCTGGATGAGTCTTCTCTCTCAGGGCCGCCCTCCAACAGCTGGACTCGAGGCGCCTCCTCCATTGGGGTTGGGGGGGGAGGAGCAGGCGGGAGCACAGGAGACAGATTCCCTGGACCTCCCACCTCCACCCTCGCTTGTGGAGAAGCCGCCTCAAACGGCACTATTTCCAGAGGAGCTAGGCTGCTGGGGTCTGGCCGCTGGCCCTTCTCGGGCTCAGATCCAGGCAGGCTGCGGCTTGCTTCGGATTTTTCTCTATTGGCTGCTGTGGAGGCCCCCGGTGTGCTCTGATTGGTTGGATCCCTAGTCCACTCCTCCAGGGGGGCGGAGACTGGAGCT
The DNA here is from genome assembly GCF_037783145.1 of Equus przewalskii. NCBI lineage: Eukaryota > Metazoa > Chordata > Mammalia > Perissodactyla > Equidae > Equus > Equus przewalskii. Next base: position 41,092,526 of record NC_091848.1, read on the forward strand.
GGGGCCGAGCCACAAGACGAGCTCCCAGGAGGCTCCAAGGAAGCACAGGGCGCCGGACTGAACTCCAGAATTGGCTGAGTGGGGCTGATCTTTAGGGCAGGCGGTGGCAACGAGGAGAGTTCCTCCTCAGATTCAATAATTTTCAGTTCCTGTTGAATCTCCGGCCAGATCAGGGCGTTGGCCAGATCATCTTCATCCTGAAAAACATCAAGAAACTGGTTATTTTAGAACCAAAGGCTGTCGGTGCTGACATCCGCACTCTTTCCCAGTGAGACTGAAGAGACTGGCGCATTGCCAGGCTGCGCCACCTCAGCAAATAAAGGACACAGCATGAATAATAACCGTGGATGTTTATTCAGGGCTTACCATGTCCCGTTACATGCTTTTACTGTACTTTCGTGTTTAATTTTCCCTAAAAGATAACTACCGCCATAATTACTCCCATTTTAGAGAGCAGGAGACTTATGTTCACATAGATTAAACAATTTACCTAAGTCACACAGCAGCAGACCGGGATTGAAATCCAGCTCTGTCTACACCAGAACATGAACTCTTAATCCCTCTGCACTGTTGCCTTATAAAACAAACCGACCCCTGGTCTCATTTAACCTCAGCTTTACCAGTTGGCACACAAGACTCAGATTCTCCCAGTGGAATGAAAATGTTAACTTGCCCTGAAACCTACTTTCCAAATAAATAGAGATTTTTTTCCCCCAAGGAAATACATATTTCACATGGAAAGAAAATTAACATGCATTAAAAGAAAGTAGAATACAAAAACAACAAAATCTTATATTTCTACCACCTACAGATAACCACCATGAATGAGATGGGGTGCCTCTTCCTGCACCTTGTTTGCTGTCCTTGTTTTCCCGAAAGTCCAGCTTCTCTTTGTTGTTCTCGACTCTTCCCTTTCCGGACACAAAGCCCAAAGCTTCAGTCAGGAAAGGGACAAAGGGAGTTCTGATTGGGGCCAGGGAAACAGATTTCAGTGCCTATCATTTTTTGTCCCAAGGAGAAGCAGTTTGGGGAGGCCTCTCCGGCCAGTGAGGGTGAAAGACTTTCTGAGAAGTCTGACCTGCTGCCAACCTGACATCACTTCTCACCTGGCTCTGATCATATGTCGTTCATATTAGTTAATTTGACGCTTGTCTTATCTTTCCCAATGGACTGTGAGCTCCCCGAGGTCAGGGACTGTGTTCCCTCATCTTTGATTCCTCGAGGCCAAATGGTACCTGGCGTACTGTGAGCGGTTGCTCAATGAAGGGTCCGTTGAACTGAAATGAATTCAGTGTTTTCTTTTGAGTTATTTCCTTCAGATAACTCTCCAGGTGTAAGATTCCTTGGTCAGAAGGCAGCGATATTTTTGAGATCTGATTCCATTGTATTGCACTGATTTGTGTACGTGTCTATTTTGTCTACTAGACTCTGCCCTCCTTCAGGCCAAGGGCAGCCTTTTACTCATCTCTTTACTCTCCTCAGCACCTACATTATTGATCTTTGCCTAAGAAATCAATAAATTTCAATGAATAAATGAACATCTACACTCCCCTGCACCCCACTCTCTGCCATCTCAGTAAGGGGACCATAGTGCATCTTTCGCTCAGATCAGAAACCTATGGGGTGTCCTTGACACTTCCTTCTTCCTCACTGGCTATTCAATCTTTTACTGGGTCCTGTTCACTCCACCTTCTAAATAGCTCTTAGATCCTTCCATTTCCACCTCCCCTGCCTCCTGCCCCCAGTCTAAACCACCATCTTTTCTCCCCTGGTCTGCCACATGCTAGCCTCCTAATTGATATCCTCACCCCTTCTCCTGCCCTTCTCCTCACAGAATAGAGTGACATTTAAAAGATAAAATTCTGAACAGATCAAAAGAGTTTCCATTGCCCTTAGGTTAGTCTCCAACTCCCTTCCAAGCAGGCCTGTCTGACGTGGCTCCTGCTTCCCTCTGGGCCTCACTTTCTCTAGTCCACGTGCCCGTTCGCCAGCTCTCTTCTCCTTCCTTGAATGTTTTGTGCTTTTTCCCACCTCAAATTCATGGTATGCTTACTTTTTCTGCCTGGAAGTATCTCCTTTCCTATTCTTCCCCCTCCCCCTTTCTTCTAGCTAAGCTCTCAGTCTGTCTGTTCTTCAGAGAAGCCTTCTCTCACCATTGTGACTCCCCTCCTCCCTGTTATATGCTCCCACAGAACTCCATACTTCCTTATCACTCTAGAAATCACTTACTTAGTGATCTTTCACCCACCAAGCTGTCAGCTCCAAGAAGGCAGGGACAGTGAGCATCTGGCACTCTGCAGCCATCCCAGTGCTCAGCAGAGGGCCTCCCACAAAGTAGGTGTTTAATACATGTTTTTAAATGAATGAATGAATTGATGCCTTTACTTGTTCCCATGAATCCACCTGGTGCTCCTTCCAGCACTAACTGTGTCTGCTTCTCAAAGCAGTTTAGACTTGATCCCTACCAGAATTCAATACCCATAATAATCTCTGTATCCTTCTCCTTCTACAAATGCAAACATGTCTTACAAGAATCCTTATTAAGCCCTCCTGAGGCCACTGTGGTGCCATGCACTGCCCTAACTCTTAGTATATGGGCCTTTTGTGCATCCCCCAGAAACCAAGCTCCTGGAAGCAAGTTAAAGGCAAAGAGTTTCCTTTTCCCCTTTAGCACACTCCTCCAGGTCACAGAGCTGCCTCCCAAATGCAGGACTCCTCCCTGGATGTTCCTGGAAAACCTCCTTACACCTTCATCTTATGCTAGGACATCCCATAAAACCTTGGAAAATTCACCTCTAAAAAGTGAAAGACGTTTAGTAAGCTCTCACATCATGTTTTAACTTCTCCAGAAGCCATCGGAGGAAGAAATGGGTCCCAGAAATCTTTCACAATATTTTTACAGACAAGCATAGACAACTACCCATCTAGGATGTCTGGAAGAAGAGAGCTGTACCCAAGAATGGTCATCATATTTGGGACCAGGATATGACAAGTAGGTTTTGTGTTGCTTCCAGGATTGAATGTCATTACATTCCAAAGACATGTTACTGGTTTATGGTGACTTGTGGTCAGAAATAGGGTTGAGTCTGACCTAGTGAATCTGAACGGGATGGTTCCTTCCCATCACCATAGGACCTCTGAAAAGTCCACTGCAGAAAATCCCAGACCTGATTAGGAGGTTATCTCCTCAAGTCCCTTTGGTAGAAACAAGTTCTTCCTCCCAAAATAAGTAAATAAATCTACTTTAAGCTGTACCACGAGCTCTTGAGAAAAAGAGGACTCTACTAGATGGACCAGGCAGGGAGTCCCCCTTACCATCTCATGGAGAAACACTGCTTCGGCTCTGGCCCTGGGGCTCTCCTGCAGAGCACTGGACTCCACCTGGCCAGCCTCTTGACTCTCCTCCACTGCCTTCCCTCGATCCAGCCTCTTCTCTAATTCACTTGAATGTTGAGAGCCCAGGGCGACTTCCGAGATTTTCTTCTCCTCCAGTTGGGCACCTGGCTCCAGGGAAGGGCCTTTGCTGCATTCCACTGTCCTCACTGCTTCAGGTCCTGGCTTGGCATCCTCAAGAGCCGCCTTCTTAGCTCCAGAAGCTGCAATGAGGATGAGAGTTATCAGTGGAAGGAGACTTCCTTTCAAGAGAGGCCATTCCCAGCACACTCACTGTCCTGTACCAGCCCTGCTTCACGAGGATGGAGGGAGTTCCCACAGCTCACTGCCCTGCCACATTCTTTACCCTTTCCTCCTAGCAATGTCCTGTCCTCAGATGCCAGAGTCACGGACTGTCAGGGATGGCAGCGACCTCAAGGATCATCTAGTCTAGTGCTTCTTAACTGGACACCATCTTGCTCCTCCCCTCCCCAGGGGACATTTGGCAATGTCTGGAGACAGTTTTGGTTGTCACAGCTGTGTAGGGGGAGTGGCTACTGGCATCTAGTGGGTAGAAGCCAAAGATGCTGCTAAATATCCTACAGAAGATAGGAGAGCCCCCACAACAAAGAACCACCCAGCCCAAAATGTCAATAATGCCGAGGTTGAGAAATCCTGCTCTAATCCAATCTTTCACTTCAGAGATTAGTAAACTCAGACCCTGAGAAGTCAGGCTTGTTGCCTAAGGTCAGAGAAATCTATTATTTACACCAAGCTACAAAGATGTATTATGATTGTGATTGACAGCTTCCTGTGTGACTCTTCCCAGGGGTTATCTGCACATCAATTTGGATACATCTAAAATGATTAAGCTCTGATCTTGAACATCTACCAAGGCAGGGGACAGGGAGGCAGACCTCAAGTTTGGCCTCTACTGTGTTGCATGATGAAGGTCCTATTTCAGTGTATAAGGCTGTTTTCACTGTGTAAAATAAAGACTGAGTACCTAGGACAGTGCTGGGTACCTAGCAGATCCTTGGTAACGTTATTATTATTTACATTGGAATTAAAGAAATCTGAGTTCAAATTCTAGTTTCTCAGTGAATCTTGTAATCTTGGTACAACGGCATAACAGTACACTGCAGGGCTGTCGTGAGGATAAAGTAGATGGTGGAGGCAAAAGCCTATTGGTGTCTGACATAGGGTACAAGCTCAAGGTTTATTGGTTAAGAACAAACTCTGCTCATTGCCACGGGTTATGCTGGTGACTTAACTCAAGGTGTCTCAGCACAATGCCAGCCTTGAAACTCAGTCAGACAGCATCCTGACATCTGAACTAATAACGCCTCAGCATTGACAATCGTGCCACTTTCCTCTGCCCACTACTTAGCAGGCTTATGTTTGAAATTTAATTTAATTATTGAATATGTAAAACATCTACAGAGTTCAAAAGTTAAAACTATATAAAAAGGTATTTTTAGAAAAATTTTGCTTTCATCCCTGTTGCTTCCACTCTTTTCCACACCTCCACCTCCCTTGGGGATAACCATTTTTATACTAATATACTGGCTCATACAGATTTATTCTGCCATAATTCATTTTTGCATACATAAGCAGATACCTTTACTGTATGTACTTTATTTCCCACCTTTACTACACAAAATATAGTATATACTGTATACTGTTCCATGCTTTGCATTTTTTCACTTAAGAATATATCTTGAAATTTATGCCATATTATATATGAGATTCATTGTTCTTTAGGATGTGGCCTCATTTGGGTTCTCCTCAAAGCAGAGCCTGAGCCAAGGTCCTGTCAGCAGGTAGCTTATTTGGAAGGTGGTTCCATGAAGTAGGAGTGAGGAGGTGAGACAGTGATGGACGAAAAGTCAATAAAGAATATGTTATTGAGCTGGTTACCACAGTGAGCAACCAGGACTCAATCCCTGGTGGCCCTCTGGGGAACCATGAGGAATGTGCCCCACAGTTATTCCTCCAAAGGGTGGGAGGCTGGGTCACTAAGCCACCAATTCCCATGTCCTATTGGTTGAGAACTGCCCCAGTTAATTCTCTGTACTTCTGGACCATCCAGAGCAAGGGCTGGGTGAGATCCTCCCTTTAGAAAAAGCCCTGAGGCAGAAAACCAGAAACACAAGGCAGACACCTGAGATAGGATGCCTTCGGTGTGCACAGAAACCATCCCCTGCAGATGCTCAGGAGCTTGAGGAAATGTGGTGTAGGGCTCACAAAGCTACAGACTCCATGGGACTCAATTGTGTGGATGCACCCTACTTATTAAACTGATCTCCCAAAGATGGATATTTGGGTTGTTTCCAGTATTTCGCTATTACAAATAATGCCGTGATATGCATACACATTTTGTACTTGTGATGCTATTTATTTAGGATAAATTCTTGGAAGTGAAACTTTTGGGTAAAAGCCTAATGCATCAGTATTTTTCAAAAATATATTTTTAGCATTCTACGAAGATCTCTTAGTTGAACGTGTTTGCCAGTGTCTCTTTTCGTAGAGCTCAGTGTCTTCCTTCCATTGACTATGACCATGAATATGGACTCTTAAAATGAGGCATGGAGGAAGGGCCTGTGCCAAATGTGAGCTGTTCGCATCACTCACTCTCCTGCTCAAAGCCCTGCTCACTCTGACTCAGCCACATCTTCTCCTCCTCCTCCTGCCAGGCCTTATACCTCTCTGTTCTGGTCCTCCCTGTGATTTGAACCTAATCCATTCTTCAAACCAGAAACCTAACTCCTCCTCTTTGGAGCCTTCCCTGACCACTCTCTCCTTCCTCCATCTCCTGCAGCACTCACTGTTATCATCCATGTGGTGCCAAGTCATAAGCCTACCATTTTCTTTTCACATGTATGGGGCTTCCAACCCTGGGTTAAGTTCCTCAGGCCAGAGGCATATCTATTCCAAGAAATTATCTGCTAAGAGCCTATGAGTCCAATACATTTTTGCTGATTGACAGATTTGAAGGATACTTCTAAGCTATAAAAGAATCTCTATAGCTCACAAAGGAAGGGCACTGGCAGGTTCCCAGGACAGGCCACATGATGCACAAAGTGGGTGACCACGGGGCAGAGACTGCTAATTGTCCCCTAATATCCATTCTCTTCTTCTTTAGTTATAAATAGAAACTGGCCCCCCACCCCCAGGTTTTAGGGGGGCACATGGCTGTCTAGCTAGTGACAATATTTCTCAGCCTCCATTGAAGGTAGATGTGGCCATGTCAGTTTTGGCAGGTGGGATGGAAGTGGAAGTGACGGGTGCAACTTCTGGGTCCATTCTTAAGTGGAAGCTGCTTGGCTGCCTCTCCTGATTCCCTTCCCACAGGTGGGAATGTGAGTGTGGGGGTGTTGAGCCCACTTTGACTGTGTGGGCAGGGACAACACCTCTGGGATGGCTGAAGAACCCTGGGACCCCAGAGGAACTCCCAGAGCACAGCCACCTACCTTTGATAGATAAGACAGAAATCAACTTCCATCTTGTCTGAGCCACTGTGTTTTTGGTTCTCTATGTTACAGCAGCTTGGTTTCTACCTTAACTAATAGAATAGCGGGTTTATGAGATAGGCTGCTCCTGGTTAAAAAGATAATAGGGCAAAACAAATTTGTGTAGGTAACTCATATTTCAGATGCACTAAAATATAACTATTTAAAAGAATTCCTTTGTAAATTCTTCAGTAACTCCTAAGATATCTTAGAGTAATTCTGTGTTTTCATTGATCAGGTTTCCTTAAAGCTATATGGTTACTCTGACCTCCCTTTAATAAGAATTTCTAGAAGAGGAAGCAGAGAGTGTTAGTTGTAACTGTTAAGCCAGCCCATAAGCTCTTCCTTCACTTTCAGAACGATCCAGTTTGCGGTTCTTTTCCCCCTCACCCCAAGGATTGAGGTTAGCAAGACATAGTCTTGAATTAGGCAAAAGTCAGATAATCAGTTATGATGATTAATTGAATAATCCTTTTTTTTTTAATTTGGAGCTATTAATGATCTAATTGTGAACACTTTAGTTAAAGTGCAATACTTACTTGCTATCTCTTACTTTTTGGGTCACATTGGAATTTCAGCTAGATTGGCCAAAAGTGGAAGAACTGGTTTGACCAGAGTGACTAGAAATTTTAATTAGGTAACCTGAAAAATCATCTTTAATTTTTCTTACCCACTCCTACTACACAAAAAGTATTTTATTAAGGAAGGTGAAGTTCTCCATTTGGAATAATTATGGAAGGACGTAAGAAACTTAAGTTAACCTAACCCCATAAGAGAGAAGGGTGAGGGCCTTACTGGCCCTGAACCTTTGGGCATCTCCTTCTGGTCCTCAGTCCTACATCTCCATAGCTGCCTCCTACAAGGTCCCTTGTTCTGCCCTGACTGCCACTAGGCACAAGCAAGGAGGCAGCTGGTGTCTCCACTAGCGTCTTTCCCAGACCAATTTAATATAGCCTGGGTGTTCTTAGTTACAGAGACAAGGAAGGAGAGAGGGGAAAAAAAGACAGGCTGTCTTCGAAAGACCCCTTGGGCCCCGCAGACACTGTCTTTTGGAGAGGATAACTAATCATATAAAAACCTCTGAAAACACTTTCATCCTCAAAGGCTTCAGTAACTCTCCTGGCCCTCATCCTGCTCCCCCTACACCAGCCCAGAGCACAATCTCCAGACAGGGCGTCACTTGACGCCCCTGAGATTTTGCTCATCTTGTGCCCCCAACCTCAAGGCAAGGGGGAAGAGAAAAGGACAAATATTTGTTGAGCATCTTCTGTGAGCCACACCATGAGTAGCCATTTTATGAACATTCTCCCATTCAGCCCTCACCCAGGCCATTGAGATAGGAACCATCCTTGCTTTGCAGATGGAAAACAGGCTCAGAGATATCAACCAAGTGCCCACCGTCACGCTGCCAAAAAGTAGTGAAGCTGGGGTCTGAATCAGCCCAGTTGGGGTCCAAAACATACACACTTCCCACAATACTTAGCTGCCTCGCAGCCTAGGATGTCCTTTCCCATCTTTTCTTCACGGAGAAAGCCTACATATTCATGAAGCCCCAGCCCAAATGTCACCTCTTCTGAGAAGCCTTCCTGGAATCCTCCTGAGGGGACTGCCTCGTCTTGATGCCCTTGCGGTCCTTTCTGAAACCTCTCCCATGATACTTCAGGGACCTAGGCTCTCCCTCGTTCAGAAAGCCCAGGAGACTCTCCAGCTACTGCCACGGGCTGACCCTGGGCTGCACTTCAGCAAAGAGTTTCAGTTTCCTTTCCTGGTTTGTGAGCTCGCCGGGGGAGGGGACCACGTCTTAACAATCTTTGTAACTCCACAGCCTGGAGCAAACGTGTAAGGGAGCACGGAATGCTTAAAAGCATGGATTTTTTCGTCTGGAATAAAATCCTGGTTTTCCCACTTCCTTGCTATGAGGATTTGGGCCAGTTAACTGATGCCTCTCTAAGCAAATGGGGATGAGAGTAACTACCTCCACCTCCTGAGGTGGCTGTGAGGAGAAATGAGATAACACAGGCTCACCACTCAGGACAGTGCCTGACACCAGAAGAGGTGCTCCAAAAAAGTTAGCTAATATTAACTGAAATAGAAATATTCTTAAATCACAATAAGCATTTGTCAATTTGTCTCTCAGTCATCCTTGCCTTGAGGTTCTCACTACCTCCGTTTTATGTGGCTCATGTTTGGCTGTTGATCACAGAACCCCTCCCGGCTCCAAAGATGGCCCAGGGACTCAAGCTTGGCCGGTCCTAGAACCAACTCTATTAGCCCCGCAACAGTGATTGGTCCAAGACTAGGCATGTGACCCGAGCAGGCCCAATCAGAATCTTCCCTGTGTTTGATAGAAGGACATTGGGAGAAAGATGCTCTTTCTCATTGCTTGGGTTGCCAGCCATGTTCTCTGCAGATATGATGTAGAAATGTGGGTTGGATGTGTGGAAAGAGATTGAATCTGGAAAAGTTGAACACCCAGTTCCAGCTCTGCATTCCGCTCTGTGAGTTTTCCCTCCTGCCTTCTCATTGTGTGAGTGAATAAAATAATAATAATCGTAAGGTAACATTCTTTGAGTACTTACTATGTATTAGACAATGTTCTAAGAGCTTTATATTAGTATTAGTATTAACTAATTTAATACTCATGACAAACTCATGAAGAAGGTACGGTTAGCAACACTGTTCCCATTTCGCAGATCAAGAAGCTGAGGCACAGAGAGGTTATGTTAACGTGCTGAAGATTGTACAGCAAAACGGCTGAGCCTGGGCTTGTACCCAGGCCGTCTGACTCCAGAGCCCACGCTCTTCACCCCTTCACTACATTGTCTTGCAAACTCTGTTAAAGCACATTTAAACCTCGTTTTTATCTCTTGCAAAGGAAAAAGACCCTCTCTCTTCCTTTACCTGTAGAAGTCTCAGCTCCCGGTGGCTTCTCCTCTTCAGGCCAACCTCCACTCTCTGACCCCTGGAAAGAAAACTCTTCCAGGCTGGAAAGAGACTGCAGCTCCTTGGGGGGTGTCCTGCATGGGGTGCTGTTGGTGCTGATGACAGCTGACACACGGAGAGGCACGGACACGGCAAAGGGCTCGGAGATGTTCAGGGCCTTGCGCTGGTGCCGGGGCGAGGGCTCCATCTGGAAGAGGCTGCTGGTGAAGACGGACTTGCTGGGGCTGTCGTTCGAGGTGTAGAACATGCCTAGCATCTTGGGGGCCGTCTGCTCGCCCTCGGGATCCTCGATGGGCCGGAACACCTTCAGCTGCTCAGGGGGCGGCCGGGCCTGAGCGCCCTGGAGTTGGCTCCGGTCACCGCTCACGTCAAAGCCCCCCTCCGCCCCTGCCGGCATACCCTCCTGGCCCCATTCACCCTCCTGTTTGCTGAGGTCACAGGAGCTGCCCGTGCTGGTCGAGTGCATTTTCGCTGCTGGAATGAAAAATCCACCGGTGGTGACTGTTCGATTGAAATTTCCTTTGGTTTCTTTCCCTAATGAAAAGCAAACACATGGTCAGCAGGCTGGGCACACACACGACTGCACAGCGCCCTCCATAAGGGCAGGCTCACAATACTTGAGTACTGGAAAGGCACAGCATGCTAATAAGGGCACAGCCACCCTAAGAACGACAGGTATACAACATGTGGTTGACAAGAGGAAGCATCTTCTCATGTGCACAGAATTTTGTCATGATGCCCCGAGAGTACCATCTGCCGTCGTGTCATATGGATCCCTTTTAAACTTTGCAGGTGGAGCAGTTTCCATCAAAAGGCCACTGCTAAGATTGCCACACAGAGCAGCCATCCACCGAGCATTAAATGTAGATCACGAAAAAATTAAAAGATTGGTGGGAGATGCTAGAATGATGCTTGCTCAAAATGAAGACAAGAGAAAGGGCAAATTAACAGAATCTTGCTTTATTTTAAAACTTTAAAACTTATTGTTTTAAGTCTTCTCTGGCAGATGGACCCAAACAGGGGTTTGATTTCCCAGCAAGGAAATGAAGGCTCTTCTCAGTGAGACCTCTCTGCCTTTTCCCAGGCTTCCTCCTTCAGAGGATGAGAAACTAGAAAAGCAAATTAACTAAATGTTAGAAAGCACAGCTGTGAGCAGCGAGTTCCTGACTGACTTAGAAGTGAAAGCAAAGCAAAGAAAAATCTCTATGGGAAATAAATCAGCTGGGAGATGACAAGTGAGTTGCCAGGGACCTGGAAATAATTCCCAACTAGACAGCAAGTGCTATGCTGGACATCTTAGGCAGCAATGGATTTTAAATTCTTTATTTTTTTTTTTAAGATTTTATTTTTCCTTTTTCTCCCCAAAGCCCCCTGGTACATAGTTGTATATTTTTTTAGTTGTGGGTCCTTCTAGTTGTGGCATGTGGGACACTGCCTCAACGTGGCCTGATGAGCGGTGCCATGGTCCGCTCCCAGGATCCGAACCAGCGAAACCCTGGGCTGCCGCAGCGGAGCACACGAACTTAACCACTTGGCCACAGGGCCGGCCCTGGGTTTAAAATTCTTATGACCACTCGGTGGGGGAAGCCTAATAATGTCCTTTAACACGTGAAGAAACTGAGACCCAGAAAGGTGGGCTAACCCCCCCAACGCCCACAGACACGGTGACTGGGATTTTGAAATATTAAATTCCCTAAAACCGGGCAAGAACTCCCCCGAGAGGTTTCAAAACCAAAGCAAATGGAGGAATATAAAGGTGGGAAAATGCTAAAAGGATCGAGTCAGCTTAAAAAGACCTCACTGAATATTTTACAAGTTTAGAATTAATTTTTGGAAGTTGTTTGAGAAAAATGTCTTCTATTAAAGAGGTTGGGAAGTCATGGGATAAATGTGGGGGAGGTTGAACAGTCTGCTGCTGGGGAAGCCCTGTGCCTTCTGACTTGCCACCGTGCATTTTAGCCACTTCACAAAAACAGAAGCAAGAGGGACAGGCAGGTACAGGTCAGCACTTCCAGGTGGAGCTTTAAGAACCAACGTAGGGGGGTGACACTTTGGTGACAGTGTCACCTGACATGCAACTGTATGTGCACATCTACTCCAACAAGGGATGTCATCCTTCACATGTGCCTGACGTGGAGCTGGTGCCCATCAATGTTTATGAGTGAATGAGTGAATGAATGAATGAATCTACAAACTCAAAATCCTGACTTTGCAAGCATGATGAAGCTAATGCCTACGGAAACAAGCAAATTCAAGACAAAGAAGCATCTAGGCACGAAACTCTGAGCAAAACTCTGAGTAACCAGAGCTTGACTTTTCTTAATTCCCCAGGGGGAAGCCTCCTCTGCCTTGGCTTTTAGGTGTTGACGCATTTTTTTAAAATTCCGATTTATTTAAACTAAAAAACTAAAAAAAAAAACTAACCTAAAAAAAAAAAACCAGTTCACTCATCAAAAGGTGTTGAGCTTTGCCTGGGTTCAGGTTTGAATGTGAAATGCTGTCTGTCATCTCCAGCTGCAGTTAGAGGAAGGCTGGAGAGAGAGGGCACCTCCTGAGGCCTCACTGTGTGGCAGGCAGAGTAGAGGAGGGTCACGCGAGGCCTCTGTGAACCCCTTGGGGTCAGGAAGGGTCAGGAAGGGATTTGGGACTGGGGGATTGTCGGGACTGGGGGATTGGGCGTGAGGTGACTGGAGACGAGCAGGCCCAGCAGCTTACGAAGGCCACTCTGGTGTGGGAGCTCCAGGCTCCAGGTTCCGAGTCCGAATGTAAAAATCTCACCTTCCACAGGCACTGAGCACAGCGAGTCCATGCTTTTAGCTGGGCGGATAGTAGCCTTTTCCACTAAAGACAAAAGAAAAAATAACCCTGATGAATGCACCTGAAGAGGAAGCAGTCAGAACAATAGCTCAGCCTGTAAGTACACGAGAACTTTCTTTCGGAAAGTATTTATCATTTTCCCCTTTGGAAAACATTCCCCTACTCCGCTCTTAGATTGTTCCTACTTTCTTAATGGGACTGACCTTATAAAAACAGGGCAGTTGTAGATCAAAGTTTTATTAACATTTTACAGATAAAGGTAAATTACCATTTTGCCAAATAGCTATCAGCAAATGAGGAGTCCTGAACCCAATTTTAATGTACATAAAGGATTCAAAGATTGATCCAAGGGGGTGGAACCCATGAGGCTCCAGGCAGCCCTGCCTATTTGGCAGGGGGAGAGCAGGATTCTTGCTGCAGCCACATCTGTCAGCACCCAGGTATTTGGTACAACCTGTGAGAGGGCCCAGGAGAGGTGAAGACACCTTGCTCCCCATGTGCAGCTCTGCTCCTAGGTCTGCGGACTGGTTGCTCCCCACTTGGTCTCACCCGCCACCCTCAGGCTGGAGCAGATCCCAAGTAGCCCAGGCTTTTTTGTGCGCCTACGATGTGCCTGGTGTACTCTATGCATCTTTGGAAGCCACCTGAGCAGGTTTTTGGAAGAATGTGGTTTAGTATTCCAAGCACAGGAGGAGGCACTTTCACGAACATCATGTCTTATCAGTTTGCTGAATTGGCTGGAAGGTAGTTCCTTCAAGTCAAGCTTGCTGGGTGGGGAGAGAAGGCAGTTTGGAAGCCAAGCGGGAGCCCTAGGACCGGTAGCCTTTCAGGTAACTCTGGATTCGGACAGACGTGGCTTTGAATCCCATCTCTGCCACCTGTGGGCTGTGTGGTTTCAGATAAGCAACTTATCTTTTCTAAACTTCAGTTTTCTCATATGTAAAATGAGGCAAGATAGAGCTGTTGTGAGGATTCAACGTGTAATGCACATAAAGTAGTTAGGTTGTACTAACCTAGAACAGAATAAATGCTCAATAAAAAGTTACTATCTCTCCTGTCGTTGTCAGTGTTACCTAGTAAAGGCCAGGGCTCAGCCACAAAGGGGAAGCCAGGAGATGGTTCTAGAAAAAACACTCAGAGTTGGCCCTACACCAAATAGGGCTCTAACTCACACTTGTTTTCCCCTCTTTGAAAGTTCCCCCTTTTTCCCTCTTGCTCCAAAGTCTTCTCCTTCTGAGAGGCTCTGAATTAGCCCCTTGGCCTCCCCAGCTCAGGGCCTCTCTCCCACTGGGGCCCACAGTGCTGTGGGAGGACACAGCCATCTTCACTCAAACCCTCCAAGGGCAGAGATGGCCTTCCACCTCCTTCCTTCCGGCAGTGGGCCAGAATTCTTGTCCTTTCAAGATCTGCTATGTCCACAAGTTTACAAACTGACTTATTGTCCTAAAACGGCCTGGCCAGCGCCCCTTCATTCATGTGTCTGAGACGAGATTTGCCTCTATTTTCTAGGGGCTGTGTTTCTGGACTTCTTCTGGTTTTCGTGTGTCAGCCTTTAGGGGCAGTGACCAGGTGACCCTGAGTGTCGTGGAGGATGGGAAACAGTTCTGTCTGCAGGGCCATCAGTGTTCACCTGTCATGTGGGACCCACTTTATGACCATGCAGTTCCGTGTTGCCTTGGTGGCCACAGCAGCACATCAGAGCTGTGGCTTTTGGGAACAATCCCCAAGGATTCTCTGGCCCTTTTACTGGATAGTAACTAAGTGCACAGGGCTCCTTGGCCCATGACTACACTTAGATTATATTTTTCTGTCTGGGACCTTGGCCTGGCCTCATGCAGGTGCATTCACCAGTTTTCTGGCAGCCCTGGGGTCCTTGAGGCCCTTCTCTTAGATTATCCCTATGGCTTTGGGATTTTCCTGCTCAAAGGAGTTCACTTTGGAGGGTTCCCTGGACTCTCCCTGTTTGATGATATACAAATTCCAGTACACTGGTGCCCGGGAGACTCCAAAGTTTATGTGTCTTCCTTCAGTCAATATCCCAGTTTTTCTTATCATTTATTTCCCATTTCTGTTCCATTTCCTAAATATGATTAAACAAACACCCTTTTACCTGCCCTGCTCCCCCCAAAAATCTCCAATATTATTCATGGTGAATCAATTTTTTAAATGCTCTTAATTATGGAGCTTTTATCAAGATTTAGAAAATTATTTAAATATGTTAATCCACTGATTCACTTTTTTCACATGCATATTTCAACAGATAGTGAGCCCATGCGCCACTTGCAGAGACCACGCTGGGGGATCATGACCATAAAGCAGCCCCCCCACAACTCCCCACCAAGTCTTTAGTTTCTAGGGTTCCAGAAACATTCCTCTGGTGAAAAGTGGCCACTCAGGCAATAGTCAAGGTCACAGAGAGCCCCTTGTATTGACACTGATGGCTCTTTAATTTCATCCCTGCATCTCCTCAAAATTCAGCTAATTTGGTGATCTATCTCTGATTAGTTTGTTCATGAGGTATCAGACCAGTGGCCTTCAATCCTGGATGCATATCAGAATCACCTGGGAGCTTTTTAAACGCTACCAACACCCTGACTTCACCACAGACCTCAGGCAAGTTGCTGTGGGTGTGAACCACACCCTGTGGGTGATTCTGAGGTGCAGCTGTGCAGAGAAGCCCTGGCCAGGACATCCTGTGCCTTCTGTGAATGTACCACCGTTTGATCCGGCACCTTGGACTTCCTCTTTTTGAAAAGCACACGGGGGTGGAAATCTTCCTAAGTCCAGATCAAGGCAAATCATTTGTTTCATTTTTTCCTTGTTTGTTTTGTTCTATTGTTTTTGATTTTTCGTTACTTGGTGAACCTCTTTCATTGT
This sequence comes from Equus przewalskii, assembly GCF_037783145.1. Lineage (NCBI taxonomy): Eukaryota > Metazoa > Chordata > Mammalia > Perissodactyla > Equidae > Equus > Equus przewalskii. Next base: position 41,108,047 of record NC_091848.1, read on the forward strand.
ATCCCTGATTCTATAACTGAAATTCTCTCTTTGATGTGCTTAAGCAAATCTCTTATTAGATCAGGAGTTTCTTGCCAGGTACTCCTCCCCTGAAATGCTCCTTTGAGAATCCTAATTTCTGATTTATATCTGATCTACCATGCCTAAGGCAACTTCCCCTCTTCACCTGAGCTATCTTTGCATTTTGTGAAAGACATGGTTCCCCCTATAATGAATATTGCAGATGCCTACCCAGAATCTATTTCCCTTTCTCCTTCTCACGGAGTCCTTGCATTTCTTGAGTGCGTCTGGCTGTAATCCCATTCCTCATGCCAGTGATTGGTTCAGGAACCCAGGCCTAAGCCAATCAGCACAGGGCACTCCCTTAGCCATAAAGATTGACCCTTGTGACTCAGTGAAGGCAACTGAGACAGCGGGGGAGTGGAATGAGGGCTTCTGGGAAAGAAGGATCTTTGCTCTCAGGAACAAGCTGCCAGAAATGACGTTCTTTCTCCTCCAGGACTTGATTGAGTTGGATTTGCTATTATTTACAAGCTGAATCATCGTAACAGCTACACCCTCGTTACTCATGACTCTAATAGGGAAACTCGAAGATTTCTAACATCTGCACTTTATGATCCTTGGCATACAATTATCACTGGGTTCGAGGAATGTCCTTAAAAATATTTATGTCTTATTTTCCCTAAAGGCATTACTCTCCCCCTCCAAATCTTTATTATTAAAAATTTCAAATAGTCAGAAAAGTTGAAGACCTCTAAACCTACCACCTAAATTGACATTTTGCCGTATATTTTATCTTTATCTACATCTTTTATTTTATTAAAATATATATATTTTGCCATATATCTTTATCTATATCTGCTTGCCTATATTCTGGTGAATCATCTGCAAGTGCATTTCAATATTTTGACACCTCGCCTTAAATACTTCAACTTTAGCACTATCTCCTAAGAACCACTTGCACATGATGAAAATCTACAATTCTAATATTCAATGTATTTGTCCCCCAAATTATCTTTTGTGGTCCTTCCCCCCTGCCCCCCCCCCCCCCCCAGCTAGGATCCACCAGTGAAGGTTTCCTCACTGCATTTGTACATTTACCTTTTTCAACTTGTTTTCACAACTATTGCCTCCATTTTTAAAAATCATACCTTCAATCTATAACACTAAAGGTCATTATGGCAAATTTCTTTTGAATCTTCTCTTTCTGACATAATATTCAGCTGGATTGGTTATGTTCCTCACTGTATAGTGGTTCCCTCAGTTCCTCCTGCATCAATTCCTATTCACGACTCAGATAGAATTCCCACAGGGCAGCATCCCCACGTGAGAATCATGACCTGACCCTGGGGGAGAGGGGTCAGAGCGTCCTACGGTAGAGTTCAATGAATAAATGTAGAAGGAAGGATGGAAATAGACAATGACCATTTGGCAAACACCACAATCATAACTGTTGCAGGCAAGAACCACTGACGGATGCTAAAGGTCATGGATGAAAGTATGCTAAGTAACAGGATATTTGCATAGTCTCAAAATATCTCCCACAAGATACTTACTAATTGCAAAGGAAAAGATAGTAACTTTACAGGGACAAAACCTTGTAGACAGCTTAACCAAGTGGTCAAAGTTGACATCACCAGCCATAAGATGTTGACACCATGTGTCTCCTGATAGGACACACTGAGACAGACACAACATTCATAACCTCAGTCTAATCATGAGAAAACATCAGACAAACACAAACTGAGGTATCGTCTACAAAGTAAATGGCCAGTACTCTTCCAAAGTGTCAAGGTCAGAAAGACTGAGGACTTGTCTTAGACAGGAGGAGATTAAGGATGCATGACAACTGAATGCAATGTGGGTTCCTGGACCAGAAAAAAGACGTTAGTGGGACAATTGGCCAAATATGAATGAAGATGGTGAATTATTTAATAGTATTATATTGATACTAATATTCTGGCTTTGATCTTTGTATTATGGTTATGTAATATGTTAACATTTGGGGAAATTACGTAAAGGGTATATGGGTTCTCCATGTACCATTTTTGCAAATCTAAAATTATCTAAAAGAAAGAAAAGACTCCCTAGTTAATTTATAAGTTTCTGTTTCAGGGTTAGGTAGCTTGATGTGATCAAACTGACAAATAAAAATGGCAAGCAATAGGATATATTGGCGTATATGAGGAAGCCATTTGGTATAAACCTAATTCGGCCTGACTTTGTTTTTCCAAAAGGGCCTGACTGTGGCCATTGAGCATGCATTGTATATCTGCTTAGACATTTTGAGATAAAGGTGCAACTTCCCTCCCCCTCCCAACGTTGGCATCTCCTTAAAAATTAAGCATCTTTCTTTAGGCTGGGAACTTTCTTTAGATTGCAGCGCTCATCTGTGACTGCCCAGCTTGAGGCAACGGACCTGCCACCCCGCAGGGTTCACTGAGACAGCAGGCCTAGCTGCTGTTTCCATCAGTCACTGTGCTGACAGAGCAGCCTCGTGACTATTGTAAAAGGGACATTTCAATCATATGTGAAACATACTCTCTGAGGGTATATAACCACCCTGTATACCCCCACTTCTTTGTAGTGCTCTGTTCCTTTGTGGAAAGACTCTCCTGGGTTATAATCCTCAGATTTAAGCTCAGAATAAACTCACCCAAATTTTCATTTACAAATTGGTTATGGATTATTTTCGTCGACAAAACGAAAGACTTAAGAAGCAGAATTAGGAAAAAGTATCCATCTCATAAACATAACTGCTTGCTGAGTCTCACCTGAGAGCCTCTGTCCTCTCACGAACACGCTCCCATTCCTACTCAGCTTTGACTTGGAGTCGGATCCGGAACGGCCCAGGTTAAAGATTGATTTCCACTTCTTCGATTTACTGGAGAGCTTTCTTCTGAACGAGCCAAGCCATAAAAGGTTAGTTTAGTAACTAGTCACTTCAGCGGGACATTTAAATTGACAAGGACTACCCCAGTCATGTTCTTAGCTATGAATGGCTCTGACATTTCAGGAAACACCTCTCTAATATTCAAGTTGGGCCTGCCTCTCACACTGTCTAGGGATGCCTGAGGCGACCAAGCTAGGCTTTCTTTCCTTATTCCTCCCTCTCACTTGTTCTGTGTAACCCTGGTCTCCACACCAGAGCAAAGGACCACAATCCCCAGAGGAAGGGGCGAAGGCGTGCTGTTAGAGGCAGGGGTGGGGCAAACAGAGGCAGGGATGGGTGGGGGACTCAGAGGTCATGAGCAACCACACAGTTCTGGGAATTCTGGTAGGAATTCTGGCAAGCACTCAGTCCTGAGTTTTCAAAGATACTTCTTTTTTATGGGAGTAAACACTCAAGACCATAGGCCTCAGTCCTGTTATTCTCCCTGCACTGTGGCCACACTGCTGGCATATCCACAGGTGAGGAAAGGGCTGCTGAAGACTTTCACAGGCTGGAAAGAGGGTGGATGAGAAAGCAACTTGGAAAAGGGTCTGGCCTGGGAGGGTGGCAGGCTGCCCTGCGGTCAGCGGTCGCTGCAGAGAAATGCAGAGGGCAGTGAGTGTGTCTCCGGCTTTGTCTCCCACTTCCCTGATGCCTCAGTAGGGGGCAGGGGAAGGAGAGTGCTAGACTGGGTCCAGAGAGCCTGGCGCCACCAGGGGTCACCACAGGCGCCTTGCCCTGCTCTGGCTCGGCCCAGCTATTGGACTTCATAAAGTTCCAGGAAGAAACCCTGCAACTTGTGGGTTCCACAAGGGACCTTTTCTCTGCAGTATTCTCTTGGACATCCAGTTCTCAAGCCCAGCGTATTTTACGATCAGTCAGAGAGAGACGTGCAGTGCGTGGTGGTGTTTTCTGGATTTGGCCTGGTTTTATCAAGCACTTGACTTTGGGTATATTTTACAGGGTCACATACCCAGGTGTGGTTGAAGGCAGAGGTCCTTCTGAGATTCACTTCTTCCTGACCCGTGGGTGGGAGACTAACTCTCCAGGGGTTTAGGGGGAGGAGCAGTGGGGCTCAGTCTTGAGAGAGCACCATCCCTGCACTCCAGGAAACGGAGGGCTTCTTGCCAGGTGAGTTCCAGGTGTGCTATTCCCATAACATGCAGTGTGACAGCTGCCTCCTACAGTTGTGCAATGTGGCAGTGGTCTTTCTCCCCCTCAAAGGGAAACAGCCCTGCCATCCTGGGAAGCGAACTGACAAGAGGTCTGAGGTGTCTGTTTTCATACCTCTTCTCCGGAACCAAACAGTGAGGATGACCATCTCCAGCAAAAAGATTGCCTTGCAGCTCCTCCACCTACTGTCTGCCTAGAATTTAGGTTTCCTGCTTCAGTCACTGCCTCCTTTGACACAGGTGTGAGGGGGAGGGGGGAGGAGGGGCGTGTGGAGACCAGGGTTACACAGAACAAGTGAGAGGGAGGAATAAGGAAGGAAAATCTCCTATGAATGAAAATGATGTTTTGCTTGCTTTTGGAGGAGAGGGAGGGCTCTGACAGGTATGAGGTGGGGAATGGAAGCCAGGGATGCATGTCCCCAAGTGCAGCCCACAGCTGTCAGTCCAGAGTGGCACTCTCTGTCAACTTGTCCTCCTTTCATCTCTATATAGGGCTGTTGTAATGCTCTGTGGAGGTGGAGGATGGGGGTGACAGGGTCGAGTTTTTGTTTTTAGCAAACTTCCTTTGGAAAATGTCCAGCCTGTTTTGTCTAAACTAAGAAGTGAAGGATTTCAGTCATGACTCTTGACCCCTATGACTCCACCCCCACCACGGTTCTCGGGCTCTCCTCTACGGGATCGGGGATCTTGCTAACTCTGGGGCAGTGAGTGAAGGCATCAGCTGCTGGTGAGAGACAGTTGTGGAGACAGCTCCCTTCTCTTCTGGAATGTTTCCCTACACCCCAGCGCAGATGACACCCCCAACCCATGCTGCCATCATGGCCCTGAGACTGCACACCTTCCTCCTCTGTCTCCCTCCACCCAAACATCTCCCAGAATTCAAAAGAATGCCACTTGCTTGTTGTCTGGTAACTCAAGGACGGTGTGGAAGAGGGTGCCCATGGGAGGGACAATCTCAGGCAGGCTATTCTCTCTCCTTTCCTTCCGAGCGGGATGATTAGTAGCCAGGCTCCGAGCCTGAGCTTCCTCCAGGCTCACCAACTTCATGGGTGGAGAGAGGGCTGGCAAGGTCTGGCTCTTCATGATGGGCCGGTTTTCTATAAAAAAAGAGAAAAGCTCACAGACCTCCTGGGAGGAGGCCTATGTGCTGGGCCCAGCCAGATTCCCCATCCACAGACCCTCCATTCCTGACCTACTGACAGGGGGGCTTCTCTTGGGCCTGGTAGGGTCTAGGGCAGAGGCTGCCCACAGGAAACTGACAACCCTTCTGGCTAGACTAGCTGAAGGCACACAAGGGCTTCAGGAGGTAATCTGTAGTTCTGGCCTTTTCAGAGAGGGATCATTCATTCATTCATTCATTCAATGACAAACATTTACTGAGCACTCACTGTGGGCCAGAGCAGCAGCAGTGGGTCTTTGCCCCTGGGAACTGCCTAGTGCTTTGGCCAGGTGGGACTGAATGTCCAGCCACGGAGGGAGCCTAACTCAGCTAGGGGAAAGCAGGAGACTATCCCCCTCTCTGCAGCTGGGGACCACAGGCTCAAGGCAATTTAAGGTTGGAGCCTGTACTTTCCCTCCATCACCTGGGCTTATATCTCTGCAACAGAAAGACATTTTACAGCCTATACTATTCCCTAAAAGATAAGTGGCGTTTGACTCACTACCCAGTCATCTTCAAGTGCATGCAAGCTAACCTCTTCCTTATATGGTTTTTTTTTGAGAAATAGAAGTGATGATGGCAGATTGCTGGTGTCCAGGGTTATCTCTTTTCTCTGAGTCAGTGGTTCTCAACTTGGGGTGATTTCATACCCCCTTGCTCCAGCCAGGGACATTTGGCAATTTGTGGAAACAGTTTGAGTTGTCCTAAGTGTGTGTGGGAGTGCTCCTGGCACCTCATGGGTAGAGGCCAAGGATGCTGATAACATCCTACAAAGCACAGGACAGCCCCACAACAAGAATTATCCAGCACAAATGTCAATAGTGCCAAGGCTGAGAAATCCTGATCTAAGTGAAAAAAAAGAGGCCTAAGTTTGCCTCTAGTTAGTCTTGCGGCAACCTTGCCAGTTTTCTGTAACTTCAGAAGGTGTGAAAAGCCTCAAGGATAACCGGGGTCAACTAAGACTAAGAAGTCATTTTTGGTACAGAACTCACCTAATTTTCAAAAGCACCTTGAGGGCACTATTTCTCTTTGCAGAGTGTGACCCTGTCTCTTATTTCAGAGGGAAATAAAACTACTGAAAAAGGGGCGTTGTAGAAAATGGAGACAGTAGGTAACACTGGGTGTTTCCAGGGAGGACAGCGTCGCCGTCCTTCAGCAGGATGCCATCCAGTAAATTTGCAGTCCAGAAAACTTCTCAGTACAGTTTCTGACTTTAACCCAAGTTTTCCGACTTAATCCACAGGAAGTTAAAATATTTAAATTTAATTTATTCTCAGCGTTTGTTCATAGAGTCTAGATTATTTATGGTTTTGTTGATTATTTATTTACTTAAAAAATTAAATCACTCTGGAAGCAACTGGAACAGTGGGCAGAACACAGACTGCACAGTCTGAGGCCTTGGGTTAGCACCCGCCTCTCCCCTGAGTTCCAGGCTCCCGTAGGCCTACTCAGCGTCTCTGCTTAGGTGTTTAATAGGCATCTCTAACTTTACATTTCATAACAAAGCTTGTGATTTCTGCTCCTCACCTCTAGTACCTCCTCCCGTCTTCTCCAAGTTGGTAAATGGCACCACGGATCACCCAGTTGCATTAAGCCAAAACCTGAAGTAGTTATTTTTCATTCTTTCCTCTCTTTGATGCACCCCCTCCCCCCACATCTGGCCCATAAGCCAGTCTTGTAATTCTCCCTCCAATATATATCCTGTATCCAGCCACTTTCCCCTTTCCACTGCTGACATGTAGTCCAGGCTGCCATGGTTTCCCACCCCATTTCTTGAGGTCTTTCCATAGCTCCTTAACTGGTCTCCCTGCTTCCAGCCTTGCTGCCTTTCAGCAGCCAGAATGCTGAGATCCTGTGCTCCCTGCTCAAAATCCTCCAATGCTTTCCCATGGCACGGAGAACAAACTCCCAGCATGACCGACCAGGACCTTCCATCTGCTTTCCTTCTCCTTCTCACCCAATCACCCAGTAGTCTACAAAAATATACAGGACAAGTTTTTTAATGTATACTCTCATTATATACACACATATATTTGTAAATTATACATATATACCACTATGCTTGTATTATGTGTAATCGAAAACATGCAAAATCATAGAAATTACAAAGCATACAATAAAAATAGATGAAAAAGAAATTCTCATAGTTTCTTCCAACACCCATACTTGGGTATTTTGGTCTTTGGCACCCACTAGGGTGGGGCACCCACTTTGGAGACCACACTGGCTGACGTTCTGCAACACTATGAGCCCTTTCTGCCTCAGAGCGTTTACACTCCCTGTTCTCTGGGTTTGGAACATTGTCCCCAGATCCTCACATGACTGGTTCCTCTTGTCATTCAGGTCTCAGTTCAAAGATCACATCCTCAGAGACCATGGCCACTCTGTACCAAGATAACACCCCCAAGTCACTGGCCATCATGTTACCCTGCTGTATTTTCTTCAGGGCATTTATTCTTTGAAGGGATAATGTATTTACTTGTACACTTGTTTATTGCCGGTCTTCTCAAGCAGAGCATAGCTCTATGCAGGGCAGGGTCTTTGCTGTTTTGTGCACTGGCACTGCCCCAGTGTCAAGAACAGGGCCTGGCACCCAGGGGGTGCTCGATACATATTTATGTTTTCATGAGTCTTGGGTATATCACAATCCCTCTGGCCTCATTGCTCTCATTTATCAGTTAAATGTATTGGGTTCTATGACTTCTAAAATCTTTCCAGTTTGAAATAGAACCCTATTTCCAAATCTCAAATTCCAGAGGGTCTGACTTATTCTATTTTGTGTAAACATTAGGTGTGGTACCTTACCAAAGTCAATATGAATTCATAACAAGAAGCTTTAAATGAAATAACTGAAAAATAAGTATTGGAGGCAATCAAGAGTTAAAGGCTAAAGAGTAAATCGGATTTCAATGTGCAGGACGAAAGATGATTAAGGCAATGGTCATAAAGAGAACTGGCATCCCCAGGTTGGAATTAGGAAGAACCTTAACACTAACAGTCATGCATGGGATTTGCTGTCTAGAAGGACATTTCCCAAAAGGTAATAATTCTCCAGAACGCCTTATCTGCCTATTTTCCTATTTTTTCCTCACAGAGGCAGCACGGAGTTAAGGAAAGAGCATGGGCTGAAAGCTTTAAGTTCAATGTTCAGTGCCACCAGTTACTAGCTGTGTGGCTTTGGGCAGTTACTAAGCTTTCTGGTTCTCTGGTTCTTCATGGTGGTTGTGATAAGCCAATGAGATGATGTGTGTGGAATGCCTGCAAGAGTTCCTGGCATAGAATAAGTCCCCACTAACTTATCAGCTGACTCAAAAGGATGAATGAATGAATGCATATTACTTCTTACTTACTTTCACAAAGCATTTATGTAGCTTAGAACAAAATATACATCTATAGTAGAAGAGTTAAAATAAAGATAAAAGAAAGATCAGCCACTCCTAGGTACACAACCAAGAGAACTGAAAACATATGTTCACACAAAAACTTAACATGAATGCTCACAGCAGCATTATTCATAATAACCAAAAAGGAGAAAAAAACCAAATGGCCATCAACTGATGAATGGATAAACAAAATGTGGTCTATCTATACAATAGAATACTATTCAGTCACAAAAAGGAATGAAGTACTGATACATGCTCAATATCGATGAACCTTGAAAACATGCTAAGTGAAAGCAGTCAATTACAAAAACCCACATATTGTATGATCCCACGTATACAAAATGTCCAGAAAGGCAAACCTATAGAGATAGACAATAGATTAGCATTTGCCAGGATCTGTGGGGAGGGGAAAATGTGGAATGACTGCTTATTGAGTATGGAGTTTTCTTTTGGAGTGATGAAAGTGTTCTGGAATTAGATAGTGGTGATGGTTGCACAATTCTGTGATTATATTAAAAACCACTGAATAGTACCCTTTAAAATGATTCAAATGCTGAATTTTATGTTATATAAATTTTATCTCAATAAAAAAAATTTAAAAAAAAGGTCATAAACCACATAGAAGACAGGGTAAGGGTGGGAACAATTATACCAGAAATCAAATTTGATGCTAATTGCAATTAATTATCTCTGATGATTATACTTGGTTTTTCCAAATTATTAGCTGAACTGGAAAAGAATGCTTTGATCAGCTAGCACAAATGTTTTGCAGATATGGTTCTCATACACAACTGGTTCTCCAGGTGTGGACCCTGACCAGCACCAGCAGCCTCACCTAGAAACTTGTTAGAAATACGAATTCTCAGCAGCACTCCAGACCTGCTGAATCAGAAACTCTGGGGATGAGGCCCAGGAATGTGTGTTCTGACAAGCGCTCCAGGTGGTTTTGATGTGCTCTAATGTTGGAAAACCACTCACACAAATTGTGGTCACCAGGCAAGAATTCTTAATCAACTGGATTTCTGGTTTTTACATATTTGCCTCATATGAGTTCAAGCAGCATTAACCAATTCACTCCTAGGGTTCATTATGCCATTATAAAAGCTACAGGACTGAAATGCCATATTTTGCATCCCATAACATCCAGGCTAAAACAGCTCTATCTTTCTCCCAATATGGCACAGTGAGATTCAACGCTAACTAGTCTCTGCACACACATGCCCACAAACACACACTCATTTTTGTATTCCTCATGCCTGGTGCAGGGCAGAACAAAGTAAGCACTCAAGAAATGCTTTTGAAGAGAATGCATTCTGAATACACCTGTGAGTACAAACAGGCTGCCCTTAACTCCTTCACTTAAGGCTTGAGGATGAAGGCACAAAGGTCTTCTGAAATATCATGCTGAAAGTAAAGATGAAATCTAATAGTTAAAGGGAGGAATGTTGCCAGTGCCTCTAGATAACACCTCCAAGAGTTTAAGAACTCACCAGTAAAACATTACTCACCACGCCACATTCATGGAATAGGCCATGTATGCAAGTGAGCAGAAACATACTATAGCCACAAGTAAACACATCACACCTTTGCTGCACACACACGGATGTCTACATGCATTGATCTCTAGACAATGACACACACAGTAACCAGCGCACGCACGCAGCCTACACTCAGAGCTAGAACCAAGCCAACCCTGACTTATGCTTGTGCCCCATCACTAAGACGAGAAAGGCTGGGCTGGTGGGGTGTATGCCAGGAGGAGCCGTTACCGTCATTCTCCAGAGAGCTGGGTGCACCATTGTTAAAGATTTGGTCCACATGATTCAATATGAACTCAATCACCACCTGCTGGACCCGGACTGCCAGGAAGGCTGCGTCTCCATTGCAACCAGTGGCTTCGATTTCTTTGGACCTAAATTGCAGAAGAAACACATTCGGTGAGCGAGTCTGCCCTACAACTTGAAGTGTACGGGGGAGTGAGTGGGTCTTTTGTATAAGCCCCACCTCCTAGAGGTATACGGCTTATTAATCTGTAGAATATTTTAACTATTTCAGACTAACTAAAGGGACTCTCCAAAGACTGTGAAGCCCAACAAACTGAACAACTTGAGAACAGTTACCTGGTATTACCCATTGTAAGACTATAAACACTATATTAGTGAAGATATAGGAAATGATTTTTTTCCTTCATAGGAGCTCTTTCTACCACCACCCAATTGTTCTACGGGGCAGGTCACCATTTATCAAACCATATGAAGCAGCTCATTCAGGTTATAGTCAGCTGTGATGCCACCAAAACCAACAAAAGCCAATGAACCCCAAAGACAAGAAAGGCCTTTTCAAGAAATTACAACATACAGATCCATAACTTCAGCCACATCCCAGTTGTAGCCAGAAAATGCCTTTGGAACCCAGAGTTTCCAGGTTAGCAGGCAAAGAGCTTAGCCTGTTAAAATCACCTTTAATTCATATGTGCTACAAATGACCACTTAGCTACAGGTTCGTCTTCAAGGGGCTTCGATTTTGAAGAATCCAGTCTCTGTTTCAATTAGTGGCCTGCTTTGAGCCCACTGGGTGGTGAGAAGGTGAGGGTATGGCGGTTACCTGAGAAGGTTTGGTGCCCACACCAGGGCCAGGTTCCTGGCATGCATGTTGGTCTTGCTGCTGAAGGAGGCAATGTGGGCCAGGTGTCGAATCAGGTATTCCAAGGTCCTGTAACGGTTCATTTTTTTTTTGACAAAGTAAGAAACTTCCGTGCCTGTGTGACGCCTGACATCTGGAGATAATTTCTAAGTTTGGCTCTAAGAGACTCTAAATATTTCTATCTTATGAATTTTGGAGGAGTATCAGGAAGATATCAAGATTGATGGAAGTAATTTTCTTGGCCCTGGGCATGCTGGCCCTGGGTGGGGAAGGGAGACGGTCTGGTCAGAAGTCAGCTGAGGCCCTTGGGCACCAGCCAGAAACAGAAGCAGGGAATCACAGCGCCACAGAGCCTGGTTTCTTAGTGACTCCCTGTTTCTCCTTGCACCCAGGGCAGAATGGCCTCCATGATCTTGAAACCAGCTCTTATCCTGGCTCTCTTTATGGTTCTTCCAGCTACAGGTAACGTGGTACTTGTTAGGGAGCTCATTTCATGGATGAATAACATCTATTATTGCTAAAAAGTGCTCTCTTAGACTTCATCAACATCTGCCCCTTGCGAAAGATGGGCAGGCATAGGGAACACTGGGAAAGGTGGTAAAATTAGGGGCTACATTGTGAGAATGAAATGAAAGGATGGGATGACGGAAGGTATGGTACTGATGAGCAAATAGAGACATCAGTCAGCCAGTCCCTCAATAGTTACAGGCAAACTCTGTTTCAAAGCCATCTTGGTCTCCACAGATTTGGATATGCTATGAATCTGGGTAAGACCCTAGGATGTCACTGTGAGGCTGGCTTGTGTGATAGGAACGACTTTCTGTGGGACTCTGAGGGGTGCCCTGCGAGTGACCTAGACGTGGGCTGCCTCTCCCTGCCAATGTCCCTGGTCAGGCACCAACTCACTCTGATAAAAGTGACCTGTTCACCCACCTCAAATTGCCCCAGGAAAGCCACTGTCCACTGAACTGGTTCCCTTTTATGACACCAGCCGGTCGCTTTGGTGTTACGTCACATTGAAAACCGTGGATTTCTTTTACCGAGGATTCTTACCTATAATGGGATGGGGGAAGCTCCTGGATAACATTTTGGATTCGGGCCAGTTGGCCTTCTTCTGGGCAATGCGACACCGCCTCCTGCGGAGAAGAACAGGAAGGAGCCCAGTGAGTGGCTGAGGGGTGGACACCCACCTGTGTCTGCTGGGCGTACTTAGGCCCCTGGTACTCCAGCCTCCCAAGCAAAGACCACCCTTCCAAGAGGCATGCTTTCCTAGTAAAAACAGCTAAAATCTCTGAGGGTTCAGACGGTAAGTGTCTAACAATGTGGGCACATGGACCTTGGGATCGTTTGGGTCTCTACATCCTCAGATGGTTGTTGGGTATCCGGCAAAGAAGGTGTAGAATCTTGGGTGTGTCTATGTGGCAGAGAGAGTCACAGAGACTCACATGGGGAGAGAGAAAGAGACAGAGACAGAGCGAGACAGATGGAGATGACAGGGTGGTTCCATGTCCATGTTTACTCAGCCAGCAGCCTTCTTGGGCACAGACAACCACTCCTCACACAGCCTGAGACTACGCCGTGACCTTGCTCCTCAGTGGCTGCCTGTCACAGATGCCGGGAAGCAGGGAAGACGTGCCTGCTCAGCAGGATAAGAGCTTTGTCCCTGAGACCCGGTGGCCTTGCCCGGACTTGCTCTCTGGTTGTTTCCTGTGTGGGTATTTTGTTCCCCCACCCAGTTCAAGGCTCTCAAGGAGTGACAGGGACATCAGTAAAGGCAGTGTGATCACAGGCTTGCCTGGGGTTTCTGCACAATGCGGGTGTCCCTGGGCAGATTCCCCTGTGCCCCTGTCCTGAGAATCTGTCCTGCCTGTGCCCAGGCTCAAGGACCCCTCCCAGTGCAGGGACTGAGTGCTCAAGAACTGCCAGTGGTACTCAAGTTCAAGGTCAATGGTAATCACATCTTTCTTCTTCTTCTTTTTTTTTTCTGAGGAAGATAAGCCCTGAGCTAACATCTGTGCCAATCTTCCTCTACTTTATATATGGGTCACTGCCATAGCATGGCTGATGAATGGTGTAGGTCTGCACCTGGGATCCAAACCCATGAACCTGGGCCGCCAAAGTGGAGTGTGCTGAACTTAACCACTAGGCCACAGGGCCGGCCCCTACATCTTTCTTTTTTACTGAGATATAATTTAAACATACAAATCTTAAGCTACAGCTGCATGAGTTCTTTCATATGCATATACCCATGTAATCCCACCCAGACCAAGAAACACTTTAAAAGGGGTTCCTGTGCTCAGTGCCAGCCTTAGGCTCCTGAATTCAGAGGCATACGTGAGGTACAGTCTTATCTTTCCTCCAGGTGCTGGAAACGTGCTTTACATTTGTATACAATGAAAAGTATAATCAGAAAATAGATTCTTTAACTTGATAAATACTGCCCCCTACAATACAACCAAAAATGAGATCCTGGCTGTGGTGTGGTTTTCTTGTATTGTTCACCTCTGTTTGGTCTTTAGCTGCTGTTTCTTGCTCATGTGTAAAGGCTAAAATTCAACTCTGAGTTATGAGAACTTTTAGGTACTTTTTTGAGTGGAAGGAAGTTAACTTTACTGGGCACCTCCTGGGTGCCAGGCCCTATTTTAGGCCACACATGCTGTGTCTGTTCTATTCTAACTTTGAGGAGAACTCCAAGATGCCACCCTGTCCTGGACCTCCCAACCTCCCTCACTTGTCTCTATTTTTTCCGCAGCGTTCACCACCATTCCTTACACTAGGTAGTGTACTTGTTTATTAGGTTTATAGCTTATTGTCTGTCTCCCTCGCTAGATGTAAGCTCTGTAAGTGCAGGGATGGGGTGAGTCCCAGGGCCTGGAACAGTGCCTGGCACCCAGCAGGCGCTCCCTCTGGATTGGTTAAATGACTACATTTATTCTCTTTCCCTAAGTGGACATCATACCAAATTTTTTTTTTTCCTTTTCTTTTTTGCCTTTTTTATTATTTGAAGTAAAACACACAGAACTCAACCGTTTTTAGAGACAAGCAAAATTCTCTACGTGGGAAAACTTGAGATTTTGTTTCCTAAGCAGAAGTGGGGAGAAGGGCGGGACTCAGAGGGTCCCAGTCTTCTGGTGGGTTTGAAGCCTGAGAATAGTCAGCCCAAGTGAGATCTCTGCTGCCATCCTCACTTTTGGAGATAAAGGGGGTGGGGACAAGAATGGGGCCTGGAGTAAGCACCCTGACACGTCTGCTCTCTTCCTGGGAGCTGTGTCTAGAAAACAGATTTTGGAGAGGACCCTGACTCCCAAGGCAGAGACAGCCCCAGCAGGGGAGCAAAGGGAGAGAAGCTCCAGGGGAAGGAGGGGCCGCCGAATGCCGTGTGGACCCTCCCACATTCTATCCTGCAAAGGCGGAGGGGTGGGAGGCCTCTCCTCTCTCCGCAAAAAACGAGGAGGATCTTTGCCAAGCTTGGCAGGACACCCCACCCACACACCCGAGCCCTTTCTAAAAATGTGTCCGGGGAATAAAGGTGTAGGTTAATTTAACAGCCCTCATGGAAAGTTCCTCTAATATTTTGGAAGCTGTTAGTCATCTTGTTCTGAGAGGCAGGGAGGTCTCACTCCCGATGCCTGCAGGCCCCATTTGGGATTGGCATTTATTTCATTATTCACAGCCTCTCCCCATTGCACCCCAATCCTATTCAGGAGCTCTCTAGATCCTCGTTTTTCTCCTGGAGGGCTCTGGTCACTGCAAACTTATTTTTAGCTCTCTTTACCTTCCCGCATTAGGATGGAAGAACTCATCATTACACAATTGGGGGAGGGGAGTTAAAACTTTGCCCATCCCGATTTTTTGCCTGAAAGAGAATTTCACTCAACATTAGCCAAGCCAATCTGGCTAACGGTTAAATCATAAAAGATCCAGGATGAATCTGTGACTCTCTGTTCTCCTCCGATCAGTATCGATAAGCCCAGCTTCCCGCTTTGAGGACTGGTGAAGGCTAGACTCTCCTCGCCTCTGCTGGGCTCCTTGCTCTTGTTTTCTCTCTTGCACAAACACCACTGCCACCTCTGCGCCTCAAGTCCCGCTGTCCCGGCAGCCCTGTCCCCAGGGTGGACAAACAACCGTGGCTCTCCTTTCCAACTGCACCCAGCGGCAACTCAGGTTTTGCCCTTTATTTTGTATTAATTATTTAAAAATTATTATAAATCCATTTTTATTATGTTAAGCTATTAGATTAAAAAGTAATTCTTGCACATGATTTTTAAAATGCAAAGCATTCCAAGGAATACATAGGAGAAAGTTAGTCTTCCTTCCAACGGCATACTCTCAGCCTCCAGAGGCAACCGTGTGTCCTTTCAGTCTTTATACCTATTGGTCTCTGTCACACCCGCAGAATCAAGCACGGCTATGGGACCTGACCCATCTGCCAATTCCCCATCTCCCATCATTTTCCTCCTTGCTTGCTCAACACCGACCACGCTGGTCTCCACATGGTCCTTCAAGCAAGCTCGGCATGTCCTCCACCAGGGCCTTTGCACCTGCTGGTTCTTCTTGGCACCCTCTTCCCCCAGATACTTGCACAACTTTTTCCCTTGTTTCATCCTTGTCTCTGTTCAAATATTACCTCACAGAGAGAGGCCTCTGATTATCCTACTAAAAATAGCAGTTTCCATCTTCTTCCCTGTACCCTGCATTAATTTTCTTCATGGTACTTATCAACAGTTCTCATTATAGAGCTGTGCTTTAAATTTGTTTATTATCTATCTCCTTCATTAAAATGTAAGTTTCATGAGAGCAAGGATTTTATCTGGCTTGCTCACATCAAATCTCCAGCACCTAAAATGGTGCCTGCCAGGTCTACATAGTAGGTGCTTGAACTAAGAGAAAATAGACATTAGTCTCTGCCCCTACTTCCTGGCACAACAGGGCTCCCGAAACCCTTGTAATTTCCCGGGTCATAGAAGTGTCTTTGTTCTAATGAAGCAACTCAGGGTGGGCTCCTGGAAGAAGGCTGGTCCCCAGAAAGACCAAGTCATGATTGTTGTTAGTGCTGTGGAGTCGACCGTGACTCCTCGCAGCCGCTGCAGTGTGACAGACGGGCGGTGTGGTCCCCTGACCAGGAAACAAACCCAGGCCATGGCGGAGACAGCACCGAATCTTAACCACTAGACCACCAGGGCTGGTGAAGTCCTAACTAGAAGCCTGGAATTTTCAGCCCCATCCCCATTCTATTGAGAAAGGAGGAGGGCTGGAAATGGATTTGATGATTGATCATGCCTACATGATGAAGCCTCCATAGAAATCCCAAAAGGATGGGGTTCAGACAGCTTCCAGGTGGATGAACACATCCACACTGGGAGGGTGACAAACTCCAACTCCGCGGGGACGAAGCTCCTGCGCTTAGGACCCTCCCAGACTTCGCCCTATCTGGCTATCTGGTATCTCTTCATGTGGCCGTTAACTTGTAAGTCTAAGTAAGTGTTTCCCTGAGCTCTGTGAGCCGCTCAAGGAAATTAATTGAACCCAAAGGAGTAGGAGGTCATGGGAACCTCTGA
The DNA here is from genome assembly GCF_037783145.1 of Equus przewalskii. Classification (NCBI taxonomy): domain Eukaryota; kingdom Metazoa; phylum Chordata; class Mammalia; order Perissodactyla; family Equidae; genus Equus; species Equus przewalskii. The sequence continues at coordinate 41,124,894 of NC_091848.1, forward strand.
TGTGTAGCCAACTGGGACAGAAGTTGTGGGTAACCTGGGCATCTACTGCTTGCGATCAGCCTCTGAAGTGGGGTGGGGAGCATTCCCATGGGATTGAGCCCTTAACCTGTTCCATATGATGCTATCTCCAGGTAGAGGGTGTCGGAATTGAGTTAAATTCCAGGACACCCAGTTGTCATTGCAGAGAATTGCTTGATGTGGGAAAAACCCCCCACATCTGGTGTCAGACGTGTGTTGAGTATGGTCCTCTGTGTGAGTAACAAGGGAGACAACAATGGAGGGAAAGGCTGAATTTTCCTAACACAGTGCCCAATAGACGTTTGTTGAATGAAGTGAGTAAGTGAATGAGTCCATGTTTTGCTTTCTGCTTGAAAAGGCCAAGCAGCCACATGCTGGCCACACGTCCAGGACAGTACCACTGGAGCATTCCCCCATTGTGGGCAACAACAGCATCACTGTGGCAACTCCCTTCATCCCTGGGCTCCTCACAGCGTCACCAATCATCCTGGTTTGCCTGAGACTGACGGGTTTCCCAGGACACAGGCCTTTCGGTGTTAAAACTGAGGGATTATCTGGCAAACCAGGACAGTCGGCCGCTGCCCCTCTTTGCAGTCATCTTGAGCTCCCAGCCAGCCTGTTGCCATTCACTAGCAATCCACCCCAAGTGACATTTCACATGATGTGGTGGGTCAACAAACCTGTCAGCAGACCTTTACTAGGTAACAGTCACACATTTTCCAGCAGCTGGAGAGCAGGGAAAGGTAACATGATAATGAATAAAATAAGCACAGTTCCTGTCCTCAGGAAGCTTATCATTTAATGAGGGAGACTGATACACAAAGAAATTATTTCAATATAAAATTTAATACCTCTCTAAACTGCCTTCTCTAAAAATCCCATATCAGCAACTTTTCTCTATCTTGGGTGTAACAGTTTTAGCTGAATCCATCTGACCAAAATGGAATCTTTCCTAAAATGAATTTTTCGGCCAAAAATAAAATATACTATAGTAGGTTGAATAATTGCTCCCAAAGATATCAGGTCCCAATCCCAGGCACCTGTAAATGTCACCTTATTTGGAAAAACAGTCTTTGCAGATGTGATTAAATTAAGGGCTTTGAGATGAGGAGATTATCCTGGATGATCCCAGGGAGCCTTAAATGTGGTCACAGGTTTCCTTAAACGAGGGAGCAGAGGGACATTTGACACAGACAGAAGAGGAGAAGGCAATGTGACCCCAGAGGCGGAGATGGGAGGGATGCGGCCACAAGCCAAGGAACGCCCACAGTCACCAGAAGCTGGAAGAGGTAAGAAACAGCCTCTCCCCTACAGCCTCTGGAAGGAGCACGGCCCTGCTGACACTTGATTTCAGCCCAGTGAAAGTGATTTCAGACTTCAGGACTCTAGAACCGCGAGAGAATAAATTTCTGTTGTTTAAGCTACCAAGTTTGTAGTAATTTGCTACAGCAGCCACGTGAAACTATTGCATGTACTGGAAATTAAAATATGAAATCTTAGGGCCGGCCTGGTGGTGCAGTGGTTAAGTGCGCACGTTCCGCTTCAGCAGCCCGAGGTTTGCCGGTTCGGATCCTGGGTGAGGACACGGCACCACTTGGCACGCCATGCTGTGGTAGGCGTCCCACATATAAAGGAGAGGAAGATGGGCACGGATGTCAGCTCAGGGCCAGTCTTCCTCAGCAAAAAGAGGAGGATTGGCAGCAGTTAGCTCAGGGCTAATCTTCCTCAAAAAAAAAAGAATGAAATCTGAAGGAAATAAAAATCACCTGCTATCCCACCACCCAGCCACAACCACTATTAACCTCCTCACACGTGAGGGATGAAAGAAGCCATCTGCCCAGGCTTCCCAGTGCCACATATGCACACCGGCAGCATTTCCTATGTGGCTGCATATACTTTTTTCCATTTAACTTTACATTGTGGCTAGTAAATACTCTTCAGAAATGTGACTTTTCATGGCTACACAGGATTGAAAACAACAGATTTGTCATTTATTTAACCCACTCCTTGTTAGACACATAGATACTCCTAAAATTTTGATGTTAATGATAACATTGCAATGCAATACTTGTAAATCAATCATTTGTGTGCACATTTGATTATTATCTAAGCATGAAATCTTAAGAAGAGAGAAACTGTGTTAAAGAATATGAGCATTTAGGACTCTTGATAGTAATTTCAAATGACCCTGGGATGTCCAGCCAATTTATACTTCCAACAGAAAACTATGGAAGAGCCAGTCTCACCATAAGCTCATCAGCATGAAATAGTAACATTAAAAAATTGCTTCTTTAATATGGAAATATATTATTCTAATACATTTATAATTTTTAAATAATTATATTTCTCCTGTGAAATGTCTATTGAAGTTCTTTGTTCATTTGTTTCGCAGAGTGTTGTGTGTTTTTGTTCTTTTATTGATAGGTAGGAGTTCTAAATAATTAAAGAGTATTAATCGCCTGTCATCTTTATTGTTAATGTTTTCTGTAGTTGGTCATTTGCCTTTTAATTTTGTTAATTTTTTTTTTGTGCCTGAGGAAGAGTGGCCCTAAGCTAACATCTGTTGCCAATCTTCTTTTTTTGCCTGAGGAAGATTGTCACTGAGGTCACATCTGTGCCAGTCTTCCTCTATTTTATGTGGGATGCTGCCACAGTGTGCCTTGATGAGCAGTGCTAGGTCTGTGCCCGGGATCCAAACCTGTGAACCCCAGGCCGCTGAAGAGGAGCATGAGAACTTAACCAACAGGCTACCGGGCCAGCCCGTTAATGTATTTTTTCATATAGAAAAAACAATTTATATGTAATTCAGTTTGTTAAATTTGTCTTTGGTGATTTTCTTTCCTTTGCTTTTATTGTCAGAAAGCCATTCTCCATCCTGAAATCCGCTGGATGGTAAGGATGTAACTTGACTCTCTCCCACCTCCCAATAATTAGCCACTTTTCCTAACACTGTTTATTGACTTGTTCCTCCCCTAGTTTGGCATGTGCTCTTTATCTGATATTACTTTATTTAATACCTGAGCCTATTAAAGAGCTGTTAACTCTATTTGAAAATAGTGTGGTAGTTCTGAGACAGAATTTTAATTCTTTACTTCTATTTACTGGCTGTACAACCCCAGGCAAGAGTCTCTCTGAGCCTCGACTTACTCATCTGTAAGAAAAACAATAAAACCTACTAGGCTTATTTTGAGTATTAAATGAAATAATATTTGTAAGAAGTTTACCATGTAGTAAGCACTCAATAAATGACAGCTATTGCCATTATTAATCTTATTCCAATAATATTTGGCTAACTCTGCTATTATTCCATTGAGATAGTATTTTGCTTCAGCTGTGCAGGTGGGTTTAAATAATCACTATAAGAATGTCTGACATTGTAACAGAGCGGTTTCCATGTCCCTGAGGAAGGTTTGCTTATATTATCATAATTCATTATTGTGATCAAAGAAATCTGTTCAAGGATAAATTCTCCATCATAGTTAACTTCATGAGGTCTACCTATGTACAAGTCAGTTGTTACAACAAAACATTCTTATTTTATTTATTAGTGTTAATAAACTGTGTGTGAACACAATGTTAGCTTTCCTTGCAATTTGATGACAAGTTGACAGTAATATCCCTTTGGTAGTTCTCTGTTGCTGTGGGAGAACAGAATCACCAGCAAAGTCAGATATCAGGAGAGGGGAGAGATAAATAGGGGTTTTGTTCTGAGACTCTAAACAAGATCTATGAAGAAACTATATTTCTCAAGTTTCTAGATAAGAATTCCTATCTACCCCTAATAGACTGAAATTTAGTTAAAATAAATTACACTCATTCAATTCTTTACTGTGATGATATTCTATTCTACCATATTCAAAGATGATACTACTGTATTCACAAGAGGATTACAACTACACAGAAAACAAACACTACAGTCTGATGCACAGATTAAACAAGAAGATATATTTTTGGTTGATTCAAATTGGCAAATAATTTAACCAATTGAAAATACCCAGTGTTGGTGAGGCTGCAGGGAAAAGAGAATTCTTGTCTCTCTGGAGGACAATTTGGCAATATGTAACAAAATTTTAAAGAACTCTTTACTCAGTAAATCGACTTCTGTAATTTTTTTCCTAAGGATATAAACAGACAAAAGTATAAAGATACATGTCCACAAATGTTTATTACAATGTTGTTTATGAAAAGCAAGTGTTGAGAAACAAAAAGTCTAAAAGTGCATCAGTAGGACACTTGCTTCAGAAACTATGGCACCTATGCGAGAATATTCTGTAAACACAGCGTCTCTCTCTATTTTTCAACATGGAAAAATGGTCACTTTGTTGAATTAAAAATGTACCAAAACAGTAACAAAAAGGATTGGAGGGTGAAAGTGGGGAGAAAGACAGATTGAGGGAGAGTTTGAGAAAGAAAGAGAGGCAGAATTCTGGAAGGATGTCTCCTAAAACGTTAATAGCAAATATGCTGGGGTGTGAAATTTCAGGTGAACTTATATTTTCTCCATTATACTTTTCTGTATTGCTTTAGCTTTTGAAATAAAATTTTATCGTTATTTGGAAACACAAAATGCAACAAAAACACTATGCAAAGAATAAAAGACCAGAGGAAATACCCACATGTTAACTGTAGTTGTCTTTGGTCTTTAAGAGGAGAGACCAAGGGTTTCTTTCTACTTTCCTCCATTTTCCAAATTGTCTTTTATTGAGTCTGATTACCTTTAAAATGAGGAAATACTCATATATGGTGATAGTGATTATAATCTGGCAGGCCAACGTGAGGCCTTTCCTCCTGGTTCCTGGGAAAGATGCCTCTGTGGTTCCACGGCCAGAGGCTGCCATTATTTATGACTTAACCTCTCGGAGTGGAGACTCATCTGCCCGCTGCTGTCTATCTCAAGGGGAGGGGTCCCCTAACCACTGACACCTCCACGTCAGCTGGTATATGTTGGCTTCTCTTGTGGGCAACATTTATGCCTAAATTTTGGCCTAATTTTTTCATTAAAAATTAATGTATTTTTAGTGAGTAAGATTTTGTAAGTTAAAGTATGAAGAAGCAGGGAAAATTATCTATAATCACATCATTGAAATAAATGGCTGTTAGTCTTTTGAATGTCTTTCTTTTTAATCATGTCTTACACAATTGTGTATCAGTTTTTTCCAGTTATCATTATGAGTGTTTCCCTGTTTCACTGAAAACTCTTAAGCATATTTTTAATGGCCAAGTCCAATTTTTTTTTTTAAGGAAGATTTAGCCTTGAGCTAACATCTACTGCCAATCCTCCTCTTTTTGCTGAGGAAGATTGACCCTGAGCTGACATCTGTGCCCATCTTCCTCTACTTTATATGTGGGATGCTGCCACAGCATGGCTTGATAAGTGATGTGTAGGTCTGAGCCCGGGATACAAACTGGCAAACTCTGGGCCACCAAAGTGGAGCATGCGAACTTAACCTCTATGCTACCAGGCCAGCCCCAAACCTAATTCTTTCAAAGTAGCATTCACTTATCCCTATATCATTTCAAACTGAAGAACCTTTTATATGGTCAAAATAAGAGAAAGACTCCTTCCCATGGTTAGAGCCTAGATCTGGTCCCTACCAATAACTGCAACTCCGTCATGATCTTAACTTCAAAAATCCCCTCTGCCCACCCCACTCCAACACTCGGTTGACCTCCCTGGGGTGAATACTTCATGGATCTACTTTTTTACTATTGCTCGCCTGCCTTACACCCTCGTTTCCTTTCCTGTCCATATAAACTTCCACGGTCAATTATTTCTGTCACTTTTGCATACATCCTTATCTCCCTCATTCCTCTTTGGCTAGCTGAACCTCAACCTTGGTTAAACCCAACTCTCCACCTACTCTCCACCTCCACTCATGCAGCCAAATGTTCAAGCCCTATTGTGAATGCTATCTCTACAGACACCCTTAAAGCATTTATTCTCCTTCTACTTTTCCTATGGGTGCCTTATTTGGCGGCCATGCAGCTGCTATTTAGGTGTTTGGCTCCTGTTCATTAATCCTTCACCAACCCAACTCATTGGTCTATCCTGCACTCCCTCTTGGGTGTCTTTCCAAGATTCTTTTCTCTTCCCAGCTCTCTGACCTCTCTCTTAACTTCTGTTTTTCCTCTCTTCCTTCTCTGCCCACCCACCTCTTTCTCCAACCCCCAAAAGAAACGCAGAAGGAATAGCCTGAGAAAAATGAACTAGCACTGGGTGTAGCATCTGGAGTCTCAAGTTCCTGTCTTGCTGTGTGAGCTGAAGCCAGTCACCTCACCTCTCTGGTTTTTAGTTTCCTCCCTATACAATGAGGCACCTTTGATTAAATAAAGATGGAGATGACTTAGCCCAGCTCTTAAAACAAACAAACATGATTCTGAAAACTTATGAAAGGAAAAGTTTAGCAAATGGTCCCACTCGTGTACTTTCCTCACCATACCATCCTACCTCCATCACCACGCTAAGATACTATCAACTCTCTGGAGTATTATCATTGTTATTTTAGTACTGAAACTCTCCTTGGCCCGTCCAAGCATCCCACCCAGTACCCATCATGGAAATCCAAACACTCACCGTGAATTTCTCATAGAGCTCATAAGTCAGGAGGGGGTTGGGCAGCTCCCTGAAGTAGAGCTTGCAGAGGGAGCCCACACAGTGGATGTCCTGGAGGTACACTTCTCTTGTCAGATCTGGACATTGATCTGAGCCAAACTCTTGCCTGAAACAACACAGACAGAGACATAACAATCCCAGGAGTGTGTGTTCCACGTCAGCAGCTGCTTGGCTGCTCAGGGGTGAAAAGACCATAAACCGCTGATCTGACTGTATTTTTAACAAAAAGATTCAAAAAGACCTTCTGCTCTAGGCACAAGGAAGCCACAGAAAGACTTCAACTTCAGGTCTGGATCTTCCCTGCAAAAGCAGCTGTGATTAGAAAGACATAACGTCTATTTACAAACGGATTTCTCACGGCATTGTGTGTGCAGTCTCGGTTATGAACAATGGGGAAATATGAAGACAGTTTGCCCAAAAAGCCTGTTGAGATTTCAGTTTTTCCAAAATATTGTTCTAAAGGAACTTCTCTTTCTTGGAGAGACTGAAACCAGGGTGAGTCAGACTGTTATCACTCATCTCCATATATTCATGTCAGCAGACTGGTTTCATCTGGAGAGTCAGACCCGAGGTTTGAGAACTTTACTATCTCTGATGCTGAATGGAAACTTCTAGGCTGCCCGATAGTGACTCCCACAGGATAGATGAGCCTTATAATATCTTCTTAAACAATCTATAGCGGAGTGTCTGGGAACACCATCAGATTCCAGGCCTCATTTCTAATTAAAAAACATTTCCTAACAAGGTTACATGAATACTCCTGCTTCAAATAATACATTCTAATGAGTTAAAAATCTGTTTTAAAAAAATGACAAATCTGAGTTTTCATATAGAAGAGAAGTTAGGCTTCCTGAGAGTATTCACTTGGTCAACCAAATAGCGACAAAGTCAACAGGACTGGCAGGGCCAGTATTTCAAAACAGCTCACTGCCCATTCGCTTTAGTCTGGTTCTGCACCTTTAATAAAGGGGAGGGAAACCCCTGAGGCTGTGAGAACCCCAAAGGAACTGAGTGGGGCCTTGAAAAGAAAACCACGCAATGGCCTCATAAATTCATAGGCATATGTTTTTTTTAAAAAGGCAGAACAAGAACAATCTAGAGCTTATTCATTTATTTAGCCCAAAATTTCCTTTGTCAAGGCTAAGGTCAGTCCTTAAATGAAAAAGAATTGGCCATGGCTCAAGTGTCCTTTCACGATTCCAGGTACTGTGTAGTATGTTTCAGAGCTAAGAGGAAACCATTAAAACGCATTTGCTGTTGAAACTCTAAAAACCAGTAAAATTAATGAAATTGTGTAAGCACATAGATCCGTTAAAATCTATGGCTGCAATAAACCAATTATTTTTTAACAGCCATCACTTCTCCAGGAGTAAAAAGGATGTTTTATTCTTTTGGTACAATTCCTTTCTTTTTTTTAAGGATTGGCCCTGAGCTAACATCTGTTGCCAATCTTCCTTTTTTTTGCTTCTCCCCAGTACATAGTTGTATATTCTAGTCTGGTTGTGCTATGTGGGACACCACCTTAGCGCTGCTTGATGAGCAGTGCTAGGTCCATGCCCGGGATCCAAACCTGCAAAACCCTGGGCTGCTAAAGCGGAGCATGTGAACTTAACCACTTGGCCACGGCGCCGGCCCCTCCTTTGGTATAATTTCATTACAATTGAGATTTGAGCAGCAGGGGCAGAAAACCAAATAGACGGAAAGGAGAAGACAAAAAAGGAATTACTTGCACAATCTGTTAAGTTTTACATATTAACAACAATAATGTTTTTATTGTTTTAAAAGTCTTCAGTTATAACTGAAGAACATATAATAAATATATAAAAATAACACGTAATAAAATATGTTCTTTTTGGTTTTAAAGAACAATATGCAGAATAGATAAAACTATGGTTTCAGTCATAGAACAGTATATGTATCTATATAACATATATACTCCATATCTACACTGTATACACTCCTTTATTTTATATATAGCATATATAAAACACACATACAAATATCTGTGTTTTGTGTGAAGGTTATTATCCTCTTAATTCAACATGATAGAAATTTCTTCCAAATGTTTAGGATAAATCCACAAAATTAGAAATAGTTCATCTATCAATAGTTTTTAAAATTCCAGCATCAGAGAAATGCACCATCATGCAGACTTCTGATTTTTCCACCAGATGAAATATCAAATGTTGGGTGTGCACCAAGGAAAAAAAACTCACACCCATCTCCACGGTCCAAACACTACTAACACGGATCTGACTGAGCTTTGGGTAGGCAAGTAAATGATAATAAATCGTGTTTTCCTAACTTGTAATTTAAATCATTTGAGTTAAATCAAACCCACCTAAGCAGGATAAACCTGGTGCAAGACAAAGAAACAGATGAAAAGCCCTCAGGAGCTTTTGTTGGAAAGAATGACATCAGACTAGGGAACTTCCTGATTAGAGTAAGAACAGTTAGGCATCTGAAAACATCAGCACTTGATCTTCAGCCCGGCCACCCCTCCCTCAGTCCCTGCTGGTTTTTAATACTCCCAACACCTGCGGACAGAGGTGTGGCCGGAGGAAAGATCATGGGAGAATTCTTTTGGGGGTGATTCTTTTCTTACCTTAGCCGTTGTATGTTCGAGGTAACTCCCGAAAGCCGATAAATTCCATCCACGATGCCGTGAGTCTCTATAAATTCTGCACAGCTCTTCAATACATATGGAACTATGTAAAGGAAAAGAAAAAACAATAAAGCATTAGATATAAATCTGACTGTCCTTTAAAGATACCCTTTTAAAAATCAAGGTAACTTCAAAGAAAAATAAGTATGGAACGCATATGAGTTACGAGTGGAAACAATTACTTGTAAATGCTAGATGATGTTCTTTTGTATTTAAAAAGTATATAGTTTTGTTAAAGTTTAGAAACTCATGTGTTTTCAGAGTTTTTTTAAAAGAATTTTTAAAATATGCAAAAACAGATTTTGAAACCACCAGTGACCTTGGAAATCCCACAACTCAATCTCCTCATTTCACTGGTTCTCCAAATGTGGTTTCCTGATGACAGCATCAGCATCTCCTGGGAAGTTGTTGGGAATACAAATGCCCAGGCCCCGCTCCAGACCTACTGAATCAGAAATTCTGGAGGTAGGGCCGAGCAAGCTGTGTTTTAAAAAACCTTCTACGTGACTGTTGCTGCTAAAATTAGAGAACACTTGCCTCTTCTACACACGAAGACAGCAGGCGCAGGTAAACTTACCTGCCTCACTCGAGATTACTTGTTCCTTATGCAAAGTCATTAACACATGGGAAAATGCTTATGATATAGGTAGGTAAAAGAAAAACAAGACCCAAAATCAAATATATACTGTCAATTCAGCTATGTAAAAAAAAAAAAAAAAAAGGCAAAGAAAAAAAGACTGGAAAAAAATCTGCCAGAATTTTAAAGGTGATTTAAAGACTGTTAAAGTGTCTTTTAAAAGTGAGAAACACCTGCCTCTACCACCACCACCAAATGGGGCAAACCAGTCACCGATATAATGCACCATGTAAAGGGGAGCAAGACGGCCTCTTGGGTTCCTACTGCTCCGGAAGTTCAGTGCCTGGGGGACGAGTCTGGCTATGCTGTTCTCCCCTTAGGGCTAACCCTGGTCCACCCAGCCGACTCAGGGACCCAGAGTGACAGCCACAGGCCTTCTGGATGGCATGAACAGAGTGGCAAGTTACATGCCACTTTAGTGCCTGGGCAGATCCAGCTGAGGTCCTTCGGTGAGAGCGCTGCTGTGAATGGTCGTTTGGTATGGAACCCGAGCCTCGGGCACTGAAGTCTTCAGGCGTGGATGTGGTGTGGGAACACCATGAACTACTGCTTGGCTTAGCACTGTGCTCACTCCCCCAAAAGATACCCTATCCACTAATGCCTTAGATTAGACTAATGCCAATCCATTAATGCTTAATGCACATGCTTATGCCTACACACAGTTCCAAGCTGGACTGGACCTTTACCTGGGTAGACATCAGGTGTTCAGATTCAACATTCTCCCTGGATTCTCTATTATGATACTCTCTAAACAAATTCCCCTCCACCATTTCCTTTAGTTACTAACTGTAATTTTAGGCGGTCAACAAAATTCATCATGCTTAAAGCATCCCACCCATCTCTCAAAGGCCATGCACTCCCAGAGCCGTTTCCCTCCAAGACACATTCATGTTTGCCCTGTGCCTCATTACCGGAACTGGGAGCCTTCTCAGTTATCCTAAGTGAGAAGAGGGCAAGGAGTGGACTTGGATGGGAAATATTGAGGCCAGAGACCACAGAGGTGAAATCACGCCCTTTGAGTGAATACAGGGTGGGAGCAGGGTGTGGTGGAGGAGGGGCTGTGAGAGTGGGCAGGGGTCCAGAGCCTCTGCCTGGCTTCAATTGGAAGAGCTATACTTTGATCTGTTTTATAAAATCGTGTTCTTGGTGAAATTTTTGTCTCCCATCCTCATGCCTCTAAATAAATAAGTTACCAGCAAACAAATAGAGTCCTATCGCTTAAAATTCTTTTGTTTTGTTTTATAATCCCTGTTGCATGTTATAATGGTCAACTCTTTCCCCACCACACCAACCTCTTGTTCTGTAACCTGCCACAGTGGTCTATGGTTGAAAGTACAGGTTTGGACGCCAAACTGCCTTTGTAACCTTGGGCAAAATAAGTAATAATTCTGTTTCTCAGTTTCCACATCTGTAAAATGAGGATAACAGTGATATTAACCTCCTAGCTAGGACTGAAGTAATACCTGCAAGCATTTAGCACAGACCTGGCATATAATAGGCATTCTACAATGACAATCATTGCTTCTATTTGAAGCTTATCTATGATGTAAATTTATAATTTGTGAGACACAATCTTGGTGAAAACAGTTTGCCTCCTTCCATTCAATGGGCGGTGGGGGTAGAGTTGACCAACCTCTTACCAGTCAACACTCATCTCTACTATTCCAAATGGCTTTTGTGTCCTTCTTTGGTTAAATGTTTCTATTTGAAAGTAATTTTGCTAGCCTGAGGTCTCTTTTTTTATGCATTTAGGTGTCTCTTCATAACACAAAGGCAGCAGGATCCAAGAGTGTACGAATATCACTTAGCAGTCCTAGAGCTGTGCTTGGCCTTGGTGTGTTCCGCAATGTGTGTCTGTCCTGAGGCATATGAGTGTTGTGCCGTGCAGGGCACAAGTGGATTTAAGAGTCCTGAGCATAACAAAATAAAGGACAAAAATCATATGATCATCTCAATAGAGGCAGAAAAAGCACTTGACAAAATTCAACATCCATTTATAGAAACTCTCAACAAAGTGGTCACAGAGGGAACGCACCTCAACATAATACAGGCCATATATGACAAGCCTACAGCTAACATCATACTCCATGGTGAAAAGTTGAAAGCTTTTCCTCTAAGATCAGAAACAAGACAAGGATGCCCACTCTTAGCACTTTTATTGAACTTAGTATTTGAAGTCCTAGTCAGAACCACCAGACAAGAAAAAGAAATAAAAGGCATCTAAATTGGAAGGGAAGAAGTAAAACTATCATTATTTGCAGATGACATGATTTTATTTATAGAAAACCCTAAAGACCACCAAAAAACTGTTAGAACTAATAAATGAATTCAGTAAAGTTGCAGGGTACAAAATCAATATACAAAAAACGATTGCATTTTTATACACTAACAATAAACTATGAGAAAGAGAAATTAAGAAAACAATCCAATTTACAGTGGCATCAAAAAGAATAAAATACAGGGCCAGCCCCACGGCTTAGTGGTTAAGTTTGGTGCACTCTGCTTTGGCAGCCTAGGTTCAGTTTCCAGGCATGGACCTACACCACTCATTGGTGGCCATGATGTGGCAGCGACCCACATATAAAATAAAAGAAGATCGGCACAGATGTTAGCTCAGGGCCAATCTTCCTCAGCAAAAAGAGGAGGCTTGGCAGTGGATGTTAGCTAAGGGCTAATCTTCCTTAAAAAAAAAAAAAAAAAAAAGAATGAAACCAGACCACTATCTTACACCATACCCCAAAATTAACTCAAAATGGAGTAAAGATTTGAATGTAAGATCTGAAACCATAAACTCCTAGAAGGAAACATAGGCAGTAAGCTCCTTGAAATTGGTCTCGGTGATGACTTTTTGGATCTGACTCCAAAAGCAAAGGTAACAAAAGCAAAAATAAACAACAGACTATAGCAAACTAAAAAGCTTCCGCCCAGCAAAGGAAACCATCAACAAAATGAAAAGGCAACCTGTGAAATGGGAGAAAATATTTGCAAATCATATATCTGATAAGGGGTTAATAACCAAAATATATAAAGAACTCATACAACTCAACAATAAAAAGAAAATCTGATTAAAAAATGGGCAGAGGATCTGAATAGACATTTTTCCTAAGAAGACTTACAGACGGCCAATACATACATGAAAAGATGCTCAACATCACTAATCATCAGGGAAATGCAAATCAAAACCACAATGAGCTATGACCTCACACCTGTTAGAATGGCTATTGTCAAAAAGACAAGAAATAACAAGTGTTGGTGAGGATGTGGAGAAAATGGAACACTCAGGCACTGTTGGTGGGAATGTAAATTGGTGCAGCCACTATGGAAAACAGTATGGAGGTTCCTCCAAAATTAAAAATAGAACTACCATATGATCCAGCAATTCCATTTCTGGGTATGTATTTGAAGAAAACAAAAACACTAATTCAAAAAGATATATGCACCTGTATGTTCACTGCAGCTTTATAATCACCAAGATGTGGAAACAACCTAAGTGTCCATTGATGGATGGATGGATAAAGAAGATGTGGTATATATATACAATGGAATACTACTGAACCATAAAAAAGAATGAAATCTTGCCATTTGCAACAACATGGATGGACTTTAGGGTATTATGCTAAGTGAAATAAGTCAGACAGAGAAAGAAAAATACTGTATGATTTCACTTGAATGTGAAATCTAAAAAAGAAAACAAAAACAAAACTCATAGAAATAGAACAGATTGGTGGTTGCCAGAGGGGAGAGGAGTTGGGGGGGTGTACGAAATGGGTGAAGGGAGTCAAGATTTTGTCCTAATTTCCAGTTATAAAATAAATAAGTCACGGGGGTGTAATGTTCAGCATGCCAATTATAGTCAATAACATTGTATTGCATATTTGAAAATAGCTGAGAGTAAATCTTGAAAGTTCTCATTATAAGAAAAAACATTTTGTAACTTTGCAAGGTGACAGATGGTAACCAGACTTATTGTGGTGATCATTTCACAGAGTTTACAAATATTGAATCATTATGTTGTACATCTGAAACTAATATAATGTTATATGTCAGTTATACCTCAATTTAAAAAAAAGAGCTCAGAGCACTCACTAGGAGGACTCAAAGACAAAAGCCTCGACTGAAAGTGCCTTTATAAAGAGCACTCCACAAAAGGGGCAGTGCAGGGTCACCAACCTGTCCTTTCCCGTTCCCAGATAGGGACCTCCCAGTACCATAGCTCTCAGCTGCAGCACCTCAGGCTCTATTTGTTTTAAAGGTGGGGAAAACACATTCCCGGATGGAGCCTCTGCCATAAATTTACTCTGGCTTTGGTACAGAGGCCCTAGAACCTCTCGTCTATGGCTCTGTTTAAACAGGAGGCAAGACTAAAACAACCCAAGGGAGGAGGCCAGGGTCCCGGTCCCGGAGGAGTGTTAGCTTTCCTGGATTCTCATCTGGGGCTGAGTTGGAGGACGTAGGAATTCTCCACCTTCTCAGTACTAAATGGGAAAGGATCCACTTAATCTCTGTAATCCTTGAGCTCTAGAGCAAGAGCAGTGGTTCCCAGACTGTGGTCCCCAGAGCAGGTCCAGCAGCAGCAGCCGCCTCCAGGTGATTCTGATGTACGATGCAGCTGAAGAACCCCTAGTCCAGACCAGGGCTTCTCATACCTCAGTGCAGACAAATCACCGGGATCTTGTTAACATGCAGATTCCACAGCTGGCCCAGTGTCAAACTGGCATCTCTAACCAATTCCCAGGTGATGTAGATACTGCCAATCTGCAGCCCACACTTAGTGTAGCAAGAGTCTGGAGGGAATACTGGTGGGTGGTGGTGCTGGGGCTACTAAGAGTTTAAGTCTCAAAGTCTCAGAATTCTTTAGACTGTCGTCCCGGGGGTCCAACCAAATTGGGGACACCCTAGGATTCTGGAGAGTGTGGAAGCCTGATACAAAATAGCTGAGAAGTTATGGATGGAAAGAAAGCGTCCATTGTCAATTTAGGCATGGGAAGGAGCGATGTTGGGGGTCGAGGTCACAGAGCTGGTTCTGTGGGGTTTATCATGGACCAAAGAACTTTGTCTCCTCCCACAGAAGTACACACAGCTGCTGATTACGATGTAATATTAGAACTCCTTTGAATTGTTTCACTGATGGTTCTCCGAGTCCCTTTTTGTTTTGCTTTTCCTGGATCAGCGATCTTAAACATTAAATTTTAATCTGAGCACAAAATAAATCTTGAGGTGGTTTCTGATGGAAAAAAACACCTTGGTTTTGATTTCTGCCTTATAGTTTACCAAACACTGCAAAATCCTTTATCTCGTTTGATCCCACCTGGTACAACTAAGAGACATTTTATATTATAAATAGTGTGGGCCCCTTCTTTCCTCAATTCCTAACCTCTTCAAGGGTTTAGTACCAAAAGGCCGGCAGCCGAATCATTTCTCTGAGTCCCCCCAGGAGTAATAAATCGGCTAAGATTCCCCAGTGCCCTGTGCGGCCGGGAGCTGATCAGATCTGGAGATACAGATTGGAACAAGCACAATTTTATTTGGTGAGTCATGTGATCTTGGCAGCCCCATTCCTTCATAGTGCAAATTGCACTGGTGTTTTAGGGAAATATGGCACTCCCGGCTCCCTATTCTGGATATTGTTAAGGTCCTGGACTGGTGGGAGTTCATCTTCTCTCTGGGTCCTGCATCCCTCACCTTCAAAGTCAAGTCTGGTGGTATATACACACAATGGAGTACTACTCAGCAATAAAAAGGATTGATACAGCAGATGGGTGATAGAAGCCAGACTATAAAAGAATACATACCGTATGCTTCCATTTATATAAAACTCTAGAAAATGGAAACTAGTTAATAGAGAGAGAAAGCAGGGAAGTGGCAGGAGGTAGGAATTGTGAAGGGGCTGAGGAAACTTGGGCGTCATGGATACATTCATCATCTCGACTGAGGTGACAGAAAGGACCAAGGGCCACTGGTGGGTGAAGAAGAATTGATACTTGTGGGAGGAGGGCAGAAGAGTGAGGGAGACAAGCGGCTGCGTGGGAAGAAATCCTTGGAGAATCTGCCGCTGTGCACAGGGGGAGAGCGGGGATTTAAGAAGCTCTGCTGTGCAGTGAACGAGCCTGCGCTTCGGCATTTTTTCGAGTGATAAAGTGAAGATTTCAGTTACTTTCTCTTTATTCTTGATTGTCAGCAGAGAACTTCCTAGCTTTCACCCCAGGAGCTAAAGCTGGCCCAGTGGCTCCCGTAGCCTCTCTCTCTGCCAGCTCCTGCTCTTTATTTCTGTCCCATCCTCGCTCTGTGCTGCAGCCCCGTCTCTTCCGTCCCTAGTCTGTGAGGCTCGGCTTGCCTAGAGGTCGCTGTCTGCCCAGTTATCCCTCTGATTCTTCTTTCTCCTCCCCGTCTTTTAACTTCTTCTCATGGAATGAAAGACAATTTTGAAAATTTGTGGCATTTATTTTTAAAAATATAATGTTCTCTGTTCTTTAAAAAAAATTAACTGCTTTCTAATTTCCTAAGGAAAAAACTTGTTAGATATTTTCAGGCTTTGGCCTATCCTCCTTGGAGAAAAGTTTATTTATTTATTTAAATTTTAACCTTTTTAAAAATTGAGAAGTAATTCAAATGCTGTAAAATTCACCCTTTTAACGCATACAATTAAGTGGCTTTTAGTATATTTATAGAGTTAAGTGACTATCACATTTCAGAACGTTTTCGTTACCCCAATTCCAGAACATTTCCATATGTGCAAGGTTATTCATTGCAGCAAGTTTTGTAGTAACACAAGATTATCCATCAATAGGAGGCTGCTTATACAAATAATGGAATACTATATAGTCATTAAAAAGAATGATGAAACTTTCATGACTGATATAGAGTGGTCTCCAAGATATATTGTTAACTAAAAAGAATAAAGTGCAGACAAGCATAATGGTATGCTAGCATCTAAATGGTATGCTAGCATTTAAAAAAGAGAGAGAATAAAAGAATAGATATGCAATTCATTTGTATGTGCATTAAATATTTATGGAAGGATGCACATAGTGATAAATTTAGTTGCCTACAGGAAAAGGAACTGGAGGCTGGGGCTAGGGCTATGAGTAAGAGAAAGACTTCTCATTGTATATTCTTTTATACTTTTGAATTTTAAACTGTAAGAATATATTGCCTTTTCCAAAAAATTTTCATTAAAAATTCAATTCAACAAATATTTATTGCAAGCCTGCTCTTATCCAGCACTAGGGGCCAGGTGTTGCCTGTACCTACATTATCTCTGTCACTAAGCTGTGAGCTCCTTGGGGCCAACGAGGACAGTGCTGTGTCTCATTCATCTAGAAGAGCCTTGAAAACACAAGCACTCAAAATGTTTTGCTGAATAGTGATGGGTCATTTTTCTCCAGATGGGTTTTCCATGCTCCATTGATATCTGGGTCCCTCACAGAAGAAAACACTTATTACATGTCAGGCACTGTGTTTTTTTTTAAACAGCATTCTCCATTCTATAATCACAGTCAACCCATGGGACAGGTAAAATTATCTCCATTTTGAAAACGTCAAAGTTGTTCTCAGAGAGGTTAGGTAACTTGCCCAGCATCAAACAGCTAGTAAATGCCAGAGTTGGGATCCAAACCCAGATTTGTCTGACTCCAAAGCCCTTGCTTTTTTCCTGAGCCCACAGTTGAGAAGGACTAGCAAAAGCCCCAAGCTACACCTACTGGACTCAAACCCTGCCCATGAGGAGGGCACGTCGCATGTGTTGGTGGCCGAGTACAGAGACACCATTTGGGGAGAGCTGACTGATTCTTCGGCTTTGACTACGAAATGCCTGAAACTCCACCACTGCAGCCTCTCCCTTATGGTGGTGACGGCTGTTAAGTGCTCGACACCTAGTGGTTTGTATCTATTTTTAAATACCTTTGGAAAAAGTTACAAAAGCAATATATGTTGAAAAACACTCCCCAATTTAGAGCTATACTATAAAGCTATAGTAATCAAAACAGAACGGTGCTCGCATAAAAACAGACAAATAGATCAATGGAACAGAATCGAGAGCCCAGAAATAAGCATATATTGTAACTAATATTTGACAAGGGAGCCAAGACTACTCAGTGGAGAAAAGACAGTCTCTTCGATAAATAGTGCTGGGGAAATTGGGTATTCACATGTACAAGAACGAAACTAGACTCATATCTACACCGCTCACAAAAATTATGAAATAGAAATGGATTAAATTTCCTTGAAATGGATTAAAGACTTAAATGTAAGATCTGAAACCATGAAACTCCTAGAAGAAAACATAGGAAAAAGTTCTTCGCCATTGGTCTTGGTAATGATTTTTTGCATATAACACCTAAAGCACAAGCAATAAAATAAAAAATAAACAAGTGGGACTACATCAAACCAAAAAGCTTCTGCGTAGCAAAAGAAACCATCAACAAAGTGAAAAGGCAATCTAAGGAGTAGAAAAAAACATTTGCAAGTCATATATATATCTGATAATGGGTTAATATCCAAAATACACAGAGAACTCACAGAACTCAATAGCAAAAAACCAAATAATCCAATTAAAAAATGGGCAAAAGACCTGAATAGACATTTCTCCAAAGAAGATATACCAAATGCCAACAGGTACATGGAAAGATGCTCAACATCACTAATCATCAGGGAAATGCAAATGAAAACCACACAGAAATATCACGGCACACCTGTTAGAATGGCTGTCATCAAAAAGCCAAGAAATAATAAGTGTTGTGAGAATGTGGAGATAAGGGAAACCTTGCACATGATTGGTGGGATTGTAAACTGGGGCAGCCACTATGGAAAACAGTATGGAGGATCCTTAAAAAATTAAAAATAGAGCTACCATATGATCCAGCAATTCCACTTCTGGGAATATATCCAAAGGAGATGAAATCACTAACTCAAAAAGATACCTGCACCTTACCTTTGATAGCAACGTATTCCTAACAGCCAAGACAGGGAAACAACCTAAGTGTCCATGGACTGATGAATGGATAAGAAGTTGTGGTATATATATACACAGTGGAATATTATTCAGCCATAAAAAAACAAGGAAATCCTGCCATTTTCTGCAACATGGATGAAGCTAGAGGGCCTTATGCTAGGTGAAATAAGTCAGACACAGAAAGACAAATACTGTGTGATCTCACTTATATGTGGAATCTTAAAAAAAAAAAAAAAACCCAAACTTATAGAGAAAGAGATCAGACTGTGGTTACCAGAGGTGGGGGAATTGAAGAAAGGTTGTCAAAAGCTTGTCAAAAACTTCTAGTTACAAGATAAATAAGTACTAGGGATGTAACGTACAGCATGCTGACTACAATTAACACTGCTGTGTGATAGATGAGAACATTGGTAAGAGGGTAAATCCAGGGGCCAGCCCAGTGGCTCAGCAGTTAAGTTCACGTGTTCCGCTTTGTTGGCCTGGGGTTTGCCAGTTTGGATCCTGGGTGTGGACCTACACACAGCTTGTCAAGCCATGCTGTGGCAGGTGTCCCACATATTAAAAAACATACATATATAGAGGAAGATGGGCACAGATGTTAGCTCAGAGCCAGTCTTCCTCAGCAAAAAAGAGGAAGATTGGCAGCAGACGTTAACTCAGGGCTAATCTTCCTCAAAAGAAAAAAAAGGAGAGTAAATCCTGAGTTCTCATCACAAGGAAAACCCTTTTTTTGCTTTCTCTTTTTATTGTATCTATATGAGATGATGGATGCTAACTAAACTTACAGTGTTAATCATTTCACAATATACGTAAATCAAACCATTAAGTTGTACATCTTAAACTTACACAGTGATGTATGTCATTTATATCTCAATAAAACTGGAAAAAAAGAATAAAAAAGAAAACAAATTAAGAAGATACACAAATATAAGGAGTAAAGAGTGACCGTCTCCCTTTCACACCACCTTCCCAATACGGTAAATGAGAAAAAGTGACACATGCTGAAATGTTAATAGTAGTTACTTCTACACGGTAGAAAATAAATGAAATAGCTTTTCGAAAAACAAGTTTCATTAAAGAAGCCAGAGGGCTTTCTGAAGTCAGTGGAGCAATTTCTACATGTTTGCTGAGGTCCTTTCCAGTGGCCCCGCTGAGGGCATTACTCCTCATTAAACTGAAGCATTTGCCTAACCTGCTGGCCTGGTGTGGCCGAGGACCAGCTCTGCCCCACTGCTGGGCGAGGCTCCTGATGGCAGAGCGCATCCTGGGGTCCCCTTCCCTCCTCACTTTTGGGGTGTCAGACACCACGTCCAGTCAGCTCTTTCCTGTAGAAGTGTCCAGGTCTCCCTCTGGTCCAGACCCTGGGGCGTCCCAGCTGGGCCCCTAGGTCTTTGCTATCCGTACACTCACTGCTTCCGCATGACAACCATTCTCCTCCCACCACAGCAGAGGTACTGAGGGCCTGTATATCCCCAGGGGACAAAAGGGTGAACAAGATCAAGAAGGGAATGGACAATTCCTGTGCATCTACTATGTGCTGGCCCCTGAGCTCCACCCTTCCATCCATTATTTGTGCCCAGTGCAGTGCTCACCACCACCTTACGAGAGAGATGTTTATCCCTGTTTAGAAACGAGGAAACCCAAGCTCGGAGGTATGAAGGAACTTGGCCAGTGTGAAAATCTCAGGCAAAATATGTTAAGGGTCCTAGAGAGGCACAAAGAATGTGATAAAAGTTCTAAAAAGATTACACAACGGCGGGGGCGAAATCAGGCCGAGCTTTCGGGTGTTGACAAGAACAGGAAATTGGGTGCATTTATAGAGCCGACTGTACGGGAGGGACCATGTCAGAGAGGGCTGAGGCAGAAGCCTCACCCCGAGGCCTCACCACGTGAGAGAAGTGGTTAAAGAGGACAAAGCAAGGCTCTGCGGTAAGGACTCTGACGCTGGTTCACAGGGCGATTTGAGATGCTCTGATGAGATATGACAGGTACGATGTGATGCAGTGGATGCTAGGATACGTGCAGAAAGCTTAGTTATGCACCTGGTGTATAATAAACAGTAAATGTCATCTACTTTCTGGTGGGGCCAGAGAAAGGAATGGTATAAACAAGGTGGGAAAACAAGAAATAATGTGGTGCATTCCAGGAATGCTGGCTAGACCAGTCTGGTGGAAGAGAAGTGGTCAGATAAATTGGGGGAGTTTTTCATGACGGCCTCAGAAGATTGCATTCTATTTTGATCTCCACCGTCAGAAAAGTCTTTCTAAAACAATACCTCAATGATAAAAGCTCCCCTACTCCAAAACATTCAATTGCTCCCCATTGCCTATAGAATAATGTCCAATCCAGGCAGCTCTAGGACTAGACCTTCAGCTGCGTCATCCGGGCTAACCCTGGAATTCTCCTCTTCAGGGGAACAGGCGTTTGAGAAAGCTGGGGGGTGGGGGAAGGAATGATGTAAAGGAAAATACTTGTCACAAACATATCACTCCAAAAAGAAAAAAATGAGGTGCCCCTTTAAGGTCAGTGGAGAGAACTTCAGAGAAGGCTCACTCTTTTCCAGCTGGCGCCTGAAATTTCCCTAGGAAAGGTTAGTGCCTTTCTGACTCGGGGATGAAAGTTTGGTTGAGGGCGGTGAAGTATCTCGGATCATCAGCGACTTAATGAGCAAGTGGAAATAGCCTAGGGGGGACTGTCACGGGGCCTCTGGGGGTGTGTTTTGGGTTTGGGGGAGGGGGGTGGTTGTGGCCGTGAGGAAGGGCAGTGCTGAGTAGAGAGAAAGGGTGGGGTGTCACAAGGCTCCACAGAAAACAAACCTCCCAGGAGCCCCCACGTGACCTTGGGCTGAGAGCTGGCCCCGTTCACCTTGTGCACAGGAACTGAGCAGAAGGATTTTGTCCCGTTGCTGAAAACAGAGGCTGCTAGGCTTTGTACAATTTATGAAGACTTTTTTTGGCTCGTCCTTCCTACTGTCTGACTTTGCTCTCAGGGGATTTGTGGGGCAGACATCACTCACTCCATGGGGCTGCTCACGGCTGATGGAAAGATCCTTCAGTCAGCGCCAGCATACTCCCAGGCCCAAGTTGGGAGCATCAATTTCCTTTTCATTGCCAAGAAATCATTTAAATGCTCAATTTAACTGCATAAAGACCCCAGTCAGCTTGAATCACCCAGTCAAGATTTTATTTCCTGGGCTAGCAGCTCCTTTCTTTCCTGCCACCTGCTCCTTGGGATGCCACCAACGGAGGCACTTCCTTGGTGATGGAAAAAGAGGATGGTCACGTACACCCCCAGAGGGGGTCCCAGGGGGAGAAGGGATGGGAGCTGAGTAGGTTAATGAGAATAAACAGAGAAAATAAACCTGCTTCTTGAACTGTATGCTCCAGTAACACCAATCATCTGAAGAATGAGGACAATGTAAGTTTTTTTTCTCATCTGAGTGTGTCCAGGCCACTGTGTTTTTTTCCTGCCTACTGGGTGGCCATGAGATGCACTAACCAAATGCAATGTGGAGTCCCATGCTTAACGATCATTATTTTATTTAATTCTCACAATTCTGAGGTGCAGGCACTACTATTCCCATTTTGTAGATTGGAAACTAAGCTTTGGTGTGGTTGGATGACTTGTCCAAGATCAAACAGCTAGTGGCAAAGCTGGGGTACAATTATGAGTCTCTCTGAATTCAAAGTTCATGTACTTTCCAGCACATTTTATAAATATAACCTCCACACTAGGGAAACTGAGGCACAGACCACATGAGGAAGACCAGAAAGTAGTAGAAAGCAGAAGTGATTTCATGTCTAAGAGCAACTTGATGAGGTAGAAGGATTTAAGACAAGGAGTTTAGAAGCCCGGGTTCTAGTCCTGACCTCCAGGGACTAGATTTCAGACCTCTAAGGAGAGTAACTCTCCTCCTCTTTGAATTCCCCCAGGTGTCTCACAGGTCCTAGGCGCTGGGTACACATTAGTCAAAGCAACCTGAACCAGCTGTGCATCCTCGAGGGAGAAACAGCCACTCCCGGGCTCAGACTTTCATTTGCACCAGGAGTAATTTCTATACCTGGATGATTGCTAATGTTCCCTCCATGTCTCACATCCCATGACCCGTGAACTTCCTGGATGAAGCTGGGCTAGAAAGTAAGAAGGCAAACTTGACTTCTACCTGAAAATGCTCAGGTCCTCACTCCTGCTGGTTCCGGTGTACATCTAGGTCTTCTAGGGCAAAATGTTAGTGATATTTTTCGTTTGTTTTGTTCTTGTTTCTCATCTGTACAGCTAATGACTCGCCAACTCGCCCCACTCATATGAACGGAAATTTATGCTAAATAAATATAAACTTCAATCTCAGAAGGTTTAGACATACCTCCTTTGGTATGGCTGGACTCCTATGAACTTCAATGCTATTTTTATTATTAGGGAGCCTGGAGTCCTCCAAGGACTTAGTTTAAAATGGCGCTGAGTTCATCTGAAGGTCCCCCCCACCGATGTGACCATACCCTGAGAGTGAGAAATACCTTCTCTGCTTATTGTACCTTCTTGTTTCCCAGGAGGCTCAGCTTCCTAATGGTTTCCAGACCTATGGCACCATGGGTTCTTTTCATTTCTGTGTTTTTCTAAAATCAATTTTGTTGATGAAAGATGAGGAGCATTTAGAAAAAACAACTTCATCCTCGGCCCGGCTAAGTCTATGCGAAGACCAGCCAGGTAGCGCTTATCAGCTCCTCGCTGCACACCACCCCCCTCCCAGCAACCTTTCATTTCCTGCCCAATATTCCCGAGCCACAGGCAGCCATTGTTTCCAGAACCGCTTTGCTTGGAAGCCTGGGTACCGTGGCCTCCCAGCGCTTCCTGTTGTTACAAGGACTCTCTTTCCTGCTGAAAACAACGGCACTTCCCTGCTGTATGTAACCCTTTTTGGGGCAACTCATTTCTTCCATGAGCTGGTTCAGTGCTGGCAAATGCTGGGTCCTCGTTAAATTTATTTTATTTAACTTTTTTTTCTTATTATACAAGCACTGCAAGTAGAAAATTTTTAAAATACAGATGAGCAAAAGAAGAAAAATCACCAACTTCATCCCCCTTTATTAGCACTTCAAGCCTCTTTGATCTTCATGCTTCAAGACTATGCATCTACATACAGAGAATTTACCATGGGACCCAGGGCTTGAAGAGATGGCCATTCCCCATGGTTGAAATGGAGGCAGGGAGGCCCGCCTGGAAACCAGCCTCTCGGAGGGGAGGTTCTCATACATTGGTGTGCAAAAGAGGCTCTCGGCAGCTTAACAAAAGTGCAGACTCCAGGAGAGTCCCCTCTAAATTCTCAGGGCCACCCTTGGAGAAACTCTGAAAGAGATTCTCTTGGAAAAGTTTGTTAAAAGAATTTGAGAGGAGCTCATGGAGCCATTGAACCTGAAGGGGTTGGGGAGGTGGCAGAGCGATGACGTTGTTCCCACTTTGAGGCCTCGGAGTCTCCTCATTCTGTGTCCCTGCCAGCTGCCAGAAGGAGCTTTCAAAAACACAGATCTGATTGTGTTTGTCCCCAGAGAAGTCCAAGGTCATAGCGGGGCAGGCTGGGTTCTCTGTGATCCCTCCAACAGGACCCTCTCTAGTCACGTCAACTCCCCACAGTTCCCCGAAGACCCCTCATGGCTTTGCCCTCTCCTTCTTCTGACGGAAATGCACACACCCCTCAACAGATATTCACACATCCTTCAGAACCCAGCTGAGAGAGGTCTCTCTAGAACCTTTCCTGAACCTCAAATCCAACAAATCCCCCCAAACAGGACACAGGGCTCTGCCGTATTGCCTAGAACTCTGGACACTATTTTATGATGCAAACCAAGATATCCTACTTTCTATGAGTTTCTCTTTCACGATCCCTGGGAAGAAAGCCGAGGGATATGATGTAGAGTATTTTGGAGACTAACACTCCCCCGTCCCCGATTTTCTCTCTGAATCTCTGACACATCCCAACAAAAAGATATGCTCCTGCAGAGGCTTCGCCCTTACCTTCGCAGGGAAGGTTTCTTTACGTAAAATCAGCTGAAATTAGTAGTGATCCGTGGTTTGTTAAAACTCCAAGCGATGATGATATTCAAGCTTTTGTCCTGAGGTTTTGCAGCTCAAAAATTACTTAGTGTTCTCGGAATGTCTCCTCTGAAGAACCAGCATTTTTTCAGAGGCCAGATACTGCAATTCCCCAAACCTGCTCCCCTCTGCTCACTCACAGCTGTTACCCCACTGCCCTCAGCTCTGTCTTCAGAAGTCATTTTCACCAGCTGTATTTAGGACCAAGGCTAAATGAGGAAGACGGCACCCAGGATGACTGTCAAATGTCTCAGCACCTTCTGAGGAGGAGGCATTCATAAATAATATATAAAGGACATAGATAACTGGTAAAGAAAATGCTAGGTACCCCTCAGATACCCTTATTTCTAGGGTTTAAAAAGCTAGATATCAAAGAGATCATTTTGCTTTTAATTTCTAACTTTTATTCTCTCCATGTTTTCCTTAGCTTCAGAATTGGAATTTTCTGCGGCTTGCTGTTTATGGTAGGAAATGTCGGCGGTCAGATCTGATCCAAAGGGAGCCCAGGGATGGGCAGCTTTTACACGGTAAGGCTCGGGTTCTGATCCCTTTTCTGGGGCAAACGGATGGGGTCATGGGTGCCTCTGGGGTGCCTCCCAGCCCGTCCTTGGAGTAACAGCCTAGAAAAGGCTCCCAGACTGAGTCTCGACCCAAGCTTGCACACAAGGAGGCCACACTGTAAAGCTCCCATGAAGGAAATGATGGTCAAAAATTGGTGTTTTAAAAGATCTGTCAGGATCAATTATAGTGAGGAGTAGCTAGAGGCAGAGAGCCTTCTGGGAAATAATCCAGGCCCTGGGTGACTCACCTCCAGGGCACTTCCTCGGGAAGCCGTCCATGATGCCCAAGGAGGGAGTACTTGTTACATCATTTTAGAGCAACTGGTACACAATTCACACTTAACTGAGTGGTTTTTGTTTTTGTGTCTTTCAACATCTACTTTTTTCTATTCCGTAAATTCCATGAGGAGCTATGTCTGTCTTACTCAACTCATAAGATGCTACCCATGACCTCAGTTTACACTCTAGTAATTGTCCTCAAGCAGCACGTGGAACCAGGCAGCGTGCATACCTGGATGAATGGGTGAAAGGAAAGGCCGGGCCAGAGGCGTGGGCCTCTACTGGACCCCATGTAGGATGTGGCAAGATGACATCGTCTTAGCAAGGACCAGATTAGATACAAAATGCACTTTTGTCTCCAGTGCTTTTGTCCTTCCCCACTCCATATTTATTTTCTCCTTCCCCCCACCCTATCCCTATCCCCAAGGATCTACTCTATGCTCCATTCCTGTTCTCCGCTGATTGCTGAACCCGAATCCTGGGATTTCGGGATGTCAGAGTTGGAAGGAACCTTGAGATCACCTTGTTGAACCGCTTGATTTAGTGCCAGGAAACTGAGGCTCCAGGAAGCTTGGGGACTTATCCAAGGTCACCCAGCTCAACAGTGATAAAGCCCTAGAGTTGGAGGGAGACTGAGAAGACACCAGGAGTGTTGAAAAATGGTTAGGATTCCCTTTCTTTCCAATTTTGAGGATTAGGGGTTAAGTACCTGGTAGGCCTCTCTCTGCCCCAGACTAACGGATACTTTGGTGTCAGAAGTAATTTAGGGTATTTAAGCTCAGGCGGACCCTGAGCAGTCAAACCAAATTAAGTCTGTTTCTTGGATCCCCACGTGTAAAACGCTGTGCCAGACTTTTGGGATTCAAAGAAGTATCTTATACTTCTAAGACACTGCCCACGATCTCAGCTTACAGTCTGGTTCCTTCAATTACATGCAGTTAAATTGTGGGTAGAACAAAAATGTCAGGAGAGCCCTTTCTAGTTCCTTCTGCAGCTGTCTGGCAGGAGTCAGTTGGGTTTAATGATATCTTTCTGGAGAGAGAGGAAAGGGAGTCAGCGGCCAGAGGCCGGCTCTCCCCTTCTACAAATTTGCTTTCTCTTCTTAAAAAGTAAGTAGCTTATCCTCAGCAAGGGGGAGGAGTTTGTTTATTGTTTTAAAGTCTTCAAGATTCCTGTTTAGAGGGTGTAGGCTTGCAATGACTTAAATTCCCTGAAGAGAGATGGAAGTAGCAGGCTCTGAGGGCACTCTCAGAGCAGCTGGGTGGATGTGGCCTCGGGCTGGGGGTTCCGGGGAACACAGAAGAAAGCAAGCCTGAGCTGGCTGAGGGGACTCCGGGGGGCTTACTGGGAGGCTCAGCTCTATTCGGGAGACAGAGCAGCCCTGGTGCCAAGGACCCAGCCGAGGATAGTCGACTGGTCAGGACCCAGGCGATGTGAGTGATTCTCAATCCACAGAATCTGAGAGAGACTGGAGAAGGCAGGCGGTGGGCACCTGGGTGTCCACGTAAAAGAGGTGGGCGAGGGCCGACAGAGCCCTTCATGACTTAGTCTCAGGTGCAGACTTCACCTTGTCCCATCCCCACATTTTGGTTTGGCATCACTTGCTTTGCTCACTTAGGGGCCCTCCCTCGCTTATCTTCCCTCAAGCATCCGGGGTGAGTGACAGATCAAGGAAGAGAAAGTCCTCTCCATTATTCAAACTGTGCTCACCTCCCACCCTCTCCGTGAAAGCTTCCCAGATTCATTTGTCAATTAAGTATTTTTGACATCCACTCTATGCTTGGGTGCTGGGTGCTAGATGCCAAGGACCCAAAGGAAAGCAAAACAAGAGGCCCCATCTTCAGGGATCTGAGTCCACCAGGAGGGAATCCGTCTAAATTAATCTCCTCCTTTACTGTTCCTGGTTAAGGAGAGAAGTTCTGGAGCCATTCTGCCTGGGTTCAAATCCTCCCACTGCCACTTTCTGCCAGTGAGACCGGCGCATGTTTCCTATAAGTCAATGCTATAACCCTGGGGTCCTGCGTCTGTTCCAGTTTACGCCTGTTGTTCTGTATAATTTCTGATGGTAATCCCTTTCACTTAAAAATGTTTCCCAATTTGGGTAAAAAATTATATGGTTACCTTACTTGTTCAGATTCCTTATTTATAAACTGGAGTTGGTAACAAAATCTACCTCATAGGGTAGTGCTGAGATTTAAATAAAATAATCTACAAAGTGCTTGGAACAATATCTCAATAAGCTCCCAATAAATATTGACAATTGTCATCATTATTTTTATTGTGATTATTGTCCCACTGGACTTTGCTCCTCCAGAGCAAGTCCTTATGTTGGGGAGGTTTTACTCCTCTCTGTATCCCTGGCACCCAGCCCCATGCCCTGCACCATGGAGACTCTGCCACGTGTGGCCATGGAGTTAGCCACGGTAGGGAGCACATGCAGAAAAGCAGTTGGTGGACTGTTCAGAGAGGCTGCTTCTTCTCTGGTCTCAGAAAGCAGCACAGGAAAATGGAGGATGACCTCTGAATTCTCTCTCTAAGTAGAGTTGCCAGAGAAAATACAGAACACCCATTTAAATTTGAATTTCAGATAAGCAATAAACAATGAAGAGTTTTTAGTATATGTATGTCTCCACTTTTGCATGGGACATACATTAAAACATGATCTGTTGTTTACCTGAAATTCAAATTTAGTAGAGTGTCTTGTATTTTCATTTGCTAAATGTGAGTCCATCTCCCACTCTTCACTGCCCCCTGCCCCATGGCAGGGTTCCCTTAAAGCCTCATCCTCACCAAACCACACCCACATATCTTCCCTGACTCCTATTCACCCTATTGGCCAACCCTGGGCCTGTCCATGGGAAACCACTCACAAATCCCTTCAACATGAGGAGAGCTGAGAAAGGGCGGGGCAACAGCAGGTGAGGATGCTTCAGGGAGCCAGAAATCTCACTGGGTCAGAGACATCTGGTTGTGCAGAAGTGTCAGTGGGCTCCCCTCCCTGTAGAGATAAGGGCAAGCTCTTTCCCCACCTGGTCTCTGGGAGAAAAGGAGAGCAAGGATGAAGCTGGTCTTGATACCTAATAGGGTTTCTCTTCCCAGGGCTTCTTTGACTTCTAAGCCTACCTCTGCATGTTCCCACCTCCTGGTGGCCCTTCTCCTTGGCTACCGAGAATATTCTTGATTGTATGAATGTGTGAATGGGTGAGGGCATCTTTGCAGTACTCTTTTAGAAAAGGAGGGAGCAAGATACCAGTGTATCTCTGAGTTTAGGAAGTATAAACTTTGGGGGTACACCTCCCCATGCACCTCCTTTTTCCTTAGAACATTTACTGAGTGCCAGGCACTGGGCTAAATATCTCATATATATGATTTCATTCAGTCGACACAACCCAGCAAGGCAAGTGTAACTATGCTCCTTCTACAGATGAGAAATCAGGGGCTGAGAGAGGTTTACTCCCTTGCTGAACATCATCCAGTTTGCAAGTGGTGGAGCCAGCAATTAAGTTGAGTCTCTGACTCTGAATCCCACTCTTAACCAGCCTACTACTCTGCTCCTTTTCACCCTGGCCTCTACTAGGTGCTCAATCACTATTTCCTGAATGAATGCATGATTGAATGCATCAATGAATGTATCTTGACCTGAGGAGCTGTACTTACCTCTGTAGACGCTCACCGGACAATGCTCTTCAAAGAATGATTTCTCATGAGGTGTCTATATATTTTTGATTTTGAAAATTCATCAAAGTATAGTTTGTGACACATATTTCATGGCTACTAATTTCCTTACAATATTTTGTGTATTTGTTTTTAAATAAAAATGTCTTGGTTGTAGGTCCTGAGTTCCATAGACCTTGATGCTGCTAGTTGTATTTTGCATTTACTATGGTGTTTGGGGGGAACATATTCCCTGTGTAATTCAGATTCAGCTAGCTGTTTGAGAAATCATCCTTGTGGGATTCTCAAATCATAGCCTCTGGCTGGTCCCTGCCTTTTTAAGAACTTGACTGAAACATGCTCTGACCTTCAGTTTTATGTGAACCAGCAGTAACCAATGGTCTCTGCAAAGCTCTGAGTATTCCATTGAGAAATTTATTTTTTCTTTTGATCTTGATGTACATTTGGTATTAATTTTTTTCTTGGTGTGTTTCCATTTACACATGAATGACCTCAGTCTGTTTTTAGCAGAGCATTGCTAGAGCTGGATGAAGATGCAGGGCTTACTAACAGAAAAATCCTTGAAGCTGCTGGCCTAGGATCGAACTGCTTTTTCAAAGCACATACAGTCACAGCACACATTCTGTTACACACACACATACACACATGTTGAGTCACAGGACATCAGGCTGTGAAACACAGGGGACTTTACTTTGAGGAATGTAACAATGATTATGAAAAAGTACAATGATCACCATCTTAAGAAAACAGTGGTGGGGACCAGGTTGGGTACAAGCTGTGATCTGCAGTCTGGTATGGTTTAGATCAACATTCCAGGAGTGCCAAGAACTCCTAAGTCTTGGGTCAGAAAGTGAGAGGACATCTGGGAGGCCTCTGAGAGGCAGCAGGAATGTCCTGTGCACAGATTTCTGGTTGTTACATAATATTGGTGATGGGTTTTTCAATCAAGATATGTGCTTGGACAAGCATTAGCATACTTAAGAGAAAAGCAAAGCAGAATAATAAATATGGGATTGTCTCAGATATTCTTGCCATATGGTCAACAAAATTAAACTGCTCCAGAAAGACAGTCCCTTAAATTCCTCCTGGAGACTGCAGCCATGGCTTGTTGTGGAAACAATACCCACACCCACACTGAGAACTGGGCTGGGCATCTCACATCTGTGGGTTTTGACCTGAACCTCATAACCCATCCTGTAAGGTAAGAATTATCATTCTCATATCCAGAGGAGGAAACTGAGTCTCAAACAAAGAGGTCCCTTGTCACATCACACAGCCTGTAAGTGGCCCAGGCTCTGTCCACCCCACAAAGCTGCTGCTATTTAACTGCTGATGGGGTCAAATGGTGCCAATTTTCATAGGCACTGGTATTACTCCTATATTTAATTAGTCACTAAATCCTGCTGGAATTATATACAGCTTTTGGGAGAGATACCTCCGGAAACCTTTGTCGCTTTCCAAATTAGGGAATACACCTAGAGCACTTAATTTATATTATAAAATGAGAAGAGAACAAGTCACCTTAAGAGATGGCCACTGAGGTCAGCTAAGCTCTTTTGCTGGCTACATTATTAATTTCCACACACCAGATCCTCAATGTGTGCCGTTAAGTGTGTGGCTCAGCAAAACTAGAAATGACTACACAACATGTAACTCATTGTGGTTTTAATTTGCATTTTCCTAGTGGCTAATCATGGCGAACATCCTCTCATGTGCTTATCCATCTGTCCATCCTCTTCAATGAAATGTCTGCTCATGTCTTTGGCCCATTTTCTAATTGGATTCTTTGCTTTTTTTTACTGCTGAGGTTTGGAAGTTCTTTATATATTCTTTACACTAGTCCTTTGTCAGGTATGTGGTTTGCAAATATTTTGCCCCCTCTGTAGCTTACCTTTTTATCTGTTAACCAGGGTCTTTTACAGCACAAAAGTTTTTAATTTTGATGAGGTCCAATTTATCAAGTTTTCCTTTTATGGATCATACTTTTGATGTCAAGTTTAAGAACTCTTTATCTAGTCCCAGATCCTAAAGATTTTTAGAAATTTTTGCTAAAAGTTTTATAGTTTTGCATTTTATATTTAAGTCCATGATCCATTTTAAATTAACTTTCATGTAAAGTTTAGGTTGAAGTTCATTTTTTGGCCTGTGGATATTCAATTGTTCCAGCAACATTTTTTGAAAAGGCTATCCTTCCTCCATTGCGTTGCTTTTGCAGCTTTGTCAAAAATAAGTTGTGTGTACATGTCTGGGGCTCTTATTGGGTTCTCTATTCTGTTCCGTTGGTCTATGTGTCTATCCGTCTTTCATTCCCACACCGCCTTTACACTGTAGCTATGTCCTAGACCTTGGGTAGAGTGATTCTGCCACTTTCTTCTTCTTTTTCAAGATTGCTCTAGCTACTTTAGGGCCTGTGCCTTTCCATATAAGTTTTAGAATAAGCTTGTCTATACCTCCAAAAAAACCTTGCTGGGGTTTCGATAGGAGTTGCATTAAACCTATGGGTCAATTTAGGGGGAAATTACATCTTTCCTATATTGAGTTTATAAGATCTTTTTGATCTGTTCCTTCTCCATTCCTGTAACTGTCACCTGAAGGAGAATGTCATTAGCTCATGTCTGAGTTACTTGACCAACCTTATAACTTGCCTTTGGATTGCAGTCTTCGGCTGTCCCTACTCATCCTGCATATCGCTGCTGAAGTAATGAACCACAAGGCCCCCTCCACAAACTTCCTGTTTGGGAGCCTCAGATGGGTTTCTATTCCAGACCAAGGCCCAGGTTTACCTTCTTCTTCACACTCCCCAAGCTTCTACTTCTCATTCATTCTTGATATACCCGGGTAATTCATGACTCTGGACCTTTCCCTATTCCTATAACTTAGCCGAGAATTCCTTCCACACTGCCAAAGTAATCTGTTTCCATTTTTCCCACCAGTTCAATCTTATTCCATGCAAGAAACATTCCCTAAGTAACCTGGTCATCTTGCACATGTTCACACACAGTGGCGTGCCTCGCATATCTGACATCCAGAACAGATCATTTTTGACACTATCTTCTTTTATATAACAGAATTATTTTCAGTATAAGCATATAATAAACTAGTAACAGTGATAATTGTTATTTTCTTATTTTGTTCTTTAGTTTTAAATCAACTTACTTGAAAAGGAAAAGCAAAATATCATGTTAAAGATACTCAAATTCAGTTAAAATATTTCAGGTATGAACTAAAATTTGCACTTATGAAACAAAAATATTGTACCTTACAGTTTACACTATTTCACTATTTTAAGTTTTAGCCACATATAAAAGCCTCAATTGGTCACATAATGACTTAAATTCTGTTTTCCCATTTGTAAGCACTGCTCTATTGTTTATTTCACATTCTGTTTAAATGCAGGAATATGTAGTACCACAGGGGCCGGAGACACAAACTATACCTGAAATGAGCTCAAACTATTCAAACCAGTATGAATGGAACATTAAAATGAACACTTGTAGCTGGGTCCAAGTGGGTTGGGGGTTGGCTGTACAAGTAGGGTGTCTCCAAGTCAACATTTATGCTGAATACAATGTTTATTGAAGAAAAAGTAATAAAAATGTACTAAATATATTTGTGTATATATTCTTAAAACTCACAGTCTCTCAAAATGTTGAACGTGGAGTTGCCATAGGATCCAGCTATTCCACTCTTAGGTATATATCCTCAAGAGAAAGGAAAACACACATCGGCACAAAAACTTGTACACGAATGTTCATAGCAGCATTATTCATAATAGTCAAAAAGTGGAGGCAATCCAAATGTCCATTAACTGATGAATAGGTAAATAAACTGTGGTATATCCATACAGTGGAATATTATTTGGCAATAAAAAGGAATGAAGTATTGATACATGCTATGACATGGATGGACCCTGAAAACATTTTGTTAAGTGCAAGAAGCCAGCTACAGAAAGCCAGATATTGTATGATTCTATTCATACGAAATGTCCAGAATAGGCAAATCTATAAAGACAGAAAGTAGATTAATGGTGGCCTCTGACTGGAGGAGTGAGTAGGGAGGTGGGAGAATGGGAGGTGATTGCTAATGACCACAGAGCTTCTTTGCAGGGTGTGAAAATGTTCTAAAATGGATTGTGGTGGTGACTGCACAACTCTGTGAATATACTAAAAACTACTGATTTGCACACTTTAAATGAATGAATTGTATGGTATGTGGATTATATCTCACTAAAACTGCTTTTTAAAAAATTAACAATAAATGTAGCAATTGTTTAGAACTTAGACCAACAAAAGACTTTTGGAGGAGGGATATTTCATCACCATTTATCCCCAGTTAGAATTACTGGTGCAGACGGATTAAGAAACGCAGCCCCACTCTCACTTGGCTTCACTGTCGTTTTTAACTTCTCTGCAGACACTGTACTCTTTATTTCGGGCATGCGGGTGGCCCTCTCCCACAGCTGCATCTCTGCGCATCACTGTTGATACGGTCAGTGTGTATCTACACCATGGCGCACCTGGTGACTGACTGATATAAATCGCTTATGTGCACAGAAAAGTCTAACTTGGGACTTAAAAGAAATGTTAAATAAAAAAACGGAGGTGTCACTCTTGTTTTGGGGTGAATTGAGAGCCATTAAAAATGAAATAAAATCTTCTCTATAGTTAAGTGATTCTTCCGTCGACACTTTATTCTGAAATCATTGTTTTAAACCCACTCAACCTGAGGATCTAGATGCCCTGTGCACTTGACCAGCACAGAACACCCTGCACTGATGAACTATGAGCAGCCTACAGACAGAAACATCTGTTGATCTTTCCAACCCACAAAGCAGTAAGAGCCCCGATTCCCTCGGTGGTGGAGACACTGGCCCTGAGGTTACTTCACCCTCCAGCCACGGCCCAAACACCTGCTCCCCAGAGTCCAGGTCCCCACTGCAGCGTGGCTGCCATCTACCCCCTTCTCCTGGCTGAGCCCCAAATCCCTGTGGGAGCCTGTGTGCTCTCCTCCCTGCACAGCCTTCTCCTCCCGTCTCCATCTTCCCACATTCGCCATGCTACCAACTCCACCCGAGGAAGACACACTTCCCCAGAGACACCCAGGCCTACACGGGCCTGTCACCCATCCTCCCATGACCCCACTGCACCCAGAGGAGGAGTATTTTGTCTCCACTCTCAGAGTCAGGATTAGGGTTCTTGGAAACCTGACTTTCCTCCTGGCAACGTCATAAATGTGGTCGGCTCCTAGAGCATCACAAGTGCTATTTTTAAAGGACTTTTATGTACATTATTTCTGCGATACTTAGAATTTTTAGAAGTTGGACATTTTCTCAATTCTGATATAAAACTGAGGCACAGAGAGGTTAAGTGACTTGCCCCAAGTCACACAGCCAATAAGTGAAAGAACTATGATAGAAACCTATGGTTTCTGCTTCCTATTCCACTTCAGTATTACATAGAGGAGTAAACCACGATGAAATTACAGTCTGCATAGACTTTTGTTGGTTGGTCTTGGAGTCTAACCACCATTTTAGGCTTTTTTTCCCATGGGAAAATGCATTTCAAATTCTAAGTAATCAGTATACAAGAGTTCCTCTGGCACATACTCTTTTTTAATTTGGGGGCTGTCTCTATCCTCTCTCCATCGAAGATTTCATTTTTATTGAGTCTAATATTACACTGGTCGAACCCAAAGGGAGGATTAAAAACAAAGGCTTTGGAGTCAGGCCTGGGCCTACCACTTATTAGATGTGACCTCAAGAAAATTACTTAACCTTTTTAAGCTTCAGTTTCCTTTTCAGTTAAATGGAAGCAATATTATACATATAGGATTATTGTAAGAATTAAATGAATAATGCAGGCAGTAAATGTGTATGTAATGTCATTTCCGGGGGAGGGGTGTCAGGCTGACTACCACCCAGAATATATCCCCCTTGGCCAGGAAGGGCCCTTGTTTATCATATTGTGCAGGTGAAATTATTAATATCACCCCCTTCTACTCTAAAGGTGCCCAAGATGGATGATAAACGATATGGTCACCCAACCTGCAGATGGCTGGCTGGCAGGGCCCAGGAATTGTGACTTCAGGGGATCACACAGCCCCAAGGTCAGAGCTCTCTAATCATAGGAAAATGTGGCCTTTGTCAAGAGCATCATGCCAGGGAGCTAAGAGCTACTGTTTGGATGTTTCCAGAAGCAGAGTCTGGGTTCCCTTGAGGGTCTGAAGCCAGGAAAAGAGCTTGCAGGAATTAGGGAGACCAGCCAAAGGAACCAACAGTCACGCAACTGTCTGGTCAGCCAGGAGCACTGCCAAAGAGCCAGGCCACAAGGGCAGGGTGGGGGCTGGAGAGGGCGCCAAGACGACAAGCCAAACAGGAGGTCAGGGTGAGCCAGGAGACGAGGCAACAGGGACATCAGTAAGGGAGGTCAGCAAGGTGCCGGAAGGGCGATGGGTCTCACTGTGCGTGGGAGGGGTGCCTGGGCATCAACCCCCCAAGGTATCTGGCTCCATCCTTCCTCATCTTCAAAAGGGGTGAGGTACCATCTAGGGCACATCCAGACTGCACCCTCCACGATGCTGCTCATGTGCCAGGGTTGATCAGTGACTCTGAGAAGACCGTGGGCGATAAGAAGGACCAACCGTAATGCAGCCAGTGCCATTTAAACCTCCTGCGGCAATGTTGCCTCCACCTGCTTGCGTTAATGTGCCACGTTCAATAAACGGAGCTTTTATTTTACCTAAGTACATAACTTCTCACAAAGTAGCTGTCATAAACACTTGTCATAGATGAGACGTAATGATCAAAAACCCTACTAATGAAGGGGTGGTGCAAAGACAATAATAATTGCTGTGAAGGTAAAGACAGAGTGTGGCCATGGAAGCATTACAAACACTGCAGGGCCACCAGATATAAGCTAGGGGAGCTCCAATTTAGTAACAACGTAGCAGTATTTTCTAAAACGAACATTTATCATTTGTATTGAGAAAAAAAAGCTCAGAAAAAATAACATTGTATTTAAAAAGTAATCTACCTGGAATAAATGTAATGATCCAGTTCTAGCATATTAGAATCAGGACAATTTCAAACACTAAAGAAAAGCTCTTTTACAAGATCCTTTAATTTAACGTTAGTGGGAGTTGCTAACCTCACCTCCCTCCAGAAACACACAACAGTTAGAAAATATAAATATCTCCCCAAAAGGTTGGGATCCATACAAGGAGGATAGGCCCATAAGGGAATACTGATAGTAATGGAAATTCGGAGTCCCCTTTGGAAGAAGGAAGGACAATCTTTTCCTCCTGGTTCAAACCAGAATGCTGAGTTGGGCTGTTTTGGTCCAGTATCTCCAACAAATGGAACAAACAGCACCTTTGATCAAGGCAGCATACTGTTACAGAGAAGTGTGGGCTCTGGAATCTGCCCAGGCTCCCTTCCAAGCCGGCCGTCACTGCTTCTCTGTGACTTGAGGCAAGTCATTTACCCTCATGCAGCCTCGGTGCCCCCACCTAGACGGTGAAGTGCAAGTGGCTATAAGGACTGAATTAAATAACATCTACCACACTGAAGTATAGCGCCTGGCCCAGAGGAGGGGATGAGTAAATGGAGGTTCTCATTGTCACTAGGAAAGCACCTCGACCTCCACCTTGCACTGCCAGGAAGTCGGGGACAAAGACCATGACAACTGCTATAACTAGCCATTGTGGGCGAGCGGTGAGACAAGGCCACCAAAAAAGCTAACCTGGCCCAGACCTCTGTATGGAAGCACAGGGTCTGGAACTTGCGCGTGTGTGTGTGTGTGTCTGTGTGTCTGTGTGTGTGTGTGTGAGATCCCTGTGCCTTCTGCTCCAGTTAGGCCACATCTGGAGCTCTGGGTACAGCTTGTGGAGACTCATCTTCAAATACAGGGGACCCAGAGGAGGGCGAAGAAGAGGTCAAAGGGCCTGAACACGACCTTCTTTGGAGAGTAGTTGAAGGAGCTGGGGGTTAACCTGGAGAAGAGAAGTCTTAGGACAAAGTGAAAACTGTTCTCAAGTAGTTGAAGGATTTCCATGTAAAAGTAGGTGAGGACATATTCTTTGTGGCTCTAGAAAGCAAATCAGGACCCAGAGACAGCAGTGACAGAAGCGCTGTTGCGCTCAATAGCAGGAAGGACTCGGAGTCAAGCGGAGGTCTTCCCGTCCCGGGAATGTCACTGCAGGCAACCCCAGGGGCCAGGAGTCCTGCCCTGGGCTGGGCTGAGACCAGCTGCCCACTGAGGGCCCTTCTGAGTCAATTAACCCTTAACAGACCCTGATTTTTATAATCCTCTTGGAATTTTTGGTCCTTTATCTAATCACATTTTATAAATCTCAGATTCTTCAAAATAGTATCAGGGTGATTATGCCTGAAGACATCTTAAAGCCAGAGGAAGTTATGACTATGTTAGAGCTGTTTTCCTTTTGTCGTTAGATGCAGATGCTTTTGACGGTGTTCATTCCAGTCTTCAATTAACAAACATTTGCTAGGGTTCCCAGGCACTGTGTGGCACCCTCGCTGACCCCTCCTCCCCTGCTCAAACTCCAGCCTGGAGTCAGAGTGCTATTTTATTACTGCTTTGTCCAAAAGTTAAAGTATTTCCTAATTTAAAGTCTAAAAATAGCTACTATCACTTTCCTTAACTCCTTCCACTTTTATTCTTTTTCTCTCAAATTGTTCTAAAGTTCAGAACAGATTTGTGCAGAAATACTGTACACATACATAGAAGGAAAGGGATTAAAGGGCTGATTTTGAGCCTCTTTTTCCTCCAAATACAACCGTGTAAATTACATCATTTGTCTCATTTCAAGCATGGAGCGCTACAGAAACATGATTCAGCGCTCACACAATGTTCAATTATTCAGCGTGAGAACCCCGGGGCCAAAGGAGATTCGGGGACCCTAAGATTCTAGCCAAGCAGCCCTTGAAATCATCTGACCAAGGCAGACCCTCAGAAGTGAACATTTGAGACACATCAGCAGTTTCAGAGGAGCACCCAGTGACATTTTAATCTGAAAAATTATAAACAACCTCACTCCCACCACCAGCCCTGCCACCTCCTGAGGAATGTACAGTGTGGCGGATCTGAAGGCGCCATTGATAAGCAGGGCAGCTTCAAAGCGCCCTGGTGAGGCGAGGGTTTGACAGCAGAGATTATTTTTGACGCTTTCAAAGGCGCACACATTATGAATATATTGCACATAGGCAGCATAGGCCTGTTTCTATGCATGTCGTGTATACACAACCATCTATTTAAAAGCATTTCAAAGTTCATTTAGTAAAGGCTTCTCCTAAGTGCTGTGGGGTGAAAGATAAAGAGATAAAGAAGGCAAGGCCCTTCCCCACAAAGCCACAGATGCCCTATCTGACAGACGCTTCCAGACCTTATCCATGTTCCTCACCTGACAGATGAAGAAACTGGGATTCCAAGAGGCGAGGTAACTTGCTTTAGTGTTGTCAGAAGGTT
The DNA here is from genome assembly GCF_037783145.1 of Equus przewalskii. NCBI lineage: Eukaryota > Metazoa > Chordata > Mammalia > Perissodactyla > Equidae > Equus > Equus przewalskii. The sequence goes on from NC_091848.1 coordinate 41,163,860, forward strand.
AGGCCTAGAACCCAGGCTTCTTGATTCTAGGGCTAGAATTTACAACGTGTTGGCAGAGAGAAAATACCCGCTGTGTCAACCACAAAACAATTCTAAAAACAGGCAAAGCCATTGGCGGCCGGGAGCCCTGGTTTTTATCCAAGCAAAGAAAGGCACATCCTGCCCCATTTTTGGCTGCTGCAACGCAGACCACTGGGTGCTCGCACTGGGTCGAGGAACAGTCACACCGCTGACACGGAACGCAGAGGGCTGGTTGCTCCTAAAATGCCAGCAGGCTGCTGGCATCACCCTGCTTGGAAAGAGCAGAACTAGCCATGCCATGCTCCACCCCTGTGCAGACCTGGGTTCCCTATCATTGCTGTTCTGATCCACTATGGATATGAAGATGCAAATAGGAAAAGACACAAACCCCATCTCCTACATTTCCCCACTGTGTGGCTCTTGCCTTTGAGCCCGGTCTGCCCTTTTCCTGAAGGGTCTGACTACAGTCCTAACTGGGGGGATTAGATCAGCTCAGACAATCAGTCAATTGAATGGAAATATCTACCACACTAGTTGGTTTTATGAAGCAACTGGCCGGGTTGCTGATGATAGTGGAAAAACTGCTCTGCTTAGACACAGCCTCATTCTCTTCTCCAGTGCAACTTCCTCAGTGTCTCTGTCTGTTTACTGGGACAGGGTCTTCATTTACCCGTTTCTCAGCACCAGTGAGGACCCACACAATAAGGCGGCTAACCCTGCAGTGAGGACACTGTGGACCGGCCTCTCCATCTGCTCATGGTTCAGGCACGGAACAGTCTGTCCTTTCACTGGCCACTGTGGAATGAGCGTGAGCTCTGTGAGCGGGCGCGCAGGGCATCCTCTGTCTGAGGGCCAAGTCCTGTTTCCAAGTTCCCCACTGTAACCTTGGATACGGCTGGAGAGGGGTGGGAAGGCCCTGTGAGGGGTCTTTGTTTGTCCCTAGAGACTCCTTAGAAGGAGGGTGTGGATGGTTGGGTTCTGGGCCTGGCAAGGAAGGAGGGAAAGAATTGGAAAGAGGGAGCAGAAGCACTGCAGGCCCACAGAGAAAAGAGCCAGCCAGGATGGATCCACTGCAAGAAGCACTCCAGGTTTTCCAGCTCCCCTCACCGCCTCTTGAACGTTTCATTTTAGCTGCTCCCACTCACTCAGGCGGCAAGGACTTTACGCAGGAGCCTGTAGTGTTTATGTGGCACGTGCTTGTGGTTCTGGTACTGCAACGGCACCATCAGGCAACCCTAGGTGACTCGATGCAGGCTGTGTCGACAGGTGGCTCCCGAGAGGAAGCAGCAGAGAATGATGAGCTTGGTGACCATCTGGTACCACGATCTAAAAGGCAGTGAAAAGGCAAGGACCCCCAAAGTTTTTAGCTCAAGGTAGCCTTTGGGGACTCTGCACACCGGACTCACTCGTTTTCTCAGACAGACTTCCTTGCCATAGGACTTCTAGGTTCCTTCCAAGGTACACGAGGTGGCTATGTGACTACATCATGAAATCCCACCACAGGCGATTTAATTGTCCACTAGCTATTCCTTGGAATAATAATAATGACTATTTAAAGCATCTACTATATGCCAGACATCTACTTATTATTTCCTCTGCCCAACAATCCTAAACAGTGGGTACTATTATCCCCTTTCATAAATGAGAACAGAGAGGTTCTGAGGTTCTGGCTGCACAACTAGGAAGGCGGAGAGGTGGCTTTCAAGTCAAGGTCTGCCTGACCCCGAAGCTTGTCTCCTATAACAACAAATACAGATAAGGAAGCAGTAAGCAGACCCTGCATTCCATTTTTAAATATCTTAGAAATGTTTTATTGCCATATAATGTGCATTCAATTTTGAGGATCACTTTTTTTTTTTTTAAAGATTTTATTTTTTCCTTTTTCTCCCCAAAGCCCCCCGGTACATAGTTGTGTATTCTTCGTTGTGGGTTCTTCTAGTTGTGGCATGTGGGACGCTGCCTCAGCGTGGTCTGACGAGCAGTGCCATGTCCGCGCCCAGGATTCGAACCAACGAAACACTGGGCCGCCTGCAGCGGAGCGCGCGAACTTAACCGCTCAGCCACGGGGCCAGCCCCTTGAGGATCACTTTTTCATCTCTGAGCGCACAGCTCATTGTACTGCTGATTATAGCGGACAGGAAGCACACCATGTCCAAAGTGTGATGTGGCTGACAAGGACGCTGAAACAGCTCAGGCCCCATTACCAGAAGTACAGCGTCTAGAAAGAGGGAGGAGAACACCACTCTGTACCACCTAGTCGACACTCGGAACATCATGTCCCTGTGTTCTTGGGAACATGGTTTAAGAGCGGCACAGCACAGGCAAACTGTGCCATGTTCAGAAGAATCTGACCTTGAAGGCAAGTGGGCCCTCAACAATGTCCTGTGCAGAAAAACTGAGGAACCGAGGTTATTTGGCTTGAAGAAGAGTTGGAGTTTCTGGCAACATGTAGGAGTTAGGGTGGGTGGGGAGGAGAAGGGATAGAATAGCTATCTTCAAAGTTTGAAATGCTGTCGAGAAGAAGAATGCAATTCTCCAGGGTGATGGTAAGGAACAGTTCTACGTACTTATAACAGTAGTACAAGGATGTTGCTAACTGCTCAGCGAAGGAAGGGCTTTCCATACGTGGAAGTGTTCACAGAAGGAATAGTCTGCTTTGTGAGGTAGTGAGTTTCCCATCACTGGAGATATCCAGATAGAGACAGGACTTGGTGTTCAGGTGACAAAGGAGAGTTAAGCATCAGGACTCTAGGACCTTTAAAATCCCTTCCAACCCTTAAGTCCTACAACTCACCAGGAAGTTTACCATCATAAATGTCCTCTCAGAGTCTACATTTCTCCCTCCTAATATCTAATTTGCATTTAATCTGTTATACTTGGTGGATTTTACTGTTTCCTTTCACTTCAATCAATTCTATTTAAAAATACTTCAATATTATGTTAATCATTGATGGTTTTATGAGGTTTCCTTGAAATTTTTTTTTAGATACTTGATCTTTTTGATCAGTCAAACGTTTATCCTAGATTTCTAATATGGGACATTTAAAGCAAATCTCTTGTCCATTAGGGAGGGCAATTTATCTTTATGAACATGTTATTCCAAATTTTCCTACCTAATGACCAAATGCTGTCATCATTTCCTCTTCTAAAATGGAACAGTAGCAAGATGGATTCCTTTGGTTTCTCCTGCCCCTGAATGTTGAATTTACTTGTGTTGACAACAGCACTGTATATGCATTCAACTCAGTTCATTCATTCACTCATTCAGTAAGTATTTGTGGCATGTCCAATATTGTTCTAGGCACTGGGGAAACAGCAGTGAATAACACAAAATTCTCTGCCCTGGGGCCAGCCTGGTGGCGCAGCAGTTAGGTTCATACGTTCTGCTTCAGCAGCCCAGGGTTCACCAGTTCGGATCCCGGGTGCAGACATGGCACTGCTTACCAAGCCATGCTGTGGTAGGCGTCCCACGTATAAAGTAGAGGAAGATGGGCATGGATGTTAGCTCAGGGCCAGTCTTCCTCAGCAAAAAGAGGAGGATTGGCAGCAGATGTTAGCTTAGGGCTAATCTTCCTGAAAAAAAAATTCTCTGCTCTGTGAAGCTGCCTTTCAAATGGAGGAGACAGACAGTAAGCAAGACTAAAAAGTACCTATATATAAGATAATCAAAATATGTATTAGATGGTGACACATACTAAAGATAAGAATAAAGCAGGAATAAGTGTGTGGGAGGGGTGTGGGAAAGAAAGAGGATGTTTCAATTTAAATAGGATGGTCAAATTCCTTTACATTTTGTGGGGGTTTTTTGTTTTTGTTTTTGTTTTTTTGAGGAAGATCAGCCCTGAGCTAACATCCGTGCCCATCTTCCTCTACTTTATCTGTGGGACACCTGCTACAGCATGGCTTGACAAGCAGTGTGTAGGTCCACACCTGGGATATGAACCAGCTGCCGAAGCAGAGTGTGCGAGCTTAACGGCTGTGCCACCAGGCCGGCCCCTGCATTTTGTTTAAATAGTAGGAGCTCCACTAAGAAGGTGACAGTTGAGTTTAAAGTCACAAAGGAAGCAAGCGAGTGAGCAGGGTAAGTTTCTTTCAGAAGAACATTCCAGGCAGAGGGAATAGCAGGGGCAAATGCAAACCCTCAGTCATGTTCGGAACACCTGCGAGCGCTTAGCATTGTGTGTGAGAAAGAAGTAAACCACAGGCCTCCGCACACAGGATCTTGAAGAGGAAAGAGCACATCTGCACCAAAACAACAGGCAGTCGACTGCCAAGTGCTAGTCTGGGTAGACGAGATCACTGGAAAACTTCTCCTCTTTAGTTATCCTGGAGCAGCCATCGTTCCCCAAACTACACCTTGCATGTTGTCTGTCCACCATACAGGCCAGAATGCTCTTCCCACGCCTCCTCGGCATTAGATCCGACGCAACCCTCCAGCCCAGCCCAAAACTGTCCTCCTCCTTCGTGGTGCTCTTCCTGACCACCCAGCACCCAAGGGTTCCTTCTTCTGAGTCTAAACCATGGCCGGCCCCACCCTTGGCCTACTGAATCAGAACCCGCATCCACAAGATCCACAGGTGATTCCCGTACAACTAAAGTTTGAGGACCTCTAAGCCACTCATCTTCAAATGTAGCCACACCCTGAAAACCCTGGGAGGCTTCTAAAAGTCCCAATGCCTAGCTCCACCTTCAGATTCTGATTTAATCAGTATGGGGTGAGAGCTGGGTATTGAGATTTTTTAAAACTTCCCAGATGATTCTAATATGCAGCAAAGTTTGGGAATTCCTGGTAGCTCCTCTCTCATCTCCCTCAAATTCCTCTCCCCACTGTTTTTCCCTAGTGGTCAACAGCCTGCCCTCAGGCCTCGTCATTTTTTTCCTGAGTTGGATTCTTAGGCCTGTGGCACAAGGAGAAGCCACTTCCCCTCCATCCTTCGTGCCCTGGCTCAAGGACCCTGCACTCCGCCTCATGGAGGCCTTCATGGAGTGAAGCCTGACAGCAGGGAGGGGGCAGCAGGGCAGCAGCAACAGGCAGACTCTGAGCAGACTTCCCTCCTAGCAGTGTGGCCTTATGGTAAGCCGCCTTGGGCAAGCCACTTAAATACCTTCTCTGAAGAGGGGGAACAATGATGTCTCTCCAGTCTGCCTCGTGGAGTCACGGGGTCTTGGGCAAGATCAACAGAGGTCATATGTGAAAGTGTTTTTAAAATAGTAGGGTATTAATGTGCATGAGAGCTGGCATGGCTTCTTATCCAGTAGTCCTAGGACACTCATTTCAAACTTCAAAATCTGCCTTTCCCCTACTTCCCAAATCTAAGCAAGAATTTTAAGCGAAATTTTATCTTAGCATCCAAAAGAAATGAATATGCCTCTGCAGGGTCCATATTGACACTAGTAGGTTATACCTCGCTGCATCATCGGTTACCAGAAGGTAGTGTGTCTGTGCCTTGAGGATATTTTGATTAGCAACAAATACCCTATAAGCATCCAGTAAATAGTAACCAACGAGGATTAATTTAAGACGCCCCACTGTAAGACGACACTATGCCACTATTAAAAGGACTACTGCTTATTGCTTACCCACGTGACCTGATTTTTACTTTTTAAGGAAAAGCATGGCATTTTCATTTAGCCATTCTGCTAATCTGCAAACTGAAAGACCCAGAGACCCTGGTTCCTTCAAAACAGGCTGTTTTACTAAAAGGAGTAGTCCATTAAGAGTCACCCCAAATGCTGAACAGCAGAAGTTAAGAACAGATACAACCACGCTGCCTTCCTCTGGACCATTTGCTGGATGCTGGCAGCACAGAAACACCCCTCTGCCCAAGCATATTTCCCCCACATCTCTCCTGAGAAATTCTTCAAGGTTCTCATTCTGGCAGTTTCTTTGAATAGATACAAATGTCCTTGGGAAAGGCAACAAGAAGGCCCTAGCACCTAGCTGTGAACCAGATGTTGAATAGAGCAATGGCACCCAGGATTTTTGGGTTTCATAAATCAATTTTAAGAGATTGTGGGGGACTCACATAGGATTACTAATTTTTTATTCTTCTGAGAGAGGACCTCAACTAACAACAATAAGAATATCATCATCTCATAATAGAATGGACAATTCAAAATAAAGTTATAAAGAACATAATCTCAGAATAACGGACTGTTCAAGAAAGGCCAGTTGTAATCTTAAAATTGTGATGATGTGTACAGATAAATACATGGTCTGTACTTTTCCTACCGCTCTGCATTTGTGAGCCACTATTCTAGACAGCTAGGAGGACTCGAAGCAATTTGAGAACGTTTAGCGTTGTGGAGATGAGTGGCGGCTGAAGAGGATGGTATATTCTAAAATGGGGGAAAGAAAGAAGAAAGGAAAGCTCTCCAATAATAATTTGGCCTGGGATTACATGCAGGTACAGAGCCCTACCAGTACGATCTGAAGGGAACTTCACCCCTTTGTTATAAAGCAGGGATGGCAGGAGCCCACAGATAGGCCTGAAGGAAAAAAGCTCACAGTGGCAAAGGGTCCCCGGTGTAACCTTTCTTTTTCATTCATAAATGCACTCTCTCGCGGGTCTTGGGGGACCCACCTCCTCATTCCCTGGAGCGAAGGGCCAGGATGAAGGAGAGGAAACCTGGAAACAGTATCAACAGCTGGAACATAAACTAGAATGTAACTAAGATGCAAGGAGGGAAGAAAAAGGAACTCTCTCTCTCTGTAGTTGAAGACTTTCACGATGAAACTGATCCCTCCCTTTGAAAGTAACGATGTGCGCCACAAAAAGGACGTAAACATTTTCTGTTAAACATTAGCTCCATTTTGCCTGAGAACCTGAAGCTCAGAGGCCCTGCCCAAGACCATCCAGCTGGTGAGATCCAGGGCCCAGCCCCCGCCCCGATGGCGAGGCCAGGCCTTGCACCAGCCCCCGCGGGGGCTTCCCATGGGCTTGCTCTCTCCATTGATAGTATGTCACATGAGGCAACTGAAACAAGTTCCTAAAGTTCTCTCTCTTTCTTCCTTTCCTGTTACCAGACAGGTTCCCCTTCTTCCTGGATGTGGTTAAAAACAAACAAAACCCCCGTTTGATGTTCAGGGGCGCCCCCTCCCTCTGTTCTTGCTCCCTGCCCGGCGGTCTGCAACCTTCGCCCTGGGGTGTGAGGACCGCCCCCCTCCCCCCCCCAGGAGCCCGGTCCACCGGGCGTCAGGTCCACCTCGGGTTGCCCCGGGGGTCCCCACTCCCGGGAGGGCTGCGCGAGGGCGCGACGACGGTGGGCTGCCCGTGCCGGGCCCCGCAGTGACTCAGGGCGGCCGCGGCGTTCCGGGAAGCGGCGGAGGCGCGCGGGGGCGCAGGGCTTTCCCCGCGGCCGCAGGGCGTCGGGTTCCCGCCGCTCAGAGAGGGATCAGAAACCCGTGGGCGGAGGGCCTAGAGGAAGCCAGGCGCGGAGCAGAAGCAGGCGGCACAGTTTCTTTTGAGAGGGATCCCAGGGAACGTGGCCTGGACATTGCTGGCGCTGAAGATGCGTCCGAGGGGACAGAGCGCAGCCAGCGCGCACGGGGCCAAGAGCCCGTTAGCGAGGGTCCTCGGTGTCCCCTGCTGCGAGGGCCGCGGGGGTGCAGGGGCAGGGCTGGGGTGGGTGTTGAGGAGGAGTGGAGGCAGGCAGTGGGCAGAGCGAAGGGGAAGGCATCGCTGGACCCGCCGCAGGGGCGGTTTGGTTTGGCGTGAGCCCTTCTCCTCCTCCACCCCCGACACGGAGCCGGGCGCAGGGTCTGCCCTCACCGAGGTCAGCCAGCAAATGACAGGAGCAGGCCGAGCACCGCCGGGCCCTGAGCGAAGAGGGAAACGCAGCGAAGTGAGGGCCCCGCTGGAGAGGAGCCCCCGCCCATCCCCGGCTCAGCCTGTCCTCCAGGCTAGTCTTGTCTCCATCAGAGAGTCCTTTGTTCTCCACGCCGCCGGCCTCTCGGCACTCTGGTGGGAGGCTGGGGAGGGAGATGGTCGGGCAGAGCGGTGGGAGTGGAAACAAAGATGGGGGTGTGGGGTGGAGAAGCTGGCGGGTAGCTGCGTGGACGGCACGAGGGAGACGTCAAGACAAACCCGTCCGGATCACAAGCTGGCCCAACAGGAAGAGACGCCATGATGGGTAAAGGGGGAAAAGCTCAACCACCAGGCGAGGGTGGTTCATCAACAAATCTTGCCTCTAAAAAAGACATAAGATGGTGCAGGGTTGTCCCTGTGGGTTAGGCACTTTAATTGCATTATCTCTATTTGCATTTATCTCTGTAAGATAAATGCTATTACCCCATGCTAGCGATAAGGAAAAATCAGAGAGTTAAAATTCCAGTCTCAGGTCCCAGATCCCTAAAGCAAAGCCTCTCCCCTCCCGAATTTGCCACGGTTTGCACCTATGAATCAATAAGCACTCCACCCTCACTTTTTTTTAATGCAGTTTGAGTTCCTTTACTCTCAACCAAAAAAGTCTTGACTAATAATACACCTCTCAATGCAGTAATTTGACTTCCGGGAATCTATTCCAAAGAAACATAACAAAAGAGCCATATGCCTCAAAATATTTACTGTGGCCTTATTTATAATATTTTTAAAAATCATAAACAATCTAAATGTCCAATAATGGGGGGAATAAATAAACTGTTGCATTTATATGATAACAATGTTACAGGGCCTTAAAATGATGTTAAGTGTAGGGCTGATAACTTGAATAAAGACTTAGGTTATAATGTTAAGTGAGAAAGCAAGACACAACATTATATATACAATATAATCATAATTATGTGGAAAATATACATAGAAAAAAACACTAGAAGGAAATTGCATCTTTGACTGGTAGAATTAACCCAAGTATTTTTTTCTTTCTGAAACATTTGTATGTTTTCCAATTTCTCTACAATGAGGATAAGCATGTATTATTGATTAAAATATTAAAACATTTATTGCAAAAACTTGACATATATGTAATATATATTTTATGAATATTTATTAATATATTCATAATATATGCATATATATATATATATATATATATATATATATATATATGAAATCACTACTGAACAGAAAGTCACCAGGCCTGGGTGAAAGAATGTTAGAGGGACTTGAGCAATTTTTCCATTAATTGAAAGATTTTCCATAATTTAAAAGGGTATGTGGAAGTTAAAGGGGATGGGGCAATTTCTCTATGTCCAAGACACTCATGAAAGGGAAGTGAGCCAGAGGAGGGAAAAATATCTGAGTTTTAGAATACACAGAAAGGAAATGATGAGATTGTTACTGATTGATGCTGATTGCAGGACTGATCTGATTCATGGGTTGAAGGGAAGAAGACTGAATAGCAAAGGAAAGAATCCATTATAAACATAATCACTTAGGAAAGGACATAAGGGAGCAAAGGCTAAGGTAATGGCATCATGAAAAGTTTCTTTTACAATAAATATACTTATAGGGAGAATATTTTCTAATCATGAAGATTAGATGTGCAAAAGGAAGTTAACATGTTCATGTATGGCCCAAGGTTGTTGATACCAGTATTTTGTATCTCAACCCAAGCACATGACGTTTATGGGTTGGAAAATGCCGAACAAGGAAGTGGCCCCTTATTTGGGGCCCGTTCCTTTTCTATAGGGAGGGAAAGGGAGAAAATCAAGAAAGCCTCGTGTCTACATGCTGTGTGTTCCTGGAGGTCCTCATGGAGCAGCAGAAAATATACACCAATTAATAAAAGTAGGTTTCCTTTGGTTTGAGGATTGTCCTGTCTTGTGTGAGGATCTGGTCGAATGAAGAATACAGCAGTATCCTTCAAGTAATCTAACACTAGATGCTGTATGAAAACAATTGATGGAGCATAAACTACGTTGAGAACTTATGTTTTGGTAGAAGGCAAAGCTCTTGTTCTGGGAGGGAAATCTAGGATTCTTTGAGTGGTGGGCGTGGAATTTACCAAACCGTACATAGAGAGCTCTCTGTATGAGCTTAAGGAGGTCTTGGGTCCTCCCAATTCCCCTCTCTTGATTCTCCCCCTGCCAGGGGAGATCCCTTGCTGAGCTCACCTCTCTTGCTGATGTCACCCTGTGTGGACGTTTTCTTACTTTCCTTTCCCCTCCTATTGAAAGCTGTACACTTTCCCCTGGGAATCAGGTGGGAGGACCCACTAGGTTGAGGGCTGACCCTGGAGCTTTGTGGATCCACTGCCTTCCTCTGACAACCAGTCTCTCCACTCTAGTCTCCCCAATATCATCACTCTCCAGTCTCCCCAACTTCATCACTCTGTTTTCCAATCACTGGAATACATTACAGGGGGAGCAGGAGGAACTACTCATGATTCTTTTCAGACTTTTAAAATTAAAGGCTACCTAGAGCCAGGAAAAAGGATGTTCCAGCACTAGGACAATGTTAAGATTTCTACAAATACTTGTTGGTAAGAAATAGGGAGCAGGGGTGCCGGCCCCAAGGTTGGGCAGCCCAGGGTTTCACCAGTTCGGATCCTGTGCCCAGACACGGCACCGCTCATCAGGCCATGTTGGGGCGGCGTCCCACATGCCACAACTAGAAGGACCCACAACTGAAAATACACAACTATGTACCAGGGGGCTTTGGGGAGAAAAAGGAAAAATAAAATCTTTGGGAAAAAAAAAAAGAAATAGGGAGCAGGATGTTTGGGTTGCATATGATTTTGTGTTGGTGCCTAGATGGAAGGTGGGAACTGTCTTGCTTGATATCCTGCAACTCATGGAATGCAGCAAAATGTTAATGTTATCTTCTTAAAAAGCCTTATGCTACAAGGTGCAGTGATTTCTTAATACCTTCCATCAAAATCAAAGAAGGTGGCAGAGAAATCATCTTATTTAAAAATTACAATAGTGGAACAGAAAGCATTTCTGTTTACTTTGCTTAAAATCTAAACACCAAACATGAGCATTTGTATGATACTTGGGCTCACAAATGGAAGAACTTTCTGACCCTGTCCTTAAAAAAAAAAAAGAAACCCTCTAGAGACTGTTTTACAAAAATATGTGATGAAATCCAGAAGGTGCTTTTATCTCATAACACCCATACCAGAAGATTAATCTCTGTGGTCGATGTCTTGTTCTGGCTGGGGATACGTTTGAGCCCAGCTTTGGAATCTTCTCCAGTTAGAACATCTGTTCCACAGTTGTTAATGTTTGTTTGGTATTGCCCAAAAGAAGGCAGCAGAAGGGAAGAATTTTTAACAATGAGTCCCAAGATAGAATAGATCAGCAGCATTGCTTATTTTGAAAAGGCATTTTTTTTGGAGCAATGTGACCTGTATGTAAAAAAAAAAAATGGGCAGATCGTTGGACCAAGAGATGGATGTCCATCTAACACTGGAATGTAGTTTAGCTTGTTTTCACCACTTCTCAAGTTTTTTCCCAGAATTATTTGCTCAATGAATTATTACTACATTCCACACTAGCTGAGCTTAGTTTTTTAATTTTCAGACAGAGATTTGAATGTTTAACTCAAAATAATCATAAGTGAGAGACTGATTCTAGAGTATTCAATTAGGAGTACGCAAGAATAAAAAAGTTCTAGCTGTCTTAGGAAGTCTAGGTAAAATATGTAAATAATCTGTATCATTTGGAAATTTGCTACCTTCGCCAAGAAAAGAGGGAACTATCATTTCTTTGGGCTCTGTGAAACTGGATTAAATTAGTTGATCAGTAGGTAAAATATCTCATTTTTCTAAATAATGTGAGGTTCAAGACAAATCAAGCTGACCTACATTTGCACAGTGAAAAAGTTTCATTTAGGCAAAATTCAAATTATTAGATGATATTTTTTAAAAAGATTAGAGGATAACCCTTCTGTCAATAGGGCTATCTTTAAATTATTCTTATTACAAGAGTTGTTATTCAAGAGTTCCAATGGAGAGAATTTATACAGATTCTGAATTCTACCCGGTAAAAAGCCATTGAGACCTAGCATTTGAAAACTCTGTAGAAACAGCTGGGTTTAGTTTCAAAGCTCCAAAATTAAACTGAAAGAGAGAAAGATCCTAATCCCCTCAAACCATCTGTTCAAAGAACAGTGGAAAAAAAAAAAATGATGACAGAGTCTTCAGCTGGGGGAACAACAATGACTTCAACTGAAATCTACAAGTCCTTTTCCTATTCACAGTTTCAGCTGATCCTCGCAACATTCCTGTGAGGTCTATAAAGCAAATATTTTTATCCTCATATTACAGATAAGGACACTGATACTTCTTACTGCATGTCACACAAAACAGCATTAGCAACAGGCAGGTCGGCCGCTTCAAAATTACTAAAGTTACTTTTCTGTACCAGCTTCCAATTCCATTCTTCCTTCCTACCCTCCTTCCTCTCTTTTCTTCTTTCTTCCCTTTCCTCTCACACTAATTGGGATATATCTTTAGTGCCAGAAATTATTCTATGTTGCTAGTGTTCACATAGAAACTACATTCACGATGGCAAGAAGGCTAAGAACTATTCATAGAAACCTAGAGGAGTGGCAATGAATGCCAGCCCTTCATCTCTGCCTTCTTTCTTTAGTGTTTTTATTGAAAATGGAAACTTCACATATCATATAAAACATAAAACAGCACATTACGTATGGGCGCTGACTATTTTCTTGCCAAGGAACTGACTTTGTGTGTATTCTGCAGGCTCTTTGTGAAATGTCTTATCCCCAAACAAAACAAAACACAACCCAACACCTGGACTGCCCAGAGGAACGGTTCCAGGGCCAACCTAAGGGCAGCAGATCTCAGACAGGAGGAATCTGTGAGGTCAGGAGGGGGCATGGGAGATAAATGGTTGGCTGGGTGGGTGACCCTCAGACAGAAAAGAAATGTTGCTGATTTGCAGATTTAAGCAGCCGTGCTTTTCAGACTTATTGTTTCTAAGCATGGAGTGTTTTGTTCAGATAAATTTCACCCCAAAGTGTAAAACAAATACCACTGGAGAAAGCAGAGTGCTCTGGCTTACGCAGGAGGGGACCCCAGAGCCCTCCCTCCAGGCCTCTCTAGTGGCCCCTGCTATTGGAAAAGCACAGCACAGATTGAAGGTTATTTGTACTTAAATATCCCTCAAAGTAAGCAGGCAAGCCCAATTTCTTAGGATTAAGGTACAGGCCCCCAAGAAACTAATTCAGGAAGGGCCCCTAATTCCAGCCCACTCCAACCCAGGGGGTTCAGAGAAAAGAGGCAGCTGGTCAGGGATGTCTCTCTCTCCTGGAAACCTGACTGCTTATCTCCAAAGCTGGGAATCTACCCCAGGCAGGACAGGAGGTGTGAAGAGAGAAGACTGGGTTCCTGGGGAACTGGCTGGGTGGTTGGGTTGTTGTGGGCTGTATTCAGTTTATCCAGTCCTAAAATAACAGTTCCATTTACAGAAAGTTTTTCTCAAACACACATCCCTGAGTACCGCACTAGGAAATTAATCACACTTGACATTCCTTTAGCAATTTGCTATTTTCCAAGCACGCTATTTTTGTGTCCATTATCTTGCCAAATCCCCACCCCATGAGACCAGCTGGTCAGGTATTATTATCTCCATTTTACAGATGAGGAAGTTAAGGCTAAGAAAGACGAAGGGAACCTCACAGGTCAGATGACAAATACGTAGGTTTTCTGATTCCTGATCCAGACCTTTAAACATGCATGCTATGTACATAAATCTTGCATGCTAGTGAGTAGTAAGTAAAGGCCACAGATTTGGCGTTATTGGTTCTGCGTCCTTGGGGAACATCAGTGTCCTCATTATACAGCAGGTGTATTAATTACCTGCTTCGTCTAATTCACAGGATTGTGACGGACAAATGAGACGATCTGGTGAAAGGACTTTGTAAAGTGCCATCTAAGGGTTAGTTATTCCCACCCCCCTCTCACCTCCCCACTCCCCCGTCTAGTCTTGGCAGGTTTTCCATCCTTCTATTAACTTGGACCTCACTTTTACAAACCAAAAAGAAACTTGTCTCACCCTCTCTGTTGGTATCATGCAAGTCTGTTACGAATGTCAGCCGGCGGCCAGAGCAGCCAGCTAGCCATGCTTTTGCACAACCTCAAACTGAAGCTCTCTCTCTCCCCATGCGGGAGATTCAAGGATGCACTGCCAAAGAATTCTTTACCCTGAACCCCAAGCAGTGGCCACAAGGACTGTGGGTCCAGCAGATGACTGAGGGAGGGGCTCAACGGGTGTGTGCAGGGGGAAGCTGGGCCTCTGAATCATCACAGGTCGGGGTCTTCATCTTCTCTTTGGCAAAATCAGAACCTGAATTTGGCAAGTTCATCCAAGAGTGAGCAGTTTGAGTTCTGAGGGGACAACTCTGTAAAGAAATGGCAATTTCATCGTTTTTTATAGGAATTCACAATTGCGTCTAGCCTCTGAATAGATGGAGACCTCACTCAGGAGAGCAAGTTGCACGTGACAGACGTTTTTTGATGAAAACCAAATCACAGTAAAGAAAGTTGGAATAATTGAGGGAATCTGTATGCTTTTAGAAAATGAAAATATCTTACTGTTTTTTCAGGGTATAAACATTATAAATGTTCATCATTAAAAAAAATATTCCGACAACACAGCAACACTGCAAAGTCTGCAGAAGAAAGAGAAAAGCATCCATTCAGAGAAAGCCATTGTTAACGTTCTGAGTATATTCCTCTAGACTTTCTTACATATATAGTTTCCAAAATGGAATTATACCGTACATGCTGTAAACATTTTTACTTAAATATGGTTGGCCATCTTTCTATACCAGTAAATATATGTTGTCCTTTTAACCAGGGGTATAATAAAGGATGTTTTCCTCAAGCTGTGAGGGGGTCTTATGAATCCTCCTTCTCTCCTAAAGCCACCGTCATCGGAGCCTCTTCTCCCCCCTCAGGGAACCCTGATACTGGATGGTTCTGAGAAACACACTGACCTGTTATTTCTGGCCAACACCAACAAGCAGCCAGAAAATGCCACTGGGCCAGCTGCATCTTCTCAAGCAAATTACTGTACTCCAGGGTCCCAGGTTCTCCGTGTGTGAAATGAGAGGTTTGGATGGCGATTTTCTAAGATTCTTTCAGCTCTAAAATGACACTTTAGCTTCTTGTTCACTTATCTCTGTGTTTGCCTTGGCACAGGATGATCCTGGCACTGAGTGGAAGGGGCTGCCCCGCGAGCCCCAGCTATGCACCTGCCTGACGTGCTGAAAGGCCTCTCTGAAGAACCTGTGCTGGTCGCCGATGGCTGAGGCTGGTGGGGCTGGGGGCCGCCGGAGGGTGTGTGGGAGGGTTACGTTAGGGAAACGGCAATCCTGATTTCCTTCCAATATGGCAGTGGGTGACGTCTACAAGGAGGCATCAAATTCACAGCATATCAGTAAATACAGCCTCTGGGGCCATTCAGCCCTTCCTGAGCACAGTGTCTAAATTGCAGGATAATTACGGTATCCGTTTTCCATTTTAAAAGCACTTTTGTACATCTATTGTCTCATCTAATTCTCATTCCTGTCTTTTGGATGAGGGCATTGAGATTCAGAATGTGATGATTTGCTTAAGACCAGATGACTATTTGCCAAGTGAAGACTCACCCTAAGCTCCACCAGTGGATTCCTCCTCTGCCTCCACAGTCTCCACATTGGATATGCACAGACGCATGACAGATGCATACATATGTGCACAATATTCATGCAGCACAGCCTCCCCTCCCCACCCCACCACCACGTAGACCCAAGACAGCATTGCCTCTCCCTGGATCCACCCACTCCTTCCACACACATTTGTGAGCATTATGCTAAGTGCTGCGATAAAATGATGAACCAGGAGACCCGGTTCCTGATCTGCAAATTGAGCCAGGGTCATCTGGAGTCTAGAATGAGGCAGAGATTGGGCGGGGGTTGGTGAGAATGGCGCATTCAGTTTGATCAGAGCAGTGTTGGGGAAGTACGAGGTCGAATGTGAGCACAGTGGAGGGACACCTAACCCCTCCACAGAGGGATCAGGGAGGCATCCTGGGGGATGAGCCATCCAAGCTGAGACCTGAAAGACGGGCTGGAGTTGGCAAGACCTGAGGTGGAGCTAAAAAGAGAGATGGGGAGAGTGTTCTACACAGAGGGAGGAGCATGTGCAAACACTCGGAGGTGAGAGGAACACGGCACTTTCGAGGAACTGCGAGCAGTACAGTGTATCTGGGGGTGATGCTCAGGTCGGGAGGTGGTGTCCATTGAGGCTGCAGAGGACGCAGATGTCTGAGCGAGATGGGCTGGTAAACTTTGTTGGTATTTGTAGAGTTGATGTTTGTCTGGAGGGCATTGGGAAACCAATGGAGGGTTTAGTGAGTGACATTGTGACAAGTTCTTATCAAGACATTCTCCTTTTGCCCAGTGTAAGAATCTATGAGTATAACTGACTTCCAGTCCCACTTTAAGATATACTCTGGCTAAAGTTTCTGCAAAAGTACAGATGTTCAACTTCAGGATACTTTTCCTGTTTAGGCTGCCACCTCCGTGTCACCTGCTTTTGCCACTCTCCCTGGGTCTCTGTGGTCTGTGCCAGGTTGGCTCAGATGACCAGAGCACTGTGATCAAGATGCTGTGGATATGCCAGCACGTGGGCCAAATAGCTTCTAACCGTTTCTCCGCTCCCAGCTTCAGCCTTAACCCGGGGCCTAGACCCCAGCTGACAGAATATGGATCGACAGCCAATATCCCTCAGGAATAATGGAGAACAAATTTAAAGCATAACTAGAAGTATGAGGACTAGCAAATTCTTCCCTCATCATAGGCAAAGGGAAGCAGTATTAATATTCAATAAGTTATAGATAATAGAAATTGTCAATGAAAATGATGTATGGTTCATACAACATATCAATAAATACTAAAACAACTGATCAGTATTTACACAATAAGAGAAGCCTTATAGGAACTTGTAAAAGGGGAAAGATTTCTATACAAAGAAATGGTTAAATAAATTATGGTATTGTATAAAAAGTACGTACATTTGCTTGTATATCCACAGAATATCTATGGAAAGATTTCCAGGGAAATTAACAATAGTTGCTTCTGGCCTGAGGAACAGAGAGGCTGAGGACATGGAGAGGAGTGAAATTTTTTGCTGTACCCTTTAGAGTCTTTCACATTTTGAACCACAGGAATGTGATACCTGATTTGAAAAATAAAATTAGACTTAAAAAACCATCCATCCAGCAGAATCCCATGCAGTGATTAAAAGGAATGAGATTGAGCTATAATTACAAAAATGGATAGTTCTCCAAGATCTACTGTTATTTAAAACAGCATATTTCAGAACATATGTATGTTGTAACCTTATCTTTGTGGGACGAAAACAAAGAAAATCATTCAATGTGTGTATTTTTTAGTATACACACAGAGAAAGGTCTCCGTGCTGTTCTGTCCAGCAGTCATTAGCCACATGTAGCTATGTAAATTAAAATTAACCAAAATTTAAAGTGTGAGTCCTCAGCAGCACTAGCCACATTCAAGTGCTAACAGCCATATGTGGCTAGTGGCTGCCCTACTGGACGGTGGAGATAGAGAGCACGTTTCCCTGGTTGCAGAAAGGGCCACCGGACCGAAGTGGTCTAGATGAATCCAGCCCAGAGTGTTCACTGACGAATGAGACTACAAGGACGTGGGAAGAGACTTTGTACTTTATAAATCTCCACGTTGTTTGAGTTTTTTTGACAATTACTTTTATCATTTTACAAGAGAAGAGGAGGGCTTGCACCTGTGGCAGGTGTTCATTCCTCATTGAAATCGCATCCTGCATTCTTTCCTGACTCCTGCTATTCCACGCAGGGGTCGAGGGATGGCAGAGCGTTGCCAGAGGAGCTATTGCGGTGAGCGGGTAATGGAGATGGCCATTGTCCCGAGTGAACACAAGTCAGGGACGAGCCACTCAGGCAGTGGCTGACCATGAGCCAGTCTTGCTCCCTTCCAGGCCTCTGCTTTTCAGTCACAAGGGACTAAATCAGTTTGAGTGCCTGCCAGCAGGAGAAGCAAAGGCTGAAGTATTTTTAGTTCTTAAAGTTCCGGAATCTGGCAGGGGCAAGGCGGGCACTGGACAGGAAGGCCCACCTCCAAGAGACCCTGAGGTGTCCTTGGAGACAGAGACCAAGAAGGACAGGGGAGGACACTGTTCCAAGGTGGGGATGGCCATCCCATAGCGGAATGGGAGCATACAGGGCCAAGCTCAACATAGCACCTGGGAGTAGAACTGGTGAGATCCACGGATCTGATATCTGCCCTGGGGTTCCTCAAATTGGAGGAATGACAAGATCAAGAGAAAGCTGGGAGAAAGAGACAGGGTGGAATAGGAGAGTGTGACCAGGAGGCAGGTGGGAAGGAATGTTACAGAATTTTCACCTCAAATAAAACTTGGATTTGAAATATTAAACATTGCTCTACTTATCATCCACAAGACAGAGAGAAATGAAATTTCCTAAGATTATAAATAGATGGAATAAACTCTCAAACTGGGTTACGGCTGCTTTGGGCACTTCATTCTCCCTCTACCTGGAGGAAGTTAATTCCTAGAACTGGGGTACAATTTTCTCTTAACAACAACAACAAAAACAGCAAAAAGGACATAGTAGCTTTAAATGTGGCTCGAGATTCCTCTTTCTTTAGCAACCTGGAATTTGAAGTGCTACATTCGTCTTCATCACTCTTGCTTCCCTGGAAGATTTAGAACAGTGATTTAATAAGCAGACTGTTCCTATAAACATAGTCCGGGCAGGTGGGTGCCTCATGCCTCACCCTACTCTCTGTTCTTCTTTTGAGAATGTTGATGCTGCCACACTGTTTTATGCCTCTGCATTTTTGCTTATGTCTGGAATATCTTCCCTTGAGGGGGAGACTACTCAGATTCCACTCATCTTAGAAGATCCAGCTCCTCTGAGTCAGAATTAATGTCATCCACTTCCTATTGTGGTTGCTGTGGGAATCAGTTGAGGATGTGTCCGTCTCCCTCCTGGGACTGTGAGCCCCCACTGAGACGGACAATGCCTATTCATCCCTGTGTCCCAGCTGACCTAGTGCCTGGTGCATGGTAAATGCTTAGTAAATGTTGATGACCTTCATTCCTCCCCTCTCATAATCACCACCCTAGTCCCTTCATTCACGTTATTAATATCTATTGAGCCAACCATGCGCTATGGGGAAAACAGATTGTGGTAGGTTGAGTAACGATGCCGCAAAGATGTCCATATCTTTATTCCTAGAGTCTGTCAATGTTGCCTTATATGGATAAAGGGATTTTTGCAGATGTCATCAAGCTAAAGATCTTGAGATGAAGTGATTATCTTGGATTATCTGACGTAATCACAGGGTCTTTATAAGAGAGATGCAGGAGATCAGAGAGAAGCCCATGTGAAGATGGAGCAGAGGGAGGAAAGAATGAGGCCAAGGAATGAGGACAGCCTCTAGAAGCTGGAAAAGGCAAGGAGATGGATTCTCCCAGAGAGCTTCCAGAAAGGAACCAGCCCTGCAGACACCTAACACACAGATGCACAGAGAATGGTCCCAGTCCCCAACGGGCTCATTTTCTTTCTACTCAAGGGAGGAGACACTTTAGGAAACTGGGGCAGTTGTCAGAGCTGAGAGGTAATGAAAGTCTAGACTTTACTATCCTGGTTGCCTTCCTAAAACTACTTCTGTTACAAGCGTCCATCTTCAAATGGAGCACTGGAATGAACACAGACTCCCTAGTTGATTTAACCCACGAAGAGTGCAGCGTGGATCGCTCGAACCTTATGCTCTGCAGCCTAAGAGTCTGTTCACACAGCCTAAGATTGAGCCAAATCTACCTATTCAATCAACCGTCAAGCTGTGATTGTGGAGGAGAGAAATCAGTCCATGTGAAATGCCATAGGGGCCAGCTAAAACCCAGGCCTTATGTTGTTCCATCAATGATGGAAACAGGCTCATTTTCCAGATTTATACCTCTCCTGAAATACAGATGGAAACTAGAAGGTTGGATGGCTGTCACTATATTATTGCCATAACTCTCATTTTTTTTCTTTTCAGTTTTGTTTTTAGGTTATTTTCTTTTTCTGATTACTAAAGAAATGTAAAATCTAGAAAGTCTGCCACAGTCTCACCCCAGAAATATTTATCAAAAGATAAGAATCTTAAAACTAGCATTTAAAGGCACTCAACCAAAGAAAATAAGTGATTGTGTATATGCAGGAGAATTTTTTTAAAAAAGAAGAAGCCCCTTGGGATCTGGGGGAGCCTTGGAATATCTGTTCTCAGCTCTCTCAACTTCCTCATCTGGAGCATTACTCAGGAACCACATTCTGAGTAATGAGGCTGAAACAGGGTAAGATTTCCAATCACCAAAGAAATAATAACCCTAGTTAACACTCATGGAGGGTTTACTAGATTCCAGGCAGTTCACTGGTTCATTTAAGCCTTATAATGACCCTATGCGATAGGTACTATTATTGTCATAATCTCCACTTTATAGATGAGGAAACTGAGGCACAGAGAGGTTTGGGAGCTTGTCTATGGTCACAAAGCTAGCCTGTGGTAGAGCTGGGATTTGAACCAAGGCAGACTATTAGCAAGCAAACCCCGTGCTGACCACCTTACTACACTGTTCTCCAAGAAGGTTAATTGATTTCACTAAACTGCATCTATTAAGGCAGGAAAGCAAACTAACAGACTTTATGAAGATTTTTTTTTAAATAAGGATTGAAACAAAAGGGCTTTATGAAAAACTCAAGACATGCCATTTCCATAGTAATTTTAAAAGATTTTTTTCTAATTTAAACAGTAAAAATACACGTTGACTATTAGAAATTAGGACAATATAAAAAGTATAATGAAGGAAATAAAAATCATGTGGCTTCACTTAGCTGCTGCTTTCTAAGGGTGAAGTCAATGTTTCTCAAAGTGAGAGCAGTAGGCCAAAGACATCAGAATCAGCTGGAGGTCATCTTAAAAAATGTGGATTCCTGGGCCCCACCTCAGACATACACAAGCACAATCTCTGAGGGACGGACCTTAGAACATGGCATGCACTTTACAGCTTGCAGCCCTGTAAGCTGTAGGCTCCTTCAGCGGAATCGCATGTGCTTCACAGACCCTGATGTTACAGGACCCAGGCAAATGCCCATTTGAAACTTTGATTAGATGTCCATTTCATTTCAAGGAGTCAAAATAGAACCTAAAGAGTATTTCCAATAGTGTACTAAATTTAAAGAATATCTTTTTGAAATTAAACTTTAAGTTAAATCTAAAAGCAAAAACGACATACTTAGTCGTTCTTATGCCCAGTAAAGTTTGAGTATCACTACCCAAGGCTCAAAAAGACAAGCCAAGAATTCTTGGATCCAGAATTCAAAACACATACAGTCCCCCAACAGGACCGCCCCTCTTTCCTTTCTGAAACTAAATTGTCTTTGGGGGCAGTAAAGAAAGGGGAACTGAGGAAACCATATCCCATTTGAAAGTCAGGCTTGGCATGAGGGAAAACAGATCGCTCGACGGGTCTATTTTCCTGACCTTCAGCTGCAGGCTCTGTGCTCGGGGTCCACACAGCTTTACTGCAGCCCCTGAAGGCCCCCAGAGGGTTTGTGTTTGCAGCACTGAGCCCAATTCGCAGCCCTCCATCTAGCTCTGCTTTTCCAGAAAGCAAAATGGCTCCTCTCCATTAACACCAGGCCCATGTTCTAGCTATTAGGCAAACAAAGGATTTTCCAAATATGGACCCAAAAAAGCCCATGTGCACTTTGAAGGCCACAATGAAGCTGAAATAGCTAAAACTTATTAAAAAGAGAGCCAACAATTGACGCCAAAAGCGTGAGTCCTTAAAGAACAGAACAGCAAGACAAAAGCCAGAAAGAGGAACAAAAATATGCATTGTAGGGGAGGGGTAAGCAGGGAGGTGTAGATTTATATGGAAGAGTTGACATCATCATTTCCCAATAATGCTCAGCATGCAGGAAACAGATGGGAAAGAAGTGGTGGAAGGGGCTACTTATGGTAACAGGGCATGCTCTCTGCTTAGAATCCTGCCATTTGGAACCTAAATGTTTGACTTTAAAAAACTGGGGATGGAAACTCCATTGCCAGAAGTTTTATGAAAGTCTAAATCCTACTGAAGTTATCACCTTGGTGATGCATGGTAGAATGGAGCTCTGCCTCTCAGACCCTGATTTACGGCCAGCAAAGCTATGGCTGTTTGGGTCCAGAGGAGACAAAGCCATGGAAGGGGAATTTAATTTCAGACAGACATGGTTTGAGGCCTCTTCTCCCACTTCCTGGCTGGGTGACATTAAGCAAGTTACTTAACCTCTCTGAGTTGGTCTTCATATATAAAATGGGGACAAAACAGAACTTTGCATACACTGCGTGGAGAGGTAGAGGTTGCACATTCATGCCATACAGCTAGTTTTAATCAAGAAACATAATTAGGGGGGTCAGATCATATCATTTTAAAAAGTTGTATCTTTTAACAGAATGCCCCACTCCCCTGCCCTTAGGCAGGGCACAGACACAGCCAAACCAATTGCCACTCTTCTTATTATCAGCTGTTCTGCCTTCTCCTGAGGGTAGGTTCACTCTCTTTCCACTCAAGACAGCTTCTGTCCCCCCGGCCAAGGTCCCCCAGTCACCAAGCCTGGCCACTATAAGTTGAGAGTGACTTATAGTTTAAGAAGGGTTTAAGCGTCTTCTCCCCCAGGGTACAAGAGGTACCTTTGTGACCATGTACAAGTGTCAGGCAAAACCATGTGGTTTCCTCTCTGCAAAAACCAGCCACCCCATGGTCCCATATCTCCCTCATTCCTCACAGTCAGATGATGTTTGCTTCTCGTCTTACTGATTTTCCCCTTTGGAACTACCCACTCAGTTTGATGGTTCTCTTTCACTTGGCTTCATCAGATGTTAACACCCCCTGCTTGCACAGCCTCCAGAGCCCTCATTTCATTCTTCTTTGTACTTCTTTTTGTTGTTTTCCCATCTTACAACCCCACTAGGCTGAGAACAACTTGAGAGCATCTTTGTAAACCCAATAATGTCTAGCATATTAGAATCCCATTAAATACTTGTCGCATTGAATTGAAAGCCCCATACAAGATGGTTTCTGAAAAAAACATGAAAAGAGCAAAGGACAGAAATATGCATAATTACACAAATTAGCTCGGTTGCTTTTCATGGAGGCTATAGATTTATTTGTAGTTTGCCAGAATCCTAATTTATATGTCAAACTGTTTTCTGGTGTCTGTAACAGTAAAAGCTGGTATAAATTGCTTTTTTTACAGGGATGACATTCGCCCCTCTCCCTCTGGGGGTGGTTAGGAGGGGGCCCCCAAAGGTATTCTGGGCCAGCATGAGGGCATGGGCGTGGTCCCAGGGCCTGGTATGCATCAGCCAAGCTTGAACTAGAACAAAGAGTGCCTGAGACTCGATCCCAGAAACCCAGTTGGTTCTGGGGCCCCGCCAAGAATGTGGTTCATACCAAGGAGTGACTGGTGAGGCCCTAGCAAGAGGCAGTGTTTCTGGGGCATCCTGTGCAAAGTCTGCATCAGTTTCTTTCTGGGAGTAGTTACGAACCCTTGTGGGGAACCTTTAAACAATCTTGGATTCCTGATAGTCCAGCATACTGGCAACGTCCTGGATCCTGGGTTTCCTAGATGGGCTCTAACACTGGCCTTCCTGAGCAGGAAATGGGGCCCATCAACCTACTGCTGTGTGCTGGCCTCGGGGCTCAGCCTGAGGGGCAGAGGAGCTCCCATGCCTACGTGAGCTGTCGGATGCTGCCTTCGGGGAGCTCACCATAGACTTGCATCCACAAAGCCAGTTAGAAAACAGAATAACAGGCAGAATGAAGACCAAATTGAGTGCCTCTGACTCTAAGGCAGTGGGTTCCAAGAGGGAAGAAGGATTGTGGCTGCAGTGGGCAGGGAGGGGCCTGGGAGGAAAAAATGGAGTCTGGTTGGACTTGAAAGCTGGCGGGTTTAGAATATGTGCGTGTGAAAAGCGCCTTGTAGAAGGTAAAGAGCCATGCAAATATTAATTGTTATTACTATTAATGATCTAGGCTGGGGGAAGAACAAAGCAAAGGGAGAAAAGGCTATTTTCTGCAGGTTTGGGGTTTTTTTTTGACAAAACTGTAATGTAAATGCCAAATTATGAAATATGTTGTTCTGGGAGATTGTGTTCGAGCCTAAGACAGTGACCTTGGGAGGCAGACAGCCTGCATTTAAATCCTGCCCTTCCTCTGTCCATAATCTTGGCAAGTGATTTAACTTCCTCCATCTCAGTGTTCTCCTCTATAAACTGTAAAAAAGCCCAATTCTTACAGATGTTGAAAATATTACTTTGTGTGTAAAGTGGCTGGCACGCAGTAAGCAATCAATGTAGATAGTAAGTCTAACCACTAATAAAAACCACCAGCAGGTCTGATTTGGGACTCAGCCTTCATTTCTGGGTCCCTTCTCTCCCTCCAGGAGACCTCTTCTTCTCCCTTCTCTCTTTAGCCAGCCAGCAGCCTAGGGTTCTCATCTTTCTCCATCAAAAGTCACTCTTAGAAAAAATCTAGTACAATCTATTCTCCTCTGGATTGCAGTCAGCGTGTTCCCTGCAGGGGCTCCTTCTTTCAAGCCGTAGCTAAAATTGTGTCCTGGGGGGAAGGTAAGAGGGACAGAGGGCGCTCTCTGGACTCCTGAGTTTCCATCAGGCTGGGCCCCCTCCATCAGGACTTGAGGCCAGCCCTTTGAGGGAGGGACAGGAAGACCAGTCAAACTCAAGCATGGCATTTGTTTTGGGGCATAGAGAAAAATAGCTCAGAAAATTGGGTGGGACGCGCACTCATTAGCAAAAAGAAAATTAATTTGGAGGGTGGGGATAAGTGGGAAAATGCCACATTGGCTTAAATCCATGGTGAGCAGTGAGTGAAAAACAGAACAAAACAAAAAACCAAACAAGCGAGTCGCTCCACGTTCCGGGGCCTCAAGACTGGCGTGAAGGAAGCACACAGAGGAAGTGGAGTCCTGAGACCCAGAGCCTGCGGGCCAGCAGCCCAGCTGGATCAGTCTGTCTGGAGGGAATGAGCACCACGTAGCCCCAACCAGAAGGGTCTATTACTACTTTGTCCAGAAACATTTAGCTACAACGTCTAATGGAAAAGGATCGGAAAGCGCTTCTCATGCCAGCCTGAGTCCTGGGTCTTTCAGCCCCGCCCCTTCTTCCAGCCACGGTTGCACAGCCACACCCAAGCCACAAAATCCCAGGAAACTTTCTGCAATGAGGTGATGCCCGGGGACAAACAGTCCCCAGCAAGGGCTTCAGAACTGCCTTAGTCAATCAGCTCCTGGAGTTCAGAATGTGTCGCCCCTGCTCCCCACTCCCACAGAAAAGGTTTCCAGGCTAGACCCCAGATGCCTAATGGATTAAAGGGGAAAATAAAAAGAACGCATGGAAAACCACAGTTCTAATAGCACTGGGGAGCTCGTTCATCACTTACAGCACCGTCTGTGGGAAAATGTAACCCTCGTTTCAACATATTTCCCTCTGCCCCAGCATAAGGCCAGGCCTCCAGCTCCCTCTGGCCCCAGCAGATGGCGACAGGGGAGTGGGCATCATCGGCAGCCCAATGCCTGGGCCTCCTGAGGCTGGAAGACATCTGAGCGGCTGCCAGTGGGGGTGGGTACGGGTGGAGGAAGCGCGAGGCTATGCCTGTGGTCAAGGGGCTCTCAGCAGAGGTCTGGAGAGTGGGCAGGAGGGAGGGCTGTAGGCAGGTGGAAGTAGCGTTTCTATTCTCTGCGTGGGTTGTTTGTCATCTCCAGACTATACAGAGTAGGTTACAGTTCAGCCTCATGTTATCAGTCAATTTGCTCCAGGTTTAAAGCCTTAATTCTCCTCTTTGGGTTCTTCCCGTTTCACTCTGGGAGCCCAGATTTGTGTGTGCCCCTCCAGCTTCAAGTCCACGAGGTTGCTGTTCTGTCTCCACAAACTCCACTTTCGGGACCTGCCTTCTTTCAGTTCCCTGCGAGTCCAGGAGGGGCTGGGTATCTTTCTCACATCATTCTGAGAGCCTTTCAGTTTCAGACTGACATTTTGTGCTTCCACCACTACACACTGATGCCCCACTGCCCACTGGCTCTGGGAAACCCCCACATGAACTGGCCTCTCCATTCAGTGTGGCAACCAATCTGCTTCCCATCCCTCTTGGTAATTAACCCATCTGACCATATCATTTACCCATTTCACTGGAGTCCCCATTCTTTCAGTCATGGATGATATGTGGTTATGCTAGGGCCAGTCCAAGGGGTTCTATAATAGCTACGTGTATAGCTCACCATACGCATGCCCTCTGCTAAGTGCTTTGCCCATACTAACTCATTTATCTTCACATCGGTCTTATCGTTCCCATTTCACAAATGAGGAAACTGAGGCCCGGGGGGTAAGTAACTTGCTCCAGGGTCACTCAACTGGAAACAGGCAAAGCTGGGATTCTAGCTCAGGTAGTAAGGCTCCAGAACTCCTAATGACTTGGGAGGATGGTTTCTGGAAGCAGCTGAGAGCCAAAGGATGAAGAGTTAGCCAGGGAAGGTGTGATAATGATGTGCCAGGCAAGAAGCTGGGAAGGAAACAATTAAAACAAAGAGAACACCCCTGCCCTGGCTCTCCGTGCAATGTGAAATCTTATCTTGAACAGAAAAATATTTACCTTCCTTGCTAAGACTTTGTTTGTGTTTGGGTATCTTGTCTATTTGATTGTAGATAAAAGCTTTCCCATTTTCTCTTTCAATTTTCTCTCCAGATGGCAGCTAACTTCAAAGCTTAACTGAGCCATTGGTTTCTGAAAATCTGTTCACATCCCTTAGCCTGTAAATTTCTTGAGTCTGGGGTGCACCCTTCTTTCTCTCCCACAGTACCTCCATAGTGCCTTAATACATATTTGTTAAATAAATGAATAAGCAAACTGAGAGAACAATTTAGCCTCGGAAATGCAGAACGGCTACATCTAAAAGTTCCCATTACCTCATCCTTGTTCCTTGAAATACTGGGGTTATTTTACTCTCATCAAACTTAAAATTATATTTTGTAATGGGCATTTACGTACTTATTTGTTATGAACCTTTTGTCATCCCTCAAATCAAATACATGTATTTTTTTCTTTTTCAACTTGGTAAAAACTAGAAAAAAATCTTCAGGAATAAAAAGGCTCCCAGTTCTTATCAAACATTCAGAAGGTGCATTCTGAGCGGCCAAGGCTGCTTATCCAGGTGGAAAGTGGCTGTAAACCCCTGCACCGCAAGCAGCAGTTCTCACCTCTGCCTGCATCTCAGAATCATTTAGAACATACTCATGCCTGGGCCCTAAGAGAGTCTGATTTAATTGGTCTGAGTGGGGGCCTGGGCACCAATTTTTTATTTTAAAGCTCCTCAGGTGGTTCTAATGAGCAACCATCGCGGTGAACCACTGGGCCAGAACAATATCACTTTTTACCAGGGAGTGAGTAAAATGACAAAGATTGTTCGGAAGGGTGAGAAAGTCCTCAGCCCTTCAAGCGAGGCCAGCACAGAGACGGAAGACAGCCTTCCCGATGAGGCTCTCTTACTCGTCCCTGGACTCCTGGCCCCAGCATCTCCCAGCACCGTGGGAAGCCCCAGACCACTTGGCTCAGAGGGGAGAGGTAGGAAATGCTCATGGATACACTCTGGCCTCACAGGGCTTCACCCAGGGCCTCCCAACTGCAGCAACAAAATGACGTGGTTTTTATTACACAGCTCCAAGCAAGGGCCTTCATATTCAGTGGTCAAACTGAAGGGAAAAAAATGGTACTATCTTCAGCATCAGCAGCGAGGAAGGGATGATCTGATCCCTCTATTCCAGACAGGAAGAGAAAGTTGTCTGGCTCCCAGGGGAGAGCTGGGGGTTGGGGCAGCAGCCACTGTGCTGGAGGGGAAAAGTGAAAGGAGAGGCACTGGCCAAGTCGGCCAGCAGCAGCTTCATGCCATTTTTGGGTGTTCTCACCAGGCTGGGGAACAGTGGTCAAAGAAGCGAAGGGGAAAGCTGGTCCCTCACATTAGGCCTATATGCAGCTGGGGATGATCAACAGCAGGGTCTGAACTTGGAATCTACGTGGATGCCCACAGAAACTGTATACACGATTTGCGTGTGTGTGTATGCGCGTGCTTAAGGGAAAGGTTTTCTGTCTTTCATCAGCTTCCTAAAGATGAAGGATGACAACTCACCCTGCGCAACATCTGCTCTAAGCTGAACATCTATTTGTCACCTGCACACCCTGGCCCATCAGATTTGTTTGACTGAAGGGAGCAGGGCTGGGCCACAGCAAATTACAGAAGTAGATGACGTTCGTCCTCTGTGCTCAGCCCCAGGGGTGTAGCTTCCACATGTTCAGATGGCCTGAGCACAGCTAATTGTCACCAGCTTTGTCCCCCCGCCAAGCTTGGGGCTTCCCCTCCCTGCCCAAGCACAGGGCTCTCCCAGCTTCTCTACATCTCTGCTCTTCCCTTCTGCCCCTGTGCTCCCAGATCTGAAGCCATTTTTCTCTGTCTGTACCTAGGTCCATCACTCTACCCTTGACCTTCAAAGTTCAGCAACTGTGATGTATTCTTGAGAAGCCCTCCCCAGCCTTCTGGCTCCTAGTACCATGCTGACTTGTCACCCTCAGGATTCCGGGCTGAACTTCCAAGGTGGTGGGCAAAGGGGCAGTGCCCAGGTCAACTTTTCCTCCCTGGGAGCAGAGGCCAGGGCTTGTCTATTAACTAACGCATGTTTCAGAAAGTCCATGAGGAGGACACATTGTTTTAGAGAAAACCATTAGCAGTGACTTTGTGGATTAATGCTACACTATGACGAAAATAAGAGACAACTACCTAACTAGTTTTAGATGTGGTAAGAAAGAAATTCTAATTACTCTCATTTATATATGTTGCTTATTATGCATGCCTAATTCCCACGCAGCATAATAATGGTGTAGGGATCATTAAATGGATCAGTTTACTTTCGTTTCAAAGCTGAACTCTCTTCAGGTATGTCAGTCTTGAAAGTTTGCTGATTCTGTGGCAGGGCTGTCTGCTTTCAATTTAGGGGGAAAAAATCATTAGATGAGAATGTTGACCTAGAAAAGGAAGCCAGGGAGGGGAGAGGAGCCGAGTAGGCCACGGCCCTCTGCATCCTTCCTGATTGACTGCATGGCCTTAGGCAGGTCAATTTACCTCTCCCGGCCTCCTCGCCTCCTCCCCAGGGCTAGGAGCAATGGGTACTGGTTTTCAATTTTCTTTAAGCAGTAGCTCCCTTCCTTTTTTTTCCAAATGAAACATAGATGGAAGCCCAAAATATAAAGCAGGTGAAAGAAGAGCTGCCTAAGGCTGCCTTTGAAGTGTCTTCAGGGAAGCTTGGGATTCTTGCTCATCTGATGATCTATGACATTGCAAGAATGGGGCAGGACTGGCAACCACCCCTATGCAACTCTGGCAGCTTTGGAGGGAGGGCCCAGACTGACACCCACATGGCGGAAGGTGGCATCCCAGGAGCATTCCTGGTGAACCTGGACTTCAGCCTGAAGGCCCCTGCAAAAACAGGTGGAGGCAAACATCACATTGTGCACCTCTGAGGGTAGTAGTTCAGATGCACTCTCGGAGTTCTCTCACATTCCAGAAAACTCATTCCAAGCGATTTTATTTCAAACCTACCTCTACAGATTGTCGGAGAGGATTAAACGAACCGACTCAGTTATGCCTCAATTTCAAAAAAGGCAGTTTTGAAACCTGTGGTCCCCCAAGCTGGAAAATACTGAGCCGTTTGTCCTAATGACACAGCAGACTCTGACCTCCAGCATACCGCAGGAATATCACACCACTGCAAATTACTAGGTGGTGCTGAGTCCTTAAAAAAACCGGAACTGAAACAAAAGCATTGCCCTGTTTTTGAAATGCACATTCGATAGGAGCTAATCAAATAGTTTTTGAGATGATTTTCCTGAAGGCAGAATTATTCTGCATAGTTAAACAGCTCTTCAGTTTGCCCCTTCGTTGTGTCTATGTATAAACACACGGCCCATATAGTGGACTATTTTCTCTCTCACTGAAGTTTCTGAAGACAAGGCTTTTTTTGTCACGGGTAAGCGCAGGGCCAGTCAACCTTACAAAAGGAGTCATTTAATGCTCAATTTCCCCAACTTTCCTATGATTAAAAACTTCTAACCTCAAATGCTGTTATTGTGTTCTAGATTTTCTTTCCCCGTCCCCCCATTAATGTTTAAATTGTTTCTACTCTGCAGGATCCCTTCTCACCCCCCCCCCGCCCCCGCATCTGACCTTGAAAACAGAGCCGCTCTCCCTTTCTTTGACATACCCTACACTATTTTAAAATCGAGGCCCTTTGACCTTTTTGCAACACTCTTCTTGTCTGACACCAAATGCGAATCTGAAAGCCGAGAGGAGGTAGAGGGTCCGGAGGTTGGGAAGGGGAGGGAGGGAGGTACTATATATTTGGCATCGGTTCAGAAATTCAGAAAATGTTTGCGCAACCACTCCCCCAGCCAGGATCCACCGCACCCCCTGCCTTCCAGCACATTAATAAAAAAAGATGTGAGCGGATGAAATTGGAGAGCCCAGGAGGGACACCTAAGGCGGTCATAACTACGTACCCGGAGAAGCCATCACCCTCCCACATGTCCAGCCCTCATCCCTCCCCTCCGATATCCAGAAGCGAAGACCAGGACCTCTCCAGCTCCCACCCCCACCCCCCAGAGGTAGCCGGTTAAACTTGTAACAGCGCCGCCCAGTAACGGCTTGTGTGAGACAAACGGAAGGACTGACACAACCTCCGCACGTCGGGTGGCAGCGCTGTGCACCGTAAGAATCATATGCGTTCTTTAGGGGAAAAAAAAGTACAATAAGCGCACAGGCCTGGAATACATTAACTTGTGAACTGAATCTCACACACCCCAGGAGAGTCCATCTCTCCCTCAAACAAAAAGAAGGGGAAGAAAAGGCGAAGGCACTTTACCATCCTGTCCTGAGCTTTCCAGATATTCGGTCAGGTCACAGCCAAAGGCACTGGCGGCTCCCTTTCGTTTCAGCTTCTGCTTGGCACCCTTGTTCTTCATGAGTTAGTCCCAAAGAGGTTGCCCCTCCGTCTCCCCCTCCCCTCTGCTTGGCACCGCGCCGAAGATGGTCTCCGGGCTTAGCTCACTGGCTGCGGCGCGGCGCTGGGGGGCCGCATGGGCGTCCAGAAGAGCCGGGGCCCGGGGCAGGGCGCAGGGACCCCGCGCGGCGCGGAGCCTCAAGTCCACGGCGCGCGCCTCCAGGGCCGCGGTGCCGGAGGCCGTGCAGAGCTGGCAGCCGCGGGCCGGCGAGCTTGGGAGTGTCACTTCCTCACTCGGAGTCCCAGGGACTTTCACAGGCTCCTGCGGTGTCTTCGGGTGTTTTCCTCCGCTTCAGAGGGAGGGCGAGCTCTTCTTTCCGCCTTTCTAGATGCCCCGGCGAGGACGCGAGCGGGGGAAGCGGGCAGCGGCCGGGGGCGAGGAGACAGCCCTGGGGCTGCGGCGGGTCCTGCTCCCTGCGCCCGCGGCCGTGCCTTCAGACGGCTTGGGTACAACGAAAAACAAGCATCCTGTCTCTCCCGCCCGCCCTCACGCCTTCCTTTTTTTCCTGTCTTACAAATCCTAGGATCATCCAGCTCAGGAAATGCTGGAAGGAAGTTCGCTAGGGAGGGGGGCGGAGGGTGGAAATTTTTGGCAGCTCTGAGCTCGTGTGTGTATGGAGCCGGAGGAAGTAGGTGGGTGGGTTGAGGAGCGCGGGGTGGGGGCGAGAACGCGCTCTGCCGAGAGCTGCTCTGCGCCTCCCGAGAGAACCGGGCGGCTCGGGAGGAAATCGCCGCTCTCCGAGGAGGACCCGCGCCGAGCGCCCGCTTCCTGCCCCGCCGACGGCGCTTTGAAGGCGGCCGGAGGAGGCGCGCTGGCTTTCTGGATGGAGGGCGCGAGGTGGGGTTCAGAAAAAGTCCTGCCTTGCTTTTATCCTCACTGTCATCCTCTCCTTGACACTTTCTATTTCGGTGCCTGCCTTCTCCTACACAAACACTTCAATGACAGAAACAGAGACTGGGATTCCAGCGGAGAAACCTGACATGGAGCCGGTTCCCGCCCGCCCCTCCCATCCTCCTCTCCCAGGTACCCCCGACCCCACCACCTCCCCTCGGCGCCCAGCGAAGCACAGAGGCTGCCGCATTGTAACCACCGCCCAGGAAATCAGATTTCTGGTTACACAGTCAAGTTCACA
The DNA here is from genome assembly GCF_037783145.1 of Equus przewalskii. Classification (NCBI taxonomy): domain Eukaryota; kingdom Metazoa; phylum Chordata; class Mammalia; order Perissodactyla; family Equidae; genus Equus; species Equus przewalskii. The sequence continues at coordinate 41,196,132 of NC_091848.1, forward strand.
CACACACACACACACACACACACACACCCCTTATTGCCAAGTTTGCTAAGTGGAAGTGATTTGGGGGGGGGATCCAGGATATAAGGTGACTCCAATATTCCAGCATAATGTGGAGAAAACAATCTGCCAGGTTGTCTCACAATTTGTCTCAAGTTTTCCGGAAGGTATGGTTTTTCTTCTCCGGTTAGATTTGGAATTCCTTGACTTCTGTGTACTCAGCACACAGTGAGCACTCAGATTCTTGTGATTTAACCATTTGAAGCTTAGATTAAACATCCTGTATACATTCAAATCCATATATAGGCTTGAAGGGTAGGGACGTTCATTCAGCTCAGATTGCTGTCAAAAGCTTTGTGTGCGGGATTTTAGTTATCGACTCTCTTTACATTCATTATATCTCCTATGTATCACCGTGACAGTGTATGAACTTTGACCCTGGACATTCTCTCTTTGTCAGAGGTCACAGTTGATGGGCTGCCTGCTGAATCTGGCCCACAGATATGTTTGGTTTGGCACACACCGTGCTTTAAATTTTTTAAAAATTAATTGCCAACGTTAAAGAGTTAAAAGATTTCACGTAAGAGATCTGGATTTCCAGCTTCTCTTATAAAAATGGAAGATCTGGTAACACCGAAAGTGCGTTCCCAAATGGCAAGGACTGCTGAGGTCAGGTTGCGATAGCCCCAGCGGAGGCGCCCGCTTTAGAGAGATGAGTCTTCCAGTTTCGAAGCCCCAACTGCCTGTCTTCCCACCTTGGCACCCGCCTGGCCTCTGGGGCCACTTGAGTTCTCAGCCCATGCTCTGTATGTGGTGCCTCCTTCCTTCCATGTTCCATCTGCCTCTCAGTGACACCAGCATTGCCCGGTCATCTTGGCGAGACGTCTTCAAGTAACCACTGACTCATTTCTCTCCTTCCGCCCCCACCTCCAGGCTAGTCCTGCCCAGACCGATGAGTCCTTCAGAATGCCCCTCCTCTGGATTCCTTCCTTTCCAGGCCCATTCAGTGAGAATCTTCACTCAGTTTTTAGAATGACTCCTAGTGGGGTTTGCTGAGTCCTGTCTCTTTCCACTTCTTCCATCCTATGTACTAAAGGCCTGAGGAGTCTTCCGGAGGGGTTGCTGCTGTTATATGCCTGCTTTGCTCAGTGACTCCCTGTTTCCTACTGTCAGGACAGCAATTTCTAAGCATTTTGTAAGCTTCTTGGAGAACATTTGCAAGGTATTTAGTATAATAGCTTGTTCCTCCCTTTATTTACAGAGCAGCATCTCCACATGAGACTATAATTATTACTATTAACACTTGTTTAGGAGTTTTCTGTAGCAAGGACTTTCGTATTCCTTATTTCATCTGACCTAGGGTGGATTTCATCACTTTGGCAGCAAAGGAGAAAGGCTGAAGGGGTGTTTTTTTTTCTAGGTCCGGGCCCCCAGGGCACAAATTGTGGATAAATTGTCAAGCCCTGTGAATTACCTTTTTAAATCTTTAAAGACATGCTTTTAACTTTTCATTTTGAAGTGATTTCAGCTTATAAAAAATTTGCAAAAAATAGTCGAATTCCCCAATACCCATCGTTCCCAAATATTAATATCTTATATAACCAGAGTACAATTATTAAAATTGGGAAATTTATATTGGCACAATAATATTAAATAATCAACAGGCCTTATTTGAATATGAATTAATTTTAATTACATAAAATTTTTATTAAATGTGGTCTGTCTCACAGGACAGTCCACCAGTTAAGTATGGAAACAGTAATTTACAAGCAATTATCAAAACAGTTCACAGTGTAACATTAGCTACGTACCAGATCCCCATAATTACCATCAAACCCAGCAGGAGTAGGTTGTCACAAAACAGGGCTGCCTAGGTGACCCATTAAAGCTAGCGTCCTTGACACACTCCTAAGATTCCTCTGTGTTTTACTGAGGATTCCCCAAAGGGACTCCACAATTGTAGAATTTTTAACCTGGGACAGTCTGAGGCCTTTTGGTCCCTGCTTCAGGATAAGTTGGGTTCCAGTTTTTTAGGGTTCAGGGATGAGGTAGGACTGAGCACCTGGCAGGGCAGCTGTGATGTCTGGGCTGATTGAACAAACGTTTGAACTGCGTATATGGGGCCTCTTTGTGTCTATTTGATCACTCTCAATTACCTACAACTTGTAGTGGGAAGAACTCACAATTTATCAAGTCAGATAATGACACACGGTGACAACCTGACCCAGGAAGCTGGAAAACTGTCCCCTCCCCATTTGTTCCCCGTCCCCTCTTATCGTGCTAGGTGCCAAACTTGAATCTAGCCCTCGTTCTAGACATTCTTTTTCTATTTTTCTTTCTCTTTCCTTCCACTACTTTTCTCTTTTTCTTCCCATTTTTCTCTTTCTCTTTGCTTACTTTAAGATGTGTACCTTTTTCTGGGTCTGTGGAAGAAAATCAGATTTGGGTTCCAAAGAGTGTTTCCGTTGGGCTGCAGATTTCCCAGGAAGCAAGGTTATATGGAGCTAGTGTAGGAATGTTACCAGGAGGACCAATTAAGCTATTTGGTGATAATATAAATTATGCCGTTAGCAGATTATCATGGTGCAAAAAGCCTTTCACTCACATGCCTATGATTCATCTTATCTGCAGCTGTTTAAGACTGATGCCTATCAAAGTGTACCGTCTGCCTCCTTCGCTCACCCAGGATGGTAGTGATCTTCTCCACCAGAAATAGATACAGAAGACAGAGAGTGGGCATTGGGAGACTTTAATGTCACCTGTGATCTAGGCTTTTCTTTTACTTGGTTTGTCCGTAAAACTAGAGTTAGCGATCAGCAATGTTAGAGTGCTCCCTCCTCGCCTGGAGCCCGAGGAATTAAATCCTCTGATGTGGCTCCTTGTCCTTGGACTGTGGGCAACATGTTCTGAATTCTACATTCTGGATACAAGAGTGTTAGCTCATCCTCCTGATCAGTACATTTTCTCTCTCCCTGTCCTCTCCTCCTTCCCAGTTTAAAGATGCTAGTCTTGTCTCTGCTTGTTGGGTGTTATGGGCTGAATTGTGCCCCTCCCCAGTTCATATGTTGGAGGCCTAACCAGTACTTCAGAATATGGCTATATTTCAGAATATGACTGTATTTGGGGGTGAGGCCTTTAAAGAGATGATTAAGTTAAATGAGGCTATTAGAGTGGGCCCTAATCCAGTCTGACTGGTGTCCTTGTGAGAAGGGGAGATTAGGACACAGAGAGACACCAGGGATGTGCACACGCAGAAAAAAGGCCAGTGAGGACACAGCGAGAAGGCGGCCGTCTGCAAGCTAAGGAGAGGCCTCAGGAGAAACCAAACCTACAACACCTTGATCTTGGATGTCCAGCCTCCAGCACTGTGAGAAAATAAATTTCTGATGTTTGAGTCACCCAGTCTATGGTATTTTGTTATGGCGGCTCTAGCAGACGCATATACTGGGTGAGGCTCTTCTATGAGAGATGACTTGTGCCCACCCTGAGCCCAGCCACCAGTGCCCTGAGTCTCTGAAACCAGTAGAGGATGAGTATGGCCAGAGCAAAAGGGCCTCTGGAAAGTTATGTATCCCAGCTCCATTATGGCATTTCCCTGTGCTGGGGTTCCCAGATTTAGGTATCCTGCAAATCATTGCTTCTAAGTGTCCAGATGAGACTGGATAAGCATACTTAGTATGGTTGTGGTTGGGGGGAGGGCCACATTACCGATCTCTAATCAAACAGAGCAATTGGAGGAGAGGTCAACTTGATGGGATAGAAGGAACGAGAACCAGAATCAGTCTCCCAGCCCTAGAAGCAGGGATATGGTATAGCCTGCCAGCAGTATGTCCTGAGTCATGCCAGCTGATGTCCCATTGCTACACCACCTCTGCAACCATGGAAGCCAGTTTTGCTTCTAAATGGGCTTCTGAGAGCAAGGAGGTGGGGTGATAAGAAAGATAACTGTAACAACAATGGAGAAGGAGGAGAGCTTTAAAGGTTCCACTCTCAGCTAGAAGTTGAAGAACAGACATAGATATTATTATACTTGACATTCTCTGTCTGTCTGTCTCTGTAGCATTGTATATTTTAGTTCCTGTTACTCAGGGCGAAAAAAAAAAAGGATTGGGAAACTGCTTTATGGCCTCACTTCCCCAGTTATTCAGCTGCCTCCCATCAACTAGGCATTTTGGGGTAAAAAGGGTGGAAGGCGAGGGAAGAGTGAAAAAGAAAGACGAAGACTTGATTATAAAAAATGAAGTCTTACTAACTGTTTATAATAAAATTGCATTGATCGGTGCCCCCACCTGCTAATTCAGAATCTCAGATTTTTATTTAAAAGACTAGATATAGGAGAGAGTGGAGTCCAAGATGACTCCAGTTTATAACACTGGCGGCTGGCAGGGGTAAAAACTATTTTTTGGGGAGCCGGCTCCGTGGCCGAGTGGTTAAGTTCGCGCGCTCCGCTGCAGCGGCCCAGGGTTCGGATCCTGGGCGCGGACATGGCACTGTTCGTCAGGCCACGTTGAGGCGGTGTCCCACATCCCACAGCTAGAAGGACATGCAACTAAGACATACAACTGTGTACAGGCGGGGTTTGGGGAGATAAAAGCAGAAAAAAAAAAAGACTGGCAACAGTTGTTAGCCCAGGTGCCAATCTTTGAGAAAAAAAAAACAAAAAAAACCCCCTGTTTTTTGGAGAATGATAAAACGTATTTCTCGATACATCAAGGCCCATCTCAGAGCTTTTAAGAGGAAATGTCCTGTGATGGTGCAAAATGCAGGACCGGGTGGAAGTTGAGGGGTTAGGACTAGAGATTAGAAGGGACATCTGCACATACTGTTTGAAAATATTTGAGAAACAAGTTTCTCCCCACCAATGTTTTAGCTATACTGTAATTTCTTTACACTGAATGTTGTTCGAAAACAAGAGATGGAGATCTTTCGTGTTCGGCGAGTGTTTTAAAAACCGTAAAGACATTTGACCTGTAATGCACAGTTTAGAGCTAAATGAGTCTTCAGTATTTCAAAAACCATGAACAAACCAGGCAGCACAAGACCCCCTTGTCCTGCTCCACCACGGGCACTAGACGCTGCCAAACAGCAGCAGGACACTTCCTTCCTAGAGTCACATGTAGGGAAGAGACCTCACAAGGCCAGGGGGAGAGCCAAACGCTGTGGCTTGAATCACTATTATACCAGTGTCTGAATCTGCACAGGGTCTGACCTTAGCCTCCAAGTCTGAATTTGGATCCATTTGCTGGCGGCCTCTGTTCTGCCCCATGGTTCAGAAGGAAAGATGCTGGGGGCCTTCCTATAAGCAGCAGCCCCCAGAGGCCTGGCTGGGTCTGTCCTGAGGACCCAGCAGTAGGTTCTGGGGTCCCTCTCAGCAGCTGGGTTTGGGGTCACTTCTCTCCCTCCTTGCTCTGGATCTTTGGAGGTCCCAAAACTTTGGGTGGAAAAACCTGGATTTCTCATATAATATGGGAGTCCTCAGGATAGAGGAAGACTTGGCTATTTGATTTCAATAATCTTTTGTTTGTTGCCTCTGTTCCTCCTTGGCTTCTGGTTTTACTCTGTTCTGCACCTCTTTGGGCATGTTCCCTTCTTTCTGGCTGGGAGAAAGACGACAAAAGGAGCAGAAACAGTTCTGAGCTCCATCTGTCTCCCCCAAGGTCTCGGAATCCTGGAGCAAGTGATTTTCTTAGGTGGGTGGGGATCTGTCCCGCCCCGTTCATTGTGTTCCAGAGTTTCCTGTGCATTGCCTGTAACCCTTTACCAATCTGCCAGGCGCCTTTTAACACAAAAGGGAGGAGATGGGGGAAGGGCGTGCTGAGGAAAAACATCCCTATTAATAGACTGCTTGAACAAAATTGTTTTCCCAATACACACTTGTTGTTAGGCCTTGATGCCCTCCACACTCTCCTCCCCTCCATTCCAGGCTTCCTCAACGTGCCTGGTGTTCCTCCGCAGCCCTCTCTCAGATGCAGATGTTGAAGAGGCACTTGATGGAAGTTTCAGTGCCCCACAGGCCCTGCACCAGCTCTGGGCACACAGGCGCTGGGATGGGGCTGACTTGGGTTCCATGCCTGCTCCTGCCACTTATCTCCCCATGGCCTTTGCTGGACAAATTGCTTAGCCTCTCAGCCTCAGTTCCCCCATCTGTTAAATCGAGGGGATAATAACTACCTCATAGGGTTATTGTAAGGATTAAATAAGCTAAGGAAAATGCCCAGCACTTTGCCTAGCCTTAGGTCAGTGCTCAAAACATAAACGAGAGTGAGTTTTATTATCTTCTCACGGAGGAATTCTTCTGTTTCCTCCATCATTATCCAGTTTCTTGGGGTCTTTTTCCCATTTTCTCATCCTGGTCCTTTCTCCCACATAAAATACATTTATAAGGCTTTAAGTTTATTTTATTTTCATTCATTTATTTATATTTTTCCTGGTTCCAACATGGTTTGAGATGACTTACTTTACATTTAAGTTCTTAGAACCTGGAAAAATGCTCAGAAAGGGTAAAACTACCTCTTATTAAACAGCTTTCTAACAGGGACGACATATCGCCTTTTGTGGGCTATTTGGGAAGCAGTTCTGATTGTGGCTCACACTTTTCTTACATCTCTGGTGTCCTCAGACCTATTTTCATTTCTATCTTGGGGACACAGTATGCGGAAATTAGTTTGAGGACAGGAGTTATAATAGGTTACTCACATGTTACCCTCAATAGATAATTATACTCCTAAAATTGTGAATGTTTGTAAGTTGGATAATATATCCCTGTTGTTTTTCATTATACCTTCTGAATGTATGTTTAGGAGGCTGTGGGGTTGATGGTAGTGGGGAAATGGTACCAGTCTGTAATAAAAATCACACTTGAAAAATCTTTTATCTATTTCAGGAAACATTCTGCTTTTTTCAAGTCTCAATACACAAGTATTTAATTCTACATACTGATCGTAAAAAGGAGCTAGTTAAATGCACAAAAATCTCCTTTACTTGTGCACTTTTTAAAAGATGTGTGCGTATCTGTATCTATCTATCTATCTATCTATCTATCTATGTCTCCATCTATCTATATATCTATCTGTCTATTATCTGTCATCTTTCATCTATCCATTGCACATTGATTTGATTTCACAGGAAGTCCTCTCTGATTTCATGGGACCTGATTGTTTAAAGCAGCCACAGATTTCTGCTCTAATTATAGGTATTTAGAAGAACTTCTTCAATTAGGTATCTACCTAGGGATGTTTCAAAACCTTTCAGATTAACATGCACATGCCTGGATTTACTCTTTAAAATGATCCTCCCTAAACCCCCATATTTCCCAGATAGTCCTGATTTCAAACATTCTGCCCCATTGTCAAACCATGTGCCAAAGAACGTGTCCTGATTTTTGCTTTAGAAAATATGGCCAATGTTATGAGTCGAATTTTGCCCCTCCAAAATTCATATATTGAGGTTCGAACCCCTAGCACCTCAGAATGTGACCTTTCTTTCGAAATAGGGTGGTTGCGATGTAATTAATTAAGTTCAGATGTGGCCAAACTGGAGTAGAATGGGTCCCTGATCCAATATGACTGGTGTCCTTATAAAAGGTGGAAATCTGGTCACAGACACGCACACAGGGAGAACGCCAAGTGAAGATAAGGGCAGAGATGGGAGTGATGCTTCTGCAAGCCAGGGAATGACAAGGATTGCCAGGGAACCACGAGAAGCTAGAAGAAAGGCATGAACAGATTCTGCCTCACAGCCCTTAGAAGAAAGCAACCCTGCCGACACCTGGATCTTGACTTCGAGCCTCCAGGACTGTGAGATATTAAATTTCTGTCGTTTAAGCCACCCAACTTTTGGCACTTTGTTACAGCAGCCCTAGCAAACTAACGCAGCCGACATAGTCACGGAGCAGAGCTAGCTCCCAGCCCTACTGGAAACTGCCGCTCTAATAATCAAATCAGTAACAGTCTAAGGAATCTCAGAAGAAGTCTCTTGGTGGAGGCCATGGGAAATATCTGTGTCTCTAGCTGGCACTGATGTTAGGCTATTTTATATAATGAATGCTCATTTCAGCAAGGAGCTCCAATGGAGGTCAAGGAAAATAGTTACAGAAATAGTCAGGGACTCACCTGAGCATAGAGGACAGTGGGATATGGGGGTTTGGGGGTGGGAAACAGGACTCCTTTCCTCACACTTTAATGTTCTGAAGGACTGTTTTTGGAACAGAGAAAGGAAGCTCTGTAGGGCCACTATAATAGCCTCTCTAGCTCAGGCCCCCTGCTTTTCCATCCCTCCCACACTTCTGCAAGGGGTTTGGTGTAGGAATTATCTCCCTTCTATACCCCAGGACCTGAAGGCTAGAATTTTTAAGAGAGTCTGTGAAGTCTGACTGTTTACACTCAACATTTATTCATTTATTCAGTCAGTCAAATTACTGTGCGTCCTCTATACGGCACAGTATGGGTTTGGTGCTGAGGACACAAAGTTGAAAGGACACCATCCATGCCCTCAGGGAGGATTCACTCTAGTGGCAAGAGAGCCAGGCACGCTGGCAATTGCCATATCATGAGATAAATGGCATGATGGGAGCATTGAAATTGGAGTGCCCGATTGGCTGGCAAAGTCAGAGAGGGCATCTTAGAGGAGGTGATCATGGTGGAGATTTAATGAGTGACTAGTTGCTCTTGCAGATAATAGGGGAGAGGATTTTCAGGATAGCAAGGATAGTGTTTCTAGAGACACACAGGTGTGTGAGCCCAGGACTTGCTCAGGGAATGGAAAGCAAGTGAATGTTGTTGGGTGTGGGAGAGATTGGTGGCATATCTAGCTTCTGCTGGTCCACAGTTGATCCTGTAGTGGGGAGCCACTGGAAAATTTTGAGCAGGGCAGTGTCAGGTAAGTCTTTCAGTGATGTGGGGTTCAGGGGAGGGACCGAGGGAGGCGGCGTCACTCGGGGGAAGGGCACTAGCATTCCTTCTCGGCTCCTTCCATCTGACCCTACTGAGAGGTGGCGATGCATCCAAGTTAATGCCTGGCTCTGGAGTTCAACTACTTGGGGTCAAATCCTGGCCTTGTCACCTGCTTTAGTCCCACAATTAATTTGTTTTGAGGCCTACATATGAAATCAGATGGTCTAGTGAGGGAATTTAATTTATCTGCATGAACATTATATTTTGCATGGAAAATAAGTCATAGTAGATTCTAGAAACGGTTGCAGCTATTACTTTAGCCTCTATCCCTAGAAATTATTTGTAAGACCATCATCACAAAGTTATCTGCATACATCTTAAACTGTATATGATATCTTGGCCTTACAGGAATTTGGCTTGAATTATTAAAATGCCCAGATGGGGCATCGTAGTAATCGGTAACATTTGAGATGTGGGTTTGCCATCTAGTGGGCATCTTTGAGTGTGTATGCGTTGTAGATACACATACGACGCACATACACACACACAGTTTCCATCGATGGTTCTTAATCTTTCTCCCCCATCCTCCACAGTTAAAGGCCAAACGGTATTTTGATACATCACTGCAAAAGTGTCTTAGTTTATATGTGTCAGGGGTATGAGGATGTTTTATGATGTGTGAGCTTGTTCACAAAGTCGGGAATAACAGCATCACACGAGGGTTCTTTCAAACTGCATGTGCTCCTCCACATCTGCTTTTCTATTTCTTTTTTCTTTTTTCTTTTGAGGAAGATTAGCCCTAAGCTAACATCTGCTGCCAATCCTCCTTTTTCCGCTGAAGAAGAGTAGCTCTGAGCTAACACCCATGCGCATTTTCCTCTACTTTATTTGTGGGATGCCTGCCACAGTATGGCTTGACAAGCGGTGTGTAGGTCCCCACCTGGGATCCGAACCTGGGATCCGAACCCGCGAACCCTGGGCCACCGAAGCTGAGCGTGTGAACTTAACCACTGTGCCACCTGGCTGGCCCCCCCATCTGCTTTTTGTGCTCCCATTTGAGAATTACTGATCTAGAAAAGAAGGTAGAAAGAAATACCGCCTCCAAACAGGCATAGAGCCTGCTCCATAGTATGTGCTAAGTAAACACGTTTCCTTCCTCTTCTTCTCCCCCACTCTTTCCCATAAAAGCTGAGTTCCAAATAATAATTCAACAGAAAAATGTGTGTTTGGGGTGTGAAGCACGGGGTTGGCTCCCCCAAATACAAAGATGAATAAAACCCATCTCCTGTCTTTAGGATGCTCACAGTAGAGAAACTTACAGCTTTGTCACTAAATTCCAGCAGGATAGGTCTCACATGTTTGTTGGGGGTAGATTTTTTGGAAATTAGAATTTAGTTTTCTTTAAGAAATAACATGACAATAATGCCATTCCCCCAGATTAAGAAGAAAGACCCTTGTGGTAGGGGACGGAATGGACGTCGGGGAAGCTTGGTTGACATTGAAGGGGTACAGCCTGAGAAGAGGATAGGCCCAGAGAGGAAAGGGAGGGCAGCGGAGAGGAAAGGGAACTGGAGTCAGCGTGGGATGTGCTTTGTGGAAGTTTGAAGACAAGAGAGTCGGGAGCAGCTACCATATGGTGTGAGATATTGAGAGAGGAGGGGGGAAAGAAGATTTTAAGAAGCTTTGCTATGTATTATGAGTGGAATCCCCCTTTGATGTTTTCACGACACTGCAGGAAAGATTTAAATTGCCTTTCTCTTACTTTTGGATGTGGCTTAGTGTTTCTTTGGAAAAATATGACCTTACAGGCTGTGAAGTGGCTTAGCTTTATCTGGAAAACATAGATGTTGAGACCATAAAACTTTAAAAATGGATGCATTATGTTTTCCTCATGTGCCTTAAATTTAAAACTAAACAAAATTAAAATGATAAAATCGTACAAGGAATACCTATTATAAAAGCAAAACATGTGCTTTAAAAAAATATAGAATGGTATTAAGTGGAAACAGAAATAAATTTCCTGCTTCATTTCTCAAACCTCTCCCTCACCTCTACCACCCAAAGGTAACCACCTTCCAGAGTTTTTAATTCTTTTGCTAGTTAGCACTGTAATGATAAGCTCTGTGCTTATACCACTATTTCTTGATTTAGCTATTTCTTTCAGGGTCTGCTAACCCCATGCTATGAATGATGAGAAATACAGCTCATTGAGACTCTCTCTCCATTTCTTTCTCCCTTTGTGTGCCTTGTTTTTATTTCCCATTCTTCTTTTGGTTATTATTATAAATTACTTTTGACTTGCAGTTTATGCTTATGCAAATGTCATTTGCTACAGACTACAGAGGGATTAACGCAGAAGATAAACGAATCCAATATTTCTTTTTTTTATTTTTTATTTTTTTGAGAAAGATCAGCCCTGAGCTAACATCTGTGCCCATCTTCCTCAACTTTATATGTGGGACGCTTATCACAGCATGGCTAGACAAGCAGTGCCAAGTCCACACCTGGGATCCCAACCAGTGGACCCCGGGCTGCCGCAGCCGAATGCTCGGACTTAACTGCTGCTCCACTGGGCCGGCGGCTCCTAATCCAATATTTCTAATCCTGGTCTAGTCAAAGGAGAATGAAACGAGCATGAAGGCAAACTGGATTCTTCTTTCACACTGCATAACTTACTCAAATCATCTCACACTATAGTTTGCTTCAAATTTCATGCTACCTTTTGTTTTTTTTTAACAGTGTTTTTGGTTTCACTTGAAGTTTACAATTGCTTTTTTTAAATTGACATATACTTTTCTCACTACATCAATAAGGACTTCCAGATCTTAATTACATGATTTTTAATTTTATTTGTTTGTGAAGAGGTCATAACCACACCCACTATATGCTTAAAAAGGGACTAACAAATATACAGCAAAAAGTTGGTCTCCCTTTCACACTTGTCCCTCAGCCATTCCGTTCTTTTTTTTTTTTTCTTTTTTAAAGATTTTACTTTTCCCTTTTCTCCCCAAAGCCCCCCAGTATATAGTTGTGTATTCTTCATTGTGGGTCCTTCTAGTTGTGGCATGTGGGACACCGCCTCAGCGTGGCCTGATGAGCAGTGCCATGTCCGCACCCAGAATTCGAACCAACGAAACACTGGGCCGCCTGCAGCGGAGCGTGCAAACTTAACCACTCAGCCACGGGGCCAGCCCCAGCCATTCCGTTCTTTGCAGAAGCAACCACTCAGTAGTCTTTATGTATCCTTTTTGAGATATTTATACATTACAGGCATTCAAGCATATTCTTCTTTTTCTCCACACAGATGGTAGAACATCGTGTAGAACCTATTTTCTTTTTTTATTTAACAATATGCCCTGGAGATTCTTCTGTCTCTATCTCTAGCTCCATGACTGTTCCCTTCCTTTTTAATTGGCATAGTGTTCCATTATGTGGATTTGCCATAATTTACTTAACTGGATCCTGTTGGTGACAAGTGGTTAGTTCCTGATTTTGCTAAGACAAATGATGCTTCACTGAATATCCTTGTAGACACATATGCTTGAATATCTGTAGAATAAATATCTACGGAAGAATTGCTGGGTCAGGGCAATGTGCATTTTTTAAAGTTTGGTAATATTGCCAAATTATCTTCAATGGAAGTCATACTAATTCACACTCTCAGTAGCTGTGTAAAAGATTACCTGTTATCCCACAGACATGTGAATACAATTTTTTGTAAGCACTTTATATTTACTTATTTTTTCCCTTTTTTAAAAAATTTTTTTATTGAGTTCGTAATAGTTTACATCCATGTGAGATTGCAGTTGTACATTATTTCTTGTCTGTCACCATATAAGTGCTCCCCTTCACCCCCTGTACCCACCCCATACCCTCCTTCCCCTGGGAACCACTGAACTGTTGTTCTTGTCTGTGTGTTAGTTTATATTCCACATATGAGTGAAATCATCTTGTGTTTGTCTTTCTCAGTCTGGCTTATTTCACTTAGCATAATTCCCTCCAGGTCCATCCATGATATTGCAAATGGGATGAATTTGTCTTTTTTATGGCTGAGTGGTATTCCATTGTATACAAATACCACATCTTCTTTATCCTTTTATCAGTGGATGTGCACTTGGGTTGCTTCCATGTCTTGGCTATTGTGAATAGTGCTGCAATGAACACAGGGGTGCATAGCCTACTTTGGATTGTTGATTTCAAATTGTTTGGGTAGATACCCAGTAGTGGGATAGCTGGGTCAAATGGTAGTTCTATTTTTAGTTTTTTGAGGAATCTCCATACTCTTTTCCATAGTGGCTGCACCAGTTTGCATTCCTACCAGCAGTGTATGAGGGTTCCCTTTTCTCCACACCCTCTCCAATATTTGTTATTTTTAGTCTTAGTGATTATAGCCATTTTAACAGGCATAAGGTGGTATTTTAGTGTAGTTTCGATTTGCATTTCCCTGATGATAAGTGATGAACATCTTTTCATGTGTTTATTGGCCATCTGTATATCTTCTTTAGAAAAATGTCTGTTCATATCCTTTGCCCATTTTTTGACCAGGTTGTTTGTTTTTTTATTGTTCAGTTGTGTGAGTTCCTTATATATTATGGAGATTAACTCCTTGTCAGATATATGATTTGCAAATATTTTCTCCCACTTGGTGGGTTGTCTCTGTATTTTGATTCTAGTTTCTATTGCCTTGCAGAAGCTCTTTAGTCTGATGAACTCCCACTTGTTTATTTTTTATTTTGTTTCCCTTGTCTGAGAAGACGTGATATTTGAAAAGATCCTTTTTAGTTCGATGTCAAAGAGTGTACTACCTATATTGTCTTCCAGGAGTTTTATGGTTTCAGGACTTATCTTCAAGTCTTTGATCCATTTTGAGTTTATTTTTGTGTACAGCATGAGATAATGATCTACCTTCATTCTTTTGCACGTGGCTGTCCAGTTTTCCCAACATCATTTATTGAAGAGACTATCTTTTCTCCATTGTATGCTCTTGGCACATTTGTCGAAGATTAGCTGTCTGTAGATGTGTGGTTTTATTTCTGGTTTTTCAGTTCTGTTCTGTTGATCTGTGTACCTTTTTTTGTACCAGTACCACACTGTTTTGATCACTTTGGCTTTGTAGTACATTTTGAAGTCAGGGATTGTGTTACCACCAGCTTTGTTCTTTTTTCTCAGGATTGCCTTAGCAATTTGGGGTCTTTGGTTGCCTCATGTGAGTTTTAGGATTCTTTGCTCTATTTCTGTGAAGAATGCTATTGGGATTCTCATTGGGATTGCACTGAATCTGTAGATTGCTTTGGGTAGTGTGGACATTTTAACTATATTTATTCTTCCAATCCGTGAGCATGGAATCTCTTTCCATCTCTTTACGTCATTACCAATTTCTTTTAGTAATCCCTTATAGTTTTCATTGTATAAGTCCTTCACCTCCTTGGTTAAATTTATCCCTAGGTACTTTTTTTTTTTTTTGAGGAAGATTAGCTCTGAGCTAACTACTGCCAGTCCTCCTGTTTTTGCTGAGGAAGCCTGGCCCTGAGCTAACATCTGTGCCCATCTTCCTCTACTTTATATGCGGGATGCCTACCACAGCATGGCGTGCCAAGCAGTACTGTGTCTGCACCCAGGATTCGAACCAGCGAACCCCCAGCCGCTGAGAAGTGGAACGTGGGAATTTAACCGCTGTGCCACCGGGCCGGCCCCATATTCCTAGGCACTTTATTCTTTTAGTTGTGATTGCAAATGGAATTGTATTCTTGAATTTTCTTTGTGTAAGTTCGTTATTGGAGTATAGAAAAGCAACTGATTTTTTTAAGTTGATTTTGTACCCTGCAACTTTACTGTAGTTGTTAATTATTTCTATTAGTTTTCCGATGATTTCTTTGGGGTTTTCCATATATAAGATCATGTCATCTGCAAACAGCGAGAGTTTCACTTTTTCACTCCCTATTTGGATTCCTTTTATTCCTTTCTCTTGCCTAATTGCTCTGGCCAAAACTTCCAGCACTATGTTGAGTAAGAGTGGTGAGAGTGGGTATCCTTGTCTTGTTCCTGTTGTCAGGGGGATGACATTTAGTTTTTGTCCATTGACTATGATGTTGGCTGTGGGTTTGTCATATATGGCCTTTATTATGTTGAGGTAATTTCCTTCTATGCCCATTTTGTTAAGAGTTTTTTTTTTTAATCATAAATGGCTGTGGATCTTGTCAAATGCTTTCCCTGCATCTATTGAGATGATCATGTGGTTTTTATTCCTCAATTTGTTGATGTGGTGTATCATGTTGATTGATTTGCAGATGTTGAACCATCCCTGTGTCCCTGGTATGAATCCCACTTGATCATGATGTATGATCTTTTTGATGTATTACTGAATTTGGGTTGCCAATATTTTGTTGAGGATTTTTGTATCTATGTTCATCAGCAATATTTTCCTGTAGTTTTCCTTTTTCGTGCTGTCCTTGTCAGGCTTTGGTATCAGAGTGACGTTGGCCTCGTAGAATGTGTTAGGAAGTGTTCCATCCTCCCTATTTTTTTGGAATAGCTTGAGAAGGATAGGTATTAAATCCTCTCTGAAAGTTTGGTAGAATTCCCTGGGAAAGCCATCTGGTCCTGGGCTTTTATTCTTTGGGATGTTTTTGATTACTGTTTTGATCTCTTTCCTTGTGATTGGTCTATTCAGATTGTCTGTTTCTTCTTGATTCAGCTTTGGGAGGCTGTAACACTCTAAGAATTTATCCATTTCCTCTAGATAATCCATTTTGTTGGCATGTAGTTTTTCTAGTATTTTCTTATAATCCATTGTATTTCTGTGGAGTCTGTTATTTCTCCTCTTCCATTCCTGATTTTGTTTATCTGAGCTTTGTCTCTTTTTTCTTTGTAAGTCTGGCTAGGGGTTTGTCAATTTCATTTATCTTCTGAAAGAACCAGCTCTTTGTTTCCTTGATCCTTTCTACAGCCTTTTTTGTTTCAATAGCATTTATTTCTACTCTGATTTTTATTATTTCTCTCCTTCTGCTGATTTTAGGCTTTGTTTTTTCTTCTTTTTCTAATTCAGTTAGGTGTAATTTGAGATTGCTTATTTGGCATTTTTCTTGTTTGTTAAGATATGCCTGTACTGCGATGAATTTCTCTCTTAATACGGCTTTTGCTGCATCCCTTATGAGTTGGTATGGTATGATATCATTTTCATTTGTCTCCAGATATTTTTTGATTTCTCCTTTAATTTCTTCAATGATCCATTGCTTGTTCAATAGCATTTTGTTTAGTTTCCACATCTTTATCCCTTTCTCAGCTTTTTTCTTGTAATAAATTTCTAGCTTTATAGCATTATGATTGAAAAAGCTGCTTGTTATTTCAATCTTCTTAAATTTATAGAGGCTTGCCTTGTTTCCCAACATAAGGTCTATCCTTGAGAATGTTCCGTGCTCACTTGAGAAGAATGTGTATTCTGCTGTTTTTGGATGGAGTGTTCTATATATGTCTAGTAAGTCCAACTGGTCTAGTTTTTCATTTAATTCCACAGTTTCCTTGTTGATTTTCTGTCTGGATGATCTACCCATTGATGTGAGTTGAGTGTTGAGGTTCCCTACTATTATTGTGTTATTATTAACATCTTCTTTTAGGTTTGTTAATATTTGCTTTATGAACTTTGGTGCTCCTGTGTTGTGTGCATAGATATTTATAAGCATTATTTCTTCTTGATGCAGTGTCCCTTTGATCATTACATACCACCCCTCTTTTTCTCGCTTTACCTGTCTTATCTTGAAGTCTACTTTGATATAAGTATTGTGACACCTGCTTTCTTTTGTTTAGCTTGGAGTATCGTCTTCCACCCCTTCATTCTGAGCCTGTGTTTGTCATTGGAGCTAAGATGTGTTTCCTGGAGGCAGAAAATTGTTGGGTCTTATTCTTTAACCCATCTCACCACTCTGTGTCTTTTTTTTACTGGAGATTCAATCCCTTTACATTGAGGGTGATTATTGATGTATGAGGGCTTAAAGTTGTCATTTTATCACTCGTTTTCTGGTTTTCCTGCATTTCCTTTGTTTCTCATCCTGTGTGTTTTGGTCTACCCCTTGAATTAGGTAGTTTTTTATGATATGTTTCTTTATTTTCTCCTTATTTATTCTTTGTGTCTCTGTTCTGCTTTTTGTTTAGTGGTTACCATGAGGTTTATATTCAGAATCTCGTGTATAAGGTAGTCCATTTTCTGATGGCCTCTTATTTCCTTAGTCTAAACTGATTCAGTCCCTTTCCTCCTCCCCTCCTAAGTTGTTTTTCTCATATCTTATTCCAACTTGTGTTGTAAGTTTGTGGTTAAAATGACAGGATTATCTTTATTTTTGGTGTTTTCCTTCCCTTTAGTCTAATGCTAGAGTTGAATATTTGCTATCCTATTCTGATTCTGTCTATCTGTTTGTCTCCTTACTCGGTGTTTTGTGACTCCTTTCTCCCACTTTTTTTTTTCACGTATGAGGGCCTTCTTGAGGATTTCTTGTGGAGGGGGGTGGTCTTGTGGCTACAAAGTCCCTTAGATTTTGTTTGTCTGGGAGTTTTAATTTCTCCCTCATAGCTGAAGGATATTTTTGCTGGATAGAGTATTCTTGGCTGAATATTTTTGTCTTTTAAAGATTTGAATATGTCATTCCATTCTCTCCTAGCTTGTACAGTTCCTGCAGAGAAATCCACTGAAAGCCTGATAGGGGTTCCTTTGTAGGTTATGTTCTTCTGTGTTGCTGCACTTAGTATTCTTTCTTTGTCATTCATTTTTGCCAGTTTTACTACTATATGCCTTGCAATAGGTCTTTCTATATTGACAACTCTAGGAGATCTGGAAGCCTCTTCCACACAGATTTCCTTCTCTTTCCCTAGATTTGGGGAGGTCTCTGCTATTACTTCTTTGAGCACACTTTCTCCTTCTCTTCTCTTTCTTGAATACCTATAATTCATATGTTGCATTTCCTCATTGAGTCAGATATTTCTTGGAGACTTTCTCCATTTCTTTTTAGTCTTAGTTCTTGCTCCTTCTTTGTCTGGAGCATTTCAACATGTCTATCTTCAATTATGCTAATATGCTCCTCTAAGATGTCCACTCGGGCGTTCAGGGAATCTGTATTTTGTTTTATCTCTTCCATTGTGTCTTTCACCTCTAATATTTCTGATTGATTCTTCTTTATAGTGTCAATCGTTTTTGTGAAGTAGCTCCTGAACTTGTTGAATTATTTCTCTAGGTTCTCTTTTACCTTGTTGAGTTTTTTGATGAGCTATTTTGAATTCATTGTCATTTAGCTTACATATTTCTGTGTCCTCAGGCCTGAATTCTGGGTGTTTGTCATTTTCTCTCTGGTCTGGAAATTTGACGTAGTGTCTGATGTTAGAGGAGGTAGGTTGGATTTTTCGCATTCTGATATTATTTGGTTGCAGTTACTGCCTATCGCCACTAGGTGGGGGTTGAGAGTTGCATATTCTGAGCCCTCCACCTTCAGCTGAGATCCCAGGCAGTGGAGAGGCTGGGGGCAGATGGGGGGGGGCACGGGGCACTTTCTCCTGTGTGCTCTCTGGGCTTTCTTGATCAGCTCTCACTATCTGGTCTCCTGGGGTCTTGGCTTGATGAGGTCAAGCCCCACGAAAGCTCTCACCCCGTTAGAGAGCTTCCCTCTAGGCTTCAAGGGCCCTAGGGAGTCCTTGGTGATTCCGCGAATGAGCGTCCCCTCCCCTGTTCCTTCTCTTATGGATCCTCCTGTGGTTGCAACTGCAGTCTTTAGGGGAGACATTTTATAGATTTAGGTTTTACATTTAGGTCTATGGTTCATTTTGAATTAATTTTTGTCCATGGTGTGAGGTGAGGTGTGTGTATTTTAAAGGAATATCTAGTTGTTCAAGCACTATTTATTGAAAAGGCCATCCTTTCTCTACTACATTGTATTTGTGCCTTTGTCAAAAATCCATATGCATGGCTTCATTTCTGGAATCTTTATTATGTTTCTTTCATCTATTTGTCTATCTTTATGCCTATACCACACTGTTTTACTTACGGTAACTATATAATAATTCTTGAAATCAGGTAATGTTTTTCTTTTTCAAGGTTATTTTTAGGAATTCTAGGTCTTTTGCATTTACATATGATTTTTATAACCAGTTTGCCAATTTCTGAAGAAAAGCAACCTGCTAGGATTTTGACTGGAAATGCAATGAATCTACAGATCAATTTGAGGGGAATTGACATTTTGACAATATTGAGTCTTCTGACTCATAAACAAAGTATATCTCTCTATTCACTTATGTCTCTTGAATTTCTCTCAGCAATGTTTTGTCATTTTCAGTGTAAGACCTTTCACATCCTTTGTCAGATTTATCTCTAAGTCTTTCATAGTTTTTAATGCTATTGTGAGTGGTATTTTAAATTTTTAATTTTCAATTCTTCATTGCTAATATATAGAAATTCAATTCATTTTTGTATATTGATCTTGTATCTTGCAACCTCATTAAATTCATTTATTAGTTTTAGTAGCATTTTTGTGTATTCCATTAGTATTTCTATAATCATGTCATCTATGACTAATGACAGTTTTTATTTTTTCCTTCCAATCTAGATTCCTTTTATTTCTTTTTTAGAAATATGATTTCATATGGTTTTTCTTTTTTGTTTGCTAATATGATGAATTATGTTGATTGATATTTGAATGTTAAACCAACTCTTCATTCCTGGGATGAATCCCACTTGGTCATGATGAATTATCTTTTCTTATATTGTTGAATTTGATTGTTAAAATTACACTTAGAGATTTTGTATCTACATACAGTTGAATAGAAGTGGTGAGAGAAGACATTCCCGTCTTTTTCCTGATCTTAGTGGGAAAGCACTCAGTCTTCTACCACTGAATATGTTAGCTGTACATTTTATGTAAGTATTATTTCCTCTGCCTAGTGAATTCTCACTAGCTATCTAAGCCTGGAGTTTTCTGTGTGGGAAGGCTTTTAACTACAATTTCAATTTCTTTAGCAGATATAGGGCTATTTAGGTTATCTATTTCTTCTTGAGTGAGTTGTGGTAATTTATGTCTTTCAAGGAATTTGTCCATTTTCTCTAAGTTGTGAAATTTTTTGACATAAAATTATTCACAATAATCTCATTGTTCTTTTAATATCTGAAGAATCTGTGGTAATGTCACCCCTCTAATTCCTGATATTGGTAATTTGTATCTTTTATCTTTTTTCCTGATTAGTCTAGCTAAAGCTTAATCCATATTATTGATCTTGTCAGAGAACCAGTCTTTTTAAAAATTTGATTCCCTCTATTGTTTTCTTCTTTTCTATTTCATTGATTCCTGCCTTGATGTTTATTACTTCCTGACTTCTGCTTACTGTATATTTAACTTTGCTCTTCCTTTTCTAGTTTTGTAAGGTAGAAGCTGAGATTGATTTGAGATCTTTCTCCTTTTCTAATATAGACATTTAGTGCTGTGAGTTTTCCCTTAAGTACTGTGTTAATGACATTTACAAAGATATGTTGTGTTTTCATTTTCATTCAGTTCAAAAGACTTTTCAATTTCTCTTTTGATTTCTTCTTTGATCTCCCAGTTATTTAGAAGGGTGTTGTTTAGTTTTCAAATAGTTGGGAATATTCCAAGGATCTTTCAGTTATCGATATTTAATTTAATTCCTCTGTGTTCAGACCACATACTTTGTATGACTTGAATCCTATTGAATTTTAGTGAGTCTTTTTTTATGACCTAGAATAGTTCTCTATGCACTTGAGAAAAATGTGCATTCTACTATTGTTGAGTAGAGTGTTCTGTAAATGTCAATCAGGTCAAGTAGTTAATAGTGTTGCTCAAACCTTCTATATCTTTACCGTGTTTTTGCATACTTGGTCTAGCAATTATTGAGAGAGGAGTGTTGAAATCTCTGACTATAATTGTGGATTTATCTATTTCTTTGGGCAGTTCTGTCAATTTTTACTTCATATATTTTGAAGCATGGTTATTAGGTTCACAAATGTTTAGGACTTTTTTCTCTTGATAAATTGATCCCTTTATCCTTTTAATGTTAAAATTACCTTCTTTTTCCCTTGTAATATTCTTTGCTCTGAAATTTTTTTTTTCTGATTTTAAAGTAGCTAATCTTGTTTTCTTTTGACTAGTGGTAGCATGGTATATCTCTTTCCATCCTTTTACTTTTAACCTATTTGTTGTATTATTTTTATATTTAAAGTGCGCTTTTTGTAGGCAACATATAGTTGGGTCTTGCTTTTTATCCAGTCTGACAATCTCTGCCTTTTAATCAGTGAGTTTGTTCCATTTACATTTAATATGATTATTAATGTGGTTAGGTTTGAGTATATCATCTTGCTATTTGTTTTCTACTTGTCCCATTCGTTTTCTATTTTTTCCCTTTTCCTGTTTTTCTACCTTCTTTTGAACTAATTGAATTTCATTTTTGATTTGATCTCCTTTGTTTCCTTATTAGTTATAATTCTTTATTTTAATGATTGCTTCAGAGTTTATAGTATACATATTTATCTACCATGTGTACCTTAAATTGATATTATACCACTTCATGTGTAGTGTAAGAACCTTACGATAGCATACTTTCTTTTATCCCCTTCTGGTCTACACACTATTGTTGTCATGCATTTTATTTTTCATCTCTAGAAGTTCACTTTGGGCCTTTCTTCATATCTTTCATGTCTCTAACTTTTTTTTTCTAAAGATTGACCCTGAGCTAATGTCTGTTGCCAATCTTCCTCTTTTCTTTTTCTTTTTTTCTTCTCCCCAAAGCCCCCCAGTACATAGTTGTATATTCTAGTTGTAGGTCCTTCTAGTTCTGCTGTGTGGGACGCCACCTCAGCATGGCCTGATGAGCGGTGCCAGGTCTGCACCCAGGATTCAAATCAGTGAAAGCCTGGGCTGCCGAAGTGGAGTGCATGAACCCAAACACTCGGCCACAGGGCTGACTCAAAACTTTTCTTTTTGGTGAGGAACACTGACCCCGAGCTAACATCTGTTGTCAATCTTTCTCTTTTTTTTTCTCCCCAAAGCCCCAGTACAGAGTTGTATATCCTAGTTCTACGTCCTTCTAGTTCGTCTATGTGGGGTGCCACCACAGCACGGCTTGATGAGTGGTGTGTAGGTCTACACCAAGGATCCAAACTGGTGAAGCCTGGGCTGCTGAAGTGGAGTGTGTGAACTTAACCACTATGCCACCAGGCTGGCCCCTAACCTTTTGAATATATGGCCTATAGTTATAATAGCTGTCTTGATGTTCTCCTCTGTTAATTCTAACATCTATGCCAGTTCTGGGCCACTTTTGACTCATTATTCTTCTCCCTATCAGTTGTGTTTTCCTGCCTCTTTGCGTATCTGGTAATCTTTGTTTGGATGCCAGACATAGTGAATTTTACCTTACTGGGTGCTAGATATTTTTTAAGCTCTATAAATCTTCTTGAACCAATTCTGGGAGACACAGTCCAGAATAAGTGACAGGAACTGTTCCCTCTAATCCTTACAGATGGTTCTTTCTCTGGCCAGGACACCTTCCTTACATGCATGAACTGATCAGGAATACTTGAGGAGGATTTTCTGTAGATCTCAAGTATTCTCTCTTGGTGCATCTGTCTTTTCTCTGTTATTCTGTCCTGTGAACTCTAGCTGCTTTAGTGCCCCTGACCCGTAGGGTCTGCCTCTTCAATTCAGGGAGACTGCCAGGCTCTGTCTCAGTTTTCCCTCCCCCTGCCGTGGCTTGTAGACTCTCTCAAGGTGGTAAACTGAGGCAGTTGTAGGACTCACCTTGTTTGTTTCCTCTCAGAGATCACTGACCTTTGTTACCCAATATGAAGTATCTTGGAAACTTTCATTTTATATATTTTGTCTGGTTGTTTTTTAGATGCTCTGCTCTGTTGTTTAAGCCATCCACTCTGTGGTATTTTGTTATGGCAGAGCAGAAGGGGAAGCAGAAACTGCCTGTTAAAGGCTGGGCTCAGAATTGGCATAGCTTCCCTTCCACTCTACTCCATTTGTCAAAGCAGTCACAGGCCAGCCCTAATTTCCAGGAAAGGGAAATATATCCCCATTTCTCAGTGAGAGGAAGGTCAAAGAATTTGAGGCTATTTTTTTAATCTACCACACTGTACAAATTCATTTCCGATTTACTCAATAATACACTTTGTAGTAATTTTTTTCCCAATCCAGGAATTTAGGTGTCAAATCTCCTTAGTCTCCTTTAATCTGAAATAGTTTCTTATCTTTCCTTGTGTTTCATGACATTGAAATTTTTGAAGTGCTCAGGCCAGTTGTTTTGTAGAACATCCCTTAATTTGTGTTTGTGTGTTTCCTCAAGATTTTATGTCTTTTTGGCAGGAACACCATAAAGGTGAGCTCGTGTCCTCAGAGCATCACCGCATGTGCGACATCAATTTGTGTTACTGGTGAAATTAACTTTGAGTACTTGGTTAAGGCGGTATCTGTCAGACTTCTCCAACCGAAAGGTACTCTAGCTCCTTTGTAATTGGTAAGTAACCTCTAGGGACATCTTTTTTTTTCTTTAAAAATTTCAAAACGAGCTCTTCCGTATTCTGTGTCAGACAATTCCAATATCTGATATTTTTGGGGATCTAAATCTGTTGGTGTTAGTTTTGCTGTCATTTCTGTGCGGCCTCCCGTGCTTGGTGATTTTCTTTTGAAATTGTGAATTTCTATTTGTTTGAATCCTATGGGACTAAATAGGGGGTCCGTCCTACAGAGCGGGTTCCCATTGCTTTGTAATAATATGTTTGAAGAAATTAGGATTTCTCACAATTTATTCAGTTCATATTCTCAATAGTCCTAAGAAATGGGAAAGCCAGTTAATCTGGTACTTATGCAGCTGAGAAAGCTGAAACCTGTCAGGGGGATATAAGGTAAGATTAGTGACCTCTAAAGCCTCAGTTTCCTCCTCCATAAAATGGGAAGGTTCGTATCTTGTTCTCAACTTTTTGTGAGCATTTACGAGGGCGGGATTTGGGGGACGCGCGGCACCCGGCGCAGTATTGGCACAAGGCTTTGCTGACCTCCTAGAGGGTAAGCCGTCCTTCCCTCTCCGGGCTCCTCCCAGCGCCGGCGGGGTAAGGGGTCCGTCCGGGCGGGGGCGGAGCGCCAGGCTTGCGAGAACGCGCAGACCCGCCCCCGGCGCGCGGCCGCGGCCACTCGCGGGGCGGGCGGGCGGGGCCGGCCCTCGGGAGCCTCCTCCGGGCGGCGGGAGGGGTGTCCCCTTCTCCCTGCGCTGCTCGCCTCGCCGCGGCCGCGTCGGGTGAGTGCGCCGGGCCCTGGGGCCGCCGAGTCCGTGCGGGGGGCGGCGGCGGGCGCCGGGGGGGCCTCGCCGGGCGGCGGGCCGGGGCGGGGCCCGGGCCGGGGCCGAGCGCGCGCGGGGCGGCGCAGCTCGAGCGGCGGGGCGAGCGGGGCCTGCGGAGGCCGAGCCCGGAGGGAGGGACCGTACGGCTTCGGTGCGGGCAACACCGCGGCGCTCCCGCTGCCGCCGGCGGGGGAACCGGGCGAGATGCGGCCAGGTAGGCAGGGCTGCAGGGGTCGCCCCCGAGGCCTCGCTCACGGCGTTGGGGTCGCCCCCCAGCAGCGCTCTCCGCGCGGGCGCGTCAACGTGAAAAAGCCCTTCTGCTTTGGAGCCCTCTTTCCACAGGGTTTCTACTAGGAAACCGCTCAGCTGGGCCCTGCAGGGGCCGACGAATGGTGAAAGTCACCTGGCTTTTAAGGTATTTCAGAGACACCTACCCGTAGTCCCGCTCCTCATCCAACCGGTATCTGTCGATCGTTGTCTGTCGGTGTTCGGTCTTGCATTAGGTGAGGCGTAACTCTAGTTTGAAAAAGATAGAAAAGTCCAGGAGGATTGGGACTGAGAAAAGGCCTTGGGGTGGTAGCCTTGGGAGCAGTGGGCGTGCGCCAGGTTGCACAGTGTTCAAGGGTGGGTGAGGGCTGTGGACGGGGAGCCGGCCGGGGCACAGGGCGACCTCTCTAGCCGTTTGGTGATGAAAAGGAGGAGGAAGAAGATAGAAATTTGAGGGTTGAGGAGAGGCTTGTTGTTTTTATTTTGTAATTCCTGAATTTTTTAGAGAAAGGACAGTAACGTAGTGGGGATGCAAGAAAGTCAAGGAATCTTGGATAGGGATGAATAGGATTCAGGGTCCAGGCTGGGAAATTGGGCCTAAAAAGTGGAGTGGAGGGCTATCCTAGCCACCTGGGCTGAGTGGGAGTGCTGGAATGTGTCTCTAGGGTAAGGAGATAATGATTGGCCCATAGTTTATCTTTTAGGAATTTTATCTTCTAGAACAGGGCTGGCCTTTAAGCCCAATGAAATTGCAAAGATTTTCATGTACCCGTCTGTATGCATTTTTGAGAGAGAAGATCTGTGCTTTGATGAGATTCAAAACATCTGTGAAAGAGAAGCACTCAACTGTTTGACTATATTATCTTGGCGGGGAGTGTGATAAAACTAGCTGTTATTATATTTTATATGCCACTTGTTAGGATAGGTATTTACTATCTGTCTTAAACTGAGCTAATGATAATGTGTTTTTTTCCCCAGAGATGTGTGCAAATGATTTGAGAACTCTCTCTTTGAAGATCTTTTATTCTTAGTGGGAACATCCAACCCAAGGCAGTGGGGGTTTTCTTTTTTTTTTTTTAAAGCCATCAATGAACAATGGTTTCTCAAACCCACCTCCGTTCCTGTTGAAAATATGGATTCCTTGGCCTCACCTTGGGCCTTTGAAATAAAAATCTCTGAGGGTGGAGCCTGGAATAGGAATTTCAAATAGAGACCACAGGATTCTCGGTGTTGAATGTCGTTGACCACCTCTGAGGGTTTTCTTTGAGATTTGGGCTCGTTGGGGCCTCCTTAGAATAGATTCCTTAGAGGTTATATCAATGAATTGTTGCCAGGCTTCTGTAATCAAAAGTTATAATCCCTGTTTATTGTGTCCACTCTAAATTTTAATATATTTTAAAGGAAATGACATTGTTTCTGATCATAAAAGCCCCGTTTTAGAAAAGTTAGAAGATACCAAAGAAATGAAATGTCACTAATCTTATAATTAGGAGACAACCACTGGTGATTCTTTGTGGCATTTTATATGTGAAAGACATTCACACCACAGATGTATAGCACAATTGGGATTGTATTCTACGTACATTTTTATATTCTGGGTTTTTTTCACTTAGCTATCGTGAGCACTTTCTCATATAGTTATCTATCTATTTATTTTTTTTATTTTTATTTTTTGAGAAAGATTAGCCCTGAGCTAACATCTGCTGCCAGTCCTCCTCTTTTTGCTGAGGAAGACTGGCCCTGAGCTAACATCTGTGCCCATCTTCCTCTACTTTATATTTGGGACGCCTGCCACAGCATGGTTTGCAAGTGGTGCCATGTCCACACCTGGGATCCAAACCAGCGAACCCTGGGCTGCTGAAGCGGAACGTGTGAACTTAACCGCTGAGCCACCGGGCCATCCCCTACTTAAGTTTATTTTTGAAGTATAATTGACATACAATATCCTATTAGCTTCAGGTTGTATATCATAGTGATGCAATATTTGGGTACCACTAGGAAATGATCACTACAATATGTCTAGTTACCATCTGTCACCATACAAAGTTATTACAGTATTATTGACTGTATTCCGTACGCTGTACATGACATCCTCATGACTTATTAATTTTATAAGTGGAAGATTGTGCCTCTTAATCCCTTTCACGTATTCCGACCAACCCCCAACCCCTCCCCACTCTGGTGACCACCAGTTTGTTTCCTGTATCTATGAGTCAGTTTCTACTTTGTTTGCTCGTTTGTTTTGTTTTTTAGATTCCACATGTAAGTGGAATCATATGGTACCTGTCTTTCTCTGTCTGACTTATTTCACTTAGTGTAATACCCTGTAGGTCCATCTATGTTGTTGCAAGTGGCAAGATTTCATTCTTTTTTTATGGTTGAGTATGTTGTTAAGGGTTTTTTTTGTTTTTTTGAGGAAGATTAGCACTGAGCTAATATCTGCCACCAATCCTCCTCTTTTTGCTGAGGAAGACTGGCCCTGAGCTAACATCCATGCCCATCTTCTTCTACTTTATGTGTCGGACACCTCCCACAGCATGGCTTGATAGGCGACGGGTAGGTCTGCGCCCTGTATCGGGACTGGTGAACTCTGGCTGCTGAAGCGGAGCATGAGAACTTGCCTGCTGCACCACCAGGCTGGTCCCTGTAGTTAAGTTTTTTAAATACCATTTTAATGAAAGCATATGTTCATCATATGGAGGTACTGTAATTAATTAAATCAACTCCCTATTGTTAACATTTTGATTTTTTTCAATTTTTGGTTATTTCAGTAATGTTGGTCTGAGTATCATGATTGATCTCTCTGATTATTTCCTTAGAGTAAATTCTAAATGATGGAATCAAAAGCCATTCAGATGCGTTTTTAAAATCTCATTTTCACATATCTTCTTATTGCTTTTCCTCACCAGAAGGAAAATTAAGGTTTCTGAAGGATCTGTTGCATTCCACGTCCTCTCTCTTATTTCAGAGGTTCTCAAACTTTAATGTGTGTAAGAGTCACCTGGGGAGCTTGTTAAAAATTCATTTTCCTGAGTCCCAGGCGCAGCCGTTCTGACCTGTCAGCTCTGGAGTAGGGCCAGTCTGCAACTTTAACAGATGCCCATCTGTGTTTGATATTGGTGCTCTTGGAACCACACTTTGAAAAATGCTTTTTAAATAAATAGCAAAACCCACTCGGAAATTTAGGTCACTTGCCCAAAGCCATTCATACATCTGGTAACGAGATTTGAACTCAGCTGTGGGTGACTTCAGAGCCCCTGTTTTTTATGTTACCTCAGACCTCGTCAAACCTTCTCATTGATGTGCCCCTCATGACTGCAGCAAGGGAACCCCGACTGACCCTACTGCAGGGTTCCCTGGCCTAGCTGAAAATGACGTAAGTACACAGCAAACCTCCATTAAGATCCCCCATCAGAAATTCTTGTGAGTTCTGTTATGCTGCGTCACATAGACTATATAAAACAATGCCTGTCCTTTGCTATTGAAATTTACTGCATGTTTCCTGATGATTTCATGACAGCTCTTGCTGTAAGATGGGTGACATAGCACCACCTTTTGCCCAGAGGCAGGGACCCTGCTCCAGAGTGTGCTGTGGGTGTGGGGGTGGGGGGAAGGGGCACTCTAAACAGCAGCTCCTCTTGGAGTCAGGAAAGAGGGGCAGAATGGGGTGGGCATGACCAAGAGAAAATGCCGTTGATTAGAGTTGGGGCCCCTACAGTTAGGAACGTGTTGATGTTAATCAAGCAAAGGGAGCTGGCGGGGGTGAGCCTTTTTCCATTTTTAATCTCTTCCCCAAATGGAATTTTATACCCATTAAATTTTTTCCTGTCTTTATTAATCTTTATTTTTCTTTCTTTTTTCCCCCATCTCATCCCTTTTGGTAGTAGCCCGGGATTATGATGTGACCTTATGTATTTCAACTAGTATGTCCTAGAAAGTCATTCATTATTTATCAAATTCAGCACCTTCTATGTCAGGTCAGTTTGAAGCACTAGGAATACAAAAAACAGTGATTCTTTTTGAGAATTGTTAGTTTTATTCCCATATGTTGGCTTTGGTTTTATTCAGTCTCCAACTTTTTAAATTTAAATTTTTAATTAACTTTAGACTTAGAGAAAAGTTGCAAAAATGGTACAGAGAATTCACTCAGCTTCCTCAGATGTTGGCCCCTTACATAACCATGGTTCAGTTATCAGTGCTATTAACTAAACCACAGACTTTATGGGAATTTCATCAGTTTTCCTGCTAATGATTTTTTTTCCTGTTCCTGTATTCTATTCAAGATTCTACACTGCATTTAG
Organism: Equus przewalskii; assembly: GCF_037783145.1. Lineage (NCBI taxonomy): Eukaryota > Metazoa > Chordata > Mammalia > Perissodactyla > Equidae > Equus > Equus przewalskii. The sequence continues at coordinate 41,224,906 of NC_091848.1, forward strand.
TTATTTCTTAGGTCTCCTCTAGTCCAAAATAGTTCCTCAGCTTTTCCTTGTCTTTCATTATTTTGACCTCTTTGAAGAGTACTGATTAGTTATTTTGTAGAATGAATTTATCTGATGTTTTCTCATGCCTGTAATGAAGTTATGCGTCTTTGGCAGGAACACCAATCACAGAAGTGGCATTGTGTCCTTCTCAGTGCAATGCATCACTGCTTCTTGAGGTGGATAGGTCTTACTACTGGTGATATGCACCTTGATCACTTTGTTAAGGCAATATCTGCTGGGTTTCTCCGCTAGAAAGTTACTGTCTTTTCGTTTGTAGCTAATAATTATCTTGGGGTATATACTTTTGAGACTATAAACTCTGTTTATCCTCACATTTTCACCCACTAATGTTAGCACTCATTGATGGATCTTGTCTGCAGTAATTATTGCAGTAATATTTGCCTAACACTAATTTTTTCCATCTCTTTCTTCCTTATTAATTGAATGTTTACTCTGAGAAAGAGCTGCCCTTTCTCTCCCATTTATTTGATCATTTATATCAGTATGGACTCATGGATATTCATTTTATTTACTGGGTTAAAATACAATGCCATCACTGTTTTCTTGCTCAAATGCATCCAGTTTTGGCCACTAGGAGCTCAGTCTTTGAGTTTAAATGACTTGTAGATGTAAGTGGCTGTCATCATTTCTGTCCCACCCTTGCCCCCCACCCAGGGAACCATTGGTTCTTTAGAGTCCGGGCAGTGATCTCTTAGAAGTCAGGTAAAGGAGCTGTAATTGGGAGAATGAATACCAGAGGCCCAAGGAAGGTAGGCCAACATGTGTGCAAACAGTCAGCTCTCAGGAACTCTGCAGGAGTAAAAGGAGCAGCAAAATACCAGCCTTTCTACTGGTGCTGCCCCAGGGAGGCCCAAGGGAGTAGGACCACATGCCTGGGGCCACATCATGCCCACTGTGAGATGCCGTACGAGATCACCAGATGGCTTTAGAGATGTTGGAATGTTGATTTTGGTGCTCTTGGCTGCTGAATGAAGACCACACCCTTTCTCCCTGGTGTCTAGCGCTTAGTAAATAATTATGGAGTAACACCTGGTGTTCTCCCCCGACCCCGACGTGGTGATGCAAAAATGTATATGTGTAGAGATTCTCCAAGAATGATACTTGCATTCATGCTGATTTACCTTCTGTTATAGCTTGTCTCCAATGCTATATTTTTTTAATTATTATTATGGAAAATTCCAAGTGTACACAAAAGTAGAGAGAGAAAGAAAATCAACCCTCAGGTGCTGATCACCCAGCTTCACTACTTCTCTATGTTTTGCCAATCTTGTTTATCTCTTACCCCACTTTTGGAGGAGGCAGGCTGGTATATTTGAAAACAAATTGCAGACATTAAAATCTAGGAAAGGACTGAAATAAACTCTGAGTGCCAGGACTATACTTTAATTCCCTTTATGTCCCTTTAGGGTCTAACACTATGTCTGAAAATAGCAGGTGCTCAGAAAAGACTGGTGGCATTGAGAGGAGGGAAAATAAAATTATGAAAACATCATGATTTTGCACTAACTCTAGGACAGACTTCTAGAAGGGAAAAGGGTGGTGAGTCTTGCCCTAAAGCAACTTCCTTCACATTACCTGAATTTGTCCTCTACAGTCATGATTTCCTGTCACTTCAAGACAGCTGTGATTGAAAAAGAAAACTTTTCTTCAGGGAGAGTTCAGAATCTCTCAGTTACTTCAATGTTATTATAAATAAGTCCAATCTGATGACGTTTTCCCAAACCCCAGCCAGGAGTAACCTACCCTAAAAAGAACTTTATTAAAAAATCATTATTTTTTAAATTACAAAAGTAATATATACTTATTGAATGAAAAGTAGGAAGTGACAGAGAAATCGATAATAACAATAATCTGTATTTCAATGTGCAATTCCAGAGATAACCTTATCTTGGTTAGTATTCTGATAAAATTTGTGCATGAATCACGTTGGTAATCAGTCAATAAATGTTTATTATGTTTCTGGGAATAGTACCCGGTGTATTTGGGTCCATTATCTCATTAAGTTCTTAGAGTGACGTTGTAAGATAAATATATATATATTTTACTGTTTTATAGCTAATGGAACATGTCGAGAGGGGTTGCCTTCAGTCACATAACTGATAAGCAGGCTGGGCAGGAGAGCTCTCTTGAAACAGTAGGACGAGTGTTATAGACCCTTCACACCTCCAATGTTTACTCGCTGGAACCAAGGAGATTTCACACCTGGGCTGCCTTCATGCCGGCTCTCTGTACAGTTAGCTTTGAGGGGAGCACCAAGGCTTAGAGGAAGGAGGAAGTGATTATTTCTAACTGGATCCCATGTAGTCTTAAGAACGGGGGATAGCAGTGAAGGGCTAATTATTAAGCAGTCATTCATAATGACTCTTGGGTTTTATATTAAATATCTTCTCTTCGGACAAATTCCATGGGCTGATGTTCAGCAGGGTTAGTCTGTGGTGAGTACCAGCTTGCTAATTCTTGGGTAGGGTTTACAAGCTCCCTACGCCACACTTCCTCCCTCTGTAGAACGGGGGGCCGGATGTGTATGCGTTCCGGTCCTTTTTGCTTCGAACACGGCAGTACTTCTATTTCTCAGAAGTCCCTTCAGCCAGGTGAGTCTCCCTGTCAGGGGACTACCCCTCCAAAGGCAGCTCTTAGAAAAGCAATGCTCCCAGTCTGAATTTTTCAGAATGAGACTTTTATCAAAAACGATTGCTAGTCCTATCATTGAAGCCTCCTGCAGGTAAGTCCATAAGAGGTTGTCTGATTGGCCCCAGGATCCTGAAGACTTACTGTCACCTGGAGGGAAGAGAACAGACAGTTCCAAGGAAAGGGGCAGGAGGATGTGGGAGAGAAGAGGAAGGCCCCCAAAGGGAGCTCTGCCATTTCAAGGGTTTCCTTTGAGCGCCCGCAGGTGCCAAGGGGAGGAAAGACCGATCAGTCCATGCAGAGGATGGGGCAGAAGCCCAGGCTTTGGAGCTGACCTCTTACTTGTGTGGTCTTGGACAAGCTGCTTAATCTCTCTCAACTTTCATTTTCTCCTCTGTAAAGTGAGGAGACTAATAATTCTTACCTCACAAGGTCGAGATGAGAATTAAATAAGTTAATACAAGTGATTTAACCCCAGTGCATGGCACAGAGTAGATGCACAAATAAATCGCTCTTCTTATTAGCTGTCATTACTGCCTTCAGCCTCAACTTCTCATAATACCGTCCCAGGATCCTAAACGCAGGCCATACTGTTTAATTGCTTCCTGGGTCAAATCTTCTCTTTTGTGACCTGGCCCAGGAACCTAACCTCCATTTATAATGTTGTGTCTCGAGAGAAATGCTTTCCAGGTTTCCCTCAGACTAGCCTAGAGCTACGTTTTTGAAATGTTACCCTTCAGCAAGTGTGAGGCTCTCTTGAGAGCTGCTAGGATTGTTTTGTTTTTGTTTGACAGTAAATTATGATAGCCTCACGTCTCATTTAAAAAAACAATTTTTTCGTTAGCAAAGAACAGAGGTATATCTTACAAAATTCCAAAAACAAAAGAAAAGAGAAAAAAACCACCCCTGGTTAATCCCATACTCCTAATACAGTTATTGTTAGTTTTGGGGTATATTTCTTTCTAGAGTTTTCTTTTTTCTGTGGTTTTAGTGGTAATCATAGACACCTACGTACCTACGTAGTTTATTTTGTTTTTCTTTTTGTTACTTTAGATTTAATCATACGTGTTTCCATTATTACTTGGCACAGAAAGTATTCTGGTCTCCCTTCTGCCCCTTTAGTTGAGGACGTGTTTGGCTGTGGAGATTTTCCTTGCCCTGGCATTTTCTGCACTCTTCTGATAACACATTGAGAATTGGAGGAGAGACTTGGCTTTAGCAGTGAGGCGAGGATGGGGGTGGGCGGGATTGCTGACTGTGCCCCAGGGGGCCTTGCCAAGTAGCCTTCATCACTTTAGTGCATTTACCGTGGTCCAGGGTGGGTCCTCAGCTATGTGGCCTCAGAAACTGGATTTTTCTTAGTAACTAAGAGCATAGCCACCTCTTGGAGGTGAATTCCTACTACCCCACCCCATGCTATTGAAGTATGAAATCAGAGTGGCCGTTCATCAGCCGACAGTGAGAAACACGGGACGATAGAGCGGTGGTTCTGGCAGCCTACCAGTGTGTCCGCCTGTTGGCCATCCCTAGTCTGGAGCCACTTAATGTGAAGTGATAGAACAATAACAACAATGACGGTCACCACTTGGCGGGTGCATCAGGAGGTAGGCTAACACTTTGCCAATACGTTAGGTCCTCCAGTCCCACGACAAGCTCTTTCTGCAGGTACTGCTATTATCCCCATTTTACAGAGACGGACACCAAGGCTCCCTTAAGTGACTGGCTTGAGGTTTCATGGCTGATAACGTGGTGGAGCTGTAGTTTCGGTCTGAATCCAAACCCCTGATCTTAAACGCTGTGCTGTATTCTGCCTGCTACTCTTACAGATTGTTGAGCTCCAGTACTGGAATTCTCTTGTGTTGCTTACCCTCTCCCCCACGTGTGGGGGTGTGCCTGTGCCCTGCCTCGGTGTGACTGTAACATTTATAACTGAAAAATCCTTGATTTTTCATTCCCTGTTGGAGAGGAACATGTTTTCCTAGCTCTTACAAAGAAGAAGAGCTTTTGTCCTTTCCCTTATTTTCTCTTTGTGTGGAAATATGCTCTGTAACAAGATTTCATGTGTTGTTAACCTTCTCTGAAAGCTGTGCCAGGAAGGGGCATCCACAGAAGAGAACCATTAGGACTGTGTTTACGCTGTGCCCAGCTCAGAACTGAGGAGGCATCTCTAGTCTCTTCTTTACCTTCTCCTCCTCTGCAACATCTGGAAATGGCTTTTCTTCCTGGGTGACAGACAGCCTAGGTGATAACCCAGAGAGAACTCCTGTGATGTAGAGATGGTCAGAACTTTCTCCCTCTAAGATCTCTGATTTTCTGATCTCTAAACCCTACTTGGAGAACTCCCATTACTGTTAGTCTAGATCCGTTGGGCACGGGTTTCCAGTTGGTGCTGAAGTGAATAGTTGCAGGATATGGTTTCCCTCTGAAACAATGTGTCTTTTTGATTGCCTTTTAGAGTTTGTTGGAGCAGAACCACTGAACAAAAGCAGGCATTGCATCTTCAGTCATCTTCAAGTTTGCAATCAGATTGGAAGAGTGTAACTTGAAGCTTCCTGCCTACAGTGAGGCCGAGAGATAGCTGTCGCTCACGTAATAAAAGACATGGGCTGCAGCGTGACTTTCCACCTTTCTTACAAATTCCGGTTACTGTTGCTTCTTACCTTATGCCTGATGGTGGTTGGGTGGGCCACCAGCAACTACTTTGTAGCTGCTCTTCAAGAGATTCCTAAAGCAAAGGATTTCATGGCTAATTTCAACAACCCTCTCGTTTTGGAGAAGAAACAAACTCTGACCAATGAAGCATCCACGACAACCGCAAACCTTGACAACTGCCCTTCCATGTCTCCATACCTCAGTAAGTCTTTCTTTCTTTCTTTTTACAAGTGCTGTGTAAACTTTTTATTTAAATATAACATGTACAAAAAAGTACAAAAATCAGAACTGTACAGCTAAGTTTCACAAAATGAACATACCTGTGTAACCAGTATGTAAATTAGGAAATGGAATATTCCTAGAACCCCAGAACTTTCTATGCTTCTTTCAGTCACTACCCTTACTTCAAGAGTCTAACACCATCCGTTGGATTTCTCCTGTTTTTGAACTTTACGTAATTGGAAACATATGCTATGTACTTTTTAGTGTCTGGCTTCTGTTCTTCAAGAATATCTTTGTGAGATGTATCCATATTGCTGGTGTATAGTCTTTTGTTACGTGAACATGCAGTCATTTTATTATCCAGCCACAAAAGTCTCAGCAGCATATGTCAGTAGGTATATATTTAGCTGACAAGTCTGTAGGATGAGCTGGGAGTCAGTTGATCTAGGCTGGTGGCTCTGCTCCATGTGTGTCTCATCCTCCTCCTGGGGCCAACGGGCTAGCCTGGGCATGTTCTTCCCCTGGCCTCCGCAGGGCACAAGAGCACCAGGGGAGAAATGCAAGCACATTCAAGCCTGCGCTCGTGTCATGTCTGTTGGCATCCTCTTGGCCAGAAGTATGGAGTCAAGGGACAGGACTGAGTATGTTTTTTAATGTTTTCTTTAGTGTTTGTTTCTTAAATATGTTGTATGTTTTGGTTCCCTTTTGATGCCTTGGCTTTCAATTTAAATTAACAGTAAATAGGGCTTAGTGAACACATTAATTACAGAGGAAACACTCCACAGCGATATTATTTGTAACCCATGTAGGTTCTAGCAGACCTCTGATTCCCCAGAACATCTCCAGACACTCCTCTGAGCCTTCTGTTGTCCCCTCTTTCTAGAATGCCTTTCTTTAATCCGCGTCTGCCTGGTGGATTCCTGCTTATTTATCAAAAATGCAACTTAGGTTACTTCTCTCCCAGAAAGCTTGCTGGGACTGCCCAGAGTTAACCTTATGCCCACTCTGCCTGCCTGTGTTTCTGTTTCTGTGCTGTTCACAGCATATTGTTATATGTGTGTCTCTCTCCCCCAGGAGACCACGTGGAGGCAGGATGAGGGCAGGGCAACCCTTTCCAGCTCTGCCGAGTCGAGTGCGCCTCGCTGGTCCTGCAGAGGCGGCGCTCGGCATACACTCAGTCAGTCTCTGTGGGGTGGCCTGGGGCTCTGCGGGGGCTTCTTGCTCGTAGCTGCACAAAAACCTGCAGGCCCTCCTTCCTAACTGAATCGCACTCCTGTGCTGTGTTCACATCGACATATTGCTTCTCTTCGCTCAGATGAGGAAAAGCCAGAACGTTATTCCTGATTGTGTGAGGGAAGTTGTTCTGAGAAATGACACAAGTTGCGGTAGGAAAATGGGTTATTGAAATGCAAATCTGACTGTATTATCCCTCGTTCAGAATCCTCACAACATAGGTAAGCAACAAATGCATTTATAAAAATAGATGGGCAGTGACACCATCCCGAGCAAGCACCTGGATTAAGAGGGTGACGTAAGTAGTGATGAAGCCAGATGGGCATTAGTGACCCAAGGAGGAACAGAACTTGAGAAGGAGTCATGGGGTTGGGATGGAGATGGATGGAGTAAGTAGAAGCAGGTACTCGGAGGTTAGGGCCCGTGAATTGTTGTGACAATGAGAAAGTGAGCAGAGGGACCAGTTTATATGAGACCTGTTGCGTGGGGCCCTTTCAGGGGCCGAGAACAGAGGCATGGACAGGCTCACTTGGGTGATGAGGTTTGTCAGCAGGCGACACAGGAAACCATCTCAGCCAGCCACGCCATCATGTCCTCGCAGCTCTGTAGGCTGGCAGCAGCCTAGTAGCTTGACTGTCATATAACTCCTTTTCTTACTGTTTGTTTTCCGGGTGTTACCGCCTGCCAGCTCTGTGTCTCGCCTGTTTCCAGGAAAGGCCCTTTCTTGTGGGCAAGTTATTCTGTCTAGGTGGCTGAAGCAATTGTTTGCCCTTGGTGCCGTTGAGCAGAGTCTGTCATCCACTTCACAGACCCTGGCGCCTGGTCTCAGCAGCCAAGGCCGGGGTAGGGGATGGTTACACCAAGCAAGGTGCAGTGACTTCTTCACAGGAAGGGCCTGTGACTGCTTTGCACAGAAGGGGGTCATGAAACTTGCAAGCATCTTGAGATTTACACCCTGACCAGTGTACATGGAGATTAAAAAAAGCCTGGCTCAATTCCCTAACAGGCCCTCTGCCTCCTCTCTCACCAGTCAGTGTTCCCTGTTAATTCAGATCAAAGAGGAGGGTCGGTGGCCTCAGCCTGACCTTTAAAGCCTTGGATGAGATTGGTTACTGTGGATGGCCTTTGGGTTTCATCCAGCCATGTTGCATCCACGCTCGCTGAGCAGATGCTCCATGGGGAGCTGTGCCTCCATGGCGTGGTGGTAGAATTCTTGCGGTGTTGCACATGCCCCTCACTGCCGGGTTACGGAGTGGGGCTAGCTCCTGCTGCCTTTTGCTGTTTTACTTTTAGGGAGCTAGGATAGCGTCCAAGAGCTTGAGAAGGAGCGGGGAAGGGACCTTGTCCATGACTTAATTCCATGCTCTTGACTTTTAAGAGACTTCACCCTCCTTTGGAATTTTGAGAAGGAAGAGATGATAGAGCAAATCTGTAATTACTCCATGTAGCCCTGACCTCTGCTCTTTACCAGGGTCACTGGGACAGAATGCATCCCCTGCTTATGGATGAATCATGGGGCCGGAGTTGGTTACCCAGCCACAAGGGAATGCTCTGAAACGTCACTTAACTTGCTTTTGCAGCCGGTAACCTGTGTCACATGATCCTGTGGTTATAGTTCACGACCACATGAGGCTTTAAAGTAATAACAATAAAAGCTAACACTCGCGTCGTGCTCACTGTGTGCCAGGCGGTGTTCTAAGTGCTTCACTTGTACTGTGAGCCTGTCAACACTTGATGAGAGAGCTGCTGTTATTTCCTGTGGCCTGTTTTTATTGTAGGAGGCCAGAACAAGCTCTTTTTCAAACCGGATCTCACCCTGGAAGAAGTGCAGGCAGAAAACCCCAACGTGCGCAGAGGCCGCTATCACCCCGAGGAGTGTCGGGCTCTGCAGCGGGTGGCCATCCTCATTCCACACCGGAACAGGGAGAAGCACCTGATGTACCTGCTGGAACACCTGCATCCCTTCTTGCAGCGGCAGCAGCTGGAGTACGGCATCTACGTCATCCACCAGGTGAGTGTGGGGCTCTGCCCTCCAGGTCCTCCTCTCTCTGAGGGACTTGGCCATTTGTCTGTCTTGGGTAAAAGGAGCATCAAACTATCCTCAAAGGAGAGGTCTCTTCCCTCTTTATCCTTGAAAGGAAATTCTTGTCTTAGAGTGTGGAGTAATGGGACTAAGTGCTGGGAGATTTTTCTGCCTCTTCAGTGAACCTCTGGGGGAAGCCTGTTTTTTTGTGAGCCCCTCAATGTTAGCCGATGACTGCCCGGAGAATATTCCCTGAGATTCCCCTTCTGCTTCCTTCTGCATTTGCCATACACTACGAGATGAGACGTTGGAATTGTTTATCGCCATTGAGCATGGCTATTCAGTGGGGATCTAGACAGACGACTGTGTGTTTATAGCCCTGGAGTGTTCTGACTGTCTCCACCTTTCTCCCTTTAGCTTTGCCGCTATTATTACGTAGAACATACTATGTTTACTTTCCATTTTCTGGATTCACTTATTTGGCTTCCAGGAGCATGATTTAGTGGGAACACAGTAAGTGTAAGTGTAGGCTGCTTTTGCAAACTTTAGCTCTAAGTGGAGTGGGTGATGAAAGATGCCTCTATTTGGTGTTCAAGTTTATTGAAGGAAAAATAAGGCGCGTAAATTTAAATATCCATGTCTAGCTTTTCAAAATTGTCCCGGGTCATCCAAATAATTCCCCCTCAAATGCTTACACATGCTAAGAATGCAAGAAAAGTCATGCTTCATATTGGTTATAACTGATAATACTTGTTTTAGGAAAACTTTTGTGAAACCACAGGATGCAGTTCTGTGGTGTGTATTTTATAATAAACTGGGGCTCTTGAAAATCAGTGTGCATATATAGTACGTTTATGCCCACTTTTTAAGGATTTGAAACAAAATTTTACTATTGGTTTATAATTATTTTTAACATTGTTAGTGATTCTGAGTTCTTAGGACAGCAGCCCCTGATGTATAATATTTTTATGAATAGAAATATGTCTGTTTTGTGTTATTCTTTTCAGGAGTACTGTGGTAACTCGAGAACTGCATGTACTTTTGTTATGATAAACTGTTTATCAAACTGGAATTTTTTCTTAAGGCGTTTAATCCAAACAGCCATGAAAAAACTAATACTGTAAAATCTTTGTTGTACTGTAGCTTTACTGGTCAAATTGTGTTCTTTTCTTACCCAGTGACAAATCCCCTCGGTAAGGCCACTCTGAGGATTAGCTTCTGCCAATAAGAGTTATAACAGGATTCTCTCACTGTGGTTCCAAGAGACACTTTTTTTCTGCTGAGGAAGATTCACCTGGAGCCAAAATCCGTTGCCAGTCCTCCTCTTTTTTCGCTTGAGGAAGATGAGCCCTGAGCTAACATCCGTGCCAGTCTTCCTCTATCTTTTGTATGTATTTTGTATATATGCCTCCACAGCATGGCTGATGAGTAGAGTAGGTCCACACTTGGAATCTGAACCTGCGAACCCTGGGCTGCCGAAGCGGGGCCCATGGAACTTTACCCACCCAGCCACAGGGCCAGCCCCTCCAAGAGACTTTTAAGTAGCTTAGAAATAATAGCAGTGACTTCTGTGTTTATGGGGCAAGATTTCTTGATCCTTTCTGGCAAGCTGTATCTCTTGGAAGCTTAGTATAAATTGGTTACATAGGGTCAGATTGGGATCAGCTGTGAGTTGAACAGTGAAGCAGTGATATACTAATTGGCATGACTAGTATGCAGGAAAGGTTTTGTAGTTTTCATGGAATAAATGCATGTTTTCAAAAATCTTTTGAGTTATTTTTCTTTGTATTTTAAAACTACAGGTTTTTTTTTTAAATTGTGGTAAAATACACATAACATAAAATTTACCATTGAGTCGTTTATTTATTTTTTTTACTTTCTATTTTTTTTAGTTTTTGTTAAGATTATGATAGTTTACAACCTTGTGAAATTTCAGTTGTACATTATTATTTGTCAGTCATATTGTAGGTGCACCACTTCACCCTTTGTGCCCACCCCCCATCTCCCTTTCCCCTGGTAGCCACTAATCTGTTCTCTTTATCTACATGTTTAACTTCCACATATGAGTGGAGTCATACAGAGATTGTCCTTCTCTGTTTGGCTTATTTCACTTAACATAGTACCCTCAAGGTCCATCCATGTTGTTGTGAATGGGACAATTTTATCCTTTTTTATGGCTGAGTAGTATTCCATTGTGTGTGTATATATATATATATATATACACACGGTATCTTCTTTATACAATCATCAATTGATGGGCACTTAGGTTGCTTCCACATCTTGGCTATTGTAAATAATGCTGCAATGAACATAGGGGTGCATGGGACTTTTGGAATTGCTGATTTCAAGTTCTTTGGATAGATAGCCAGTAGTGAGATGGCTGGGTCATATGGTGTTTCTATTTTTAATTTTTTGAGAAGTCTCCATACTGTTTTCCATAGCGGCTGCACCAGTTTGCATTCCCACCAGCAGCGCGTGAGGGTTCATTTTTCTCCACAACCTCTCCAACATTTGTCACTTTTTGTTTTGGTTATTTTTGCTGTTCTAATGGGTGTAAGGTGATATCTTAGTGTAGTTTTGATTCGCATTTCCCTGATGATCAATGATGATGAGCATCTTTTCATATGCCTATTGGCCATCCATATATCTTCTTTGGAGAAATGTCTCGTCATGTCCCCTGCCTGTTTTTTGATCGGGTTGTTTGATTTTTTGTTGTTGAGTTGTGTGAGTTCTTTATATAGTATGGAGATTAACCCTTTGTCGGATATATGACTTGCAAATATTTTTTCCCAATTGGTGGGTTATTTTTTTGTTTCAATTACTGTCGAGTCATTTTTAAGTGTACAGTTCAGTAGGGTTAAGTATGTTCATGTCATTGTGCTACCAATCTCTAGGAGTTTTTCACCTTGCAAAACTGAAACTCTATACATTAAACAACAACTCCCCGTTTCAAGGCATGTTTTTAAGTTATGGAATATAAGTATTGTGAAGTGTAAAGAAAAATACGAGAGGTCTTTTATTGTTCTTGCATCTACTCTGTCAGAGCTTCACAAGTACAGTCTCACCATTAACAAGAATAGTTCCAGCTCCTGCATCTGAACTGGAGAGGGGGGTACAGTGAGAAACCATGTCTCAGGAGCTTTTCAAGTTTTAATTTCCATATCTATAGGCTGGAAGTAAAAAGTTTAATCGAGCCAAACTCTTGAATGTGGGCTATCTAGAAGCTCTCAAGGATGAAAATTGGGACTGCTTTATATTCCACGACGTGGATCTGGTGCCGGAGAATGACCTGAACCTTTACAAGTGTGAGGATCAGCCCAAGCATCTGGTGGTTGGCAGGAACAGCACTGGGTACAGGTAAGGCGGCTTTGCTTGGGGCTCGCGTAGGTGGGGAAGCTTGCCCTGTTCTCATCAAGGCTGTGCGGGACGAAGTGTCCGGAGTTCTTACATAAATGAGAAATAGGAAAAATGGTCCGTGACATATCACTTTAAAGTTCAAAACAAAAATTAGAGACATTAGATTTTTTTCCTGAAAAGGAAAATTACTACAACAGCCTTGGCAAAGGATCACAAAGACAAAGGGAAAGAACAGGAGAGGGGAAATAGTCCAAGCACCACAAACGATGTTTGGCCTCACCTGCAGGGCGGTTCCTATGGTGGAACTTCTGTAAACTTTTGCTTCCACACTGCATAGAACTCAGGTCACTTACCTGTCTCTCCCTGACTTCCCCTCTAGGAGGCAACCACTGTGCCCCTTAGGTCAACTTTTAGGCCTCTTTTGTGAGACTGATGTCTCTTTCCAGACTGTGGCATCTTTTTGGAGTTCTGAGGGAGCGTGGGGAGGGGCGTATCCACCGAGTAGTTGCGTGCTGGTGTGGGAGGCAGGTGCGGTGGAGCTGTGTCAATGTTGCACTTCTGCAGATTCAACTATAAGCATTTGGTAATGATCGGGAGAGAGGAGGAGGGAGGGAGGGAGCGGGGGGAGAGAACTATACAACCATAAAATGATGCAAGAGATTCCACCAGTGTCTACTCTGGGAGTGAGCATGAGATGGAAGCCCTGAATCTGTTGATACCTCGCTCAGCCTCGGTTTGCATTTGCTCTCATTGTGTAGGTTCTTACTTCGCGCTGTTTAAGAGATTTCCAAGAGTATCGTTGCAGGTGATTTTTGCCTCAGGTACTGACTTTAAACCCAATCCCTGTGTAAACTGTGGGGTACAAACAAATACCTAGAGTAAGCTACAATGGATGAGAGCACAGTGTCTGTAAGAAACACCTAGGCAAAGGTTTAAAGCTGTTCCCCAGGGAACATGGCACCTTCATCTTTTAGGATCACTGGGAGCTTCCCGGCAGAATTCTAAGACATGGAAGCAAGAGAGAGCGTGACACAGTTCTGGGGGGAGTTCATTTGTTCGTTAGTGCTCGAGAAGGAATGTCTGAGATGGTGGAGGGAGGAGACACAGGAGATGAGAGTGGGCAGGGGCCAGATTATGCAGGCCTTGTTCAGTCTGCTAAGGAGTCTCATGTCCTCTGGAGGGGACTAGGAGCTCTTGACGTGTGGTCACAGCTGGAGAATGGCAGGAGAAAGCTCGGGTCAGCCGGCCGTTAGTGTGTTGGGTGGCGCAAGGCAGGAGGGGAGAAGCTGAGGGGAGAGATGCCAGGCCTCTGAGTTAGGGCAGGGGCAGTGGGGCCAGAGGGCAGGGAGGGGTCTGGAAGAGAATCACAGGGTTTGGTCCTCTGGGGAACTTGGTCTTGAGCATTATCTGGAGGTTTTGCTTTCTGGCCTCTCTGAGCCACGTCTGCATTGAAGAAAGCAGTGTATCATGTCTGGACACCTCAGTATTTTCAGAAGCATGTCAACTGTCCACTTGCTGTGTGAAATTAATAAGATAGCACTGTCTGCAGCATAGCTACCTGTACTTCAGACCCTTGACGTAGATGATAACTTCCCATTGCCCAGTTCTTTCTAAACACCTGTGGTGAGAAATTACAGCCACACAGGATTGGGTTTTTTGGTTTATTTTTGGAGTGTAGACCCACAGGATTGTCTTAAGCACAGGCCTTCTGTTGGGATTCTAGATATAATCTTTGTATTCAGCTGGACCATGAGAAACTGAGTTCTTGGGCATTCCTGTTGGGAATTGATTTTGAGTAAAAGTTTGGTGCAACAATCACAGATTTCATCAGATGCTACTTCACTCTAGAAATAGCCCCTGTCTGACTCTTGCTGTTTTTTAACTTGCTACTGTAACTGGCCAGACATTTCTTTTATGACTAGATATCAGAAAGCCTTTGTCTTCCTTGAGGAGCTGGCAGGTTTTCCTAATAAATCAGGTGATTGAATGTGTCTCCTCTTTTGATCTGGAGGCAAGACACTCTGAGCCAAATGCATGGTCTTCTTTTAGAAGCTGAAAACAATCTTATGTACTGATCAGAGTTTTACTATATTTCCTATTTTAATCTTCTATTCTAATTTAAATTTTCCTCTGGTCCTTGTTTGTCATTTGTATTTTTCTGCTTTCTTTCATGTATCATGTAAACAGCCTGGTCTCCTGTGGCTGGGGAGAGGTGTGCATAAGTCATGTAGGAGTTGTCTTCGTCCCCCCACTTCTGACCTTTGCTGTTTTTTGGGGCCAAATCCCTCTGGTTGGTGGAGGTGCAGGCACAGGCAGTGACGTGTCTGCTTCCTGCCAGTAACTGTCACTGTGCCACAGAGCTTCAGTCAGCACCCACTTTATTCACTGTCATGACAGCCCCGTGAGTATAATAAGTGCAAGAGATGTTTTCACTTTACACACCTGCAGAGGGAAGACATTAAAGTGATTTACCCCAACTGTCTCAGACTCTGATGAAGCCAGAAGTAAATCTTATCATTTATCACTGACTTACGGGTCTTGTCACCAACCCACAGTCAGTGATGAACCTGCCTGCTTTCTACAAGGACTCTACTGTTATTTTATATCTAAATTTTCCCTACTTTTTGGCCTTACAGCCCTTCAAAACTAAATAAAACTATTCTAGGGCCAATTAAATATTTATGCTCTTCCAGATGAGGAGAAAAACCCAAAGCAAAGATAGTAAACACGTAGACATTTGCCATCCAAGAGGCAAGTGAGAAACTGAGAGTTCGTTAACCTTTCTTTTCAACTGGTCTCCTGAGCCTCCTTGCTCCAGCTAACTTGTCTCTAGATGCTCCTCAGACACCTTGCACATTCTCCTTTCGTTGCTTTTCCTCATGGGGTTCTGGCCACCAGGACTTGCTCCATTTTTCTACCTGACTGAATCCTCCCAGGCCCCTGCGCTGCCCCTGCCATGGGCGGCATCTCCTTCCTCAGAACCTGCTAACACTCGCCTCTTCTGTTAGGCTGGGAGCCCTTTGAGGGCAGGGCCCACAGCTGACAGCGTTAGGCAGTTGTCTTGCACACGGTGGACGGTGGTTACTTAATAGGTGACTGCCAGGTCTTCAGGTCTTTAGGAATCCCTCCCCAGTCAGACAGTCCCATAACCATGGCAACAAGTCACTGCAGTGGGTGTCTTGGTCAGTAATAGCTGCCTCCTGAGCACTTTATTTCCTTTTGTTTTACGTTATAATAATACCATTTTCCAGAATTTTAGGTTGAGAGGTATGCGAGTAAATCTATTTCCGTTATGGGTAAGAGGGTCGTCCCCAGCTGTACTCAGGATATAGAAACACAGCTGAACTACACATTGGCTTTGGGGACGCCACCTGTTAGGTGACAAGTCTCTACATGTTTCTTGATCTTTCTTTTTGGTTTCTCTTCTTATCTGGGAGAGCAGAAATATTTAATTGGTCTTGGAACACTTTGAACTGAAGTTCGTTAAAGTTAGAAATCCTCCAAATCTCACATCCTTTTGTTCAGTAACATCCAAGTTGTTAAGCTGCCTTCACGTGCATTTCTGAATTGTTACAGTGTCATATGCAAGGGATGTCTTTATTTTTCCGGTTTGCTCATTTGTCCACCAGTAATCCCCAAGAGCCCTCCAGGATGGGGGGTGTGCTCTGACCTCTTGACCTCTTCTCTCCTCCTTTTTCTTGTTGGTATCCCCACGGCTCCATCCTTCTGCACTCTTCTCACCTACTACACTGTCTTCTGGCAATTTCTCCTTCTACTTTGCCTTCAGGTACCACCTCTTGACAGCTTATTTTCAGAGCTGTATCTGTGGCCTCTCCTCTCTTTTGAGCTTGGACTGTATATCCTTCTGCTCACTTCAAAAGCCACAGGGGTATCTCACATTCACCTTATCCAAGACATAATGTAATGTCTTCCTCTCAAAACCTAATTATTGTTCTGTAGACCTGATTTTTGTGAAGGGCACTATCATCTATGTAGTTGCCCAAGCCAGAAAGCTCAGGGCTATTGAGGTGTGTTGGTTCCTCAGGGAACAAACTCTGAAATGGAGATTTGCATGCACAGAAGTGGAGGTTTGCATATAGAGTGTGTGCAGGAGCTGTCTCCTGCTCTCCACCCTACCCCCTAAAAAAAAGTAAAAGTAGAAGAACAGTATATTCATTAACATACTCATTCATGCCGAACCTGGATGCAGCCTCAGAATCCTTCCTAACCCACTGCCCTTGGCAGCCACTACGATTCATTGGATTGGCATGTGAGATGAAATCTGTCATCCAGATCTGGTGTTATGGCGCACATTTACAGGTACCCCTGTTGACCTCTCCACACGAACATGAAACAATACAGGGAGTGGCACTTTGCTTGGTGAGCAGATGCGAGCACTTGTCTAGACTGAGGAAAGAAGGCCAGAGAGGGAAGGCCAGGACCATCGGGAGGTGGATGCCAAGCAGAGTGGATGGATGAAGGAGTGTGGTCGTCCCAGTGTTCCTAGAATGCCGGCCCTGAAACAGGAGACTTCTGAAGTCCCCATGCAGAACTGAAAGGCTTTGTGCTAATGTTCTTACCTTTTCTCTCCTGTCTTTTACTCCAGGTTACGTTACAGCGGATATTTTGGGGGTGTTACTGCCCTAAGCAGAGAACAATTTTTCAAGGTGAATGGATTCTCTAACAACTACTGGGGATGGGGAGGCGAAGACGATGACCTCAGACTCAGGTGAACAACAGAGACAGGTCCCCTTCACGGGGCTCTGCTGTCAGTGGTGGCTCTGGAAACCTACCTTTATGGCTAGTTCCTATAGTTGCCAGTCCAGCAGGTCACAAGGCTGCAGATTTGGGCTTAAAGGGTGGCAGTGGGTGGAGGGAAGGCAGGATGGCCCAAATTGCTCTTTGCCACTGGCAGTTTTGAAATGATGGAGGGTGGTCTTTTCCTGGCTCGTGGGTGTTTGGGGTCCCGAAGTGTTGATAGAGGTCTCTGTGGACTTGTCAGTGGGTATTATGTACTGAGACAGGGTCTCACCAGTGAATGAAAAGTCCCAGACTGCAGGGTATCTGCAAAACCACAATTGGAGGAAAGCAGCCAGAGGGCCTATCGTAAGCCTGTGCTTTCTCTCAGAGCCGGGGCATCCTGGCACAGTTCCCAGTGTCCAGAGCAAGGAGGGCCAGTGGCCTTCGAGGAGCCGCACACCCTGAAGCAGGCCAAGATGTGCTTCCCTCCTTATGTGTTAGTCAGCTCCGTCCCTGGGGTGCAGCTGCTGGCCTGGCTCCAGGCTGCTGGCCGTCCCCTCAGATCCTCCTGGACTCCTTTCTGCTCTGGAGACTTCAAAGGGAATATGTCTGGCCTCCTCTCTCAGCTCCCTTCCCTGAACTTGGGTTTCCTGGCCAGATAGTTATAGGTATCCCTGTCTCCCAGAAATAAGTAATTTTTCAGGAGCCTGGGGTCCATATCTTTAGACTTGTAATAACAAGCTCTTTCTGGCCATTAGGAGACCCGTTTCCTCCTGCTGTTGCCTTTGGGAAAGGAAATCTCTCAGCTGAGATGAACAGATGTGTGGCTGCCAGAAATTTTCCATTGCTTCAGCATAAAGAAGCCAGGGCTCCCCGCTGGTCTTGTTCCCATGTCTTGGCTGAGAGTCTCTGGAATGTTTCTGGCAGGAGGGAACGGAGTTCCCTGACCAAAGGCTCCATGGGAAGGGCCAGGGTGGCAGGCAGCAGCTCTTCTCAGCCAGCCCATCAGCAGCCTGTGTGGCCGTGGCTTAGGAAGCGGACAGAGGGTGTCTGCTAGATCTTAGGGCCAGAGTAGCACAGGCTCAAGGCAAACAATGTCTGTCATCTTCCCCAAATCCATTTCTCTGCCCAGGTCGGGTGGTTGGTAGAAGTTTGCACTGATCATGTACCCTCACTGTCTTTTTTCCTGCTGCTCCTCAGCTGCAAGGTAGAGGGGAGCCCCAAGTTCTGCTTTCCTTTGATAAGAACATCATGACCTCCAGGGTGGTTCTTGACTAATGCCGTGGATAAGCCAAATGATACGAACATAAAAGTTGGTTGAGATTTATTTACTAAATGTTTATTTACTCAGCACTCTTATTTGCACTTATATATTACATTCAGTTTGCAAAGCATGTTCCTTGTGGGTGATCTCATTTGAGCTGTCAGAACAGCTCGGTAACACCATTCCCATTTTACACATGGGGAAACCGAGACCTGGAATAATGAACTGAATTACCAAGTTTGTAAATAACAAGGTCTAGATTTGAACCTAGGTTCGTGGGCTTTAAAGCTTGTGACCTTAAACGAGCATTACTCTCTTTGTTCAAAGGAGGAAACGCTAAGTAAATTAGGGATCCTGAGAGACTTGATTCTCCTATTCATCATGATGTTTTAAAATATGTATTTTCTCACTTGTTTTTAAAAAATGACAAACTGGGGGCTGGCCCCGTGGCCGAGTGGTTAAGTTCGCGCGCTCCACTACAGGCGGCCCAGTGTTTCGTTGGTTCGAATCCCGGGCGCGGACATGGCACTGCTCGTCAGACCACGCTGAGGCAGCGTCCCACATGCCACAACTAGAGGAACCCACAACGAAGAATACACAACTATGTACTGGGTGGGGGTGCTTTGGGGAGAAAAAGGGAAAAAAATAAAATCTTTAAAAAAAAAAAAAAATGACAAACTGTAAATTGACACGTCTCCTGTGTACCCCAGTAGTAAATGTTAAATATGATTCTTTTGTGGACTTACTGCCTGAGGCCCAATATTATAGGAAAATTATTCTTTTTAATACCCAAATAATCAAGCTAGGTGTGACTATGTGTGTGTGTGTGTATGTGCATGTCTGTAAATTTTTGTAAATGATTCTCTTTAAGTGTCTAGTGGTAGATAAGTGAGAGAGAATTTTTTTAAACACTTCTATTATTTTTATAGGGTTCAGCTTCATAGAATGAAAATAATCCGGCCAATGCCTGAAGTGGGTAAATACACGATGATCTTCCATACCAGAGACCAAGGCAATGAGGTGAACATAGAGCGGTAAGTGCTGGACTCGTGTGCCTGGCCAGCTGCCTACTTAGTCTCTTCTGTCAATAAGGGCGATGCTGAATTTGGTCCAATGAACCACTTTATTTTGTTCAAAACCTTTTATTAAGGTAATTTTCAAGCAGACATAAAAGGAGAGGGAATGGTATATTGAACCCTCAAGTACCTCCTCCCCAGCTTTGGCAGTTATCAGTTCATGGTCTCTTATCTTTCTCCCATGTTTTTCTCCTCCCGTGCTGGATTCTTTAGAAGCAAATCACAGCATTTCATGCGTAAATGTATATCCTAAATGTATATCCTTAAAGTAAAAGAAGTGTTAAAAAAAGAACCACAATACCATTATCATTACTTAAAATAAAATTAACAATATTCCTTAATATCATCAAATATCCAGTCAGTGTGCATGTTTCCCTGATTATCTCATAAATGCTTTTTTTTTTTTTTAAACACTTGGTTTACTCAGATCAGGATCTAGACAAGGTCCACACATTGCATTTGGACCATCTCTCTGAAATCTCTTTTAATCTGTAGGTGCCCCCTCCCTTCCTTTTCTTTTTCTCTTTCAATTTATCTGTTGAACAAACCAGGTCATTTGTCGGATAGCATTTCCTGTGTTGTGGATTTTGCCAGTTACATCCTGGTGGTATAACTTCATATGTGCCTCTGACCTCTGTGTTTCCTTGTAACCTGGGGGGTCTGGAGGCTTGAACAGATTCCGGTACTGTTTTGAGGCAACACTTCATCCATGGTGTGTGTACCTCCTCCTGTGTCACAACAGGAGGTCTGGCTGTGCTTTGTGATGTCAGGATTGATCTGTGGGTTCAGGTGTTGTCAGCTCCATCCACTCATTGTGAGATTCCCCAGCGGTCTTTCACCTAATAATTTTAGCAGCCACTGGTGGGTAATCTTTGCCTAAATTTATTGTTCAATTAGGGATTGCAGAATTCTGGTATTCTGTCATTCCTTCTGTGTTTATTAGATAGATTTCTCTACAAGGAAGGACTTTCCCTCTTCATCTTTGAGTACCCCAGAGTACGGTTCTTACAGAAAAGGCAGAATAAAGGGAAAGAATCAGCATTGATTTGTCATTTTTCAAAATATTGAGTTGATGTTTGCTAGCATCCTTCAGGATGTACTCACTGTTTTTGTTGAGGCTCAGATTGTCTCATCTTTGGCAAATGGGATCTTCTTCAAGCTGACTGCTCAATCCTGTGACGTAACTGCAGTGGTTTTGGGAGATTCTTTCCCTGTGCTCTGGTGTGATGAGCTGCTCGAGCTTGTCCTTCAGCCCCAGGAGCCCTTTCACCACAAGTCCTGGCAGAGAAGCCAGTTCTTTATGGGGCTGTGACTGAAGAATCTACGTCTCTTTGTTCTGTTTTTTCCCTTAAAATTTAAAACAGTATTAAAGGGCTTTTAGCCCTTTTGTTAGAGTCTACATTTTAAAACAATATCAAAAGACTTTTAGTCCAATATTACAGGGCTTTGTTAGAGTCTGTGTTTTAAAACAATATTAAAAGACTTTTAGTCCTTTTGTTAGAGTCTACCACTTTAACAAACAACTATTTCTGTTTTCCATGTGTCTTTTTAGTCTTTGTCCATAGGGGTGCATTTTTCTCTTTAAATTAAAAAAATAATAGTAATAATTATGGGGCCGGCCCCATTCCCGAGTGGTTAGGTTCACATACTGTGCTTCGGTGGCCCGGAGTTTTGCCCTTTTGGATCCTGGGCGCGGACATGGCACCGCTCATCAGGCCATGTTGAGGCAGCATCCCACACGCCACAACTAGAAGGACCCACAACTAAAAATGCACAACTATGTGCTGGGGGGCTTTGGGGAGAAAAAGGAAAAATAAAATCTTAAAAAAAAATTATTAAATAGATATAAAAGAATACCCTATAAATTGTATGAAAAGTTTGGAGATCCCTGATGCCCTGAACACTGGTGTGTCCCCTGCCCACTTTATGCCTGTTACCTGTGTGGCCCTCCCTACTCTCAAACCCTCCCCCGACTCCAAGGGGTAACGCTTTCCTGAATTTTTGTGATAAGTATTGTGATAATTATAATTATTTCTGCTGTTCTTGGTTTTCTTGTTTTCCCATATGTTTGTATCCCTATATACAAGATTGTTTAGTTTTGCGTGTTTTCCATTGTGTATAAATGAAGTGATACTGTATTATTTTCCTCTGACTTCATTTAGCTCAACATTATGTTTCTGATCTTCATCCACGTTGTTACTGTGTCTGAAACGTATTGCTTTTCACCACTAAGCTCCTAGAGACCAGTTCAGTTCACCACCCACTCCTCTCCCCACGTCCCCGGACTCCAGGCCACCGTTACTTCTTCCGATGCCTCCTGCTCTTGGCGTGTCCGTGCGTCTTGCACAGGGTGGTCTCTCTTCCCGAGTGCCCTTTCCCTCACCTTCTTCACTTAGTGAATTTTTCCTCTTGTAAGCCTCAGTCAAATTTACCTTCTCTATGACCCTTCCCCAGCCTCCCTCATGAAGTTAGGTCCCCCCTCCATTACTCCTTCTCTACACACATGCTAACTTTGTTTGAGACTCTTGAAAGCTATGTACCCTCCCTGCCTACAGACAGAATTTTCCCGACAACATTGGAGGGGTCATAGATCCCCTGAAGCTTATCCAAGGGCCTGTTAGCAGTGGATGACGTGTATCACATTGTATCAGTGTTACTTGTACGTTCCTCTGTCCTGTAGTCTGGGGGCTCACTGTGGCAGTGACTCTATCATTGGTCCTCAGGGTTTTACAATGGGGTCTGACACACGAAGACCTGGCTGTCATTGGTGTTCGTTACCTTACATGGAGAAAATAAACATTTTTTGCAGTAGGAAACCCAACAGGTGCAATAATTTACAAAGGTGCTTTTGCCAAAGTTTGTGGCAAGGCAAAAAGCAGTGGAAATATATGTTAAATTCCTGTCTCATCATTCACATATGTTCTTCTTATCCCTAGGATGAAGCTCTTACATCAGGTGTCACGAGTCTGGAGAACAGATGGGTTGAGCAGTTGTGTTTATAAATTACTCTCTGTGGATTATAATCCTCTATATATCAACATCACAGTGGATTTCTGGTCTGGCCCATGACCCTGGATTGTCTGGTGATGTTTGGAAGAATATTTGATTGCAATAATTTTGGCCTAGAGACTTCACCTAGTAGCACACATTAAGAACTTGTTGGAGCTAATTGTTGAGTTGAATTTTTCCTTTTTGTATTTTCTTAGCAGAGCTCCTGGTGATAAGGAATGTAAAACAATGGTAGCAAGACAGCATTCTTAGTTGTTTTGATCATGAGCCTTAAATGTTATGGATACTTGAAGGACTAAGTATAAAAGGACTATTCAAAAGATATGATGAAGGCTACTTGAGAACTCTGATTGAGGGAGGTTTATTTAAGTTTGAAGTGATACATTATGGGATAAAAAAGGCCACGGAGAGTAAGATTGGTGACTGTCCCAGAGAACCAGAATTGTTCTCATCCAAGTGAGAAAGGTACGAAGATATATTTCTATTACTCGTTTATCCTGCGTGGTCATCTGTACAGAGGTGGGTCCCAGATGAGGAGACGGCCACAGAAGTGGGGAGAAAGGTGAAGAATCAAGGTGCAGTGAACTTGGGGATGAAGGGGTGGCGGGACGACAGTGTCAGATGGAGAGGCAGCCGCCGTCGTGCTGGCTGCTGCTGCTGCTGCTACTCTGCAGTGGGTGTCACGTGCCCGGTACGCCTTCCAGGAGTAGCCCAGCAGACAACACATTATCTACTAGTTTTTTAAGCAATTTTGTAAAATGATTTTGTACGTGTAGGATACGAATTAACAGTTTACAAATTACATATTATGTAATAATACACTGAAATTACCTCCGTAGTAAAATACGAAAATGCTTTGGGTGTTCAGTCTTGTTTTTTTTACTGTTTCTCGAGGCCTGCAGATGTCTTCATTTCAGTATCCATAGTCCTAAACAGCTTAAAGACAAAACAAATGAGACGAAGCCATCTCCCTCCCACTCTCCTTCATCCCTCTGTTCCTCTTTCCTGTTCTTCCTGTGTACATCCTCCTGGTACAGCCAGCTCCAGGCCTGTGGCAGGTGCCCCTGCATCTCGTTTCCTGGGCCACATTGTGTTCTCTTCAGCTTCTTGAGCCTGCTCCTTTCTCATGATCAATAATGGGCGCACAGGGCTGCCCGGGGCGCACCTGGTTGGGTATAGGATGGGAAGGAGTGGGGCCCAGGGCTTCAGAAACCTTTGATCTGGAAGGAAGGTCCGGGCCATGGCGCTGAGTCAGGCAGTGGCAGTGATTTGGGAGAGAAGCCACCAGGACGGCTGAGCTTCCTGGCGTGGGGGGCAGGGACGTGGATGACTGAGGAGGGTGATAGGAGATGGATACTGAGTCAGAACAGAAATAAGAGTATTTTGTTTGCATAGGTGAATGGACACATAAATAACACAGATGTGGACGTTCTTAAGCAAGTGTTATGCCACTGTGCTCCAGGATCTCTTAATCCATCGTTACGTGACGCTTTAATTGTTAAACTTTAACGTGAATGAGTGCCATCCAATAAGAGGAAATAATCTTGCCAAACAGGAAGAGGGAAGGAATAGAAGGGCTTGGGGATTCCCAAGAAAGACAGCAGTCACCACCCAAGTGCAGAAGGAGAATTCGAAAGGAAATAGAGGGGCCAGCCTGGTGGTGCAGCAGTTAAGTGCGCACATTCTGCTTTGGTGGCCCGAGGTTCGCCGGTTCGGATCCCAGGTGCGGACATGGCACTGCTTGGCATGCCATGCTGTGGTAGGCGTCCCACGTATAAAGTAGAGGAAGATAGGCATGGATGTTAGCTCAAGGCCAGTCTTCCTCAGCAAAAAGAGGAGGATTGGCAGCAGTTAGCTCAGGGCTAATCTTCCTCAAAAACAAACAAAGGAAAATAGATTTTATAAACATGACAGGTTTACCTAGGGCTGGCCTAGTTTACCTTAAACTCAGTAGGGACAAGTAAAAGCTATGTTTTTTCTTTATTTAGCAAAGAAATGATTTTCATATATTTCCCCGCTTGTACTTCTTCCTCTTTTCTGCAGAATCTTTCTCTAGCCTTCTGTCCCAATTTTCCTTTTTTTTTTTTATTATTTTTTTCTTTTTCTCCCCAAAGCCCACCGGTACATAGTTGTATATTCTTCGTTGTGGGTCCTTCTAGTTGTGGCATGTGGGACACCGCCTCAGCGTGGTTTGATGAGCAGTGCCACGTCCACGCCCAGGATTCGAACCAACGAAACACTGGGCCACCTGCAGCGGAGCGCACGAACTTAACCACTCGGCCACGGAGCCAGCCCCAGTCCTAATTTCTTAATTGTAATCATATACAGACTGAACTATTGTAATTGCCAACAGCCCATGCCAGGAGTTCCCAGTTTGGAGGCTGTGGGTCCCTGGTCATGGTTGGGGAGGGTAAGGGAAGAGAATAGTGTGTGAAGGAATTTGAGGATCTATATATGAGGACTCAGTTTCTCATTAGGTGGAAACAAAATACAGTGAGCACCATGTGGAAACTCCCTGTGTGTTTTCAGCTATTAACAAGGCATCCGCATTTTTCTTGAAGGTTAGAAAGCGCTATACTATGCCTATTACTATTCTTCAGATAATTTTTTCAACCAAGGTAATGTGCCAGTCATTTAAGTAAATCGTTATGAAACTTCTCAAGCTGGGAGATAATGTTGAAGGCCTTTAGTTCCCTGCTGTGCCACTTTATCTGCACTGGGCGTTGCAGCGCCATGACTGGCTGGAGGCACGTGGCTGCTCCTTGCCCATTGCCGCCATAACCCTGCTCTCCCTCCACAGCTGGGCAGGGGAGTTTGGCCTCAAAGGAACCGAGCTTCCCCCAGTTCCTGCCCTGTGTGTTTTTCCTTATCAATGCCCACAAAGAGGCCATGCTCTTTGAGTATTATAGATATAGATATTGCCAAGGATTCTACGGGTCCAGTCTATTTGGGCATCACAAATACTTAACATGAAGACTGTGCTACTTTCAAGTTTGTATTGATTTTTTCTCGCTTACACTGCCACTCATTTTTATAGTGCCTTAGGGTTTGTGATGTTTTTACACACACTTTATTGATCCAGTGGACTCTTGAGATAAGTAGGGGAGATGAGGAGTGGAGGTTCCGAAGAGGTGGGGGACTTGCCAGAAGTCCCACAGCTAGTAAATGGCACAGTCAGGGTGCTAACTCAGCTCTTCTGACTTCAAGACCTTTACACTATAACGCCTTCACCTGGGCTTCTCTCATTCTTTGAGGGAGTTTTCCTGAATCTGTATCCCTGTCGTACCTCCTAGAGAAGTTTGGGATCTTCTAGGTACCAATGAGCACATTCCGTTCTCATTTGGTCCTTTTCATCTTTTTTCCAAACTCCCTCCCTGGCTTTTCTGTCCTTAGCTCCCTCACTTCCACTCGAGCCCCTGTCAGACAGGTTTCCTGGGGGCCCCAAAGGCTCTGTGAATGGACTCTTCGTAGACGTGAAAGACTCGAAACCTCTGCTTTCCACAAGTCCTATACATAGTCTCTGCCAAGAGCCATTAACGTGTCCCACAAGATAAAGCATGGTCCGGTACATTTCCTAAGTTCTTTTTTGCCAATCACACCCCAACACTTTTTTCAAAAGGTCTGGCCCTTAGTACCTTACATATTTAAGCTAGTGCCACCTTCATTGGTTTTAAGTACACTGAAGACCATCTTACACCTGCCGAGAGGCGTTGATAGATCTCAAAGGGATTCACAAAGATGCGGCTGAGAGGCCCTGCCCCAGGGAGCAAGGCTCCATTGTTCCATGACAACTGTTGAGTTGAAACCTCAAATGAATTTGAACCTTCCGTACGTATGTTGCGGGTGTGTGTAACACTGGACCTTGAAGGAGAGGTTGGTAAATAGTGGAGCATGACGATAATTGAATGCTTGTTCCATATTGATGTTTCCCTGTGTTTTTCACTTTAACTTTCCAGTAGCCCTATAGGTATATATGTACAGCAAAGGGAAAACAGATTCAGGGTTAGTCACTTCCCAAAGTTGGTAAGAGGAAGAGAGAAGATTTGAACCCAGGTCTCTTTTGACTCCTATATCTTGTTTTTTTCCCCTATAATATTACATTATCAGGAGATTTTGAGATTTCTCTGTGAGGGCAGCAAGGGCAGAGATCTCATTTGTAGCTAGGATTCTAGAAATTATACCCAGAACTTGAGATGTATCCATTAAAATGCCTTATCTTGATGACCCTAGTACATTCTTCCACAATCGAGTAGGAGTTTTGCTAAAAAGCTATTACTCACAGCTATTGTTTGAGTGCCAGTAAATTTGGACCAGTATCTTTGGTCATCAAGCTTATTGCAATAAATTGAAGTAAGATGACATTAGTTGGCATGTTCCCTGGGATTATGGGCCAAACAGTTTTTCAGACCAGAGTTATGGTATAACTTCCTGTTGGTATCTCGTACAGGCTGTTAGCCATTCTAATGCACACTTTGTGTATCTTACTGAGCCCTCTCAGTCTCACGTGAGCATGGATGTGTTTTCCAGAAGCAGTTTCTGAGAGGTGAAGTGACTTGCCAGAGTCATGCATAGCTGGGATTTGGGGCCAGGTATTGGACTCCAAAGCTGATGTTCTTAACCACTTCATGGTGACGGACAAATAAACTCACAAATATACAAAGAGAGGAAATAAGGATGGGCAGTTATAGTATGCCCTTCAACCAAAGACCCCCAGGAACACATCTGCAGATAAATAAACTGGGCTTATGACTCACTGCAGTGAGCACGAACACACCATGGGGAGCTGTGACGTGTCTCAGGAAAATGGAATTAGAAGATACCATGGCGTTTGGGTTTGAGTTGGGTCATTTGGGGAGAGTCGAAAGAAGCAGGGTGTGCTCTGTATTGGACACTGTCAAAAAGTGGGGACGATTCTACGATTGTGTGTATCAATACATTTTGTTCACAGGGAGGGACTGGCAGGAGAATAGAGCTGTAATTGGTAAACATGTAGCAGTCGCTCATTTTAGTCAAGAAAGGGTGTGTGGGGCATTTTGTGGGTGGCACAGTGACCTTGTTGCTGTGTGTGCTTAGAATTCTAAAGTGGCCTTGCTTTCCCTCATTTTGTCTTAGTCTCAGAGTGACTTTCTCTGAGGCTGGTGTTCTATGAGATTGTTTGTGTCTACTGGAATACCATGGCCTAGTTGTGAGTGCCAGGCTAGCTTCTGAAGGTCACAGGCTGCCCTTTCTTTTCCAAGAGGAACTCAGGGTGGAGGCCACTAGAAAGTAGGGTCTCATGGCACCAGTTGTCTTTAACCCCAGGATGTGGCTATTTGTCTCCTGCAAAGGGGTGTGTGTGCGCGCACACACGTGTGCATCTGTGCGCGCATGCGTGTGTGTGTGTGTGTGTGTGTGTGTTGGGAGCTGGCTGGGGGTTGAGGGAAGGGTTGGTTGGAGAAGGTCTGGGAACTGCCTTTTTCCAAGGTGACTTTGGATCTCCTCATTGCACGTGGCCACTTGAGCCTTAGGATAAAGATGTCACACACGAAAGCAAACTCAATTGCTTACAGCTAGCCTCCTCTGGGTTTCTTCTTTGATTCAGTCTCGCGTATAGGAGGCGATAAGGATTTGGGTGAGGTGAAGCAGGGAAGAGAAACTAGAGGAAATACTACCTACAGAAGGGGAAAGGAAATTGTTCCATCAATAGAAACGAGAACCAGAAGTTTTCAATTCCTCGACCACAGCCTGGCTTGTCAATCAGATTGGTGGGGGTGGGGGTGGGGAAGAGAGGAGATTAGGTTTTCAAATTCACATGACTATTATTCCTCCTTTTCTTTATGGGTAGCCAGAAAGTACTTGATCTGCTCCTTAGAATAGAAGTTCCTTTTTATTACAGCCGATGTAGGAAAAAAAGCTACAGGGCTGACGATAGGAGCAGTGGGCTTTCAACCTTCAGGGTAAACAGCTTCCCAGGAGGCTGAGTAGCAATCTGGGGAGGAAACGGCCAAGGGAGAGAGCAGAGAGCGTGATGACCCATCTGGTGTTGCAATCCAGTGAAACCTAGCCCAGAGTTCGCCTGACATATTTTTGGTGTTAAGTCATAAGTGCTCTTTGCCCACCCGATAAGCGGGCAGACCAACTGTTGGAGCAGTGGGAAGTTTTCACAAGATGGTTTTGTCTGGGCGTGTCTCGAGCCCAGCAACCTGCCAGCAGCCCAGAGCCAGGCTCCTGCTCTCCTTCCCCTCCCTGCTCTGATGGGGCTGGAGGTGGCTTTGGTGAGGCTGGGCCTGGGCCTCCCCCTGAGCAGCGGCTTAGTCTCACTGTGAGCCCTACTTCCAGTCCCAGAAGCCAGAAGAAAGAGGGGAAGGCTGGGCTTCCAGGGAGGGTGGAGAGGGAGGGAAGCCAGAACTGAAGCTCCTTGCAGCAGGAAGCGCAGGAGTCCTCAACGGCTACACTCTGCAGGGGACTCCTCAGGCCTGGGTCTGTCTCAGTGGAAGGTGTGTCCTCCCCCACTGGGTGCCCGGACATGGTGGATACCTGGCTTCAGGGCCTTATTTGGTTTTGGGAAGAGCAGAGCCTGATCCACATCTACAGTGGAATTTGCATTTTCTATGAAGGATGAGACTGAGGCTCCCTGTAGGAAACTAGCTGGGCAGGGGGCAGGGGGCAGGGGCTAACTGAAGGCCCATTCTCTTTCTAGTTACTTCTTGGTAGAGAAGGCAGGTGATAAGATTTAAGGAGCAGCAGGTGGGCCATGCCCCACAATAGCTCCTTCCTGCTCCCATCCCTGCTGCAACTAGAGATCAGTTTCAGTTATCAGGGAAAAATCTGCAGAGACGATTAAGAGTGAGGACTAGTTGTCACTCACCCCTTAGTGTGAATTAGTTTGCAAAAGGCTTTCCCTTAACCTAATTGAGATCAAATCACAAAGAAGGGAATTTTGTAGGTAGAGAGAATTTTGGAGCACGAGGCCCTGGAGGGGAAGGCAGGAGTGGGTCTGGGGCAGGATTTCCTCAGCCAGTGGAGTGCACCAGGGCACTGGAACACCTAGTTAGCAGTGGAAGAAAAAGCCACCAGGACATGAGAGAGTGTGGCAAGGGAGATGGGAGAGAGGGCATTCAAAGCTCTGCCCAGAGTAAGCTCCTTCCCTCTCCGCTCTTCTGGTGGACCCCAGAGAACCTTCTCAGCCAAGCGCAGAAGTCATTGATCGTGACACCTGAAGCTCGAAGCTCTGTCCTGGAGAGACAAGGCGAGGCAGGGGAGGGGCAGGCTGGCTGTGTGTCAGGACGTGCTATCCTGGGAATTGGATCAGGCTGCTGTCCCCGCTTTACCACCTGGTGCCCAGCAGAGGCATGCCGCCCACCCTGCCCACCCTGCTCCTCCCTGTCCCTTCCTGCCTGGGGCTCAGCCTAGCTCACGGGAACCTGGTCAGGGACGTGGGCCTGGGGTATTCCCTGTGACTGAGTTGGCTGGGAGTAGGACCCTGCAGTGACAGGTCCATTTTCTTCATAGGGGACACAGTTCAGCGGTTGGAGTCAGAGATGCTTCCATCGCAGGAGGAAGGGGATTTGAGGAGCAGCAGCTCCATCACCCTTCTGGGCGGAGTACAGCAGGAGGGAAAAGTAAAAGTAAACTTAGAAGCTCCAACCCTTTAACTGCAGGGCAGGGTTCCCGGTACCCAGCAGGAAACACGCCCTATTGCATTTTCCATCTCAACTTTAATACCGGTGAGCCGAGTAAACTCTTCTGTCGGAACAGCCATTTTGTTAATCTCATTTATGACCAATTATGACATAAGTGAAAACGAAAAGTGAACATAATTAAAAGCCCTCTTTATTTATAAGACTAGGCAAACAGATGCTGAGTTAGAAGAACCTTCTTCAGGACCACAGATGGAAACATAGCTCAGAAGAGAAATATTTTGACAATAAACAAAAATCACCACAAATCACCCCTCTAGTGGTTGACTTGCTTCGCTCCTGTTTGAAAGAGTTTTCAAGTTGAGACTGGAAAATATATAACAGGCTCCTGCTTCGTCCCAAAAAGTCCACACACTTTCAATTAATGAGAGATTGAGGTTACTTAAACACTTTTGACTCGGCAATGTCTGAGAGGAAATTTCAACCATTGTTAACTCGAGATTGGGTGTTGTCCTGGAGAAGAAAAGGATCCCGAGGTGGCATTAGAGAATCACTTGAGTCTCTGTAGGTGGGGGCCACCGTGGGACAAAGGCGAAGAAGATGGATGTATTTCAGCAACCTTTTCCTTCCTTCTCACCTGGACAGCCGTCAGCTGACGGAAAGTAGTGAGAAACACGGATTTGCTGTCCAAGTACAGATGCGGCTTGCTGTGAGAACAGGGGTTCCTGTGAATGTCTTTACGCACCCAAATTAAAAATAACCAGAGATGGGAGGACTTATTAGCGACTTTCTAAATTCTTCCCTTCCTACAGTCTGT
Organism: Equus przewalskii; assembly: GCF_037783145.1. NCBI lineage: Eukaryota > Metazoa > Chordata > Mammalia > Perissodactyla > Equidae > Equus > Equus przewalskii. Next base: position 41,255,609 of record NC_091848.1, read on the forward strand.
AAAATGTTGCAGAATCCTAGACCAGGGTGAAGACACTAGTGGTGAGAATTTCAGGAGCCTGAGAGCCTAAAGGAACTCCCTACCAACCGACTGGGTAATTCGAGGAAGAATGCACGTGTTCCCGTGGAGCACAAATGTGGAATATTAGGAGAGTGGGGTTCCAGCACCAAATCCGGAGTCATGGGGGGAAGGTGGTGTGGTGATGACACTTTATGGTTAATATTCAATTCTGCTCCAGTAGAACATGGTACCCAGGAGAACCCAAAACTAGAATACGAAAAACAAACCAAAAAGAAATAAGGAATTGTTTTAGAAACATCTCATACTGGGGGGAAAAATGAAGTTACGTTCATTGAGGCTTAGGTCACACTGGATTTTTACGAGTTATCTTGCCGTAAGCAACATCACAGGGCAGAAGTAATACTGAATCCATCCTGCCACTCAGAGCAGCTTGCTCGTTCTCCCTCCCTGCCCCCGTCTGCTGCACCTAGACTCCCAGTCTGCTGGGCTTGCCTCTCTCAACTCTGTGCTAAACCAGCCCCCTAGGGAAATTCTTCTTCCCATCAGGACTAATTACCTTCCAGTGGAGTCCTATTTCTAGTATGTACCATTTGGGGATACAAGTTTCTTGCTTCTACTATTGAACCTCTCCTCCCAGGGGACTCCCTCTTTTCCCAAAGATGCCTGTGGCCTGGAACAGCTGCTTCTAAAGAATGCGCCACAGAACTCGAGATGGTTGACTCAGACAAGGGGCTGGAATACCGGGGGTCTCTTGCAGATCCGCCATGGAACTTTAACCACTTGGCCACAGGGCTGGCCCCCAAGAATTCCTAATTTTATTAGATGCTGACCTTGAGTACACGTGTTTTGACTACTCTGCACTACAGAAAGGAAGTGTGCATAAGGCGGTTTTGTTGCCTACTGAAATGTGATGGTTGTCTTGAGGAAAAGCACTTGTGTGATTGAGTTGTGCCCTGAACTAGCCAGTTTTTCATGAAATGCAATTTTTACCCGAAAAAATGACTAACAGACAAGCTCTGGTTATTCAGATTGGGTGTTTGGCGGACATTTTCTTGAAAATTTACAAAGTGAGTCTGTCACTTCAAGGAAAACAACTGACAATATTTGTTGCTGATGATAAATTTGAGCAGTCAAGAAAAATCAGAGAACGTGCATCTGTGGTGATGCGCGTGGTAGCATCCCCATGCGTGAGGTCTTTTCCAATGTGGTAATATCAAATGTGATGTCTTGGTACTGCATAAAGAAATCAGCCAACATTTGGAAGATATGCATAACACAGTGAACCAATATTTCCCCTATATAACCAATGCATGATGTTATAGAATCATGAATGGATAAAAGATTTATGCAAACTGCAAAACCAACCAAAGTAATGTATTTTAACGTGTAATAGTCTGAATATTTTGTTGACATAGTTTCAGATTCCATATTGCAACTAATCTTTAAGAAACTACTACTTTTCAAGTTTTGTTTGGTACCAAAAAAGAATATTCACAATTATCTTTAAATAAAGCTACCAAAACATTCCTGGTTTTTCAAGTACATATCAGTGTGAGGATAGATTTTCTTCAAATTCTTCAACTTAAGCAACTATTATAGCAGATTAAATGAAGAAGCAAATATGAGAACCCAGCTGTCTCATATTAAAGCTGGACATTGAAGAGATTTAAAATGTAAAGCAAGGCCACTTTTCTCACTATCTTTTTGCTTTGGAAAATAGTCACTTTTTCCACAAAAATATATTGTTAATGTTAACTTGTGATTGGTTTATTATTTTAAATGAATTAATAAGTACTTAAAATAATTCTCTGTTAATTTCCCATAGGGTATAAATATCAGTAGATATAGCCCCATACACAAAAGCTTTTTGGAGTCCTCAATAATTTTGGGGAATGTTAGAGGGTTCGGAAACCAAAAGTTGGGGACTGCTTCCTGAATGCGATGGTTCTTAATCCTGATAGGAAATTAGAATCATCTGGAAAAAATGTTTTTAAAAGTCTGGATCTTGCCCCCAGATCAACTGAATCAAAATCTCAGAGGTTGGGGTCCAGGCATGCTTCTTTTCCCCCAAGCTCCCTCAGGAGGTGTTAATGCTCAGCCAGGGCTGAGACCACTACCCTACCCTCTTGCTGCACACGCATCAGATAAGGTGGGCAGAAGGACAAGGTGAGACTGGTGGAGGCAGCTCTTTGAAAGGGACGAGGCAGGTTAGTGTCAGGCAGGAGCCAGCTAGATAGAGGACAGTCTTTGATATCTAATTGGACCAAATTAATGAGATCTGGAGAGCTGGAGTACAGGCAGGTGCATCCCTGTCGGCCAGAAGAAGGATCTGGTTAGGGCATGTCCTTCTCATGGTAGGGGAAGTTGACTCCCCATCTCCCAAGGGAATCCAGTGTCCTTGCTCTAGTGCCAGCAGCTTCCTGACTAGTCCTCAGGTCTGAGTGTGGCTGGGCTAACCAGGGGGCAAACTCAAGGTCTCTCCTTATCATCGTCTTCTCGGAAGTAAAATAGGTGCCAGGAAATACTCACAGTCCAGCAGAGAATGGCAAATCCAAACCAGGCAACCCCCCAGGCGTGTCGGTTCATTGGTCCAGAGATGAGTTCATAGCAGCCCTGGAGGAGGGGGCGGTTCCCCATCGGTGGGAGAGGAACCAGAACAAAAGATGTCAGAGATGGGTGGGAAAGCTGATTGCTATTTGAATCAATGCCAGTCCAAAGTCTAGTTTAACATAACCAGGTTATTTCCACATCCCTGTGGACAGCCAGGTGTTACCAGTGCTTTGCTAAGGGGATAGAAATAATCCTGTTGAACAACTACTCTATGTCACATTCACTTGTGTCTTTATCATTCAGTCTAACTAACAAAGGTGCTGCTATTTTAGCATAATGGGTTTTTTTTGTATTGAATACATAGACAATGTAAAGTATTCTTAGTAAAATTTGAATTTTTTTCTCCCCCAAGATTTTATTGGTGATTTGTTTGAGGGCGGAGTTACTTTTTGATTTGTTTGTTTTTAAATAAAAGTGCTTCCAGTCTATGAAAACCAGAGGCTTTTTTTTTTGTAATTATTAAAGGAACCCCTATGCCATGCTTTCTAAATTCTCATTTGACATCATATTTCAATATATTTACTGGATTCTAGTGAGACTTTGAAGAGCCACAGTGTATGTGCGAAAGAGTGATTGATTTTTTATGCATCGACTCATTCATTCATGTGTGGTCCAGTAAGTTTTCATACGGGGTGCACTCTGTTCTACTCACTGTGCAAAGGGCTGGAGTGATACGCATGTGCAGGGCTGGACCTGCCATTTGAGTGACCTCTCCTAGAGCCCTGGGGTCACAGGAAAGCCTAGGAAATGCCACACCCAGACTGTTTTCAGGAACCACTGAGGTCCAGAGGAAAATGTCCTTGGAGAGCTGACGTTGAAGTTTAGGCCCCACCCAGTGCTACAGGTGGCCACTTGAGGTTCTGTCCTTTCTGGTCTGCCCCAGTCCCTTGTCAGTCCACTTACACGCTCTGCTTTTGCTACATCTGCCCTGACTTCTCTCCCATTTACTCTTCTCCGTCTAAGTTACAGGCACCACCATTCACCTAGATACTCAAATGGCAAAGTTCAGAATTATCCTTAACTGTTTTTCTCTTATCCAACATTAAATACTTAAGCAAAACCTTTTGGGTCTACTTTTAAAATATATCTCAAATCCAAACGTTTAGTACTTCCTGCAGCCACCTCAGTCCACCAGGGCGTCCCTCCAGGATTGCTACTCTAGCCTCCCACCTGATCTCCAGGAGGCCTGAGGCCACTCTTGGCCTCTCCTGCTGGCTTCCACACAATGCCAGAGGGATGCTTATAAGACATAAATCAGATCACTTCACATTGCTACTCCAAAAAATGGCTTCCCACCACCCTTAAAATGGAATTTTAAGTCCTCACGATGGCCCGTGAGGTACTGTCTGACATGGCCCTGCTTCTCTCTGTGACCCCAGCTTCCACTAACAGAGTTTCACTGTAAAGCTAATGAGCTTAAGCTTCAGGACTCCTTACTTGCAAGACCATTTCAAGGTCCTGTGCGTAATGCTGTATGTGTATTGTTTTGTTGTTTTTCCTAAGGAGGAACCCTACAAATCTTATAAACTTCAGGCCCTACAAAATCTGGGTCCATCCTTGCCTTCTGCTCCTCCTTCACTCATTCTGGTCTTGCCATACTGATCTCCATGATGTTCCTCCAAAAAGCTACGAGTGCTCCCATTTCAGGGCCTTTGCATTTGCTTCTTCCTTTCTTTAGAACTCTCTTCCCCAATCTTCCAGGGTCTCATTTCCTCACTTAATTCAGAACTCTGTGCAAAAATCATCTCAACAAAGCCTTTCCTGACAACCATAGAGAAAAATACCCTTTCCCCATCATTCTTTTTTTTTTTTTTTTAAGATTTTATTTTTTCCTTTTTTTCCCCAAAGCCCCCCGGTACACAGTTGTGTATTCTTCGTTGTGGGTTCCTCTAGTTGTGGCATGTGGGACGCTGCCTCAGCGTGGCCTGACGAGCAGTGCCATGTCCGCGCCCAGGATTCGAACCGACGAAACACTGGGCCGCCTGCAGCGGGGCGCGCGAACTTAACCACTTGGCCACGGGGCCAGCCCCCCTTTCCCCATCATTCTTTATGTATTTACTCCGCTTTATTTCTGCTCATGGCATTTATCACTACCTGGAATTTACCATGTATCTGTTTGGTAACTTTGTTGTCTGCCTCCCATACTATGGTGCAAGCTTTACAAGGGTGGAGATTTATCTTGCTCATTGTTGAATCTCTAGAACCTAGAACACATGTCTGGCACAAAGTAGGCACCTAACTGACATTGATAGGATGAATGGAATGTGATAAGAAGTAATGATTACAAGCGTCATCTGTGACACACTTGACGGTTCACAAACCCTCCTACATCCATTACTCACTTGAGCCTCCTGACCATCCTGGGAGGTAGTCATTTGTCTAAAAATATGTACATGAGCCCGCCTATGCCAGGTGCCAGGACTGGGCTGGGCATGCAGCTACGACAACGTAGAAATGGTTCTTGCCCTCGCAGAGCTCTCAGACAAAGCCCAGTTTTTTCACCTTTTCTCATTTAGTGCTTTTTCATAAGTGAAGTGGTGCTGAACTTGATCTTCCTTCATTCCATCATAATGTTCTTGAGGTGGAGAGATCAGAATTTGCACACAGTATTTCTGGGGCAGATGGCCCGAGATGTAAGAATGCCCATATTTGCATCTCACATGCTATGTGAGGTTCTGGTTGATTTCTATTATTTCCACACTTATGATGGCTTCTCTAATTTGATTAGCCTCCATTTGTACAATGTAGATCTTGAAAACCTACAATATGGATGTGAAAAAGAGAGCCATTTGCCCACCTACCAAACATTAATTGATGCCTGCTTTGTACCAGGCATTATGCTAGGTGTTGAAGATACAGAATTGAATAATGCATGGCCCTCAAGGAGACTTACTTATAGAAAAAATAGACTTGTGAGTAAATAATTATAATATAGTTCAAGGTGTCAACTGCAATAGTACAAGTAAAGTAGATCAGGTACTGTGGTGGCATATTTTACTTTGCAGAAAAGGATTGCTCTAGGAGAATTAGCAGGACTCAGAGAGAAGGGTGGTGTGTAAGAATCTGGGGGACTGGGGTAGGGAGATGTGGAAAGGATTAATAGATAAGAGATTATTCAAGGGTGAAGAATGAGTGAGACTGAGAAAGTAGGAGCACAGAGAGTCAGACAGAGAGAGGGAGTTCAGGATTCAGGAATCTGGTTGGGGAGTGGGGTTGAGTGATAATGAGGTTGTACTTGTGGTGCCACTGATGGGCAGTGGAAGTGGAAATGTTAAGGACAAAGTGAGGCCAAAGAACTGTGAGAAACGGCATTAGAAGGGTTGTCAAGACAGATGTGGAGCTCCCTCATTACTGGAATGTTACATGTGCCAGTGAGAATAGTGTTGCTGAGAGATAAACTGATTATCTGAGGGCAGACATTCTTTTCTGTCCCCTTCCAAGAGATCATAGTTTGTATGCAATTACAGTCCAATCAAGATATGTCTGCATGGGCCAGTTCCAGTGTTGAAATATTGAAAGCATTTTATTACTCCTGAGAGTGATTGTTATATTGCATATTGTGATTATAGGCAATGAATTTAATTTTATAGCAGTCTGAATATAACTGATTAAAATGATGCCAAAACAATGTTGCTGAAGAGCTAAATGAGGGTTGTTTTGAAAGACTCTGCAAAATAATGTGTGTCACTCTCACATCCTTTTCTGGATTAATGCAACCAATCCAAGCCCAGGCACCATGCCAGGTGTGGCGGGATGGTCAGCAGTCCAGTGTCCTTCATTCTGAAGTGCAGTTTGTATTACTTACTCCAAGACTAAAGCGTCTGACATTTCTCAATTATTGAGTGAACTGGCACACAAACTCACGAAGCAGTGTACACCATTTCGGAGGCTGACCACAAGTATAGGAGGATTTTCTGCAGGGCTTTTCGGAACTATTACCGAATTCTTTCTTGGCTTAGAGTCTGGGATCTGGAGCCAGATTGTTAGCATTTGAATCCTGACTCAACCACTTACTAGCTGATTGACCTTGGGCAAGGTACTTATTAGCATCTCTATATTTCAATTCCTCATCCATGAAATAGGGATCATACTGGCACCTGCCTTTGAGCGTTAAATGAGTTGATATATGTATGGATCTTGGAACAGTATCTGGCTTTTAGTAAATATTCACTGAATGTTAGTTTTCATGATCATCACATCATCCTCATTAGGCTGGAAACACTTTTTCAAAAGCCATCTGTATGTAAACTCCCTTCTACCCAAATCACCAATCTAATATTTTATTAAGACCATCCTATATTACCACTGCCTAAGGAATGTGGATATATAATTACTGCATTTACCCTCAGCAATTCCCATTGCTTTGGAACTGGCAAAATGTTCTCTTTGTATATCATCCCTTCCAATGTACAGTTTGCAAAAAAGAGCAAATCTTTGTTTAATGTAAATAGTTTTTGAAATACTAATTCTCCACCTTGTACAAATAGTTTTCATTTAAACAAAGTTGGATTTTGCTGTTGCGTTCTCATGTTCTGTTGATTTTATTAAAATGTAAAGTTTCCCCGATCAGCCCTAGGTTAGCGTTCACATTTTACTAACAGAGAAGGAAATAGTTACCATGAATTTTAGGAAAAAAGATGCAGAATTTCTTACCGAGAGACTATGACCTACAGTTAACCAGTATTTTCCTCATGAAGAGTAGAGGAACGTTCTGGCAGGTCTTGGGAGGAGAGAGTACTCACCTGATTGTGATAATAACCGGGCACTCCGAGTTTGCAGGCCTCCAGGTTGAGAGGTTCTTTGAGATTGTTCATAACACAGCACTGACGAGGCCAGGGATAGTCGGCATCACTGTTCTCAGTCCGGAAGGCAGACGTGTATTTCTGCCAGTCTGATGGACCGTTTACACCACAGCAATTGTCCTGTCAGCAGAGGAGAGACACAAAGTTCTCTTCCACAGTCGGAACTAGAGCCATCAATGTAGCAACTGAGGTTTTATGGAGAAAGAAGATATGGAAAGTGTACCACATCTTGTGTTTACTAAAAATCCCCAAATGAGAACTGAAGATATTGATAACATGTCTCGGAGTTTGCAAAATACTTTTACATTTATTACTTTACTAGCCATTAATGAGCTCTGTAGCCTTTGACAAGTTAAATTCTCTAAGCCTCATTTTTCTTAACAGTAAAACTAGGATAAATATGGTACCTACCTCATAGAGTTGTTGTGAGGATTAAATTGTTAATACACTTAGCGTGTCTAGTACATTGTCTGGCCCATAGTAAACCCTTAATAAATACTAATAATAAATACTACTATCTTGATACAAAAATGTGAGAGAGGTATAATTATTCTAATATTACATATGAGCAAGTTGAGAACCAGAAAATTAAAATTTTTAGTGGTGAAGAAATTATGAGTGATTCTTCTTGTTCTACTTTTCTCTCTCTCTCTCTCTCTCTCTCTCTCTCTATATATTTTTTTTTTTTTTTTGAGGAAGATTAGCCCTGAGCTAACATCTGCTGCCAACCCTCCTATTTTTGTTGAGGAATCCTGGCCCTGAGCTAACATCCGTGCCCATCTTCCTCTACTTTATATGTGGGACACCTGCCATAGCATGGCTTGCCAAGCGGTGCCATGTCTGCACCCGGGATCCGAACTGGCGAACTCTGGGCTGCCGAGATGGAACGTGTGAACCTAACTGCTGCGCCACTGGCCCAGCCCCAACTTTTCTATATTTTTAACTTTCTACTTTTATAATGGGAGAAAATAAACTGGAAAAAAAATAACCAAAACCTGGTGGCACAAAGCTATGCCTCCACATAGGAAAGGAAAATTAATGAACACAAAACTAATATCCTTACAGCCTGGACAGAATTGAGGATAGAGGATAAAAAACAATTCATATCACTTTCCTTCCTTTTTATAAATTTTGCTAAAATGTTTCAAGGGAAGAAATTAAAACTATGGGCATCTCTCAACTTTTAGAAGAAATATATCCAAGCAAATTTGATGATAAGTCAACTGTCTTAAAAGCATGTCCTATTTTGCCACTGGCTTATGAAAATATCTCACCAAAGGAAATAATCATCCTGTACTTTGACCTGAGCGTTTTGGGGGAAAATGGTTAAGTTTGAGCCAGGCTTATTTCAGACTGGGGTTTAGAAAATTGGTAAGTGGATATTTCAAATGTGTGAACGTTCAAAGTGGGGGTTCCCAGAGGGGAGGGGGTTAGAGGGAAGGCTGACATAGGCGAAGGGAATTAAGGGGTACAAGCTTCCAGTCATCAAATAAATAGGTCAAGGGGATATAATACACAGCATGGGGAATACAGTCAACAATATTGTAACAACTTTGATGACAGATGGTCATTAGTCTTATCAGGTGATCATTTGGTAATGTAAATAAACATCAAATCACTATGTCGTACAATTGAAACTAACACAATATTGTATGTCAACTATACTTCAATAAGCAAACAAAGGTGTGAGCACTCGTGTTTCATTTGAAGAGCTTAGATCTTGCTAACAGAGTGGAAAACATACTTGACCTAGTCAGAGAAGTCATAGAAGGTGAAAAAGGGGCCAATGAATTGGAGGTCCAAATGGAGTAAAAAAAAAAAAAATATATTGGAATGGAAATATTAGAATAAGAGAAAGAAGGGGCTGGCCTGGTGGTGCGGCAGTTAAGTTCTCATATTCCACTTTGGTGGCCCGGGGTTTACCGGTTGGGATCCTGGGTGTGGACCTACGCACTGCTTGTCAAGCCATGCTGTGGCAGGCCTCCCACATATAAAGTGGAGGAAGATGGGCACAGATGTTAGCTCAGGGCCAGTCTTCCTCAGCAAAAAGAGGAGGATTGGCAGCAGATGTTAGTTCAGGGCTAATCTTCCTCAAAAAAAAAAAAAAAGAAGAAGGGAAGGAAATTATAGAAGATAGAGGGTAAAGAGAGAGTTCAAAAAGGGGTGGAGACTATAACTGAATTTGCTGATGACAGACTGAAGCGGTGGTGTTTGGGAGGGGAGGGGTGTAGGGGGTAGTGTGAGAGTTGGGTCAGATCAGGGCTTATGTAGGGGAAAAGAATGTATATACATATGGCAATGTAGGGGTGATAGTGGATATTCTGAAAGACGTGGACTTTTGATGGTATTTGAGGTAAACTTGAATATAAGGTATGACTGCCAGTCAGAGAAAACCAGGTGACCAAATCAAGCCATAGCCCGTGGTCCTTAGCAGGACTAGCCCATAGGAGGTGTGAAAAGGTGCTAACTGAGTCAAAGAGACAAAAACTGCCACTTGAGTTCACTGTGGGGCGGAGGAGGCGTTTTTTTTTTACTGTAAGTGATGTCTGAGTTCCAAGGGGGCAGAGTGGGTGACTAATCTAAATTTCTTGACAATGTCATTATCCCTATAAATGGAAGCTAATCAGCATCGTGGCTTGAAATAAAATATAGAAGATCTAAGGGTCCCACTGAGTCATGTGTACACCCCATACCCCCTTGCCATAAGAAGAATAGATGAACTTGCCTATGTCAAGTCTCTTTTTGAAGGAAACCCCCTTGGAGGCTGTGGTCCCCTCCCTTTGACTTTACTCCCAACCATACATACACCTCTGGATACTGGTTTAGGTACAAGGTGCCATCTCCCCAAGACCACAGGCATTACCTGCAGCATGAGTCTGTCCCAGGTTCTGGTGACGCCATTGTTCTTCCACTGGTCGTCGTTGTTTGGAGGGCTGCTGTTTTGGTACCTCTCCAGCATCTGCTTCAGGAAGAGGTTGGGTGTGAACTGTGGTGGGAGGATCAGCAAAGAGGGAGAGTTAGCTCACCAGTCAGTCCCCAAGGAGGAAAGTGATTTGCTCGGCCTGTTGCTGGGGGCACTGAACATTGTCTCCTGGGGTAAAACTGCTCAGAGGCACCGAGTAGGGGTAGGGTGGGTGTGAGGCCGCTCTGGTTGGCTGAAGTCCCCCATCTCCAAAGAAATGGTCTCACCCCACCGAGACCAGGGTGGACAGGCCTTGCAGGGTGCCTTAGGCTAGGGAGTGGAGGAAAGGAGAGAAAGCAGGATGCTGCACTGGGAGGAGTCTTCGATGTGCTGGACTATTGATCATGCTGTTGGAGGGCCAGTGGCCCTGGCAGGGTGGTGAGGAGCGTGCAGTTAGAAGCTTGCGGCTGGCAGTCTCGCCGCCTGGACTCAGGATTCTTCTCTTTCGCTCACCAGCTGTGTAACTTTGGACAAAGTACTTTACCTTTTAAAGATTCATTTTTTTAATCTCTAAAATGACCATAGTGATAATACCTATTTCATAGGGTTACTATAAAGATGAAGTAAAATTATGTATTTATTATTAATGTGCGTATTAGGGTGCCTGGCATGGAGTAAGGTCTCAATACATGTCAGCTGCTATGATGATGATAGTGATGATTCAGATGCTCATTTTTGCTCTGTGCTTTTTGAGCCCATACTCACAAAGTCTCGTTGTGTTGCTGCCGTGATACAAGATGCCACTTCAAAGCCATATACGATAAACATCAGAATGAAATACTGGAAGGGAAACAAGAGAAATAAGAGAATGGCATTTGCTTCCAAAGAGAGATTTTTTAATTTATTTTTCAGCACATTAGTCTAAATATAACCACTCAATCATTCACGTAGTTATTCAACAAAGCCTGATTTATCAGCTGTTTGGAGCAAGACTTGGTGCTAGGTGTAACCAGCTCAATTCTCTCCTTTTTCCAGAGAACAAACGACCATTGAATACAGAGCTTTCTCAGTCCAGTATTCTGCATTTCCATTTTAACTGGGAAAAACAAATCCAAAAAGACGAACTGATATGTGTGTGTGTGTGTGTTTGTGTGTGTGTGTGTGTTTGTTCAATGGCTGGCAAGGGTCTTAGTGCATCAGATACTATGTAGAGCCTCGTATAAATCCCGTTTCCTTAGGAGGAATTTTCTTTATGGTTTACTGAAAATTTAGAATTATACAGGTCAGAAAACGATGAACTGGATCGTGCTTAATACCCATTGTCCCCCCGATGGTGTCCAGTCTCATCAGGGAGGAACAGACAGCCTCCAGGTGCACAGCTCTTCACTGGCATTCTTCTCTCATCCCCCACCTGTCCAGTTACATCAGGTCAGGGGAGTGAAACAGAGCTCACTGTGTGTTGTTTTTATTGGTGGTGGTAGTGTGTGTGTGTGTGTGCACGCACGTGGACATGCGCATGCACCCATGTGTGCACAAGATGCTTCCACACCACACTGCCCCTGTTTATGGCTGGAAAATATCTGAACAAGCAATGGCCTCTGAATCTGGGACGGGACTGTTTGCCAGGGCTCCCTCTTTGCCCTCCTCGGCCTTGCACCTATGCTTTTGGTCCTTGAATTCTTCTGGGGAAGGGGCTCTGCGGTCAGTGAGGGAGAGCAGGGGAGACAGTTCTCGCCCAGGGCGGGGAGGCTGTCTGAGCAGGACCCTCTGTGGCCCTAACCACTCCGCCCACAAAAAGTCTTTGGCGCCTTACCAGCAGGAGCATCTTCAGAGGCCTCATAACATTTCCCCCTGTCTTAGTTGCTGCCTTGTTCTTTGTCAAGAGCTTTGCTGGCTCCCCTTAAGGAGGCTCAGGACCCTTAGAGACACTCCAGAAAGGAGGCACAGGGTGCAGGTGTTTCTCCATCAGCCCCTTAGAGGGTGCTCTGCTCCTTTTCTGGGGCCACGGTGAAGAAGCTTCCCTCTCAGCTGAGTTCTCCTGGCTGCAGGCACACAGGGTGGCCCAAAGTGAGACTGCGATGCAGGTGAAGCTCGTCTCTAGGGACGCCTGCCTCTCCTCTCCCTTTCCCTGCATTCATTTCCCCACCCTGCAAGAGTCGGGGCGGGAGTAACTCACGCTAAGGAAGCAGAGAATGTCAATGTTCTGCATTCCCTGGGTAGCAGGACAAGGTTAGATCACAGGAACAGTAGATCAACAAGCACTTTAGGTTGCTGGACTCGTTCCATAAAGGTGGAACTCAGGTTCTGTGGCATTTGGGGATGAGTTATTTCAGGGTGGGGAGTGGGAGTGGGGCCCCATCACAGTGTGAGAAACTGCTGGGGCCAGAGTAGAGGTCTAGACCCAATATGAAGGTTCTTAGCTCTGCCGGCTGCAAACGTGCTTCCATCTGCAAAGGCAGGGCGCAACCTTGCCGTCTGTGGCTTGGCAGAAGCCCCTCTGTGGTGTGCAGAGTTAGAGCCTCCACAGGCAGGCGGGAGAGGAAGCTGTCCTCTGCAGTGGGGGCATCTAGGTTTCCCAGGGGCCCCGAAGATCAGAGTGAATGCATCATATGAGAAGTGCAGGTCGTACAAAATCATCGGCTTTGGGCTCAAAAATGTCTGAAAAGGCTCACACTTTCTCTTAAAAATTCACACCTATTTTGCATTTTATATCCTAATGTATCAATGCCTGAATAATAGTCAAATAATATTTAAACTACTGATTGTCTAGAGAAAAAAATCTAATTATCAAGTTCTCACTCTGCCTCTCCTGTGGCCTATGTAGGTCCTGGCTGGACCTTTCGGGCACATGCAGACACCAGTGGGAGAAGCAAAGATCTGGAAAATCAGGGTTCCCCCTGCCCCATGTGTCTCCTCTGTACTAGAATCTTCTGGTCTTACAATAATGGAGGGCATCCTTGCCCCAACACGGACAAGCTTCCCTGCAGGGAGAGCCTTCCCTCCTCACTCCTCAGCTGGCACTCTCTGCTCCCACCTACACCGCGAAAGCCAAAGCAGGATGCTAGGGAAGAAAAACAATCCACCAAAATTGGTCCAGGAGACAGCTGTAGAGAGTTTTAAGGTCTCACCGCCAGAAGAATTTTCCTGTTGGACTTCATGATGCCCACGATGCCTAGAACGGACAGGCAGAAGAGGCAGATGCCGACAAACATGCCGATCCAGGCTGCACCATAGATGTCGTCATTGTTGGTGGCTTCAAGCAGCGGGTAGAGGCTGTGTTGGTCGGATACAAAGAAGATGCACTCTGCGGTCAGGGCGATGCCGCACATCTGGAAGCAGAAAGGGTTCTGTCAGGCTGGCGGCCAGGAGAGCAGCTTTGGGAAAGGGGGTAGAGAAGTGGGTGAGGAAGAAAGACTAACTCTGTCCTCTGCATAGGCTCTAAGCAACTGACTTAAACTCTTCATAGCCAGGAAATCACATAGCTCCTTCCAGCTGCTAATTGGTTGCATGCCTCCTTCCACATGTCACTCTGTCTTATTGCTGTTTGGGAAAAGACCCAAACAATTTCAGACCATCTATAAAGTCCTTGGGGCATGAGCCATTCAAACAACATCTTCCAGTGTGAAGATAATCTTCCACCCCACTCCCATTGCCCGTCACCCAAATTCCTGGACTGTAATATTTCAACCGGCCGTGGTCATATTTATCAGTGCCAGAGAGCCACTAGATGTTAGAGCTGGAAGGAACCTTGGTGGTCCTCTTTCCCACCCCCTGTATTTTATAGATGAGGGATCTTGGCCCTGAAAGGCAGTGACTTGTCCAAAGTCACATGGAGTCAGAGGCAGAGCTGGGTCAAGAGCCAGAGATCCTGACTGCTAAGTGCTCTCTCACCACACTGTGCCCATACACCTTGGCCTCGGGGCTACTCTCACATCCTGGTGCTGGCTTCTGTATGAGGAGAACAGGAAGATGCAAACATCTGTCCCCAGCAGCCTTAACAGCAGAGTCCCACGGAAGTCAAACCAAGGTGAAATAGCAAAGAAACACGAAGCGTGTGTGTGGTGGGGAGGGCGTGGACGCTGACTGTGGTTGACATGGCTCTTTTTAGATTCTCCTGTTTTAAAGTTGGGAGGGCAATATCTATTTTTTTTAACCATGGTCTTTTGACATATTACGTAGTTATATATGATTATTTATATAGTTCAATTCTAGCTGGCATATTTTACTAACACATTTCTTAAAATAAAGAAAAGATGTAGGGAGCCAGTAATTATATCATTATTTTCCTCTAAACTTTCACTTTTGATTGATCTAAAATCATGATTACAGGAAAAGCAGAATGTCCTGAAAAATACTCAATACTTACACCAATAACCACATTTCCAAAAATCAGCAGGCCCTGGAAGCAACGAACAGTGGAGTCGTCCTTGGCCATCTTCAGGATCCCCCAGCAGCTGCAGACACAGTGGAGAACATTACTACTTAATAGGAGCAGGTGACAATTCTGCTGAAGTCCCCTGACATGACCGAATCACGCTGCTGTGTGTTGCCTTCCTGTGTTCCAAAGCATCCAAACCATTTTGGGCACTAAGCTCAGTAATCACTGTAATTTTATAAAGAACAAAAAAAAGTAAAGACTGCCAGGCCACAGTCAGTGACTTTCAGGAGTTCGTTAGCATGCGGAGTATACAGACCACGTACAGTCATCCCTCCTTATCTGGAGCAGATACGTTCCAAGACCCCCAGTGAACGCCTGAAACCATGGAGAGTACTGAACACTATATATACTATGTTTTTTCCTGTACAGACATACCTATGATAAACTTTGATTTATAAATCAGGCACAATAAGAGATTAACAACAATAACTAATAAAATAAAACAATTCTAACAATATACTGTAGTAAAAGCTACTGTAGATCTTAGCCACCTCAGCATGCGATTTTTTTCTTCCCTTATTAAGATGAGAACTTTCACTTTTTCACTTAAAGGAAGCAGTTTACGGCTTCTCTTTGGCATCCGAATTGCCAGCATCACTACACTTGCACTTAGAGGCCATTATTAAGTAAAATAAGGGCTCGTTGAACACAAGCACTGCGAAACCGCGACAGTGGATCTGATACTGAGAGGCTGCTACGTGGCTAACAGCCGGGTCCCTATACAGTTTGGATACCCTGGTTAAAGGGACAAGTCACATTCTGGGCAGGATGGAGCAAGATGGCACGAGATTTCATCACGCTACTCAGAACAGTGTGTGTTTAAAACTTATGAATTGGGGCCGGCCCTGTGGCCGAGTGGTTAAGTTCACACACTCAGCTTCGGCGGCCTGGGGTTTCACTGGTTCGGATCCCAGGCGCGGACAAGGCACCACTCATCAGGCCACGCTGAGGCGGCATCCTACATGGCACAGCCAGAGGCACTCACAACTAGAATATACAACTATGTACTGTGGGGTGTTGGGGAGAAGAAGAAGAAAAAAGAAGATTGGCAACAGATGTTAGCTCAGATGCCAATCTTTAAAAACTAAATAAATAAAACTTATGAATTATTTATTTCTGGATTTTTCCATTTAGTATTTTTGGACCATGGTTGAACAGGAGTAACTGAAACCAAGGAAAGCAAAACTGCCATATGGGGGACTACTGTACTTCTGAGTGATGGACTGAGGCCCCGCCAGTCACCACAGGCACACTTGAGGTGGCGATCACTTCGGGCAGCCCCAAAGCACACGAGGGTCCTTGGTCTAGCTCTTCACACGTTTGGTCCTGGAAAACTGAAACCCAAAGGGTAATCCCATGGCCAGAGTTGGCAGACAGTTCCCACATGAACTGTTAGGCAGCTGTTAAAAAGCATTATTTCCAGAAGATTTTATCTTCAAAAACAGTTGGCAAATAAAAAAGTACCCAGACACACAAGTTGGGGAGAAAAGAGGGACTGATGTTTACTCTCTTCTATGTGCCACTCCACTAGATACTTTACATGCACACATCTGATTCTCATTACCCGATTAGGAAGAGAAAGAGAAAGGGTGAGAAGGCTCATTTTGCAGATGAGGCAACTGAAGCTTAAATTTAGGTAAATTAAGTTCTCTGGGGTCATACAACCAGTGAGCGGGAGGCTGGAGACCTTGGTCTATGTGACTCCAGAGACCAAGCTCATTCTCCCAGCCCGCACTGGCTGCCAGAATTATTTACAAGGTTTAGTGCTTTGTATGCCACCAAAAATAAGCGTCTCCCTCTTTGAGGATTCTCTGGAAGGAATACGAGGGTAAGTGTTTGGTCAATTACTTTGGCTTTGTTTTTTTTTTTTTAAAGATTTTATTTTTTCCTTTTTCTCCCCAAAGCCCCCTGGTACATAGTTGTGTATTCTTCGTTGTGGGTTCTTCTAGTTGTGGCATGTGGGACGCTGCCTCAGCGTGGTCTGATGAGCAGTGCCATGTCCACGCCCAGGATTCGAACTAACGAAACACTGGGCCGCCTGCAGCAGAGCGCGCGAACTTAACCACTCGGCCACTGGGCCAGCCCCAATTACTTTGGCTTTTGTACGTGAAATACCTGGAGAAAAGCCATCCGCATCTCTTACTGCCTTATTAATTAATCACTTCGTGCATTCATGCTATAAATAAAAATGTATTAAATAGTACAACTTGTGCTGTGAGATATACAAAGATATGTAAGGGAGATTGTTGTATTCTAGGATTTCATTCTCTAGTAGCGAAGCTATGTTCCTAAATCATTCTAATTCATCTAGGAAGACCCTAGGCTCTGTGGGAGTTCCGAGGAGGGAAGATGTAAGCCTTGCAGAATCTGTGTGGTTTTGCTAAGTCGACTAGAGCAGAGTGGGTGTGGGAGGAAGGTGGGGCGGGGGACATTCGAGGGAAAGGGAAAGTCGAGGCGTAGAGAGCTAGACGAGCAAGGTCCCCAGGGGAGAGCAAATGAATCAGTTTGGCTGAAGTCCTGGTTTGTGCAGGGGATCAGTGGGAAGCAAGCCTTCTAATTTGACCTAGACCTTGCTTAATTTTAACTTCATTGATACATTCTAATGTGAGCACTAACAACCTCCAGGTAATCTTAAACATCTTTAAATATTTCCCTTACTTGTTCACCTGGGTAGCTATGGGAATTGAAGGAATTAAAATTTATGAGTGTTTTTGGCCCAGAATTGGCATATAAGGGGTACTCCATCAATGTTTGCTGAATGAATAGAAGAATTTGGGCTATTGGTACCAGATCCCTATGTGTAGTTCCTGCTTAGAAATCCCGTTCATTTCTTTATGCTTGGAAATATCATTTCATGCTTAGAGAGGTCACTCATTCCTTCCAGTGAGTGTCGCACACTAGACTGAGTGGAGCCCGGGTGCCCTGAAGGAGTTAATGCACCGACCCCACCCAGGGGGAACCTTCCTCACGCAGCCAGATCAGTCACCTTGTCAGGTTCATTACTGGTATGCACTGACATTGCTCCTGACCGGTCGGGTTACCATCTGAACTAGAAACACAAATAAATACACTGTGACAGGTAGAAGTTCAGACAACATAAGTATAGAGAGCAAAGGGCAAAAATCTGGAGAGGCCAAATTCACCAACCGGTACTGACTACGAACCCATTTGCCAGGTGGTGGCCTATTGGTGGTGATTAGTTGGGCTTAAGGAACAGAAAGAAGACCATTCGTTCTTTCAAGGAATTTAAAGTGTGATTACAGCAACACGGATTCAAAGCAAAAATGACCATGCCCAGTAGAATAAAGGGGGAGAGTAGGGTTGTGCACCAAAGAGGGGCTTTCTGGGGGCAGAAAGGAGCTGAAGGGACCCTGAACAAGGAATTTGGCCCCAGCGATGACCCAATTGTGCCCCATAACATGCATATTTTCCCAAAGATGACTCCACCACACAGAGATTTACAAAGAGGGGAAGAGACCAATGAATTTTCAGTGGGAAAACTGCAAGAGTGAGCATGAGGGTGGGGAAGTGAGATAAGAGTGGGAGAGAGAAGGAAGGAGGCAGACACGAGCTTGGTTTGAGCAACAAGATGCATGGACTGGAGAAATCTAGACAGGCCAGTGGTAAGAAAGGCCAGGGAGGCCGCCCTGGGGAGGCAGGGGCTGGATTTAGGAGGGGCAGGAATGTGTGGATGGGCAAGGAGCTCTGAAGTCGCTGACCACTAGGTTGTTCTCCTGCCTCACTACATTCTCTCTTCTCCTTCAGGCCTCTGGCATCAGTGGCACTTAACAACTTAGAAAGTCACTCCTCTCTTCCAAAATAATGAAATGATGAGGAAAGCTGTCATTTAAGGAGCACTTGCAATGTTCTCGGTGCATGCTGGGCACTTACTGTTCATCCTGTCAACTGAGAGATGGGTATTTTTACCAAAATCTGCATTCGTTTCCTATGGCTGCTGTAACAAGTTACCACATTCTTAGTGGCTTCAAACCACATGACCGTATTCTCTTACACTTCTGGAGGCCAGCAGTGTGAAATGAGTTTCATGGGGCTAACAGCAAGGTGTCAGCAGAACTGCCCTCCTTCCGGAGGGTCCAGGGGAGAATCTGGTTTCTTGTCATTTTGCAGACGAAGACAAGGAGGCTTGAAAAGATTAATTACCCTGTCCGAGGCCTCATTGCTAGAAAGTGCAAACGCTGAGATTCAAACCCAGGTCACACCCACAACTAAAATACATAACTATATACTGGGGGGATTGGGGAGAAAAAGCAGAAAGGAAAAAAAAAAAAACCCAGGTCTGCCTGGCTCCAGATCGTTTACTTAACCCTTTCCCATTTGTAAAGTCCTGCCGCAGAGCAAATCTTTTCAGTACCAGAAGCCGCTGCCTCGCTTCCTTGCCAGCCCTGGGAGCAGGAGGGTAGACACAGCTTCCTGCTCAGAAGATCGTGCTTTTGTGAAGGCTGGAATCACGAGCCTCTTGCACTCACTTCTCCAGGTTCCTGTCTCCTTAGCTCCTCACACTGCATGAATAGCGGCACATTTTCCTCAAACCCAGGCCGCACCCACACGTTTTCACAGAAAATCTGTCTAAATGTATCCCAAACCTGCAGCTCTCGCACCCCCACCTCGGGACCGAAGTTGTTAGAAGGTGCACCCGGGCAGAGAGTCTGCATCTCTCAGCCTCTCCTTGGCCACTGGCAATTAGACTAGGTTGGTGTCTAGAAGACCCAAAACATTTGTTGTACTCCCCAAAAGACTGCAAATGTCAAGAGGGGTGGCCATTAGGGAGCCAAGGGTGGGCTTCTGGCACCTCACAGTGTAGTCCGGTGGCTGTGGTCTAATGGTGAGCACACTGGACTCGGCGTCAGAACGCCCAGATTCAAAGCCCCGTCTTGCTCAGTCCTCATGCTATAACCCTGGGCAATGCCACCCAGGTCTTCTTCCTCACTTACAAAATGGGTAAAACACAACTTGTTTGATGGAGTGGTTGTGATCACTGAGATAAAAGAGGCAGGAGTTGTTGGCAAACACCCAGATTGTTTACAAATGTAGGAAATGACAAATAATTCCCAGGGGGATGCTCAGGAGGGGCGGCCTACTGGGCTATGGCCATAGAAGGGAGGTTGTAATGGTGACTGGTCCCACAGCCAAAGGCTCCCAGGTTGAGGTGAAGCTGCCCCTCCCACCTTCCCTCTGCTCCCTGTTCAACGGTTGCTCTGCTGGAGGAAGCCTTACCCGTCTGTGCCGATTTTTATTCCCCATGAAGGATTCATGGGGGAAAAAATCTTTTTGGGGAAGGAAAGAAAGCTTCTCAGTTGCGCTTGGGGTGTGGCGAGAGGCAGGTACCAAGCAGCACGTCCGCGAGGGAGGGGCCCTGTGTGCATTCCATCAGCATTCCTGAACAGCTAACACCCAACACTGGGCCTCGGCCATCCTGCTTCAGCCAGCTCTGGGGCCTCTGCTCCGGATTGCGAGGTGGTGCAGGGATGGCCCTCGATGTCCTCCTCTGTGCTGGGGCTGCTTTCTCTTTGACACAGAAGGGACTCAGAGGGGACTCCATCCTGCTCCCTTTGTGCATTCTTTCCTCCTGCTATCAACCTATGAATGGCTTCCTGCACTTTATTGCACTTTATTGTCCTCCAAAGCAGGACGAAGCCCTGGGACCCTGTGTTATTTGTCTTTCTAGGTCCAAAGTGGCACAGTGCCTGACACATAGTAGGCATGCAATAGATTATTTTGCTAAACAAAAGAGCAGATAAAGTAAATTTTAAAATGTCTATTTGAATGAATGAGTGAATGCATGAGTGAATTTTCTGCCTACACCTTTATTGCAGAACAAGTAGAGAGTTTGGTGAAGTAGAGAGAACAGGGGCTTTCCACTGACTTGGGTTTGAATCTTAGCTCCACCATTCAGCAGTTTTGTGACCTCGGGTGTTACTTAATCCTGTTCAGCTTCATCTCTACATGGGTATCGTAATCCTCATGCTGAGAGTTACCGTGAAAATTAAACGAGAATATATGTGAAGTTCTGATACAATATTAGTTACCCATCCAACATTAATTTCCTTTACTTTTGCCTCGGTTTCCTGAAGCAGACAGACCAGAGCTAATAGACTAGGGAGTGGTGAGGGCACCTGAAGCTAGTGATTTAATTTTGTTTTAAAACAGAGCCACATTTTCAAAGGACTCATGGAACTATGATTTCAACGTGGAACTCTAATATACAAAAGCTGATCAAAATCTGGCCAAAAGAGGAGCGGGGAGCCTGGGCCTCCCAGAGCTTCCCCTCGTCAGGTCTAAACTTCTAACCATGTGGCTAGCCAGAGTGGTTGGAAACCACCATTCTAGAGCTAACACAAATGAAACATGTAGGCAAATTACTGAGCTCAGAGGCAGTTACCCAAGACATTGGAAGACACTCAAGAGTGAAGCTGGAAAATCCTAGTCAAAATGTGTAAGTTGATATCACGCAGTCTCTGCGTCAAGAAGACTCCCGTTCAGTGGAAAACTTCTAGGAAAGACCCCCGGGCAACGGAGGCCAGTGAGTTTACTTCCATTCTAGACAGCTGGCGGAATGTTAGGAAGGGCTGTGTTCCTGGGGCACTTCAAGGTGGGGGCAGCGTGATTCCTGCAAGAGGAAACAATCAGACCTGGCTAAGCTAGGGCTCTTGGAAGGCTATTAAATGCCCATGCATAAGGACAGACTCATCAACTTATTTAGGTTAAAAGAAGAAAAACTCTGATAAATTTCCACACTGATGGCTATTAAAACAAAATTATGAATTTCTTGACCTCTCCAAAGGGCATAGGCACGGAGAGAGAAAAAAAGGGAGGGACAAATGGACCCTTCTCTACTTCCAGAATATAAACTATGGTGTTCTCTGGGGCCTGGTAGTAGCTGTGCCTTAAGAAATTAATAACTTCTTGAGTTTTGGTCTGCCTGCCTGATAAGGAAGTATTGAAACAGAGACCCTGGGAAGGTTAATTTTATGTGTCAACTTGACTAGAATATGGTGCCCAGTTGTTTGGCCAAATACCAGTCTAGATATTGCTTGAAAATATCTTTTAGATGTTATTAACGTTGAAATCAGTAGCCTTGAGTAAAGCAGATTACCTTCCATAATGTGGTGGGCCTCACCCAGTCAATCGAAGGGTGTAAGAGCAAGGACTGACGTTTCCTAAAGAAGCAGCAATTCTGCCTCAAGATTGCAGCATAGAAACGCTGTCGGAGTTTCCAGGTGGCCACTTTCAGATTCAAGACTGCAACATCAACTTCTTAACCGAATTTTCAGGCTGCTGGTCTGCCCTACAGATTTCAGGCTCACCAGCCTCCACAACCACGTGAGACAATTCTTTAAAATGAACCTCTTTCTCTCTCTCTCTATCTTATTGGTTCCATTTCTGTGGAGAACCCTGAATAATACACCCCTTGATTTGGATTGATTTATATTTTTTACAGGAGGAAATAAATGATCATTTTCTGATGCTTCCTGAGACCATTTTACCCTTTCCTTCCAGTTCAGATGCCAGCCCCTAACAGCTGGCTCAGATGAAGTCAACACTTTCTGTCTCCCTTCCACACAGTGATGCCAGAGCGAACTTTCTAAAGCAGACATTCTCAAATGATCATACAGAGCACAGAGAGTCTACCTACTGGGGCAACATACTTTGATGCCAAAATTGAGTAATTGCCGTCATTTCCTAATTTGAAGAAAAATTAATGATGAAAATTTGTCATTTCAAGCCTTTTCCTCTCACAGATTTTTCTTCAGTCTTAGGTATCTGCTACCACCTGTCTAGCTGGAATCTAGTTTATAGTACGAATTTAGGTCAAAATGATCTACTTACTTTAAATTTAATATATCCACACTTTGTAGTGTTCCACAAAGATAAACGTGCCTTCGAGGTGTCAGTCCCTTAATCAGTCTTGAGACCCACCGTCCTCAATCGCAGCTCTGAGTTTCCATCACTCCCCTGCTTCAACCCCTTCAAGGCTCCCTCTTGCCTCCATTTAAAGGGGAACCCTGGAGAGCTCCCGCCCCACCAACCGCCTCAGCCACAGGCTCCTTCTTACTTCCTAACGCCTCACGGCTCCACTTGTCCGCCCATTCTCTCCTGCCGACCCACCTCTTCAAATCCGGATTTCTCCCGTACTGCTCTGTCGCACTTGAATTTGGGAACTTTCTGGCTTTGAGCTCTTGGAGACAGACCAATGACTTCCCTTGCCTATATCTACAGGCTTTGTCCAGACTCAACCATTTCATTTTCCTTCTGGCACATGGAAGAGAGGGTGGGCAATTTCAGAGATAAGGCACAAACTCCTTAGCCCACCAGCTTCCCAAGGACCTGCTGCTTACCTTCCTCCGACCCTCGGAGCGTCCTCATCATGCATCCAGGAGGCCTTGCGCTTCGGATGGCTCTGCCTCTGGAATCCCTGCTCTCATTTCTGCCCACTGAACTCCTTACCACCTTCTGAAGTTCAGCTGAAACCTCTTCTTTCCCCATCGACCCTTGCCCAGAAAGATCCTTGCTTCCACACCTCCCTCTCTGCCCTGAGCAAACAGCTCTCCAGGGAGCTCAAACCGTGTCCTGTTTGGTGGGTCCATGTGTGTGGCTTTTCTTCCCTGCTCGCCTGTGCCATGGCAATCTAGCCTGGTACTTTGTTACCTCTTTTCTTTACCCAAGTTTGTTTAATAAGTTATTCTGAATCCACAAAGGAATAGATGGCCATGCATTTAAAAAGTCAATTTGACAAATAACTGCACTAAAGAAACAAAATTATAAACTTTCAAATTAATTGATGAGTGACACATCTAGAAGTCAATGACTACACTCTCGGTAGTTTTGGTCTAACTAAGAAGGTATGTGACGAGGGAGAAATTAAGGTGTCATTTATCCTAGGCCATTATTGGCCATGTGTCCATTCACAGCATCACAGGATGTCAGCTCTGGCTGCCAACTTGGAGGATTTGTAGTCAGTGCCCTCAGTGTACAGATGAGGGATCTAAGGCTCCAAGAGGGGAAGTGACTTGTTCAAAATCATCTAGGTATCATTTGCAGAGTCAAGATTCGAGTCCTGATCTCCTGACCCTTAAGCCAGACTTCTATTGAATTTGTTGCATTCTTCTTCTTCTTCTTTTTCCTTTTGTGAGGAAGATTGGCCCTGAGCTAACATCTGTTGCCAATGTTCCTCTCTTTTATATGTGGGACGCTGCCACAATATGGTTTGATGAGCGGTGTGTAGGTCTGTGCCCAGGATCCGAACCTGTGAACGCCAGGCTGCCAAAGTGGAGTGTGCGAACTCAACCACTATGCCACCAGGGTGCCCTGCATTCTTCTTTTTAAGGTAGAGAGATACCACCTCTCTTTACTTTTCTTTAAAATTAAGAGAAACTCTGAATGCCCTGCCCTTGAGCCTGCCTTTCCCTTACAAGTTAAGCCACTGGGGGAGTCACATAAACAAAGCTGGCGAGGAGAGAGCCTTCCACCTCGCCCTCCATTCAAAGTCATCCTCACTCCTCACCCAATTTCTGAAATCCCACGACTAGAGAATGACCCCTTTGCTCCTGATTTAGAGTGCAAATACCTATAAAAGAGGCACATGGAGTCTGACGAGGCATCAATGTCAATGCCTCACTGGGAATGATTTTCTCAGATTCTTTCCTATATTTCCAGAGAGAGAGGAAAGACACCACATGAGGGAAAGAGGCCCAAGGAGAGGGCAGAGCCTAGACAGATGGCGTCCTAACTCGTGATCTAGGGGCATGGGGCTGGCTGTCTGTGGATGGAGACTGACTTCTGGTGATAGGGGGCGTCTTCCCTTCCTCCCTACCCTTTTAGGCCCCAGTATGTAGCAGCTATTTCAAATATGGGGTCTACAGAAACTTTCCCATGTTATTCCAAAAATCGCCTCCCTCATGTGTGTTAGACGGATTTTTTTTTTCTTTTTAAACCTAGCAGGGCTGGAAAGGAAGCAAACGGGGTGAATTTTAAAAAGTGGGATTGGTAGAGGGCACAGGGCAGAATAGTGGCTGTCGCTTCAGAAACAGCATTGCCTCTGACTGAAAGTGCAGCTCACCTCACGAAGTTTTCCATGTGCAGGAACGGCCCCCGTGGGCCCCACCCTGTGGAGAACTGCCCGGCGGCCTGGCATCAGGATGATTTACTCCAATTGCTCAACACTCTGCAAGTTCCTTTGCTCTGAGGAGTGTAGATTTTTTAAAAGGCTAGAGTTTTCTTTTTTTTCTTTTTTGTGCCTTCATTCAGTTTGTTTTCTTATAAAAATTATTCAAATCCGTAGTGTTGATGTTTCCAGACACACTGAATAAGGTTCAAAACCATCGCTAACTAAACAAACCAACTTTCCAAGCAGAAGAAAAAGACGTGAGACTCACCCGCCAAGTGTGAGATCATTTTTTTCAAGTTCATTGCCTCTCTTCCTCACCCAAGTTTGTTGGACCAGAGAACACACAAACCACACCTCAAACTCTAGCTCATGCTAGAGAAATTTGGGTTAACAAAAGGGAAAAAAAAAGGAGAAACAGGAGAGGAAGAAACAAACACAATATGCTGTTGCTTTAGGCCTGACCCTGAAACCCCGGACAGGAATAGACGCCTGTGTGACTTAGAGGCGAGAATAAAGATGGGTGTGGAGATTTTAGATGAGGACAATTCCTGCTCTGCTTAAATTTAGGGTAGGAGGAGTCCCTGGGAACGCTGAAAAGAGGAGCTGGTTCCCATGGCCGTGATACCATGGCTCTCAGCCTCCATTAGTTTCTCTTGCTTTAAAGCTTTACACCCGCTCTGACCAATATGGTAACTCGTAGCTGCATGTAGCTATTTAAATTCAAATTAATTCAATTAAATAAAATAATACATTCTTTAGTTGTACTAGGCACATTCCAAGTGCTCAACAGTCACATGTGGTTAGCAGTTATGTATAGAACATTTCCATCATCACAGAGAGTTCTAGTGGACAGCACTGCTGTGATGTTCTCACCCCAAGTCAAGGAGCAAGATGCAAGCAATGGCTCAGGCCTTCTCAGCCAAGCAAGGACCTCCAGTGTGGGCAACGGCAGCAGGATGCCCGGACCCAGGGCAGGAGGACTATGGAGGTTCCTTGGGGAGGTGAGATCAGCATACCTCCTCCTGAATTTGGTGTCTGCCTCAGTTAGGGAGCAGTGGCCCATCAGGGGCGTGGACAGCCTCGCATGGCAGTGAGGCCCAGATTCCAGCATATTCTAGGACTGGTCAGTGTTTGCTCTGGGTAAGAATGTAAGCAGAAAGGTCAAAAAGAAATTCTGAGGTTTCATTTGTTTTTCTTGACTAGATGGTATCTAAGGTCTCTGTTGGATTTACAAGTCTATTTTTCTTTCCAGGTAGTTAAAAAAAATAGGTGAGTTGATTTTTAAGCTTATTATAGCAGAGAGCATAAAAGTCTGTTGTAGCAGAAAGCAAAATAAGAAATTTTTCTCCTGATCAAGAAGAGTTAATCAAAAGAAAACTTATTTCTTTACAATTTTGAAAATTATATAACTCAAGTTATACATACATATACATATATATATATATATAACTGAAACGTGTATATATATAAAATCTAAGTGAGCTCTTTCTTCTGGTGCTTAGCGACTCTATTTAGGCAAGAAATGATCAATAAACATTGTCTTTAATTAAATGAAGACATTAAAATTAATAAAAATTTAAAAATCTTCAAAGCTAGTTATAAGTGGGGCATTAAACTTATAAACATAAAATAATACCAGCATTATTTGAAACTAAATTTGTATTATGTGTAGAAATGTCATTAGAACAAAAAATATATTTAGGACCTTCGGATCCTGGTGGATCAACTAATTGGCAAAGAGTAAAAATAAATTATGTAAAAATAACATTTGTAGATAAAGCTAATTTGTTGACTTATTTCAACTGACACATTTTATTAAGCAGAACTGTTTGCAGAGAAGAAACGTGAGTACACTCACTGCCTCACAAATCCCATTACGAGTTGGCAGGACCAAACCGTTTCTGACAAGCCATCGGGGAACTTTTTCTCTTCTAGGCTAAGAGACTGATTATTAAGAAAGAACATGACCCCTTTCCTTAAAATTCCTTTTGCTTTTCTGACTGCACAAGGAAACTGGGCATCCACACAGAAGTCTCTCTCAGATTTAGTCAGGAGATACAGGTTTTCCCAGGGTTCTTGGATTTTTCCTGGTCTGTGAGGAAATTTGAGGTTGGAATCGGGATGGGGAATAACACCCCCGGTAGAACTTTAATTTCAGTTCTGAGAACTGAACAATATATCAGAGGGTTTAAGAAAGTAATTTGTACAGTTTCAAGTAAAAGAATCACAATATTCTAAAGTACAAAAAATGACAGACTATGCCTCAGGAAATTCATTTCTTCTCCTTTCCCTTTCAGAGCCCTAGCACCCCCTCCCAGGAAAGCAACCCCACCATAGAGAGTGCGGTTGGCTTCCCTGCCCAGCGACATCCATCTACTCACAGCGCCGTCTCCTCCTCCTGGCACCGGGCCGGCTGCTCTGCGAGCCGCGCTGCCCTGAGGTCCTTTTCTACCCTGCGGCAGTTCTTCCAAGCTCTGGCACCAGGAAGGGTCTGTGATTGGGAGGAGGCCTCTCCCATGGGCTGAGCCTGAGGCTGCCTGAACCTGCCTCGCCGAGGCCGGAAGTCACAGGAAACTCCGCTGGTAGATTTCTGCTGCTCTGGAATGAGTGATTCTGACAGATGGAAGCCCGGGACCCCGCTCAGCGCATCACTCCTCTGGATTCCTTCTGCGTCTGGGCTTCCTCGAACACACACTCGAGGCTTTCGTTTTTGTTCTGATTTGATTTATTAGTGTGATTTGATCCTTTGTTCTGCTTTTGTGCATTAAAAGTCCTCTCTATTGTCCTGACTGCTCAAAGTCACGCTGGTACATGTTTATCTGTCTAAGGTCTTGTGTAGTTTCAGTATCTGTTAACTTGCATCTGCTACATTACGGGGAAAGTAATTGCCCAAGTAATGCTCACACTGGAGGGGGTCCAAAGACTAAAAACGGGCAAGAGATCTGGAAACAGACTGGGAGAAATTCAGGCATAGAGAGAGGGCTCAAGTACTTATCTGACGATGTCCCGGTCCACCCTTCCCTTCCTGCCTTTCTTCTGGAGTCGCCATGTGTCGCACACAGGCACCAACATTTCTTTTGAGGTTTAATTTTTATTTTGGACAGTTTTTTTTTTAAGATAAAAATCAGGTGAGGAGGGGCTTCTTCTACCCTAAACATTTCAGAAAATGCATAAAATTTCCATGGTAATAATATTAGAAGTCTCACCCATCAGTTGAATAAATAGAAGGAAGAACTGGAGAGAGATTTTGAAGGCCAGAGTTTGGTGTCTAATTCACAGTTGTTAGAAAGATCGTTTCCTCATGATTTCACTATTTGTTGCTGTTTGGTTCAAAAAATAAGGACTATCCAGGACTTATAGATAGATGCCTCTGGCTGTGGTGGTTGTAGTGGGAGTGTTTGTAAGTGTGTTTGCACGTACAGCACCAACATTTCTTTTAATGGCTGCGTAGCATATCATGGTGCGCGTGCGCCACAGTTGATTTAGCCTGGTGTTAGCGATGGATGACGGCCGTACTGTTAGAATTTGCTGAGTACTTAAATCAATAGACTCAGTTGTTCCTCATGGTTCAGGACCAGCTCTATCACAGGTGAGGCTCTTCAGGAAGCAGACTCTGAGACAGAGTTTAGTGGGCAGTGCATTTATTAGGGATTCAACATCCATGGGAAGGAGACGGAAGAAACAGGTGTGGGCAGAGGGAGAAGTGGAGCTGCCAGGAAGTGGAGACAGCCTTGGGCAATCCCCTCCTTCTAGCCCCAGGAAACTCTGAGGAAGACGGCCTGCCTCAGTTGTTCTGCAGTGGGCCCCTCTGCGGTCAGGCCTTAGATATGGGTCGCCCTGGGAAGGCAGCTCCCTGTAGCTGAGGCAATCCCGGAAGGGGGCTGACAATGGGGCTGGAGCTGCCAGTACCCTCAGCAGCCGGGCAGCACGTTCTACCTTGTGGGGGCCTGCACAGGGCATCTGTGTCCATCACATGCCTTCTTCCTCCTCAGCTCTCCAGGGCCTGGTTAGATACAGCATCATAATTCACACAGTGGAATTCTATACAATTGTGAAAAATGATGCCACAGAAAAATATTTAATGACATGGAAATACATTCATTCATTTATTCAACAAGTATTTATTGAGAATTTATGATATGTCAGGCACTCTTCTAAGTGCTAAAAATGAAAAAAGCAAATTACAAAAGAGTTTGTATAATTTGACACATTTTAATTTTTTTAAAAGGATATACATATATATGTGAGTTAAAGAGTTAGGACGAATATAAAATAAATAACAGGGTTATAGCTGGATGATGTGATATGAATGACATTTTTTCCATTTTTTTGGTAGTTTCTTTGTTTACAAAGGATCTATATCACAATCATAAAAAAGAGAAACATGCAAGTTATTAAAAACATGTGCCACATATGGAAATCTTTGTGATAAAGTACCAAGGAAGCAAACGAGCACAGTTTCCATTCATGTCTTAGGCATTTTATTTTCTATTACTAGAATGATGTGGGGAGAAGATAAACACGAATCTTTTCAAAATAGGTAAAATGAACACAAAACCCAATAACAAGAAACAAGAGACTAGCCAGGAAAAGGAAGATTAATTTTCAGACAATAACTGCAGCTGATCACATGAGGAATTTCAGGTCCTTAATGTATAATATGATTGATTGATTTTCCAGTAATCGCTTTCTAACTGTGTTCTGTTAATCTTTCCTTTCCCTCTGGCTAGGTGGCTCCCTTAACCACATCTTAACCCAATTCCAAAACTCATCAGTAAATTCTCATTACTAAAAATCTCAGTTCAGTTGGAAAGACCCAGATTTTTCTTCCTATCACTACAGTTTAGACTTGGGACTCCAGTGGTTTGGGAGTTTGAGGGAGAAGGAGGGAGGTCTTCTCTCCAATAATCCCCCTCCCAACTCCCTGTATACGCCCCTCTGGAGTGAAGCGACGTCATCTGACGTGACCTGGGAGAGGCTGCTGTCCTTTCTGTTAGTCATCATCACCACTCTCCACCATCCGGCTCACCGCGAGCAGCCTCAGCGTAGACGGGGGTGCTGTATAGATGTGGCTGATGAGAATTCTCGCAGAACCCCAACCAGCTCCCCTAAGCACCGGGGGGTGCTCTGCCCCTTCATTGGTTTGCAGCCAGTCTGTATCCTCCAATCTCACCTACACTCCAGGATTGCCAGATCCACCCTCAGTACCTCTTAGAAATCTGGAACTAAAGGGGCTGTGCATGCCGCCTTTGCTTGGCTAGGCCACTGCACCATCCCCTCCAATGCTTTTCCTTCTCTAGTTGTTCCAAGGCAAGTTAACAAGCTTGGTGACTAATGCAATTTCTAACTGGGCTACAAGATGTCGGTCCTATACACACCCTCACACTTTCCAGCCTTCCTGAGGCTTCTCTCTCTCATCTTTGGGACGAGGAACCACTGGAACATTCACAAACATTGCACTCCCTAAACAGACCCCTCACTCCAAATCCACTTTTTTATGGGGGAGGGAAGGAGCTGTAGTGTAAACTGAGCAGGAAAGCAACTGGCCCCGCATCTGGAGGGTCTTCAAATTAGGAATGTGGGTAACAACGCTTTTTGCTCTAGTCACCGGTTTCAGGAAGAAAGACTTCTAAAACCATCATGCTGTCTGCCATATTTTCAGTACTTCCTAAAGTCTCAGGCCCTGTCACATTACTCTTCACAACAGCCCTGGGAAGCACACATTGTTATTAACCCGTTTTACAGACGAGGGAGGTGGTGATTGGGGAGGTTAACTGGCCCCTGGTTACAGAGCTATTTAGAGGTAAAGACTCTGGTTGGTCCATCCTCACAGGCTGCATGCTTAACTACTAGGCTGTTTGACTATAGTGAGACAATCAGTGTAAGTTTTAAAATGGTTTTTAAAATTTTAAATTACTAATGTGATTTTTTTCTATTAACTAGTTAACGAGGTGAATAGAGAGTAGAATATAGAATATTGTTCCCCGGATATGTAAGAGGCTGTAGTCTGCAAACCGGCTCACAAGTAAGTCTGCAGAGCACCTAGGCTCCTTGTGGAGTGAGCAGGTCACTATCAGAGCTCAGCTTCTATACTGAAAACGACTGCGCCAAACCTACAAACAATGGGCCCTAGGTGCCCAGATCCGCACAATTGAAAATTGCTTTTCCTACAACCATTGCTTTTTCTCTCTTCATAAATTTTACTGAAATGTACAAATTCAGGCTTTTTAACCTTTCGTGGGTCCTCTCTTTTACTCAGCAATCCTTTCGCTCAATGTTAATTGATATTCTCATATTCCCTTCAGCTCCTGTAGATGATAAATGCTTATCTTAGTTCATATTTTTAGATTATGGCCATGACAAGATGACTTCTTAAAGCAAGTCTAGCCCTCAAAGAAAAGCCTCTACAATCTCTCTGCTGTCCAATATTAGGGGGCAAGTCTATGAAACTTGTTGTTGTGTTTATCATAGAGATATTGTTGAGGATGCTGTGTGCCATCTTACTTGATGGGTCTAAGAGGTCCCAAGGGAAACCATTATCTCTGGTCTTTTTTTCCTGATTAACTGGTTTGTTTTTATCTATTGGACACTAAATCTTCAACGAAATTCAATCTTACCACGACATTGAAACTGCTTGTCAAGTTACAAACAACCTCTGTTTTGGCAAGTCCAGTGGACACTTCTTTGTCTTAATTTTACTCAGTCACGCAGCAGCAACTGATACAGCTGACAACCCCATCCTTCTTGTGCTACTTTCCTCTTCTGGCTTCCATAATACTGTATTCTCTTCCTGCTTCTCCTGATCCTCTGGCTGTTCCTTCTCAGTCCCCACTGCTGTCTCCTCCCTGGCCTGACCAATGATGTTAGAAGACACCAGCACTTGGATCCAGCTCTCAATTCTGAATTGACCTCTGAAATTTCACTTCTGTCGAGAGTCAGCCCCCTTACCCCCGCACCCTTTACTCATTCCCTCTACTTCCTGGTTAGAAGTTCAAAAAGATAGAGCAACACTGTCTGGATTTAAGGGGTGTAGAGAGAATTCCAGGCCTTTGTCATCTTACAAATACAGCTGTGTTCCTCTGCTTTTCTCCTGGAAACTTCCCCGGCCACCAGCATTTGAAGAACAGTGAATTAGGTAGTGGCCTCTCTTAATTGGATATTTGGTAAGTATGTATACTTTTGATGTTTTTAAAGTTTTTGTTTTTAGATGTTGGGGGAAGATTCTGTGATGCAGTTTAAAGCGACACTCTTAATAAGAAATGTGCTGAGAACTTTTAAGAACATAAATCAGACTTTGTTGTTCCTCTGCCTAAAGCAGCTCAGTGGCTTCTCTTTTCACTCAGCGCAGGAGCCAAACTCTTTACTAAGCCTGACCAGCTACCCACATATCCTCTTCCAAGTTCACTCGGCACTACTTCCACCCTCTGCGTGATCCAACCACAGGGCTTTTGCATTTGCTCTTCCCAGTAGCGGAAATTCATTTCTCCTGGCCGTTTCCAGGCCTGACTTCTCATCACCCTTCAGGTGCAGCTCAGCTCTCAGTTCCTATGAGAAGCTTTTCCTGATGGCCCCACCTAAAGCACCCTGTCCTCTCCCCTCCAGTTACTTTCTCTCATAGCATCAATTTCGTTTCCTTCATAAAAACAATCAGTCTGTTATTATCTTCTTTGTTGCTTTTCTTCCTCTGCCCTTGCTGCCACACCGACACTAGAATCGTTTCAAACAAATGAAAGAATTTCTGATTTGGGAGGTTTAGGGTGAATTAGATCTATGCAGTCCTGGGGAAAAAATCATTGCAGTAAAAAATGCTTGAGGAGAGCCAAAACTGTGTGTCCAACGAGCCACTTAGACACAGGCACGTGCGTTTCTTCAAGTGTTGCCCCAAATGATTCTCTGCTTTAAAAACAACGCTCATTATTCTATTCTGGTGACAAAATGAGCGTGTGTCCATTGCAGAGTATAAAAATCACTATACTTCCTTAGTGATAAACTTGGTGAATGTTTTGGTGTGGAATCATCCATTCAGGAACTATGTCAGGTACTTTTGTGTGTCAGGTAGAGTTCCAGCAGAAACGAAACTGACAAAATCTCTACTCTCATGGCGCTTCCCATCTTTCTTCTTTGCATTTCCCCCCACGGAATTGGGATCACCTTTATTTACAGTCTTCTAAACCAGGTATTTCCCCTTATGGTACAGTGCAGACATTTTCCTAGGGGATTATCTGCAACGTAATTTTAATGGACGTGTTGTAGCCCATCATATGAATATGCTATTATGTATTTAACCAGATCCCTCAGGTTGAAAATTCAGAATTTCAATTTTTCAATGTTATAAGTAATGCTGTGGAAAATATTCTTGTAGGTGAAATTTTAAACACATTTCATTATTTCCTTAGTACAAAATCCTAGAATCAGAATTTCTGACTAAAGGGCATGTTTGTTTTAAAGTTTTTGGATTGTGATCACATTGCATTCCAGAGAGGCTGTAAAATGCATACTCCCCACAACGAGGTCAGAAAGTGCCATTTCTCTACACTTTCAGCCAAGTTAGGTACCATCTTTAAAAAAAAAAATCTATAGGGGCCAGCCTGGCCAGGTGGCACAGAGGTTAAGTTCACACGTTCTGCTTCTCGGCGGCCCGGGGTTCGCCGGTTCGGATCCTGGGTGCAGACATGGCGTCGCTTGGCAAAAGCCATGCTGTGGTGGGTGTCCCAAATATAAAGTAGAGGAAGATGGGCATGGATGTTAGCTCAGGGCCAGTCTTCCTCAGCAAAAAGAGGAGGATTGGCAGTAGTTAGCTCAGGGCTAATCTTCCTAAAAAAAAGAAAAAAGATCTATAAAAATATTTAATTGGTATTTAGTTTTTGTTTCAATTTACATTTCTTTGGCTATTTACATGTTTTCTTCAATAAGTTTCCCATTTGTGTTTTGGCCCTCTTCTTTGACTGGGGGTGTTTATGTTTTCAAAATTGATTTGTGGGAACTTGTTACATATTTAGGATACTGACCTGCCATGGTCATTGCAACTATTACTCTCACTTAATCATTTGCCTTTTTGCCAAATTTTCTTCATACATTTTAAAATATTTCATGTCAATTATATAAATATTTTTCTTAATGATTTCTGCCTTTGGGACTATGCTTAAAAAGGGCTTTCCAACTCAAGATTTCATATTTTCCTATTCTTTTATTTCTTTCAGTCTGTTAGTCTCTTTCTCTATTTTATATGTATATGCATATAGTTACATATGTATATGTATGTTGTTATATGATGCAGGGTAGATCCGATTATACTCATCTAAATAATTAAACAGTAATTATAGCAACATTAATTGAATGCATAGAATTTCATTGTGTGTATAGATCATAATTTATTTGATCAATCTGTGTTTGGACAATTTTGAGACTGGACAATTATCTTCATTTTTTTCTCATTATAAAAATTTGACACAAATCTTCCCTATAAAATTCTCCAGGTTCAGGGTCATCTCTGGAAGTGTAATTTGACCATATGAGTGATTTCATTGTGGGGCAGTTTTGGTGATGACAAGGTGTGGTTCTGGCGGTAGGTGACTAAAATGGAGCATAAATGTCACGGGAAAGGAGGAGTCCTTTGTTGCTGACAGCTCACTCCTGCTCCCCGTACGTGCCCACGCCAAGCTTGGGCCCTCTGAGGCTCTGCCTGGACAGACATCTCCCTCCCCTTAGCCGCCCTCGTGGGTCCTTCGGTCCTGGCTTATCTGTCGTTGCTATTCCATCTGCTTTCTGTTTTCAGAAATCATAGAAATCTCTGGTTTCTCTCCCTCCTGCTTTGAATATTAAAATGGACTTCTTTTTGTAACTCTTCACTGTAATTTTAATGGAGTTTGAGGAGGACTGCTTTTTCTTTTTTAAAAAAATTAAAGCACAGAATTAGGCATACAACTTAACTCTGCCTATCGGAATCCTACCTCTTTGTAATGCTAGGCCACGCTACCACTCTCTACCTGGGCTCAGCTTGTTGCAAATTCTTACAGCACGACAAGAAAAAAAAATAGCCTTTGGAGCGCCTACTAAGGCACTGGCACACTAATGATGTCTGCCACTCATAAAAACACAATTCTTCCTGTCAAGTTTTAGCCTTACAATGTTCCCATCCAAATAATTGACATGAAATTCAAGCATTGATACACTGATATCTTGAGCCATACTTGTCCACACCTCCATACACAAAAATATATCTAGACATATGCGAGCACAAAACATCAACAGACAAAATTATGCTTATACACTCACAAGATTTATATTTGTATTCACAAGAAAAGGTGGGTTTGTGTAGAGTTAATACAGAAGTGGATTACATATGAGAAAAAGAAGGTAAGTGGAGGAGAGTGAGTGAGTAAAACTGAAATAAGGTAGTCAAGAAATAATAGGAGGCTTTATTGTGGAAATCATTTCACAATACATTCATATATCAAATCATTGTGTTGTATACCTTAAACTTACACAATGTTTTATGTCTATTATACCTCAATAAAGCCGAGAGCACACACACACACACACACACACGAAACCATAGGAGGCTAATTCAAAAAAATACAGCATATACAAAAGACCAGACTGTAAAACAAGGTAATTTATAAACAATGAGGAAATTGGAGGATAATTTTCCTGGAAGGCTAGGTATTCCTGTTTCTATTCCAGCTATTCCTCTTCCAGTATTCCTGTTTCTATTCCAGCTGTTCCTATCCCAGTATTCCTGTTTCTATTCCAGCTGTTCCTATCCCAGTATTCCTGTTTCTATTCCAGCTGTTCCTATCCCAGTATTCCTGTTTCTATTCCAGCTGTTCCTATCCCAGTATTCCTGTTTCTATTCCAGCTGTTCCTATCCCAGTATTCCTGTTTCTATTCCAGCTGTTCCTATCCCAGTATTCCTGTTTCTATTCCAGCTGTTCCTATCCCAGTATTCCTGTTTCTATTGTTTCTGAGTTTCACAGCTATTCTCCTTCAATCTCTGTCATAAAATGGTCTTAAAATTATTAACCCCACATGTATTCTTTTTAAAAACAGCTTTATTGACATATAATTCATTTACCATAAAATTCACCCTTTTTTTTTTTTTAAAGATTTTATTTTTTCCTTTTTCTCCCCAAAGCCCCCCGGTACATAGTTGTATCTTCTTCGTTGTGGGTCCTTCTAGTTGTGGCATGTGGGCCACTGCCTCAGTGTGGTCTGATGAGCAGTGCCACGTCCACACCCAGGATTCGAACCAACGAAACACTGGGCTGCCTGCAGCGGAGCGCGCGAACTTAACCACTCGGCCACGGGGCCAGCCCCAAAATTCACCCTTTTGAAGTGTACAGTTCCGTGGATTTTAGAATAGTAAGAGTTGTGCAACCATTACCACTATCTAATTCCAGAACATTTTCATCGCCCCCAAAAAAACCTCATCCTCATTGCATTCACTCCCCATCACTCCCTCTCTCCTGCCCCTGGCAACCACTAATCTACCTTCTAGCTCTGTGGATTTGCCTATTCTGGACATTTCCCATAATGGGATCATATAATATGTGGCCTTTTGTGTCTGGCTTCCTTCACTTAGCAGAATGTTTTCAGGGTTCAGCCAAGTCATAGACATGTATCAGTACTTCAGACCTTTTTATTATCAAATAATACTCCATTGTATGGATCTATCACATTTTTTTTCACTTTTAATTTTTTAAAATTGTGGTAAAAAACATATCACATTTACCGTTTTAACCATGTTTTTAAGGTCTTAAAAATCTTTTATGAAAATTTATTCCTAGGTATCTCATTATTTTTTTTATTAAGGTTATGAAAGTTAACATCCTTGTGAAATTACAGTTGTACATCATTATTAGTCAGGTTGTAGGTACACCACTTCACCCCTAGTGCCCTCCCCCCACCCCCCTTTCCACTGGCAACCACCGATCAGTTCTCTTTGTCCATATGTTATCTACCACCTATGAGTGGAGTCATACAGAGTTTGTCTTTCTCTGTCTGGCTTATTTCACTCAAGATAATACCCTCAAGGTCTATCCATGCTGTTGTGAATGGGACAACTTTGTCCATTTTTATGGCTGAGTAGTATTCCATTGTATATATATATACCACATCTTCTTTATCCAATCATCAGTTGCTGGGCACTTAGGTTGGTTCCATGACTTGGCTATTGTGAATAATGTTGCGATGAACATAGGGGTGCATGGAACTTTTGGAATTGCTGATTTCAGGTTCTTAGGATAGATACCCAGTAGTGGGATGGCTGGGTCATAAGGTATTTCTATTCTTAACTTTTTGAGGAATCTCCATAGTGTTTTCCATAGTGGCTGCACCAGTTTGCATTCCCACCAACACTGTATGAGGGTTCCCTTTTCTCCACAGCCTCTCCAACATTTGTCACTCTTGGTTTTGGATATTTTTGCCATTCTAACAGGTGTAAGGTGATATCTTAGTGTAGTTGTGATTTGCATTTCCCTGATGATTAGTGATGATGAGCATCTTTTCATGTGTCTATTGGCCATCCGTATATCTTCTTTGGAGAAATGTCTGTTCATGTCCCCTGCCCATTTTGTAATTGGGTTATTTGATTTTTTATTGTTGAGTTGAGTGAGTTCTTTGTATATTATGGAGATTAACCCTTTGTCAGATAAATAACTTGTGAATATTTTTTCCCAATTAGTGGGCTGTTTTTTTGTTTCAATCCTGTTTTCCCTTGCCTTGAAGAAGCTCTTTAGTCTGGTGAAGTCCCATTTGTTTATTCTTTCTGTTGTTTCCCTCATGTGAGGGGTTATGGTGTCCGAAAAGATTGTTTTGAAGCTGATGTCAAAGAGTGTACTGCCGATATTCTCTTCTAGAAGACTTATTGTTTCAGGCCTAATCTTTAGTCTTTGATCCATTTTGAGTTTATTTTAGTAAATGGTGAAAAAGAATGGTTGATTTTCATTCTTTCACATGTGGCTGTCCAGTTTTCCCAGCACCATCTGTTGAAGAGACTTTCTTTCCTCCATTGTAGGCCCTCAGCTCCTTTGTCAAAGATTAGCTGTCCATAGATGTGTGGTTTTATTTCCGGGCTTTCAATTCTGTTCCATTGATCTGTGCATCTGTTTTTGTACCAGTACCATGCTGTTTTGATTACTGTAGCTTTGTAGTATGTTTTGAAGTCAGGGATTGTGATGCCTCCAGCTTTGTTCTTCTTTCTCAGGATTGCTTTAGCAATTCGGGGTCTTTTGTTGCCACATATGAATTTTAGGATTCTTTGTTCAATTTCTGTAAAGAATGACATTGGAATTCTGATTGGGATAGCATTGAATCTGTAGATTGCTTTAGGTAGTATGGACATTTTAACTATGTTTATTCTTCCAATCCATGTGCATGGAATGTCTTTCCATCTCTTTATGTCGTCATCGATTTCTTTCAAGAAGGTCTTGCAGTTTTCGTTGTATAGATCTTTCACTTCCTTGGTTAAATTTATCCCAAGGTATTTTATTCTTTTTGTTGTGATCGTGAATGGGATTGAGTTCTTGAGATCTTTTTCTGTTAGTTCATTGTTAGCATATAGAAATGCTACTGATTTATGTATGTTGATTTTATACCCTGCAACTTTGCTGTAGTTGTTGATTGTTTCTAATAGTTTTTCTACGGATTCTTTGGGGTTTTCTATATATAAGATCATGGCATCTGCAAACAGCGAGAGTTTACTTCTTCATTGCCTATTTGGATTTCTTTTATTTCTTTTTCCTGCTGAATTGCTCTGGCCAAAACCTCCAGTACTATTTTGAATAAGAGTGGTGAAAGTGGGCACCCTTGTCTTGTTCCTGTTCTGAGATGGATGGGTTTCAGTTTTTGTCTGTTGAGTATGATGTTGGCTGTGGGTTTGTCATATATGGCCTTTATTATGTTGAGGTACTTTCCTTCTATACCTATTTTATTGAGGGTTTTTATCATAAATCGATGTCGGATCTTGTCGAATGCTTTCTCTGCATCTATTGAGATGATCATGTGGTTTTTGTTTCTCATTTTGTTAATGTAGTGAATCACGTTGATTGACTTGTAGATGTTGAACCATCCCTGTGTCCCTGGTATAAATCCCACTTGATCATGGTGTATAATCTTTTGGATATATTGCTGTATTCAGTTTGCCAAAATTTTGTTGAGGATTTTTGCATCTATGTTCATCCATGATATTGGCCTATAGTTTTCCTTCTTTGTGTTGTCCTTGTCAGGTTTGGGGATCAGGGTGATGTTGGCTTCATAGAATGTATTAGGGAGTGCTCCATCTTCCTCTATTTTCTGGAATAGTTTGAGAAGGATAGGTATTAAATCTTCTTTGAATGTTTGGTAGAATTCTCCAGAGAAGCTGTCTGGTCCTGGACTCTTATTTTTGGGGAGGTTTTTGATTACTCTTTCTATTTCTTTACTTGTGATTGGTCTATTCAGATTCTCTATTTCTTCCTGATTCAGTTTGGGGAGGTTGTATGAGTCTAGGAATTTATCCATTTCTTCTAGGTTGTTCAATTTGTTGGCATATAGTTTTTCATAGTATTCTCTTATGATCCTTTGTATTTCTTCGGTATCTGTTGTGATTTCTCCTCTCTCGTTTCTAATTTTATTTATCTGAGACTTCTCTTTTTTTTTTTAGTGAGTCTGGCTAAGGGTTTGTCGATTTTGTTAATTTTTTCGAAGAACCAACTCTTTGTTTCATTGATCCTTTCTACTGTCTTTTTTGATTTGATATCATTTATTTCTGCTCTAATTTTTATTATTTCCCTCCTTCTACTGACTTTGGGCTTTGTTTGTTCTTCTTTTTCTAATTCCATTAGGTTTCGTTTGAGGTTGTTTATGTAAGATTTTTCTTGCTTATTGAGGTGAGCCTGTATTGCAATGAATTTCCCTCTTAGGACTGCCTTTGCTGCATCCCAAATAATTTGGTATGGTGTGTTTTCATTTTCATTTGTCTCCAGATAATGTTTGATTTCTTCTTTAATTTCTTCAATAATCCATTGTTTGTTCAGTAGCATGTTGTTTAGTCTCCACATTTTTGGCCCTTTCCCAGGTTTATTCTTGTAGTTGATTTCTAGTTTCATAGCATTATGATCAGAAAAGATGCTTGATATTATTTCAACCCTCTTGAACTTATTGATGCATGCTTTGTTTCCCAAGATATGGTCTATCCTTGAGAATGTTCCATGCATGCTTGAGAAGAATGTGTAACCTGCTGTTTTTGGATGAAGTGTCCTAGATATATCTATTAGGTCCATCTGATCTAATTTTTCATTTAATTCTATAATTTCCTTGTTGATTTTCTGTCTGGATGATCTGTCCATTGGTGTTAATGGGGTGTTGAGGTCCCCTACTATTATTGTATTGCTGTTGATGTCTCCTTTTAGTTTTGTTAATAGTTTCTTTACGAATTTTGGTGCTCCTGTGTTAGGGGCGTATATATTTATAAGGGTTATGTCATCTTGGTGGAGCATCCCTTTTATCATTATATACTGCCCCTCTTTGTCTTTCTTTATCTGTTTTGCTTTGAAGTCTACTTTGTCTGATATAAGTATGGGAACACCTGCTTTCTTTTGTTCATTATTAGCTGGGAGTATTGTCTTCCATCCCTTCACTTTGAGTCTGTGTTTGTCATTGGCGCTGAGGTGTGTTTTCTGGAGGCAGCATATTGTTGGATCTTGTTCTTTGATCCATCCTGCCACTCTGTGCCTTTTGATTGGAGAGTTCAATCCATTCACTTTTAGAGTGATTATTGAAAGGTGGGGGCTTACTGTTGCCATTTTATCACTTGTTTTCTGGTTCTTTTGCATTTTGTCCTGATGGAGAGCTGTTACTTTGTGTTATTTTCCTTCTGCTTATCTCCTTTGTTCTGGATTTTGTAACCCATTTCCTTTTTTCGATTTTTCAGGAATGAGGTTCTTCCTGAGCATTTCTTGAAGAGGAGGTTTTGTGGCGATGAACTCCCTTAACTTTTGTTTATCTTGGAAAGTTTTTATTTCTCCATTGTATTTGAAGGATATTTTCACTGGGTAGAGTATTCTTGGCTGCAGGTTTTTGTCCTTCAGAGTTTTGAATATTTCATTCCAATCTCTTCTAGCCTGTAAGGTCTCTCCTGAGAAATCTGCTGATAGCCTTATGGGGTTTCCTTTGTAAGTTATTTTCTTCTGCCTGGCTGCCCTTAGTATTTTCTCTTTGTCGTTGACTTTTGCTAGTTTCACTACTATATGCCTTGGGGTTGGTCTTCTTGCGTTAATAAAGTTTGGAGATCTATTGGCTTCTGTCACATGAAGTTCCATCTCTCTTCCCAAGTTTGGAAAGTTCTCAGCTATTATTTCTTTGAACAGGCCTTCTGCCCCCTTCTCCTTCTCTTCTCCCTCTGGTATACCTATAATCCTTATGTTGCATCTCCTAATTGAGTCGGATAATTCTCAGAGAGTTTCTTCATTTCTTTTTAGTCTTAGTTCTCTCTCCTCCTCTGTCTGCAGCTTTTCTATATTCCTATCCTCCAAATTGCTAATTCTGTCCTCCATATTATCGACCCTACTGTTCAGAGAGTCCAGATTTTTCTTAATCTCCTCCATTGTGTTCTTCATCTCCAGTATTTCTAATTGGTTCTTCTTTATAGTGTCAAGCTCTTTTGTGACATAGCTCCTGAACTCATTGAGTTGTCTATCTGAATTCTCTTTTAACTCATTGAGTTTTTTAATAATGGCAGTTTTGAAATCATCGTCATTTAGCTTATAGATTTCATTGTCTTTGGGATTGTTTTCTGGGTGCTTATCATTTTCCTCTGTTCTGGAGATTTAATATATTTTTTCATACTGCTTGATGGCGTGGATTTGTGCCTCCGCATAGAGATAGAGTTTAGTCGCAGCTTCCACTTGTTGCGACTGGTGTGTGTGTGGGGGGGGGGAGCTGTTTAGACTGCACCAACCCGGAACCCTGTCAGCTGTTACTGACTGGACCTGGACCCCTCCTCATACTCACAGTGGTCCTGTGGGGTCCCTTGTTGGTTGTGGGGGCAATCGCAAGGGGGTCTCAGGCTGCTGATGCCTACTGTTTCAGCCCACTTAGATGCACTCCCTCCTTGTGGTCTGCAGCAGTGTTGTGGGCTTTACCAGCAGCCAGGAGCAGGATCACCTATAATCACCACTTTGTCCCTAATAGAGCCCACAAGATCACACTTGTCCACTATAGTAGAGCTATGGGTATCTTCTGCAGTCTGTCATTAGCTCACCTAGCTGTGCTACTTTTGCCCCAGGGCCTTCCCGCCTTGGGATTACCAGTTGGGACCTCTCCACTAGTGCTGTGCAGAGGCTTTCACTGAGGCTGTTGTAGGAACCTGGAGTTCCCCCCTGGGCTATGTAGCCATTTCACTGGAGCTCCACTCTGCCCCACTCCACTCTCACAGGATCTCTGGGAGCCCCTTGCCTCTTCTGGGACACGGCCAGAATCTGTGGGCCTGGTGGTGGCTTGTAAGCTGCTGCCTTGTGGGGAATTCTGCTCTAGGGAGCTTCCTCGTGTTCCAAACACTGGGCGGGGCCTCCCTGCCAATGGTGAGCAGAGGCCCTCCCTGCTGGGGGGGGTGCGGGACCCTGGAGCGTCCCCCTGGGCCGCAGAGCCAGGTGTTGGAGCTCCACCCAGTCCCCAAGCACGTCCACAGGAAGTCCGGGCACCCCCTGCACCAACCCATGCTCCAGAGACCGTGGGCCCAGCGGCAGCTGGTGGTCTGGTGCAGTGCCAGGGAATCTGCCAACCAGGAGCTTCCCTTTGTCCTGGATTCTGGGTGGGGCCTCCCAGCTAATGGCGAGCAAGTGCTTTCCCTGCTGGGGGGGTGTGGGACCCTGGAGCCTCCCCCCGAGCCACAGAGCTGGGCGCTGGAGCTCCAACCCTGTCCCCAAGCATGTCCACGGGAAGTCTGGGTGCCCCCTGCACCGACCCATGTGCCGGAGACCGTGGGCCCAGCAGCAGCTTGCGGTCTGGTGCTGTGCCAGGGAATCTGCCTGCCAGGAGCTTCCCTTTGTCCTGGATTCTGGGCATGGCCTCCCTGCTAATGGCGAGCAGAGGCTTTCCCTGCCAGGGAGGTGCTGCACCCCGGAGCCTCCCCGCGGGCCGCAGAGCCTGGCACTGGACCTCCAACTGTGTCCCCAAGCACGTCCACAGGAAGTCCGGACACCCCCTGCACCGACCTGTGCGCCGGAGACCATGGGCCCAGCAGCAGCTTGGGGTCTGGTGCTGTGCCGGGGAATCCGCCC
This sequence comes from Equus przewalskii, assembly GCF_037783145.1. Classification (NCBI taxonomy): domain Eukaryota; kingdom Metazoa; phylum Chordata; class Mammalia; order Perissodactyla; family Equidae; genus Equus; species Equus przewalskii. The sequence continues at coordinate 41,298,765 of NC_091848.1, forward strand.
GCTGGGAGCTTCCCTTTGTTCTTGATTCTGGGCAGGGCCTCCCGGCTAATGGCAAGCGGAGGCCTTCCCTGCCGGTGTGTGCGGGACCCTGGGGATTCCCCCTGGGCTTAGGTGTAATCGCGGGGGGCTTGAGTAGGGCTGTTGTCACCTGTTTCCACCGTCGCTCCGCTGGTGACTGCACACTCCCGCCCTTGGTGTGTGGCGATGCTATGGGGGAGTCCTCTGGAAGAGAGCCTCCTACAGGAACTAGGCTGTCCTGGGGTCGGGGGTCAGGGAGTTTTCACCTATTTCCACCTCCTCCCGGGGGGAAGTCCATCCGCCTTCTGATGTATAGTAGTGCAAGACTCTTAGGCGTCTTGAGATGCTATCTGGATATCCTTAGGTTGGCTCCCGCCTGGCCAGCTGAGAAGCTCTGCTGCTCCCAAAGGTGGCTTTTTTCCTCTCTGGCCGGAGTTACTGCCTCTTCTGCTTTCGTCAGGACTGTCCCTTATTGTGGGGGTTCTTTTTATCCAGTTTTCAGTTTTCAATCCAGGGTGATTCTTCCTAAAATTGTTGTAACCTGGTTGTGTTTGTGGGAGGAGGCGAGTTCAATGTCTGCTCACGGTGCCATCTTGACGAGAACTCCCTGTTTTAACCACTTTTAAGCATAAAGTTCATTAGCATTAAGTACATTCACATTATTGTGCAATAGATCTCCAGAACTTTCTATCTTGCAAAACTGAAACTTTATACCTATTAAAAAAGTCACCACTTTTCCCTCCCTCTAGATCCTGATAACCATCATTCTACTTTCTCTTTTTATGACTTTACCTATTTTAGATATCTCATATAAGCGGAATCACACAATATTTGTGACTGGCTTATTTGTCGTCAGTTCACCCATGTTGTCGCATGTGACAGGATTTCCTTCCTTTATTCTTTTAGAGAAAGATCCACCCTGGGCTAACATCTGTTAGCCATCTCAAAGCCAATCTTCCTCTTTCTTTTCTTCTCCCCAAAGCATCAGTGCATGGCTGTATATCCTAGGTGTAAGTTCTTCTAGTTCTTCTATGTGAGCTGCCACTACAGCATGGCTACTGACATATGGGTGGTGTAGTTCCGTAACCAGGAACCAAACCAGAAGCAGAACACACTGAACTGTAACCACCAGGCCATCAGGGCTGGCTCAAGAGTTCCTTCCTTTTTAAGGCTGGATAATATTCCATGGTATGTATGTATATACCACATTTTGTTTATCCACTCATCTATTGACTATAACATTTTAAAAATCTATTCATCACTTGATGGACATTTGCATTGTTTACATTTTTTGGTTATTATGAATGCTGCTACAAACATTCATGTACAAGGTGTTGGATGGCCATACCTTTTCAATTGCTTGAGTATATACCTAGGTACGGGTTGCTGGATCATATGATAATACAACGTTCCTTTTGGAAGAATTGTCAAACCGTTTCCCAAAGCGGCTGCACCATTTTACGTTCCCACTAGCAGTGTTTAAGTGTTCTAACATCTCCACATCCTTAATTATAGCTAATAATAATTAATCCTTACTAATACATTAATAAGTGTATTAACACTTATTAATAAGTGTTAATAATAATACTTATTATTGTCTGTCTTTTTGATTCTAGCCATCCTAGTGGGTGTGAGGTGGTTTTGATTTACATTTCCCTATGACAAATGATGTCACATTTATCTTTAAGTGGAAGAGGGGAGGGGACAGGCCCAGAAAAACTGCTCGAGCAGCTTCACTTTCCTATTACTGTGAGGAGATCAGAGTGGCTGGGAAACGCAGTGAGGGAGGGTCATCAGGTTGCACAGGTAAAATCGAATACTGATACCGTGGATAATAAAACTACTAAGATAATAAGAGCTGACAGTGCCAGGCACTGTTCTAAGTGCTTTTACATGTTATCTCAGTTAACAACACCTGAGACACTCACACCCCATATCTACAGGTATAGCTCCTCCTTCAGAAGCATCCTTGGAGGGTTCCTGTAAGGGAATCAAGGGAGCGCACATCTTTTGATTTCTGGTTGTTCTGACATTGACACTTATTCCGCACCACGTTTTTATCCTACATGGCCGCCCATGTCCTCTGTCAGTTTTCCTCTGAAAAGGCCATCTCTGGGACTCTTCTTCCTCTTCTCATTAATAGCCAGTCCCACCTGGATTCTCACCTTTAGTGTTTACTCCTGGCTTGGGACTACTTCCTACCATTTAGGGACTAAGGACTGAATATACTTACAGCTCACGGATCTACACTAGACAGTTCTTTTGGTAGAGAGCCTGAGTTGCTAAAAGTCAGGCTTGGTCTTCATTTTCTCACTTCTCTATTCAGTCAAACACGTTCAGACAGGAGCACTGGACCATACCAAGCCCATCCTCTCTGGTCTACTTCTCCTTGTAAAAGGTCAACGTAACAGTTGTGAAACACAACACAGAAAGCCAGTGAGTTGGGCTGAAGTGGCTGGTGTGGTCTGGTTTGAGGTGTTCTGCCTTAAAAAACATAAAAAGCTCTCTGGTATTAGGGCTGAAAACCAGTGAACTAACTTCAGTACTTAATTTCAGATGTTACTGATAACATCCAAGGTTTTGATCAGTAATAATATTGTTGTCCCTTCAATCTTTGGGTTATTTTGTTCAAACAACTGATTAATTGTAACAGTCACATCACTCAAATTTTTCCCATAGGTTCACTGCAAATTTATAGCTTTCACCTCATTTTCCCAGCCTGCGATCAACGGACAAGCTGCTTATCTGAGTGGAGAACGTTTATTGAGTCTGAGCACATGCACATTTTGTGGACAATTGGAAGAAAAACTAAACAAACTTTGAAGATATAAGCAGGAGATTTTTTTAACATAATTATTAGAAAAGAAATTCAGGTATAAAAAAAAAGTAGGATTTATGCATGATTGTTCAAACAGAAGCTTAATTCATTGTAATACAACCACATACTTGCATCAAGTCACCAGCGAAACAAAATAAACAATCAAGTCTGCTTTAATGTTCAAGTGGAAATCAAATGAAAGGTTCAGCTCACGAAAAGAGCATCAGATGATCATCTCAGTCATGACTGCTGGGCAGATCCTCTCATACCAGAGGGACCATGTTGAGGCTTTTTGCTTTTAAATACCAGTTTGACTGGTTACACATTCCACCCGATGTAGATACACTTCAGGGGCTAAAGGTGATGAGGAAGTGCCATTTGGCCTCTCCCACAGGTGTGTAAAGGGTAGTATAACATGTCTGAGTTTTGCTGTAGGTTAAAAATGAGAAGAGTGCCATCCGTAGGAATAGATTAAATCACGTCTACTAATGGCCGAACATAACAGGAAGGGTCAAAAGGAAAATAGTAGAAACATGTTGGAGGTATTAAGACATAAGAGATATTACAACAATCATCTTCCAATAAAAGAGACAAAAAGTGATGTTACAAATTATTTTCCACAGGCTTTCTGATCAAAAATTTTATAGACAGCTTGGAGACATGATAGATTTGTATGCTTTAAGAGAAGTGCACATAAATTGCTAATATTCTTTTCTTGATCCTCTTTGGGATTTGTGAACTTGTTATTGTTCAGTGCTTTGGAGGAATGAGCATTGACATACCAATGCATGGATAAGTATAACGTGTATATTTTTGTATGATTAGACAGAGGTATCTGTAACTATTATGTGAATTTTACAAAGATACCCTATGGATTTTTACTTAAAAATTAAGAACACATTTAGGCAGAGTCACTACCAATGACCATTCAAAAACTACTTTTCAGAGCGGCAAATTGAACAGAGTATTGATATTGATGGTCGTAAACAATGTTGAGGAGAGATTCATTCATTGTAGGTTTCAGGGTTGTCTCTGGTTTTTATCATTTCCTGTACCTGAGGAGAATGAAAAAGAATTTTTTCCACTTTCAGTTTTGGTCTACGTGGGATTACCATATCTTGTGGGGTTAAAATATGTAGAAATTTAAAATACAGAAGTCCTTGTACTGACCTGGTACAATAACTTAGACATTGATAGGTCAAGAATACATTTTGTAATCTCTAGGGGAACCATTAACAAATGTTAAGAGGATCATTAGGGCAGTGACCCTATTCTGTTCAACACTGTAATTATAGATACACATCATATACATTTGTCAAAACCTATAGAATGTACAACACAAAGAGAGAACCCTAATATGAACCATGGACTTCTGTTAATAATAATGTGTCAATATTGGTTCATCAACTTTAAAAAACACACCACACTAAGGTAAGATGTTAATAATAGGGGAAACCTGGGGTGGGGAACGGGGGAAGGAGAAGGGAGTAAATGAGAACTCATTGTTCTTTATGCTCAATTTTTCTATAAACCTAAAACTACTCTAAAAAATAAAGTCTATTAATTTTTAAAAATCACCTCAATGCAAAACCATCCCTCTAAAAATTAAGAGAGTATAACTTCTAATAGAGAGAAAAATGGAGTGATAAAAGAATGCAAAAAGGAGAGGAAAAGAAACGACAGATAGGACAAAGAGACAGCATATGGTAGGACAATAGACTCAAACACAACATATCTTTAATAACATCAAACATAAATGGACTAAATGCTTTAATTAAAAGCCTGTCAGATTTGAATAATGATAAAAATTATAATAGGTGCTATCTGTAAGAAAGACATCTAAAACTTAAGGGCAGAGTAAAGTTAAAAGTGATAAGGATGGAAAAATATATACCATTTAAGCATTGACTAAAATAAACCTGGTATGGCAATACCAACATTGAACAGAGTAGTTAGAGTTCACGTTCTACCTCTTCATGAGAAAAAAGTTCAATTTACAAGAAGGGTACAAGAATTCTAAATTCAGTGTACCTAATAACATAGCCCCAACTGCATATACACAGCATAAACTGACAGAACTATAGGAGACAGGCAAATTCACAATCATATTGGAAAACGTGAACAACATGTTTAGCAAACCTGATCTAATGGATATATTTACAACACTTCCCAATAATTGCAGAACAAATCTTTTTCAACTCCAATTAATTCCTTCACAACAATTAACCATATGCTACGTCATAAAGCAAGTCAACATATTTCAAAGACTTGAAGTCTTGTTCTATGAGCAAAGTGCAATTGACTTAGAAATCATTAACCAAAAGGCAACTAGAAAATCCAATATTTGATCATTTATATAAATAATCTAATGTCCCCAAACCCATAAGTTGAAGAAAGCATAATGAAAATTATAAACTATTTTAAACTAAACAGAGTGAAAATAGCACATACTTATATTTATGTGATAAACTTTAAATGCGTATATTATATATAAAAAAGGAAGATCTGCTTCCTACATGTAAGAGTAAGCACTTAAAAAAAATAAATCCTGTGGGGCCAGCCTGGTGGCGTAGTGGTTAAGTTTGAGCACTCCACTTCAGCGGCCTGGGGTTTGCAGGTTTGGATCCCAGGCGCAAACCTAGTACTGAATGTCAAGCCATGCTGTGGTGGCATCCCACATGAAACAGAGGAAGATTGGCACAGATGTTAGCTCAGTGCCAATCTTCCTCACACATGCACAAGATCCTACAAATAACAGCTATGTACTGTGGACAAAATACAATCCTTCCCCCTTGAAAAAAGAAAAACCAAACCAAAACAAAACAAAAACCCCACAATTACCTGAAGGTTCTGGAGACTATGCAAAGATAGGCAGGTTTTGGAGGAAAGTCTAAACTTGGAGCAAGTGATCAACATGGAACGAATTCCTCATTTTTTGTACCTTTGACTCAATGACAGTCACAGCCACAGCCATAGGTGTGGCTGCTCAAGAAGGCCCAAAATTCTGATAGAAAGCCCACTGTCTTTCTGGATGGAGGAATCAGGGGAAGAAGCTGGTCAAATAAGGCCAGACGCTGAAGAGCGAGGGGGAATCCTAGAAGAAAGAAGACTCCCCAGTTCTGTGTATGAACCCTGGACAAGACTCAGGCTGACCCTTGAAGCATGCATTCACAGGACAGATTCAAAGTAGTGCAACAAAGACCTAAAGAATGGACCCAAGCTACGACCCATCAACCACAGAAGGCAAGAGAGAGCTTACAATTTGAACGTAACCACATGAACTGCCAGCTAAAACAAAAACGTCAACATTCATCAGAGGAATATGACAGAACTCAGTCTACACAACATAATATTCACACTGTCCAGAATACAATCTAAAATTTTCCTACTGACAGAAAACCTAGAAAATGCAATCCATTTTAAATGGAAAAGACCTTTACTCCTTCTTCTCTGGTTTGGATGCCTTTTATATATCTTTCCTGACTAATTGTTCTGGCTAGCACTTCCAGTACTATGTAGAACAGAAGAGGCCAGAGTGGGCATTTTTGCCTTGTTCCTGATCTTAGAGGAAAAACTTCCAGGTTTTCAACACTGAATATGATGTTAGTTGTGGGTTTTTCATATGTGACCTTTATTTATGTTGAGGTAACTTCCTTCTATTCCTAGTTTGCTGAGAGTTTTTATCATCAAAGGGTGTTGAATTTTGTCAAATGCTTTTTCTGGATCTATTGAGACAATCACATGATTTTTACCCGTTATTCTGTTAATGTTGTGTATCACTTGAACTGATTTCCATATGTTGAACGATCCTTGCATCCAAAGGATAAATCCACTTGGTCATGGGGTATGATCCTTTTAACGTGCTGTTGGATTTGTTTTGCTAGTATTTTGTTGAGGATTTTTGCATCTACGTTCATCAGGGATCTTTGCCTGTAGTTTTCTTTTTCTTGTGTCTTTGGTTTTGGTATTGGTAATGCTGGCCTCACAAAATGAGATTGGAAGTGTTCCCTGCTCTAGAGTTTTTTGGAAGAGTTTGAGAAAGACTGATGTAAATTCTTCTCTAAATATTTAATTGAGTTCACCATGAAGCCATCTGGTTCTGGGCTTTTCTTTGTTGGGAGGTTTTTGATTACTGATTCAATCTCCATACTAGTTTTAGGTCTACTCAGTATTTCTCTTTCTTCATGAGTTAGTTTTGGTAGGTTGTATGTTTCTAGGAATTTATCCATTTTCTTCTAGGTTATACAGTTTGTTGGCATATAATGAATTGTTCATAGTATTCTTTTATCACCCATTTTATTTCTGTAGCACCAGTTGTAATGTCTCTTCTTTCACTTCTGATTTTATTTATTTGATTCTTCTCTCTTTTTCCTGAGTCTAGCTAAGTGTAACTCTTTCCTTTGTCTAACTAACTCTTAGTTTCATTATTTCTATTGTTTCTCTATTTTCTATATCATTTATTTCAGCTCTAATCTTTGTTAGTTCCTTCCTTCTGCTAACTTTGGGCTTTGTCTGTTCTTCTTTTTCTAGCTGCTTGAGATGTAAAGTTAGGTTGTTTATTTGAGATCTTTCTTTTTTTTTTTTAATGTAAGTGTTTATTGCTATGAACTTCCCTCTTAGAATTCCCTTTGCTACATTCAACAAATTTTGGCATGTTGTGTTTTCATTTTCATTTGTCTTGAGGTATTTTCTAATTTCCTGTTTGATTTCTTCTTCTACCCAAAGGTTGTTCAAAATTGGAAAAGAAAAAGTAAAACTCTTCCTGTTTGCAGATGACATGATCTTATAGAAAGCCCTTAAAGACTCTACAAAAAAACAAACAAACCCTGATAGAACTAAGAAATGAATTAGGTAAAGTTGTAGAATGCAAAAATCAACATACAAAAATCAGCTGCATTTCTATATATTAACAACAAACTATCTGAAAAGGAAATTAGGAAAACAATCCCATTTACAACAGCACCAAAAAAAAAATATTTAGGAATAAACAACTAAGGAAGTGAAAGACTTGTATACTGAAAACTATAAAATATGATAAAAAAATTAAACAAGAAAATAAATGCAAAAATATCCCATGTTCGTGATTTGGAAGAATTAATATTGTTCAAATGTCCATAGTACCTAAAGCAATCTACAGATTCAATGCAATCCCTATAAAAATCCCAATGTCACGCTTTTTTAAAAACAGAAATAGAAAAAAAAAACTCTAAAATTCATATAGAACCACAAAAGACCCTAATAGCCAAATTAAGCAGTAAAAAGAAGAACAAAGATGGAGGCATCACACTTCCTTTTTTCAAAATATATTACAAAACTCCAGTAATCAAAACAGTACAGTATTGGCATAAAGACAGACATATAGACCAATGGAACAGAATACAGAGCCGAGAAATAAATTCATACATACATGGCCAATTGATCTTCAACACAGGTGCCAAGAATACACAAGGGGGAAAGGATAGTCTCTTCAACAAATGGTGCTGGAAAAACTGGATATCTACACGCAAAAGAATAAAATTAGACCTTAATCTTATGCCACACACAAAAATCAACAAAATGGATTGAATATTTAAACATAAGACCTGAAACTGTAAAATTTCTAGAAAATAACACATGGGAAAAATATCATGACATTGGTCTTGGCAATGATTTCACAGATATGACACCAAATACACAGGCTACAAAAACAAAAAGAGATGAGTGGGACTACACCAAACAAAAAAGCTTCTGCACAGCAAATGAAACAATCAACAGAATAAAGAGGTCCCTACAGTATGGGAGAAAATATTTGCGAATCACAAATATATATATATAATTATTTTGTGTGTGTGTGTGTGTGTGGGGGGGGGGAAGATTGGCCCTGAGCTAACACGTATTACCAATCTTCCTGTTTTTGCTAGAGGAAGATTGTTGTTGAGCTAACATCTGTGCCCATCTTCCTCTCTTTTATGTGAGGTCCCACCACAGCATGGCTTGATAAGGGGTGCTAGTTCCATGCCTGGGATCCAAACCTGAGAACCCCGGGCTGCTGAAGCAAAGCGTGAACTCAACCACCGTGCCACCAGGCTGGCCCCAACAAATCATATATTTGATAGGAGGTTAACCTCCAAAATATGTAAGGAATTCCTTCAACTCAATAGTAAAAAACCCCAATAGCTTAATTTAAAAATGGGCTAAGGACTTGAACAGACATTTCTCCAGAGAAGACAAACAAATGGCCAGCAGATAAATGAAAAAATCCTCAATGCTACTAACAATCAGGGAAATGCAAATCAAAGCAACAATGAGATATCACCTCATACCTGTTGGGATGGCTATTATAAAAAAAAAAAGGTACAAATGTAGGCGAGGATGTGGAGAAATTGGAAACTGTGCACACTGTTGGTGAAAATGAAAAATAGTGTAGCCACTATGGAAAACAGTATGAAGGTTCCTCAAAAAGTTAAAAATAGAACTACACATGGTCCAGCAATCCCACTTTTGAGATTGCTCTATTTATCCAAAAGAATTGAAATCAAGATCTTGAAGAGATATTAGTACTCCAATGTTCACTGCAGACTATACATAACAACCAAGATGTGAAAACAACCTAAATGTCAATCAACAGAGGAATGGATAAAGACAATGTGGTATATATATACAGTGGAATATTATTCAGCCTTAAAAAAGAAGGAAATTCTGCAATATGTGAAAACATGGATGAATGAGGATATTATGCTAAGTGAAATAAGCCACTCATGGAAAGACAAATACTGCATCATTCCACTTATATGAGTTATCTAAAGTGTAAATTCATAGAATCAAAGAATGGAATGGTGGCTGCCAGGGGCTAGGGGGAGGGGGAAATGGGATACTAATCAATGGGTATAAAGTTTCAGTTAAGCAAGATGAATAAGTTCTAGAGATATATTATAAAACACTGTACCTATAATCAACAATAACATATTATACACTTAAAAATTTGTTAAGAGGGTACTTCTCATGTTAAATGTTCTTACCACAGAAAAATATAAAAAATAAATGGAAAAAACAATCAAGAGATAGCAACTCCAAGATGACCCAATGTTGAGATTACCAGACAAGCATTTTAAATCAGCTATTATAACTATGCTCAATGAAGTAAAGAAAAGAAGTGAAAGAAAATAAAGGAAATGCCAGAAGATAAACAGAAAATATAGAAAAAAAAAGAAATAGAAATTTTAGAACTGAAAAATAAAAATTCACCAGATGGGCTAACAGCCAAATATAGATGACAGAGGAAAGAGTCAGCGAACTTGAAACTAGAGCCAAGGAGTTATTTGATCTGGAGAGAAAGAAAACTTGAAAACTATGAAGAGAACTTCAGGGATCAGTGGTATAACATCAAAAGGTGCTAGTGTAAGGTTAATTTGAGTCTCAAAAAGAGGGGGAGAGAGAAAATGTGGCAGGAAAATATCTGAAGAAATTATGGCAGACTACTTCCCAAATTTAATGAAAGACATAAATTTACAGATTCAAGAAGCCAAGCTAACCCCCAAAAAGGTAAAGTCCAATGAGTATCATGATCAAACCCCTGGAAACTAAAGAAAAAGAGAAGATCATAAAGGCAGATAGAGAGAAGTGACATACCATGTATAGGGGAGCAACAATGTGGACCTTTCATCAGATACTGTGAAGGGTAGAGAGTAGTGAAAGCACATTTTTTAAGAGCTTAGGGAAAAAGTCAATTCAGAATCCTATATCCATAAAAAATGTCCTACAAGAATGAAAGTGTAATAGATTTTCAGATAAAGGAAAACTAAAAGTGTTCATTGCCAGCAGTCCTGCAATACAAGAAATGGTAAAAGAAGTTTTTCAGGTTGAAGGGAAACAATTTCAGATGGAAACTCGGAAATTCACAAATGAATGAAGAACATTAGAAATAGAAATTATTTGGGTAAACGTAAAAGATTATTTTTTCCTAAGTTCCTTAAAATATACATGATTATTTAAAGCTAAAATTATATTGTTGCCTTATGGGGCTTTTCACATATGTAGAAAGTGATACCTATGACGAGATTAACCTAAAGGATAGTGGATGGGAGTCAAGGGACCTATATGATTATAAGGTTTCCTTTTTATGTGATGTAATACAAATATTAACTTTATACTGTGAAAGGTTAGGGATATATATTGTAATCCCTAGAGCAATCACTAAAAATAATAAGCGGTATAGCCAAAAAGCCAGTAGATAAAGTAGAAGACTAAAATTATTCAAATAATCCAAAAGAAGGCAATACAACAGGGGCAGAAGAATGAGAAACAGAGACAAACAGAAAATAAATAATAAAATGAGACATCTATATTCAACCATATTGATAATTAGGTTAAATGTTAATGGTCTAAAACAGGGGTTAGCAAACTTTTTCTGAAAAGAGCTGGAAAATACATATTTTAGGCATTGCAGGACATGTGAAAAAAGTCATACCAAGTAAACTGTAAGATAGGAAAGCTGGACTGGCTATGTTAATATCAGGGAATACAGACTTCAAAACAAAGACTACTACCAAGGATAAAGATGGACATTTCATAATGATAAAAAAGTCAATTAAACAGGAAGACATAATGATCACAAATGTGCATATGCCTAATAACAGAGCTTTAGAATACACGAAGGGAAAATTAACAGACTTAAAGAGAGACTAGCCAATTCCACAATCATTGTAGAAGATTTAAACACCTCTTTCTCAGCAACTGATAGAACTAAACCAGAACCCCCAGAAAAACATGGAAGATTTGAACATTATCAGTTTCCTTGATCTAATTGATATTTATAAAACACTACATCAACAACAACAGAATACATTTTTTTTTCCCAAGTGAATACGATACATTAACCAAGATGGAACCTATACTGGGCCATAAAAAAGTTTCAGTAAATTTAAAAAGATTGAAATTGTACAGAGCACAACAAAATTAAGCTGGAAATCAATAACAATAACATATCTAGAAAACCCCCAAATATTTGGAAGTTAAACAACACACTTCTAAATAAATAACTGGTCAAAGAAAAAAATCACAAGAGAAATTAGAAAATATTTTGAATTGAATGATAATGAAAATACAACATATCAAAATTTGTGAGATGCAACTAAAGCAGTGCCTGGAGGGAAATATAGCTTTAAATGTCTAGAGGAGAAAAGAAGAAAGGTCTAAAATCAATGATCTAAGCTTTCACCTTAAGAAGCTAGGAAAAAAGAGAAAAATAAACCAAAATTAGGAAGAGGAAAAGAGATAATAAAGATAAGTGCAAAAAATAATGAAATTGAAGATAAAGAATAGAGAATCTCAACAAAGCCAAAAGCTGGTTCTTTGAAAAGATCCACAAAATTGATTAATCTCTAGCTAGACTGATTAAGAGAGCACAACTCACATGAGAAGGACTCGACTGGCCATCGTTGGCTTTGAAGATGATGAAAGGGTACCCTGAGCCAAAGAATGCAGCGGCTGGTAGAAATTGGGAATGGCTCAGCTCACAATCAGCAGGTAATGGGGACCTTGGTCCTACAAACACAGGGAACTGAATTCTGCCAGTAACCCAATGAGTAGGACACGGATTCTCCCCTTAGAGCCTCCAGAAAGGAAGAGAGCCGCCAACACCTTCATTTTAGTATGGGGAGACCTGTACCAGACTTCTGACGTTCGGAACTATAAGATAAGAAACGTGTGTCGATTTAAGCAACTAAGTTTATAATAGTTGTTACAGCATCAAGGAAAACTCATACAACACTATACACAAAAGTTACCTACACATGGATCATAGACCTAAATTTTAAAGTGAAAATGATAAATCTCCTAGAAGACAACATAGGAGAATATCTTTGCAACTTGGGTTAGATAAAGATTTCTTAGATACGACTCAAAACTCTAAAGGGAAAGGTGGATGAATCATATTTTACCAAAACTAAAAATGTGTGCTCTTTGAAAAGCATTGTAAAGAAAAATCAAAGGAAAGCTAGGCAATGAAGGAAAATATTTGCAACACATTTATCTGATAACAGACCGGTATAACCATAATATATAAAAAACATTTACAGCTCAATAGTAAAACAAAACCCTAATTTAAAAATGGATGGAAGATTTGAACAAACACTTCATAAAAGGAGGTATATTAATGGCCAATAAGTACATGAAAAGCTGTTCAACATTTCTGTTCATCAGGGATATGCAAATTAAAACTACAATAAGATATTACTACACACCCACTAGAAAGGCTGAAATTAAAAAAGAAAAAGCAAGATTTGGCAAAAAGAAGTGGCTGCTTTCAGATTTGGGGCAGGAAAAGTATAAGTTGTTTCTGGAGCATCTTTTGTTATAGCACCAAGCAATGAAGTGATCAAAGATTACAAGGAATGTTAAAAGTGCTAGGAGTCATCCTAAAAAAGTTCCCATTGGTCTCAAACAGGAAGATTAGAGCACCAACAAGAATAATAACTGCAAGGATGAAATGCATGAAATATATTTAAATCTATGAGTTGGTAATAATAATAAAAAGGTTGATTACCTTTAGAGAATTCAATGAAAAATTTTTGTTCTGAAAACTGGTAAATAAAGAGAAAGAGTTAAGCATTTGTCCTGTTTTCCTATGTAATCTGTGCCTTAGGGTAACCAAATCATTGATGAGATATATTATGGCTAATAAATAAAAAAAGAAGGATAAAATTAGAATATCACCAGTTTGCAATCCCTAATGAATTAATGGGTCGGGTGATGATCATCAGTAACTGCTTATAGAACAAAAGATCATCAATGGCTGGATCATTATGCACCAACTGATGGAGACAGACCAGAGCACCTAGGAAGTAATTTTTCCAAGATAAAAAATTGAACCTGAATTTAAAGAAAGCACTAGATGTAACTATAACTAGCAATTTGCAGAAAATATAGGGTTCAGAAGAAGATGTTAAATGACATCATTGGAAAGTAATCAGCAAAATCCAGACTGGGAAACTCTTTAGAACAAATGATCTGGTTACTTCAATAAAGAATATTATAAGAAATAAAGAGAGGGAGAGAAATGAAGGGTGAATCTTTATATAATAGATCTAGGACATTTATCGATCAGTCAGAATGTATGGACCTTATTTTGATCCCAGTTAAAACAACAAAAAGTAGACAGTTGGTGAGATATGATCACTGACTTGTTATTTGACATTAAGGGATCACTGAGAATATTTTAGGTCATAACAGGATTGAGGTTAGATTTTTTTTTAAGTCCTTATGTTTTAGAGATATATACTCAAATATTTACAAATAGAGTTATATTATGACTAGGATTTGTTTCAAGATAGTCTGGGGAGGAGAAGGCAGGTAAGGTATATATCAAACAAGATAGGCTATGTGATGATAGTTATTAAATAGGAGTAATGATCACACGGAGGTTAAAAATACTATTCTCTATTTTTGCATGTTGGAAATGTTCTATAATTGAGAAACATTTAAAAGTAAATAACAAAAAGGAACTCCCAGCAAATATTCTGTTCCCTGAAGGAGAAGAGAGAAAAAAGGGGATAGAAACCACATTTGAAAAACTAGTGGCTGAAAAATTTTCAAAACAGATGAAAAGCATTAAAACACAAAGTTTTGGAGCTTCTGTTTCTTCTAATGGTGACCACGTTTTTTGCTGTCTGAAACAGCTGAAAAACAGACAACAGACTAGAAACAATTGCTTTTAAGGCAATGGATATCAGGCAACAAAGGACAGTGCTCTCTGAGAAACAGGAAAGAAATGAAATGAGCCTTATGATTGCTCCAGCTTACTCTCTTCAGAATATTTCCTGGCCTCAGTGTAGATAAAGAGAACCCAAGAGGAACTCTGCAGACCCCTAGCTGAAGAGATGGACCCGAGAGCCTGGGGAAACCACGGCAGCTATTGTTCACAGGGCAGAGTGCTGGAGAGGAGAGAACTGCAGAGAAAGAACTCTGGAAATCCGCAGCAGGTGCCCTTCAAGTAACCCCCTGTGTACAGATCAGTGCATGGGTCTGAGGAAACTACTTGCGGCCATGGAAAGACCCAACCAGGAACAGTGCCTATTAGCACCAGTTAAACTGGAGAACCTCATGAATCCTGGGCATTGGGGAAAGTACTCAAAGGGTCTTGCCTCAGTAGTGGGGAATAATTAGCCGTAGACTGAACACTGCTCTGCTCCGCTCTAAAACAATCTCAAAAGCAAAATCTGAAAGGATCAAACTGTTTCTGAGTAAATTATCTGGGTCCCAAAATAAGCTCAAGAATACTTATAAGAATACAAAAAACTCCAGCACCTACCAAGGTTAAAGTCATAACATCTTGCACCAATCAAAAATTACCAGGTGTACACCTAAAACTAATACAATATGTCAATTATATCTCAATTAAAAAATAGTACCAAGCATATAAAGAAGAAGATTTAAAAAAGCATTTTAAGTGTATTCTCTATGTTCAAAAAGTAAAGTAGAGATATCAACATTCTAGCACAAGCTAAACTTCTAGGAATGAAAACTACAAAAATTATAATGTACTCAATGAAAAATACATTGGCACTTTATAATTAATGGTATTTAGATGTTGCAGAAGAAAAGATTAGTAAACTGGAAGACATAACAACAGATAGTATCCAAAATGATATATAGAAAGGAAAAAAGAATTTAAAAAAAATGAACAGAGCATCAGTGAGTTGCGAGCCTACTTCAAGTGGCCCAGTATATGTGTAATTGGAGTTCCCAGAGGAGGGAGCTGGGACATAAAAGTGTTTGAAGAAATAGCGACTAACAAATTTCCAAATATGATAAAAACTGTAAGCCCATAGTTCCTAGAAATTCAAAGTACCACAGCACAAGAAACATGAAGAAAACTACAACAATGCCACTTTAGGTGGGAGTGTAAACTGGTCCAAATACTTTGGAAAACTTTTTCGCAGCCATCTTTTAAAGCTGAACTTATGTCAATACCCTATGACTTAGCAATTCCATTTCTAGGTATGAACCCAATAGAAATGCACGCACATATGCACCAAGAGAAAAGCACATGAATGTTCACTGCAGCGATATTCATAACAACTGAAAATCGGAAACAACCAAATGTCTGATTCGGAACAGAGAATACAGAAATGAAAAGGAATGAATAATACACACAAGATGAAGGAATCTCACAAACATAATGTCAATCGAAAGAAGACAGCCCCCAAATAGTACAGATTATCTGACTCCATTTATATAAAATCTAAAAAAGCCAAACTAATCTAGAAGTCAGAAGAGTGGTTGTTTTGTGGTGGAGAAAGGGTAATGATTGGAAATAGGTACTACATGAGATTCCGAGGAGCCTGTAACATTCTCTCTCTTAACTGGTGGTTTCATGAGTCTGTTCAGGTAGTGACAATTACTCAAATTGTACAGTTTTGATCTGCACAATTTTCTGTATGTACCCTTGAAAAGTTTTTAAAATGAAAAATAAGGATATTTTACCACATTACCAGAATAAGGGAGAAAAATTATACAATCATTTCAATAGATATAGAAAAATAACAATAAAATTTAATGATTCATAATAAAAAAAACCCCTCAGAAAACAGACTAGAAGAGAACTTCCTTAACATGATTAATAGTTTCTGTAAAACACAGCAAACATCATACTTAATGGTTAAATGGGAAAATTTTTTTTTTTAAACATCAAGAGCCAGCAAGGTGAACCACTGTAGCTACATCTACTCAACATTAATTCTACTGGAGATCCAGGAAACAGAGGGCACATTTAAAATAGAAGAATTCAATGAGGGTTAATTCAAAAAGAGGCCATTTAAAAAGAATGAGGCATAGGGGAGTCACAGGAGATAATGCAATAATCCAAAGCTAGCAAAAGTTGACCTAACCTTAGGACTTAAGGTCAGGAGGAGGGAACATTATGGAATTCAGAAGCAAAGAGTCATGTAAAGTAAGATGCCTTGAGAGGAGGCGTCACTTCCAGACAACTCAAGACAGGCAGATCATAAGGGAAGAGGACAGGGAAATAAACCTAATCTCACCCTCCTTCCTCCTTCCAGTCTTCCTTCAGCGTTTCCCGTCACCTTAAACCAACTGGAAGTCAGAAGGAAGGAGAGCCTACTGATCTAGTCCAAACAGATTAGCTTCTGCGTAGGGTAGAGAAGAGAGGAAGGTGGATCTGAAGGGGCAAAGAGAAGATAAACAATACATGTGATATGACAAGGGAGGAAAAAAGAATAAGGATTGGAAAGGTCAAATAAAACTGTCACTACTTGCAAGTGATATGATTGTACATGTAGAATATATATTTTATATATATAAATATATATCTACAAATACATGTATCTACAAATACAAAGTATCTACAAATACATGATTAGAATTAATAAGTTGAGTCTAGTAAAGTGGCTGGATATAAAATTAATAAAAATTAGATGTATGTTTATATGCCAACAATTAGAATGTGAAACTTTAAAAGTTTCTATTTACAATAGCATCAAAGTTATAAAATACCTATGGATGAGTGCATCAAAAGATATGTAAAACCTTTATGCAAATAATAACTGTACTGGGAGAAATTAAAGACCTAGACAAATGGAGAGGATAAAGAATTGGAAATACTCACCGTTTCAAGCTGTCACTTCTCCCCAAATTGATCTACGGATTCAGTGCAATCCCAATAAAAATCCCCCCAGTGTATGCTTTTGTGCCTGTGTGTGCACATGTGTGTGTGTGCTTGTGCAACTTGACACATAATTCTAAATACTGATATATAAACGCCCAGGCCTAAGAACACCCAAGATATATATATATATATATATATATATATATATATATATATATATATATATATATAGTTTTTATTTTTCCTTCTTCTCACCAAAGCCCCCCAGTACATAGTTGTAT
Organism: Equus przewalskii; assembly: GCF_037783145.1. Lineage (NCBI taxonomy): Eukaryota > Metazoa > Chordata > Mammalia > Perissodactyla > Equidae > Equus > Equus przewalskii. The sequence continues at coordinate 41,316,484 of NC_091848.1, forward strand.
ACTTTTTAGTTGTGGGTCCTTCTAGTTGTGGCATGTGGGACGTCACCTCAGCATGGCTAGATGAGCGGTGCTAGGTCAGTGCCCACGATCCGAACAGGCGAAATCCTGGGCTAAGGAAGCGGAGCACATGAACTTAACCACTTGGCCATGGGGCGGACCCCCAAGATATTTTTTTCAAGAAGAATAAGACATGAGGACTTGCTCTCATGGATGTGGTCTTGTTGTAAGGCATACTATTTAAGACAGTCTGTGTTTGAGCAAGGATAGACAAATACACTGTAGGAATCAAGTAAAGGGCAGTGTGCAAGGTACAGTTTTTTTAATATAAGGTCCTTGGTCAACTGGAAGAAAATGGAACTTGACCCCACCTCACCCCCTACACAGAATCAATTCCAGATAGATTGGATATAATATAAAAGGCAACAAACAAAATTAAAAAGCAAAAGAAAAAACCCGACAGACAAACTTCTACTAGATGATACAGGGGACTATGGTGAGGAACCTGGGCTAAGAGAGACTTGTAAAATAGGACACCAGAAGTACTAATGAGAAATAAAAAGACTGTTAAATTTGACATCAAAATTAAGAATTTTTGTTCATCAAAAGGTGCCTTTAAGAGATAAAAAGGGAAAGGAGAAAGCGGAAAAAGATACCTGCAACAAACACAATCAACAAAGAGCTGATAACCAGAATATACAGAAAACTGTTACAGAGGAGTAAAAAATGACAAACAATACAATAGAAAAAGAAGTATTTCCAAATGGCCAATAAACAAATGAGAAGATATACAACTGCCTTAGGAATCAGGAAAAAGCAAATTGAAACTGCAATGATTTATTATTATCCACCAAAAAAAATCGCTAATGCTAAAAAGACGGATAATACTAACTGTTGGATATAAGTGGGAAGGATGTAAAACAACTGGAACTCTAATATACACTACTGCTGAGAGCGTAAACTGGTACAATCACTTTGGAAAATTGTTTGAAATAATCTACTAGAGCTGAGCAAACACATATCTTATGACCCAGCAATCACTGTCTGGGTATGTACTCAAGGAAAATGTACATATATGTGCACCAAGAGACATATACATGAAAGCTCATAAGAAAATTATTGTACTAGCTGGAAACAACATGAATGTCCACATTCATCATAGAATGCATAAACTGTGGCCTTTCATGCAGTGAATACTATACAGCAATGACAATGAACTACAGCCACACATAACAGCACGGATTTTGAGCAAGACATAATTTTGCTGATAGACATAATTTTGAGCGAAATAAATCCTTTATATGAAATTGAAAAAGCTGACAAACCTAACAAAGTGTTTCACGATTCATGTTTAGTGGTAAAATTATAAAGTGAGGAAGCCATTATCATAAATGTCAGAATCATAGTCCCTTTGTGGAGAGTAATGACTGTGAGGGAAAAGAAGGGGGTTTCTAGGATGCTGGCGATGTTTTAATTTTTTAACTTGACTGGTAGCGACAGGTATGCTCACTTCATGATAATTCACTGAGCTGTACATGCTTGGCTTATACACCTGTATGTGTGCTATACTTTACAATCAACAGAATAAGAAAGGTTGTTCTTTCTCTCCTACTCCATACCTGGCTCAGCATAAATCTCAGGGGGTCCTCTGGTTTCTCATAGACTAAGTTTTCAGTGATCTGCTGAGAGAGAGAGAGAGAGAGAGAAAGGCGCCACATTATGGTTCCGAGTTGAGCTGGCGATGTGGTCAGGTTACACCTGAAGGCATCTTCCGTACTAACCTAACGTGTACCACAGTGGCTTACAGAAATTCACAGATCTCCACAAAGTGACAAATTACTTTCTTACTACTTATAAAATTAGGCAAATTAAGGTAAAGTTTGGAAAAATGAAAATTCAGTAATAAGGAGCAATGGATATTTTTCTAGTTTCCAAGATGAAAGAGGTAGTGAGAAAGTTTTGCAGAAAGTTACTGTTTTGAGAATTATGATCTTGCCAGACTGAGAAATCAATAAATTATTGGCTTTGAAGAAAAGTCAAAGGAAAGTATTTTGAATAAAATTTTTTAAACGCTAGTATATGATTTTACATAGAACTTTCCTTATGGTGAAAATGATATTCAGTGTTTGTAATAATAAATGAGAAAGCATATATAAAACGTGAGAGATTCACTTCCAAACTTTTGTTGTTGTTGAATAACCCCCCAAATTATAATAAAGTAAACAGAATTCTCATTTGCAGGGAATAACAATGGGGCTTTCAGAAATAAAATATTGAAGTCTGTTTAACCCACCCCCACCAATTATGTATTTCATATATGTTTCTACTGAACACACATTTGAGAACTAATTTCTCTTATAACGACATTGCATGCATAAGCATTGTTTTTCCTTGAGAGATGAAGAAAATCATTTATAAAGTGATTAGAATTCTACTTTCTTCAACAGCTTTCATCTGTCAGTTTAATAATTAGTAGTTCTTTGATTAAAGCTAGAAAATCCAGCCATTATCCCTCTCCCACAAAAGGACATTTTAAGAAGGAAAAGGCATGGAGCAGAATTAAGGTAGTAAATATCACTTGTACCTATTTTATATGAGGAAACTGAGAGTCACAGAAATTAAGTAATTTTCCTCAAATCACATGCAAAGATAAGAAGTGGCGACATTAGGTTGGAGCCTTGCGCCAACAGATGGCAAAATTTGTGCTCTTTCCTCTACACTCTTCTTCTTTAGACTTCAACTTTTCCAGTTCAGAAGTTTTCATTTGAGGTGCACCATTCTTATTTTACTCCTTTCTCCCCACCAAGTTTCTTCACATGTACAGGTTATTATATATGTATATATGATTTTCTGGGTAGTAATATTATCATAAAAATAAACATGTCGGGGAAACAAAAACAATTCGCCAAACAACAGAAATTTTATAAAAGTGATAATCTCCTGGAATTCTGTATTGGCCAAGGAATGCTAGACTTTAAAGAAGGTTCCAGCCCCATATCCTGAGGTCAATAAGATTTGTAATTTCAAGAATTAGAAGCAACTTTTAACTGCTTCTTTTTTCTCCTACAGAATGTGGTTTCTTAGATGGCCACAGGTTTGTCACCTTTTGAAAGTATTATATTCCTGCCTAGAAAGCCTTTTTCTCTCCTGTTCAATTGCCAATATTTTGTCCTTCCTTCCTAGTTGGCTCAAACTTTAACCCTTAGCTAAATTTTTCCCTATCAACCAACCTACTTGATCTCTAATCCTTCTGAAGGGCTTCATATCATGATAAATATCATCCATTTAGTGTTTACCATTTACTACTTTTGGTTAATACATCCTAACGCACTTACTGCTCAATGAGATTATATCCCTTTTACAGCAAAGGCTCTTTTTTTCCCCCAAGTAATTTTATTGGAATTATAATAGTATGTAACATTGTATAATTTCAGGTGTACATTATTCTTTATCAATTCCTGAATACACTTCATCATGCTCACCCCCAGTAGTCTAATTTTTATCCATCACCATACTATGTGCCCCTTTATTCCTTTCGCTCACCCCCCCCCAACCCCCTTCCCCTCTGGTAACTACTAATCTGTTCTCTTTATCCATGTATTTGTTATCTTCCACATATGAAAGGCTCTTTCTTATACTTATTGAAAAAAATTTGTTTTTTACATTATAATTACTGTAAAACTCATAAAGAAAGGGATTAAGAGATTTACCTGGAATATTTGCAGAATGTGGTGCTTCTCCACGTATTGCAGTGAAATTTGATAAGGATCTTCATAGACTGTAGGAGGGAACCACCTCCTGTAAGTTTGACTGTGTACAAGAGAACGCTTTCCTTTCCGGTATTCTGAAGCATCATCCTAAAAGGGAAATATCCCCCCACAGAGTCTTTAATAAATTGAAAAGCCCCAAGAATTCTGCCGTTCTTGTTGCTATTATCAGTGGAATCGAGTGTTGATGGGATCCAAACACCAGGAGGTGGAGAAAAGACACATTATTTTGAGAGACCTGGCTGATCCTCCAGGCAATATAATGCATCTCAAGTCCTGGGAGATACCTAGGCATCTCCAATCTACTTTAAATACTTTTCCCTTCACAGGCACCTCCAATTCACTCCAAATTCCTTTCCTTTGATAGAAGCCCAGGGAGGGGAAATGACTTAGTGTCTCAGAGACAGCAGCAGAACTAGGACTTGAAACCCAGGTCTCCTGAGTCCTCGTTCCTTGATCCTTCCTCAATGGCCTTAGGGTAGCAGAGAAGGCAACAAATTTCTTTACTTCTCACCCTTCTCTTGCCCTTCCTGAAATCTATAGGTCACACATATCACAACCCCCCATACCACCACCACAGGCCCCTGGCTTGGCTTCCAACCCCCGAAGTGGGTATCAAATATCCCTTTCACCTACACGCTTGGTTTCTATGGCTTGAGTTGTTTCCTGTCTGCTGACATAATCCGGTTTGGATGAGATGGAGGGAAGTCTTTGGGAAAGGGCTTGGTCTTTTGCTTGGAAATTATTGATGAATCTGCCATCAAGTGAGTCGAACACTTGCGTATCAGTTACATTTTCAGTGTCAGTTTCAGTTGAAATTTTGGAATTGCTGAGGTCTGTTTGGCTAGCCTCAAATGTACAGGGTTCTATGCTGAAGTCAGCCTCTTCGCTCTCCTTGCTGGGGCCAAATAGGGTAAATATTTCGTCGTCAGACTGGCCATGTGCTCCATAGTCAAATAGGTTGGCTTCTGTGTCATTGTCGCCCTCGTTCATAAAGTGGTCAACCTGGTCAGATTCACTGTTGTCAGCCCTGTCAACCGTCAGGTTATCAACACTGCTGTCAGCTTGGTCAGCAGCCTGTTGTTCCGCTAGCTGAACAGCTTGGGCAAACGTTGTGTGGTGAGTCTTTATAGATGCTCTGTGGTCAACCGGGGCAGGCATTGTATGGTCAATCTGTGCAGGAATTTTTCCTTGAACTAGGCCGGACAATCTGCTGTAAATCTGTTCAGAGGTGCTTTGGTTGGCCCAGCCAGACATTCTGTGGTCACTCTGTTCAGAGGCTCTTTTGCTTTCAGTCTGTCTGGACAATCTTGGTTCCATCTGTTCAGAAGTTCCTTGCTCACCTGGAACAGACATCTGGCTGTCAGTCTGTTCAGTCTCTACATGATCAGCTCGGCCAGATGCCTTGCTGTCTGTCCCTTCAGACATTCTTCGGTCAACCTGCTCAGGCACTCCATGAGCATCAACGTTAGCATAGTTGGATGCTCCGAGGTCAGCCTGATCAGATGTTCTGCGCCCAAGGTGTTCAGTTCCTTTGTAGCCAGTTTGGCCAAATATTCTGGGTTCAGCCCGGTGAGATAATCTTTGGGTAGTCTGGTCATCTGCCTCCTCTTCGTTCTGGTTCTCCCAGTTGTGTTCCTGGTCACCTGTGTGGCTGTCATTTGGGGACTTGGCTGTGCTTTCAGGTCTCAAGGATTCCCCCGGATCCTCTTCTAGAGGCCCTTCCATTTTTTGCCTCCTTCCGGGCTGGTCTGTGGTCTAGGTTGCCAGACGCTGTGGGTGGGGTGGGGCGGGGCTGGGTCGTCTAGGTGACCTTCGGGGAGCGCGCGACGATGATGCCCACGGGCTTTGTTCCGGCCTCAGCGCAAGGTCTCTTCCGGGCGCGCGGGCGGCCGCCTGGCCGGGAACGAGGTGCCCGCTGATGCCCCGGGAAGGGCTGCCTCGCTCTGAGCGCAGCCTGGAGTGCGGCGGCGGGTGACGCGCAGTGTGGACGGGAGCACAGGGGAGAGGTGATGACCACACGCTGGGCGTCAGGGCCCGGTGAATCGGTGCTCTAGGGCGGCACCCTCTTCGTTTCCTTGCGGAGGTTCACAGCGGTGTGTGTGAAATCGGCTTGTTCAGGTACCACCCCTCTAATCGACAACAGAATGTTAGTTAGCCAATAATCGATCACGCGTCCCACCACACGAGGGCCCCTGCCTGAACAGAGGGTACTGCAGTCGTTAAGTCAAATCCCCACCTCGTCGGCTGTGCTGGGCTCTGTGCTATGCAATGGTCCTGCTAAACGTTATTCTTCTTTAGGCTCCAATTGGTATGGTGGTGTGTTTTTTCTTTTAATTGTTTTAAACCATTTTTTAATCCTGCCTTTACAAACAGTGCCGATGCTGTTTTCACTGGTACCAGGAAGAGTTTAGTCCTCCTAACGCTCATGTTACCAAAGTCATATGGATCTTTCCTCACCATTAGTATAGAGAGGAGAGTTTGCCCTCCTCCCCACCCTCACACACCCCTTGGCAGTTCCTTGATGCAGGAGCATCCTCTTCTCTCTCTCAAGCTGAGCAGCTGTTTTCCATCCTTTCTGGGAGGGGCTGTCTTGGCTGTAGGAACTCAAACCTCAAGGTGTTTTCTTGTTGAATTAGACATATACGGCTGGAGGGCAGGAGGGAGGAGAGGAGATGCAGTGAGAAGGGCTTCTAAAATCACACTGTCCAATGGCCTTATAGCAGAAGGGAGGGTGAGGGTTAGGAACCAGAGTTGGAGCAGAATCCAGGTACACTGAGGTAGAATCATTTATGTAAGAGTACCTAGAACATAGTAGGTGCTCAAGACATGTTTGTTGAGCACAAATATATGAATGATCTGCCTTATTTATGTATTTGAAAATGTGTGGTGCAAATGGACTCTGGGTTTGGAGTAAAATAAGCGATAGGCTATGATTTGCAACTTCAAAGGACATTGGTTTTGTAGATTTGTTTTTCCATTTATAAGTTAAATGTAATCATTGTAGAAAAATGACAAAAACAAGCGTGAAGAAAAAAAATTTCCCAAACATGAGTTATAACTTTTATTAACATTTTGATGTATATCCTTCTAGAATTTTCCCCATGCAAATCTATATGTCTAATATCTGTAGGTATGTGTGTATTTTACAAAATGGAATCAAACTGTGCAGCTGTTCTATAAACTGCATTTTTATTTAACACTGTGATATATGTTTTTCCTTGTCAATAAATGTAATCTAAATTAAAGAACCTTGGCTGTTGAAGTCAGACCAAGTTTGTTTTAATTCTGTATCTGCCACTTTCTAGATTGTTGAGCTTGGGCACATCTCGTTATTTCTCTGACCAACAATTTTCTCATCTGCAGAGGAAAATGGAAATAATATAATAACTCAGAGCTCTTGTGACAACTAAAGGAGATAATGTATAAAATTAGCTCATATGTGCTGCATAAAGAGTAGCTATTTCAAAATTTATATGGGGTCACTTATGCAAATTTATTTTGTTGCTTTTGGCATTGACCATCATTGTACAAACATTTTACAAGCTTGTAATATTTTTTCCTTAAGATAAATTTTTAGTTGTGGAATTGCTTGATTAAGGAAATGCTCTCATTTTGGTCTTTTAAAAGTACTATATTTAAAAATGCCCTTCAGAGAAGTTGAGTCAATCTATAGCTCCGCCAGTAATATATGAGAATGCTATTTCCCAAACTGACACCAATTCTGTATGTATTTTTCATTTTTGCCTATCTCATGAGTGAAAAGTAGTATCTTGTTTTAATTTGTACTCTTTTTTTACATGTTTAATGGCTATTTGTATTTTTTTGTAAATATCCTAGATATGCCCTTGTCTTTTTTTTATTGATTTGTGAGTGCTTCTTCTGTATTAAAATTTTTAATTCTTTGTTATGTAAATTGCAAATAAATTGTTCTGGCTTGTTTGCCACGTAGAAGTTTTATATTTTTATTTTTATGAAGTTAAATTTTTCTGTCTGTAGTTTTTATCTTTGGGCTCATGCTTAAGAAGACTTCTCCTGTCTCTTAAGATTATATAAATGTTCCCTACCTATATATTATTTTAGTACTTTTCAGTATGTATTCTTTTCTTACGTAGAGTTAAAACTTAAGTGTGCAGCTTGATGAATTTTTCCATGCGAATATATCTATGTATACACCACCCAGATCAAGATAGAATGGTCCTGGCAGGTTTCCCCATGTCCCCACCCAGGAATACCCCTCCAAAAGTTAGATACTGTTCTGATTTCTGTTTCCACAGCTTAGTTTTTCTGGTTTTTGAACCTCACAAAATATGACTCTTGTTCTGGCCCCTTTTATTCAACAATGTATCTGTGAAATTCATTCATGTTCTTTTTTTTTTTTTTTTTTTAAAGATTTTATTATGGCTGGCCCGGTGGTGCAGCAGTTAAGTGTCCATGTTCCACTTCGGTGGCCTGGGGTTTGTGGGTTAGGATCCCGGGTGCGGACATGGCACTGCTTGGCAGGCCACGCTGTGGCAGGCGTCCCACATATAAAGTAGAGGAAGATGGGCATGGTTGTTAGCTCAGGGCCAGTCTTCCTCAGCAAAAAGAGGAGGATTGGCAGCAGATGTTAGCTCAGGGCTAATCTTCCTAAAAAAAAAAAAGATTTTATTTTTCTTTTTTCTCCCCAAAGCCCCCTGGTACATAGTTGTATGTTTTTAGTTGTGGGTCCTTCTAGTTGTGGCATGTGGGACGCTGCCTCAGATGGCTTGATGAGTGGTGCCATGTCCGCACCCAGGATCTGAACCTGAGAAACCCTGGGCCACCGAAGCAGAGCATGCGAACTCAACTGCACAGCCACGGGGCCGGACCCTCATCCATGTTCTTACATGTTAGAGTAGATAATTATTTTCCACCGCTGTGCGGCATTCTGTTGTATTTTTACCACAAACTATTATCAATTCTGATCCTGATTGACATTGGATTGGTTACATCTTGAAACTATTAAATCCTTTCTTGTACATGTCTTTTGGTGGATATTAGTGTTCATTTCTTTTAGGATATACCAGATCGTGGGGTTCCTGGATCACAGCGTAGGCTCATGCTAGGAAATACTGTCAGACAGTTTTCCAAAATGGTAGTACCAGTTTACACTCTCACCAGCAATGTATAAAAGAGTTCAAGCTGCTTTACATGCTTGACTGTTACTGTTGGCTATTCTGGTGTGTTGGTTCTCAATTGGGGTTTTTATTTATTTATTTATTTAATTAATTAATTAATTAATTATTTTTTGAGGAAGATTAGCCCTGAACATCTGCTGCCAATCTTCCTCTTTTTGCTGAGGAGGACTGGCCCTGAGCTAACATCCATGCCCATCTTCCTCTATTTTATACATGGGATGCCTGCCACAGCATGGCCTGCCAAGCAGTGCCATGTCTGCACCCGGGATCCGAACCGGCCAACCCCGGGCTGCCAGAGCAGAACGTGTGCACTTAACTACCGCTGCACCATGGGGCCAGCCCTGGGGTTTTTATTTCTGTTTCCCTTATGACTAATGGTGGTGAGCACCTATACAGGTGCTTATTGGCCACTTGGATATCCTTTTTTATGAAGTGCCTGTTCACATCTTTTGTCCATTTTTATCATGGATTGTCTTTTATTGATTTGTAGGACTTTTTTATGTAGCACACTTGTGTATGCGTGCATGTGTATACTTTTTAAACCTTTAAAGCTTTAATCTGTCTGCATTTTATTTTGGTACATGATATGACATAGGAATCTAATCTAGTCTTACTTTTAAAACATTAGCTGGATATTACAACGTCATTCCTTTTGAAAAAAAGTAATTATTTTTCCATCTATTTAAAATACCAGCTTTTGCATATACCACTCTCAAATACATACTTGAGTCTATTTCTGGACATTTTAGTTCTGTTTCATCAAGAAAAAATAATCTGTTCTGGTGTCTGTACCATCGTATTTTTATTGTCATACTTTTATAATGCACATTAATATCTCATAGAGCAAATTCCCTTTTGTTAGTTTTCTTTAAAAATAATTTGTGAATGCTTCACGTGTTTGTCATTCCAGGTGAACTTTACGATAATTTTTGTCCAGTTCCAACAGTATCATCAACAAAAAGCCTGTTGGATTTTGATTGAAATTATTTAAATTTAAATATTAATTTAGGAAAAAACTTGCAGGCAGAGGACGTGTGAATCTGGCTTGCTGATGTTGTCTTACTGGCGCCTCTTATGGCCTGAATTGTGTTCGCCCAAATGTCATATGTTGAAGCTCTAAGCCGTGGTGATTATATTTGGAGCAGGGCCTTTAAAGAGGTCACCAAGGTTACAAGAGGTCATAAGGGTGGGGCTCTAATCCATTCTGATGGTGACCTTTCAAGAAGAGAAAGATACGCCAGGGAGGCACCAGCACAGGGGAAAAGCTGTGAGAGGACGCAGCTGGAAGATGGCCGTCTGTGAGCCAAGGAGAGAGGCCTCGGGAGAAACCAAACCTGCTGACACCTCGATCTTGGACTTCTAGCCTCCAGAACTGTGAGAAAATAAATTTCTGTTGCTTTAAGCCACGCGGTCTGCGGTATTTTGTTATGGCAGGCCTAGGAAACTAACAGCTCCCGTAAGGTTTTTTTTTTTAAACATTTGATGCTTAGTTGCTATTTTAATATCATTGGAGAATAGAGAGGACTCTGATAATTGAATACATTTCAGGTGAGGTAATGGTATATTTTTCTTAAGGTGAAATTCATGTAACATAAAATTAACCACTTTAAAGTGTAGAATTCAGTTGTATCTAGTACATTCACAGTGTTGTGCAACCACCACGTCTGGCAGGTTCCAAACATTTCCTCAGCCCTAAAGAAAACCTCAAACCTGTTAAGCAGTCACTCCTGGTTATCTTCTCCCCACAGTTCCTTGAAACACAAATCTGCCTTCTGTTTTTATGGATTTACCTCCTCTGGATATTTCATATAAATGGAATTATACAATATGTGGTCTTTTCTCACTGGATTTTTTCACTTAGCATAATGTTTTTGAGGTTCATCTGTGTCGTAGCATGTATTAGTATATTATTCCTTTTTATGGCTGAATAATACTCCGCTGTAGTGTATATACTACACTTTGTTTATTCATTCTTCTGATGAGGAACATTTGTGTTGTTTTCACCTTTGGCTATTGTGAACAGTTTTTCTAGGAATGTTACTATGCAAGTATTTGAGTTGTTATATTCAGTTCTTTGGGGTATACACCTAGGAGTCAATTGCTAAATCATGGCAATTCTGTTTCACTTTTGAGAAACAGGCAGGCTGTTTCCCACAGCAGCTGTGCTATTTTATATGCCCACCAGCAATATAGGAGGGTTCCAATTTCTCTACATCCTTGCTTGTTATTTCCCTTATTTGTATTATAGCCATGATACTGAGTGTGAAGTGGTATCTCTTTGTGGTTAATGACTAATGTTGAGCATCTTTTTCTGTGCTTGTGAGTCATTTTTATATTTTGAGAAATGTCTATTCAAGCCCTTTTCCCATTTTTAAATTGTTTGTCTTTTAGAGGTTATAAGATTTCTTTATATATTCTGGGTTCTAGACCCTTATCAGATATATGAGTTGTAAATATATTCTTCCATGCTGTCTTCACTTTTTTGAAAGTGTCCTTGGATGCACAAAGTTTTAAGTTTTGATGAACTCTAGTTTATCTGTTTTTTCTTACATTGCTTGTGCTTTTCGTGTCACATTCAAGAAACCGTTATCTAATCCAAGGTGTTGAAGACACACCTATGTTTCCTGCTAAGAGCTTTATAATTTTAGCTCTTTTATTTCTGTTTTTGATACGTTTTGAGTTAATTTTTTGTATGGTGAGGTAGGAGTCCACCTTCAATCTTTTGCATGTGGCTATCCAGTTGTCTCAGCACCATTTGTTGAAAAGACTATTCTTTTTAGGTTGAATGGTTTGGCACCCTTGTTAAAAATCAGTTGGCCATCATATTAGTTTCGTGGGGCTGCCATACAAAATACCACAGACTGGGGGGCTGAAAACAACATAGATTTATTTTCTCACAGTTCTGGAGGCTGAAAGTCCAAGGTCAAGGTGTCAGCAGGTTGGTTTCTCCTGAGGCCTCTCTCCCTGGTTTGCAGACGGCTGCCTTCTCATAAGGACCCCAGTCAGATTGGATTAGGACGCGCTCTAACAGCCTCATTTTCACTTAATTACCTCTTAGCCCTGTCTGCAACTACGGTCACGTTCTGAGGTAGCAGGGGTTAGAGCCTCAACATATGAATTTGAGGGGGACACAACGTAGTTCATTCTAGCCACAGATGTGAGGGTTTATTTCTACATTCTCAGTTCCATTCTGTTGGTCTATATGTCTAGTCTTGTGCCAGTACCACACTGTGTTATTCCTGTTGTTTTATAGTGAGTTTTGAAGTTGGGAAGTATGAGTTCTCCAACTTTCTTTTTATTTTTCAATAGTGTCCTGAATATGTAAGGCCCCTTGAAGTCACATGTGAGTTTTATAATAGGCTTTCCCATTTCTGTGAAAAGCCCATTGGAATTTTGATAGACAGTGCATTGAATCTGTAGATTGCTTTGAGTTAGTATTGCCATTTTAAGAATATTAAGTCTTCCAATTTATGAACATGAGACGTTTGTCCGTTTACTTGGGTCTTCTTTAATTTCTTTCAGCAATGTTTTGTAGTTCTCAGTGTACAAGTCTTTCACCCACACACTCACACCCCTTCTTTGGTTTCATTTATTCCTAGGTATTGTATTCTTTGGGATGCTATTGTAAATAAAATTGTTTCTTAATTTCATTTTTTGGATTGTTCATTGGTAGTATTTAGAAATAGAAATATAGCTGATTTTTGTGAGTTGATTTTGTATCCTACAACTTTCTGAATTTGCTTATTATTGCTTTTAGGTTTTTTTGTGGATTTTCAAGGATTTTCTATATTTGAGATCATGTTATCTGTGAATAAGAGTGCTTTTATTCTTCTTTTCCAATTTCGATGCTTTTTATTTCTTTTCCTTGCATAATTACTCTTACTAGAACTTCCAGGACAGTGGTGAATAAAGCGGTGAAAGTGGGCGTCCTTGTCTTGTTCCTGATCATAAGGGGAAGGCTTTTACTATTCAGTATCATATCGGTTTTTCATCAGAGCCCTTTATCAGATTGAGGAAGTGCCCTTCTGTTCCTTGTTTTCTGAGTGCTTTTATCTTGAAAGGGTACTGGATTTTTAAAATTGCTTTTTATGCAGCAGTTGAAATGATTGTGTGTTTTTTTCCTCCTTCATTCTATTAATGTGGTATATCACATTAATTGATTTTTGTATGGTGAATGACTCTTACATTCCTAGAATAAATCCTACTTGATCATGGAGTGTGATGCTTTTAATATGCTTCTGCATTTGGTTAGCTAGTAATTTGTTGAGACTCTTTGCATCTAAATTCATAAGAGATGTTAGTCTGTAGTTTTTTTTTCTTGTGATGTCTTTGTTTGGCTTTGATATCAGGGTAATGCTGGCTTATAAAATGAGTTAGAAAATGTCCCCTTCTCATTCTTTCTTTGGAAGCATTTGAGAATGTTTGGTGTTAATTTTTCGGTAAACGGTTGGTAGAATTCATGAGTCAAGTCATATGTTTCTGAGTTTTTTTTATTCTGTTGGGAGGTTTTTGATTACCGATTCAATCTCTTTGTGTGTTACAGGTATATGGAAATTTTCTATCTCTTCTTTTTTTGGTAACTTTGGTAGTATGTGTGTTTCTAGGAATTTGTCCATTTTGTCTATGTTACCTAGATTTTTTTTTGCTGTAGTTGTTCATAGTATTCTCTTATAATCCTTTCTACTTCTGTAAAGTTAGTAGTAATGTCCCCACTTTCATTTCTGGCTTTATTTGTTGTTTATCTCTTTTTTTGTCAGTCTAGCTAAAGGTTTGTCAATTTTGTTCATCTTTTCCAGGAACCAGCTTTTTGTCTTGCTCCTTCTCCCTGTTGTTTTTCTGTACTCTATTTCCTTTATTTCTGCTCTATTCTTTAGAATAGAATTTCCTTCCATCTTCTGGATTTAGGTTTAGTGTGCTTTTCTCTTTATAATTTTTTAAGGTGTAAAGTTAGTTTATTAATTTGAGATCTTTTTGCTTTTTTAATGTAGGCATTTACAGCTGTAAATTTCCTTCTGGGCATTGCATTCGCTGCATCTCATAAGTTTTGGTATGTTGTGTTTTCATTTTCTTCTATCCCAAGATATTTTCACCCATCTCAAGATACCACATTTCCCTTGTGATTCTTCTTTGATCCATTGGTTATTTAAAAGTATGCTGTTTAATTTCCAAATATTTGTGAATTTTCCAGTTTTCCTTCTGTTGCTGATTCCTAGCTTCATTCCACTATGTTCAGAGAAGATACTTTTTATGATTTTAATCTTTTAAAATTTATTAAGACTTGTTTTGTGGCCTAATATGTGGTCTGTCTTGGAGAATGTTCCATGAAAAGAATGTGTATCTGCTATCGTTGGATGGACTGCTCTTTATATATCTGTTAGGTCTATTGGTTTATAGTGGTGCTCAAATCCTGAATTTTCTTATTGACCTTCTGTCTAGATATTTTATCCATTAGATACCTTACGTCAGTCCTTCAGGTAGCCATCAGACAAGTCAAAACAGACAAACACAATTCTTTGAGAAGAAGGTGTGCTCTGCTCCCTCTGGAACCAGGAGTTATGCTCCCACACCATATGAATATGGGCTGCTATCTTCAAAACTGCTGAGTTGAGAAGTGGGGAGCGAGGACAAGAAACAACACTTCAGTGCTTTCCTACTGTTTGTCAGTTGTCTCTTTCTTGATTCAGCATTCACTTGGTTGCTGTAAACCTTTGTTTATTTTCCAGAATTCTGACAAAGTTGACTAATAGTTTTTGCTTATTTTTTCATTGTTTCTGTGGAAGGTCAGGGTCTACTTACTCCTCCGTTTTCACTGACGTCACTTCCCACCCCCTCTTAAGTTTTGAAAATGGAGCAGTGCACATCACATTAGATTTCAGTTTCCTTTGAAGAATTGGAAAATCTGTCAATATTGAGCCCACAGTTCCACATATCAGCAAATGCCTGGTGAGTAGCAGTTGCCCCGTTCAGGCAAGACACACATCCTTCAATTTCCCCACACTTTTCTCCTGCCCCTTAATCATTTAAGTTATGCGACTGGTTCCTCCACCCGTTTTAATGATAAATCTCTTTAGTATTATGTAGTGACTAAGATCGCAGGCCTTTAGCCAGACGAAACTGGATTTGAATGTTGTCCTCAGCTCATTTAAAGCCTGTGTTGCCTTAGGCAAGTGACCTGTCTTCTGTGATCTTTAGTGTCTTTACTTAGAAAGTGAAGATAAACATAACTGTTCAACTTAGTTGAGATGAGTAAATGATATAATATTTATACAGAATTTAGCCCAGTGCCTAACATTCAGCAAGGTAATAGTAGTTGTCATGAGTTTTAATGTAAGTGTATTAAAGTCATCTTTCATGTCCTTGGTAATGTTTGGAATTTTTTTCTTGCATGTGGAATGTATTTGTTTTAAAAAGTTATTCTTGTGTAATTTATGAGTTTTATTGTTGTGAATTGGATTTTTTCCCTAATATATTTTCTAAAAGGCTAATGCTAATATGTAGGAAAGATAATTTCTGTTTCTCTTTTATCTTGCCATCTTTTTATTTTCTTATTAAATAGATTTTTAGATTAGTTTGATTTTTCTTAATGGATAATGGTAATGGTAAGTTTTCCTCTTCCGTTTTGATATTTATACCTCTTATTCTTTTTCTTTTCTAATATTGAATAGGACTGCCAAACAATGTTTAATAATTATGAAGATTATAGATGTCTTGGTTTTATTCCTGAATATAATGGGAATATCCCTTTAAGTGCAATGCTTAATTTTGGTTTCTGATATGTATATATATATAAAAGAATATATATATATATATATATATATATATATATATGCTCTTTTTCTGTGGTAAGGAAGTTTCTTTCTATTTTGTTTTACAAAGGATTTTAACTGGCTTTTGAATTTTATCAGATAATTTGTAGCGTTTACTGAAATAATTGGAGGATTATCTCCATTAATTTATTCATGTAGTTATATCAGGAAGATTTTTAAATGTTAAATCAGTTATCCATACCTGGGATAAGCCTTACTTGGTCATCCTATATTGCTCTCTTAATACAATTCTGGAATCAGTTGCTAATATTTTATTTAGGATGTTTGTATTTTATTAACCAGAGAGATTGGTCTATTGTTGCCTTTTCTTGTCTTTTATTTCTCACATTTTGGTATCAGAATTATGCTAGCTTTATAAACTAATTTAAGAAACTTACTGTCTTTTTCTGTGCCTTGGAATAGTTTATATTTGAGCTATCTGTTCTTCAAGCTTTGCTAAAACTCACCTATAAAATCACATGGTCTGGTTCCTTGGCGGGGGCAGGGGTTGTGGTTGTGTGTGTACAGATCTTTTATACATTTTCCAATTTATTCTATAGTTATTGGTCTACTTACATTTTCTCTCTCTACCTGAAAAAATTTTGATAATTCAACTTCACTTAGAAAAATCTTCCATTTTCTCTCAAATTTAAAATTTATTAAGTGTAAAGCATTTTCTTACAATATTATTTCAATCTCCCCCATATATGCTTATATTTCCTTTTTAATTTTCAATATTGGGTCCTCTTTCTTTCTTGGTTGCATTCGGTTATACTTTCTAGGATTTTTTTTCAATGTTTCTTTATACAGCCTTTCTAAAGAAACGTCTCTTGTGTTTGTCAGTTCTATGGTGAGTCATTTGGGGGTGTCGAGGCTATAATAAAAAAGACAGTGAGTTTACAGGTTTGTGCTCCTCTGACCTGTAATATCTAACCCTGTATGGACTGCCAAGACCACTAAATTTTGGGTGGGCATCCATGACATGCAAACAGTTTAGTGGGGAGCCAAGTCGAGCCTCTTGCATCCTTTTTCATTTATATCCTTTACCCTGTTTATTTATTGCTTTACGAGTAAACAAAGTGAAAGCAGCTGTGACCTGGGGTCAGGGTGTCGTTCTTGCCGACCTTTAAGCCTGGTTAGGCATCTGTGGTTTGGACTAGCGGAGGTGGCTTTCTTCTGTTTTTGCTTTGCTTTGTCCTTTTTGGTTGGTGTCTGGGAATTTCTTATTGTTAAGCAAAAGGTTAAGTGTTTTACATACTTTATTGTGTATTTTTAAAAGTAGTTTTATTTTTTATATATTTCATGTACCATAAAAATTCACTCATTTAATGTGTGTAAGTTCAGTGGTTTTTATATATTCACAGAGTTTTGCAACCATCACTACAATCTAATTTTAGAACATTTTTAACACTCCAAAAAGAAATTCTGTACATATTAATAGTCATTCCCCATTCCTGCCCCTACCTGCTGCCTCACTTCACCCCAACCCTGGGCAGTCACTGATCTGTTTTCTGTATCTATGGATTTGCCTATTCTGGACGTTTCACAGAGATGGAATTGTGCAATATTACCTATGTCTTGATTCTTTCACTTAGCATAATGTTTTCAAGGTTGTAGCCTGTATCAGTACTTTTTTTTAATTGCCAAATGATTTCTATTATTTGTATATACCACATTTTGTTTATCCCTTCCTCAGTTGATGGACATTTAAGTTATTTCTACTTCTTGGCTGTTATGAATAATGCTGCCATGAACATTTGTGTACAAGTTTTTGTGCGGACATATATTTTAATTTCTCTCTGGTGTATACCTAGGAGTGGAATTGCTGCATCATATGATAGCTCTCTGTGTCTCTATGCAGTCTTTTGAGGAAACACCAGACTGTTCCAAAATGGCTGCACAGTTTTACATTCCCACCAGCAGTGTATGAGGATTCCAATTTCTCCACATACTGGTCAACTATTGTTATTATGTCTTTATTATTTTATGCATATTGGTGGGTGTAAAGTAGTATATCTTTGTGGTTTTTATTTGCATTTCCCTGATGGCTAATGATCTTGAGCATCTTTTGGCCATCTGTATATCTTCTTTGGAGAAATGTTTATTCAGATTCTTTGCCTTTTTTTTTTTGCTGAGGAAGATTAGCCCTGAGCTAACGTCTGTGCCAATCTTCCTCCACTTTATATGTGGGTCACCACCACAGTCTTGCTGTGGTGTAGGTCTGCACCTGGGATCCGAACCTGTGAACTTGGGCCACTGAAGCAGAGGGTGTGAACTTAACCGCTACACCACTGGGCCAGCCCCTCTTTGCCTATTTTTAGTTGGGTTACTTGTTTGTTTGAGTTATAAGAATTCTTTATATATTTTGTATATAAATCCCTTATGAAGTATATGACTTGCAAATGTCCTGTGTGTTGTCTTTTTACTGTATTGATGGTGTCCTTTGAAATACAAAAGTTTTAAATTTTAATGAAGTCCAATTTTTTTTCTTTTCTTTTTTTTTTGAGGGAGACAAGCCCTGAGCTAACATCTGCCAATCCTCCTCTTTTTGCTGAGGAAGAGTGGCCCTGGGCTAACATCCATGCCCATCTTCCTCTATTTTATATGTGGGACGCCTACCACAGCATGGCTTGCCAAGTGGTGCCATGTCCACACCCGGGATTTGAACTGGTGAACTGCTGCGGGCTGCTGAAGCGGAGTGTGAGCACTTAACTGCTGTGCCACCGGGCCAGCCCCCAATTTTTTTCTTTTGTGCAATGTGCTTTTGGTGTCATATTTAGGAAAGCATTGTCTAATCGTAGATCACAAAGGCATAGACCTCTATTGAAGAAAACCAGTAAATGCCATCTTCTGAGTGAAAAGACTCCATGTATCTGTGGTTTCCTAATCTGCAAAGAGCTTGTAACATTTAACTCCTTACTGATTATGGCCGAGGAGAAAAGAAGACTGGATGAGTGCGTTACTGTTCTGATAACTTGTTGAAATTGATGCAGGTGACCTACTAAAGAGTAATACAGGAAAAAAGGAAGGTCAGAGCTCTTGGATGGTGACAGCTGTGACAAAGATGTAGCATCCATCCTATTACCCTGGTCTATGTTGGGACAATTGCAGGTGATCCCATACAAATCTAAATTGGCTTGGCTTTAGGTAATCCATTCTTTTGTAAAGGTTTCTATGTGACTAAGTAGTCTAATTAAATGGTTACCATTCCAATATTTTGTACTCAAATCATGTAGCCACAGAGGTCTTTCTAAAAGCAACTATTTTTAAATTTTTAAAATATGAAATTTATCTATTGTAATGTTATCACAACATAGAATCTTCCTCTTCTCTGTTTCCTCACCTCTCTCAGGGACGAAGAGGAGATGTCTCTGGCGGGACTCTGGCTCTGGGGGGACTACTTTTCTGGTACTGGTGAGCGACTTGGCCTTGATGAGGTTTTAAGACCATTAGCAGTTATTATCTCTGAAGACCCAGCTGAGGGAAGGGCTTCTCACGACACTGACCTCTTCCCACATTCCCCTACTCATTCAAAAAAGTCTCCCATTTCTCAATTCAGAGAAAAATAATTTTTCATTTCAAAAAATGTTTATTGAGCACTAGCTATATGTCAGGCAAGGTGGATACAATAGAAAACAAGACTGATACAGCTTTTAACCTTAAGAATCTCATGTTGTAGAAGGGATCTCTGATAAGAAAACAAGCGATTGTAATGCAATGTGTTAAGAGTTATGATGGGAGAAGCACAAAGAGCTGTTGGCGCATAGGTGAGGCACGTAACCTGAAGTTGAGGGGTGAAGAGCAGTGGCATAAATGTGGCATAACATCCTGTCAGTTTGTCGTTGTAGGACCTGTGGAGTGCTGGAGTCTAGCTGCAGAGCCAGCATCCGCCAACTCCGTTACCTTGAACGATTTCTTAATCTTCACCACCTTCAGGTTCCTCATAGTTAAAATGAGGACCATTATAGTACTTGCCTCATTGTTTTCCATGAAAATAAATGAAGTAATACATATAAATTCCCTATTTGTGGAAAAGGCATGCTGTATCCCAGGAAAACTTGACACAAACTGGTCAGCACTGACATCATATGCTAACAAAATGACTGGACCTCAAAGATTAAGACTCTTTTGTGCAAGTAGGTCAAAAGGTCAAATTTCATCCGAGGAAAAGGACAGGCTGGCTCGGACTTCTCCACAGCAACAATCAATACTAGAAAACGGTGGAACAAGCTTAAAATTCCTCAAGGGAAGAAAATGTACTCAGAGATGTATTCACAGCCAAGTCGTCATTCTAGTTTGAAGACAACAGATATCTTTGAACATTCAAAAACCCAGAGAATATAATTTCCATGAGTCTTTATAGCAGATGGCTTTCTTGGAGATTCTAAAGGGAACACTTCAACAACCAGTAGATGAATGGAGAAACTATGACAAAAGGAGTGGCAGGGGGACACCACTATGAGTAAATGTAGGGTCAAAATGGAAATAAAAATGGGAGTTATGGTTAGAATGGAATCTATTTTATAAACTCAGACGAGGTGGAAATGATAGAACAGACGAAAGACGAGAAACAGGAGAAACAATGTGTAAGCACCTTTTATATCTGGAAGCCAAAATTTACTGAAAGCTGCTCAATGAAGAAATAGAAGTATAAATATACTTAAAATTTTAAAGATAAGTACTAAGAAAAACCTTATAATCCATGAAAATTAGGCATTAGAGTGAGGAGGGGAGTGGAAAGGAAATAGAAATATACTAATTTAATCATTGCTAATAGTATAGAGACTATAATAGATACTGTGCAATGAAATAGAGGATTAAAACATTTTAAACTTTTAGTAAGGCCATGATATACTTGCAAATGTGAGAAATTAAGTGAATGAAAAGATATTCATTGCAACATCATTTGTAAAAGCAAAATATTAGGCTGTTGTAAAGAATGAGCTCTGTGTTTATGTGGAATGATCTCCAAGATGGATTAAGTGGCAAAACAAGGTACAGAACAGAGTGAATAGAATGAGGAAAGAAAACCAACGTATACTCATATATGCTTGTGTCTGTGTGAAATATCTCTTGAAGGACACACAAAACTGGTTAGCTTGGTTTCCTCTTTTTTTTTTTTTTTTTTTAATTTTGGTGAGGAGATTGGCCCTGAGCTGACATCTGTTGCCAATCTTCTTCTTTTTTTTTTTTCTCTCCAAAGCCCCAGTTCATAGTTGCATATCCTAGTTGCAGGCCATTCTAGTTCCTCTGTGTGGGACGCCACCTCAGCATGGCCTGATGAGCAGTGTGTAGGTCCACGCCCAGTACCTGAACTGGAGAAACCCCCGGCTGCCAAAGCGGAGTGTGTGAACTTAACCACTCAGCCACAGGGCAGGCCCCAGTTTCCTCTTTTTAAGGAAGCGTGTCACTGGGGGTCAGGGGTAGGAGGGAAATATTTATTGTATACCTTCTGGTAATTTAAAAATCTTGTATCATGTGTTTTTGTACCTTTACTTTAAAAAATAACTTATTTTTCTTAAAAAGAGTCCCTATGTAAGAGATGATAGTGGCTCGAGTTAGAGAAATGGCAGTAGGGATGAAAAGCAGTAGAGGGAGTGGAAGTATTGTCAGTTGGCTGATGGGTAGTGAGGAAGAAGGCGTCAAAGATGGCGTCTAGAGAAGCTTGGGCCCCTGGATAGTACGGGATGCTCAGATTCCCTACAGGTCTGTCCACAGGCTTCTCCCCTTATCTTTCTCTGTAGAAGTCTGTCGTCTCGCGCCTTTCTACCTTTCCAGGACTGCAGTTCTCACGTCTTTGCGGACAGTTTCCTTATCTTCCATAAACTCTAGATTACCTGCATTATCAGGTACCTACTGGACGACAGCTCAAACACATGTTCTTAACTCATTACAGGACTAAAGAATCATAAAATTTAAATCTAAAATGGACCTTAGAGATTTACCATGGTTTTGTCATTTTATTTTACCAATGAAAACCCTGAGGACAGAGGCATCATGTGACTTAGATTTTTGTTAAAAATTTAAATAAGTTGGCGCATCAACTTACAGATTTTTGATTTCCCTCTTCTTCGTTTATTTAAAGGTGGATCTTATTATGACCTCTTGGAAACTTTTCAGTAACCGTTCAAGGCAGATAGATCAAAGTCCAGATTCCTTGGATGGCATTCAAGGCCTCCATGATTTGTAGCTAGCCTTTGTTTCTGATTTCATTTCTGAATACACCTGCCACTGCAGCCAGACCTGACTACTCATCTTTTATAAAATTCAATATTTGCCCCTCTATCTAAAGTAACTTTTCCCTTGTTTATTTTTGTTGAAGATTTATCCATCTTCAAGAGCCCATTCATTCACCACCTAGCTTTCCTGGAGGAAATCTTCCTTTTACTCCCATCTCTTTGAGTTTGTACCAATAGAATGGTATGCTGACCATTAGCTTTCCATTTTATTTAGTGGCGTATGTGTCCATGTGCCTTTCTCTTTAGAGGCAGAGATTTTGTCTTTTTCATAGTCTATGTTATGACTGTTCAGTATACTTCCCCAACCTTCTCTTTCCCAACTTTTGTACCTTCTAGATGCTCTGAAAAATTTTTGGCTTAAGTTGAGAACTCTTTGTGAGTCCTCTGCGAACTTCAGTGATCTGAAACTGGATTGAAAATTGAAGTTAGAAACCAGACTGATTAACCACAAATATTTAAGTAACATCACAACAGAAGTACCCTAGAGACTTGTTATATTGCTAAATGATATTCTCTATTTGTGACTTTTCTTAGTTTCAATTTTCACGTCTGTTAACTTTGCGATTTATTACACTTGGTGCAGATTGTAAAAAATGAAACATTGTACTTAATATAACTGATTTCCCAAAGGGACTAGATTATGAATGCAAATATATTTGTTATCTGAGATATTAATGCAAATTTTGAAACAGTTTTTCAAAATGTATAAAAGTATTTGGAAAAAATATTTGAGTAGAAAACTTATTTCATTTTTTAAGAAGATAAGTCACTTAGCGGCCGAGGGACATCACCCTTACTTGCATTACATGAGTTCTTCCACAAGAGGGCAGCAGCGACTCATGATCACGTCAGGCAACAGTAAAATGCTTCGAGATTATCCTTGGAATACAGTTTCCAATGCAAAATTCGACAAAATGCAATTTTAAAAAACATATATTTTGTTGACTTTCTGGCCAGGTAGAAATTAAGCCCTAGTTGTTAGCTCTTAAGTTTAGTAAAGCAAATTGTGTTATGTGGCAGAACAACTTTCTTATCTTAGTTTTCAGCTTCGTTTCTCATTTCGTTCATTCACACAGCAAACATATTAAGCTCTGTTCTGTCCTAGGCACCGTACTTTTCCTGGGAATGCAAAACTGGATAAGACTTAGTCCCTGTTGCAGAGAACCCTGTTTCATTAAAAAAATTTTTTTTAGTATTCCTATATTAAACACAATAAAGGATACAAATATGTATAAGACATAATATTCGCCATGCACTGAATGCTTACTTTCGCACTGTTACCAAGGCTTTGTTGTAAGTGCTTTACTTCTATGATCTCACTGCTCACAACAGCTCTAAGAAGTGGGCGTTAGTGTTCCTATCTTACAGAAATGGAGGCACAAAGAGGTTGCGTACCTTGCTGAGCGTCGATGACACAACATTAAGTGGTGGAGGCAGTGTTTGAACCTAGGCAGGCTCGGTACAACCCCTCACTCTTCATCACTATGCTGAATACTGTTTCCCTCATAAGCCCTGCTCTCAAAAAGACCTCACTTAAGGAGACATGAGACATCCTAGGGAAATAAATAGCATCGTATGAATTAAGTGCTTCCTCTTAGGTCTATGATGGCGTCTCAGTAAAGGTACTCTTCTTTCTTGCCTGGATTCTGAACAGTTTGAGAAATAAAACAAAAGAATTGGGAGCTAAAATATCACTTTTATTACTGATAGAAGCCAAATCAGAGGATTTGGCTTTAGATCTGCTAGCTAGCGGGCTTGCTCACACTGAGCTCTTGAATTCGGGGCCTTCTCCACTCACCCCCCAGGAAGGAAGCCCAGGCTTCAGGTAAGCCTCACCCCGACCCTCCATCCAGTGTGTGCTCTCAGCAGGGGCAGAGTCCGTGGAGGAGCAGGAATTGCTCCCTCTAAGTGCCTCACTCCCAAAAGGAAGAAATGAGGCTCTGAGCCAAGTGTGCCCCATTTATTCTTCCCAAATCACTTCACCTCCTCTGAGCAGAGAGAAACCAGTAATCCCCGTTAGCGAGTTCCTTCTGGGAAGGAGATATCAGAAGTGGTGGAGATGCATACCTCCCTAATATTTTCTAGCTCCTGCAAGCTATTTACTAATTATTTTGAGAGAGGCATTGCGGTAGACTGAAATGGGCCCCCAAACGTGTCTACAGCCCAATCCCCAAACCTGTGTATGGTAGGTCACATGTCAAAGGGAATTAAGATTGCAGATGGAATTAAGTGTGCTAATCAGCTGACTTTAAAATGGGAGATTATCCTGGATTATCCAGGTGTGTTATGGCCTATATTTGTCCCTTGTTATGATGAAGCCTTAACCCCTAATGTGATAGTATTTGGAGATGGGAACTTTAGGAGGTAATAGGGTTTGGATTAGGTCATGAGAGTGGGGCCCTCCTGATGGGATTAGTGCCCTTATAAGGAGAAGAAGAGAGAGAAATCTCTCTGCTTCCACCAGCGCACATGGAGGAAAGGCCAGGTGAGCACACAGTGAGAAGGCAGCCATCTGCCAGCCAGGAAGACAGCTCTCATGAGAACTCGACAAGCTCAACCACGCTGGCACCATGATCTTGGGCTTCCAGCCTCCAGGACTGTGAGAAAATCAATGTCTGCTGTTGAAGCCACCCAGTCTGTGGTATTTTGTTACAGCAGCCTGAGCTGACTAAGACAGGGTAGGTACAATGTAATCACCCTTAAAAGTGAAAGAGGGATGTGGAAGAGTCACAGAGATGGCAGCATGGCCAAGTCTTGGCCCAAAAAGTGTGAGAAAACAGACCATATTTCAAAATGATGCCTGAGAAATATGGGACTCCTGGTCCAGAAGAGGGTATGGTATGGATTAGAAGGCGGAAAGCTCAGTGAATTAAAAAGCAGGAACTCCACAGCAACCCTGCTTGCCTAAGGCCCCATGAGATGAAATGTATAAGCCAATCAAGGCCTGTGTTACTTTCTCTGTTTCCCTTTTGATAAACCTTGGCATTTAGTAAAGGCATGAATGTCCAGTCTTTCCCAGCCCTGCTGCTGGGCATAAAGGAAAGATGCATTTGCACCGGATTGGGTAGAGAGTTAAATGTAAAGTAGTGCAACTTTACAACCTAGAGACAAATAAGACGTTACATTAGTAATATGAAGGAAGACCCGAGGAGAAGGAAGAATCTCACTCAGGGTGAGGGAGTGTAGTCTCGTTGCTTTCTTCATTTGAAGAGTCCTTGGAGTTTCTGGACTTCATTATCATCAATAATGATTTAATTTCCTTTTAAGAAGTTATAAAGCCATATATATGTTCCATTTAAGTCATGGCTATTTGTCCTACTTCCACATATATTCCCAAGAGCCTGGGGCATGAAGAGCAAGCTAGTTAAGAAAGCCTCGAGGGCAAATGTGCGCACCAATAGGTACTCTCTCACCAAGAAGAGTGTTTGAAAGATAAGTCACTATAACCATGGCAGATTTTATTCAATACATCTGTTGTTTATTTGGTGAGTCCCTATTAAGTACTAAACATTGTTCTAGGTGGTTGCTAGAGATAAAAAATAAACCAACATTCCCTATTCTTAAGGAGCTCAAAGTATACTTGGAAAAAAGACATGTAAATGGTATAAATGAGTAGTTAGAACACAGTATGATTTAAGTAAAAAATAAAGATGTTTGTAAGAGGCGATCTTCCATGGGCTCTGAACATCGCTGCATGCTCCTGCGGGACATGCCAAGAATGCAAAGCCGTGACCTCTGTTTACCTGGAAGATTTCTCAGAGCTGGATTTGCCTCAAGCAATCTTGAGGATGAGGTAATGTCTCCCCCAAAGAATAGGCTTGCTTATTGCTGGCCATAAAAGTGAATCTCCAAGTTCAGTGTTCCTCTCCTGTAATGCAACCCACTGTGTGTGTAGGCAACCATCTAGACCCACCTGTGTCACCCCTGTGAGATTTGGAGGACCCGAGGAACTGGCATGAACATGAAGCTGTGGTTACTACTTTGTTGTAAGTAATAAATTTCTTTGTCTCTGATCCAGGAATCTCATGTCTTCTGCCAGCATACATGAAATGATAGTAAGCTAATTTCTTAGCTTGTAAGTAGGGTAAAATCCCAGACCCTTCATAATTACTGACTATACTCTGCCTTAGAGAAGTAAAGTGAGACTTGAAGAATGATCATGGATTTTCTAGGCTGACAAGAAGGTCACATACACCAAGTCAGGTAACACTGAGTGGGGCAAGGCTACCTTTCGAAGACTTTAGCTCTCTTGTTGATTCTGACCCTGAGAAATTTACTTGCTTCATTGGCTGAATTCTTGGAAAAATTAAGTGTGTATCTCCTCTTTGCAGTAGAGCTTTAATAGTTCATAGTTTTTAATGTGAAGGAGAGGGTGTCAGCAAAAAGAATGATTACACATTCTCAGACCTGAGCATCAAACATAATCTGAAGAGTGTGTGTGTGTGTGTGTGAGAGAGAGAGATTCACTTCTCATTGTTGTTTTTAAATAATAATTTTGTTTGAGTTTTGACTTTGATACTTTTCCTTAGGTCATTCTTATATGAAATTTCCTGAACTTTTAGAATGAGGGTGGATTTCAAGAAGATTTTTTTAATTTCACAGAACTCCTTCTTATATGTGATGTTAAAATGTGGCGACTTGCTTTCTGGGGTTTTCTGGCTTTGTTTACCTACCCTAGTTTGGTCTGGACATTCTTGTTCCTTTTCACTGTTCTGCTCAATTTTGATTGCGCTTCTAGCAGCTTCTCCTCATTGTTCTGCTCTTCCCTAGCCCTTCTAATTTTATATCAGCGTCTCCTTCCTGGAGGACCTGAGTTGACAAAGGGGTTCTGTTCCCGAGTCTGTCAGAAGCTGGCTCATTGCTGCTTTATTTTTCCTACCAAGTGGACACCAATGCTATACGAGTTTTGTGGCTGTTAGTGGTTCGCTGGCACCTGTTTGTATCTTGTGGTTTGTAAGCATACCTTGTCATCCAATTTTGAAATGAATGTTGTCCATGGGTTTTTGACTTTACTATCTAGTTGCTCTTCTTGTTTTTATGTGAGGATTTGGAAAAAATGGAAGAATTATATTGCCATTACCCCCATCTTCCTGGGATCCATATTAAAATTCTTATCAACTTTGTTAATATCATTAGCATGTCCAGTATATTCCTGCCACATTTTATACCTGACAAGGCGATTTACAAGGATACTCCAGCTTTATGAAACTATCCCATAAAATGTCTTATGATCATTTCTCTTATTTTATCTGGGCTATCTACTGATCTTAATTTGATTTCTCCCTCAGAAGCGATCATGTTGATTAGCTGAGATGAATAAGTACCCTTGGTTGTTCTGTTTCTCTTGGTAAATTACTTACCTATTAAATTCAGGTTAACCCTTACTTGGGGAGCTATTCGTGAGTTAGGTGCGAGGGATGCACCATTGAATAAGCTGTAGACCCTACACTGAAGGAGCTCACAGACCAGTAAATTTGCTGCTGGTATGAGGGATCTGTCCTTACCTATCTTTGCCTCAGATGATAGTGGAAACAACCTCTGATGAAGAGAAGGAATTTGGATTCTCCATCAGAGCCTTATGAAAAAAACTAGTCAAGTTTCTGGGAGGTAGAAGAAGGAGACAGAAACTGCTACTGAGCCCCAAATTAGTGTAGAGGACAAGACTTTGCTTTGAGTATTCATGCTGAAGGTTGTTAATGATTTGTCATCTCAAAATGTAGGTGGGTAGAGTCATTTGATGACCTGAGTTTTACTAAGAGGTGGGATCAACCAGGGTAATTTTCACCCTGGAGAAAAAAGGCCTGACAAACCCAAATATGTGAACGGCCAACAGCTTCTGCAGGGAGCTCTCCACAGGAGAGTGTCTGGGTCTGTGTGAGCTCACTCCATTGACCTGGAGCTGATGCGGTGGCATCTCTGGGAAGTGCACAAAAAAGTGTCGTGGTAATGGTTGATGGTGAAATAGGTGAGATTCGCAGGCAGAGGTAGCTTAGCAATCTTCATTTTCTTGTATAAACGTTAAGACATTTAGTGTGTGAATTGTGTGATAGAGCATTTTATGGTACATTTTAAGTATATCTTTGTGATATTATATATGTATATATATGTGTGTCTATGTGTGTGTGTGTGTGTGTGTATAGTAGTCCCCCCTTATCTGCGGTTTCTGTTACCTGTCAGCCATGGTCTGAACATGGAGATTAAATGGAAAGTTCCGGAAATAAACAATCCGTAAGTTTTAAATTGCATGTCATTCTGAGTCACATGATGAAATCTCAAGCCATCCCGCTCAGTCCCGCCCAGGACGTGAGTTATCCTTTTGTCCAGTGTATCCATGCTGTATACACTGCCTGCCCGATGTCACTTAGTCACCCTCTCGGTTATCAGTATATTGTTACAATACATTGTTACAATCATTCTATTTTATTATTAGTTAGTGTTGTTAATCTCTTACTGTGCCTAACTTAGAAGTTAACTTTCTCATAGGTGTGCATGTATAGGGAAAACCGTAGTTCATATAGGATTCAGTACTCTCCACAGCTTCAGGCATCCATTAGGGCTCTTGGCACGAATTCCCTGTGGATAAGAGGACAGCATAGTTTTCTTTTTTGTTTGTTTTATCTCTGAAAAATCCTGCTTTTCTGTGCGGTTTTGGTCACAGAAGCTTGCTAAGTTAATATTTTCAAAGAAAGCTTCCCATTCCTCCCAGATCCTTCTCTTAGGATTTCAGTAAAATTTAGTTTTTTAGTTATAAATATTTGAATATACAAACTCTGAAGACTTAATGCGGATGAATAGAAGTTGATGTATTCCATGAAACTTACAGTGACATCAATTAAGCTGAAATATTTAATGATGAGCAAAAGTACTATTGTGATGCAAGAAATTTAAGGATAAATGGTAAGCATTGAACTTTGGCATTAAAGTATTTATCTGTTGAAGGATAGAATAGACACAACCCCATGAAACATATTATTGTATTAACTTTAAGGATGCTAGTGAGGATACGAAGTAATAGATTATATACTATTTTCTATGTGAGTACTCATGAAAGAAATTTCTCTCTGTTCTTCGTACCTGTGGTAGTTATGCTGCTCCTAAACTTTTGTTCTGTTTAGCTTTTAAGGATGCTGTATCTTATCACTGATCATATTCCTCTTTGCATTGTCTGCCAGGAAACTCAGAGCCAAATTTATGGCTGACCTATAGTAAGTGACCCTAACCTCACACTTCATCTTTCCTTTGCCATTATTTCTTACTTATTAATTTTTGTTATAACATTATATTGTTTTTACTTTTGGGGAAGCTGCTAAATTTTAATTAGGAATTTGAATAAATAGTGAGTAGCTCATGTAACTACAGGTGGTAGTCATTTACATAGTCAAACTCAGTTGTCTAGGGTTGGTGCTGAATATGGGCAAACGGGAGGAAGCAAGAAGTTGCTCTGAACTCTATATGTCAAGGAAGCAGGAGATCAGGGTTTAAAATCTCTCTCCTTGGAGGCTCCCACATCTCAGGTTCTGGGAACTGTGGCCTCAAACTCTGTTCTTTTTCTTCCCCATCCTCCATTTTCAGTGTTTGTCTTAGCAGCACAGACCAAGCAGTGTATTGTAAGTGGAGGCTTCTTGCCCCCAAATATCTTCCCTTGCTGCCTAAAGTTCCACCAGACATAGATTTATTTGCACCAACAAGCAAATGCCTATGAAGGACTAAGAACTGGATCTTCCTACTTCCTTCCACAAGTGGGTGTGGATAAGTAACAGGGTTATCAAACTGAGAGGGACTTGAGTGAGTCCAAACAACTCTCCTTTTATAAATGAGGAAATTGAGGCTCCCAGAGGTAATGTGATTTGCCCAAGGGCATATAGTTTATAAACATTACAAACCAGGAATAGAATTCTCGACTCCAAACCCAGTGTCTGTTAGAAAGCAGACTTTTGGGGTCAGCCCCGTGGCCGAGTGGTTAAGTTTGCGTACTCCTCTGCGGCGGCCCAGGGTTTCGCTGGTTCGGATCCTGGGTGCGGACATGGCACCACTCATCAGGCCACATTGAGGCAGCGTCCCACATGCCACAACTGGAGGGACCCACAACTAAAATATACAACTATGTACTGCGGGAATTTGGGGAGAAGAAGCAGAAAGGAAAAAAAAAATAGATTGGCAACAGTTGTTAGCTCAGGTGCCAATCTTTTTTAAAAAAAAAAGAAAGCAGATTTTTAAAAGAACTGTATGGCATAGTTCTTTTCATATATTTAGTGCACACGTAGTCTATATAAAATACTCTACCAAAGGATAGTCACTTTGGGAGCTGGCAGGGATCTACCCAGCTCTTGGGAATCCTCAGTCTCCATCTTGGTGTTATGGGCATGATAATGAGCACAGAGATGGAGTCCAGCATGAAGAGAGAGACTGGGAAAAAGAGTTCATGGGAACAAGCAGCAATAAAATGTAGAGGGAAAAGAAGTAACGGATGAGATTCTGAGGAGAAGCAGAATCAGAGGAGAAAGAGAGAGACAAAGATAGACATGAAAAAGAGAAAGAGGAGAATAGAAATGAGCAAAATAAAAACAGATGAAAAATGGGACGATGAGGATGAAAAGTGAGTTAAGCAAGAGATAGTAAAGAACAAGATATGGAAGAGATGAGGACTGTCCCCTGGGCAGTTAAATGCTCAATCCGATGCTGTAAGTAGCAGGTGGAACCACATATTAAGTGATTTATGTTTAAAAAAATTGGGTATTCATTTTACTCTCTAAGTTATTGAGAGGCAACAATATATTGCCCTAAAAGGAGAATTAATGCAGCATTTGAAAAAGCAAAACCAATAAATAAAACCCATAACTTCCCGGGTAAAATTTTAGTAGGAGGAAATTCATTAATATATTAATAGATTTTTGGTCTGCAGGGAATAGTTAAAACTGGGATAAAAAACAACTGTCACCCTAGGTATGGTCTCTCTCCCCTTAAAGAGGCAGATTAATCATGGACTCCCAAATGTTGCTTAGGATAGGAAAGTTACAATTAGCTGCTGTAATAATTGTGCTCTCTGCTTCTTGCTTTGTTTCACAGTGGCTTTAATTAAA
The DNA here is from genome assembly GCF_037783145.1 of Equus przewalskii. Lineage (NCBI taxonomy): Eukaryota > Metazoa > Chordata > Mammalia > Perissodactyla > Equidae > Equus > Equus przewalskii. The sequence goes on from NC_091848.1 coordinate 41,347,532, forward strand.
GGCCTAGTGATGTCGGAAAGTCACATTAATTATTCATCTGCAAACATTTACATAGACTTCCCTGTTCCCCTTCAATAAATTATCAACTTCACATCTCCATAATTTAATCAAAATGGCTAAAAATACACCATCTCCAGCTTCTGCCCCTCCTCTCTGGGCTTTGTCTCTTCACTGTTATTTGTTACTGGAGAAGCCTTCCCACTGTTATTAAGAAAGAAGAGAAGAAAATCTGTCTGCTGAAATTGTGTGGATAGTGTTTGCTTTTTTCCACGCTGTCATATTGATTGGTATAAAGCTGTGGTTTGCAAATGTCCATAATTTTGGGGAGAGCAAGATGAGCGGTACCATAGAATTGTGCTATTATTAAAAGCCAACATGATGTTGAGATATATTAATAGAAGCATAATATTCAAGAATAAAGCAGCAATTTCTCCCATAATCCTCAGTGTGTGAAGAATCAAAACTTCAACCACTAAGCATAGAAAAATCATAAAAAGTAAGACGTCTAGGGGTTATAGCTGAAAGACAAGAATAACCATAGTTAGAGAGCCAAATGTAAAATTAGAAATGGCATTTAAGAAAAATTACTCAAGAAGGCAGATGTGCAATTTGATAAGTCATTAGTAGGTCTGCAATTTGGCTTAACTGGTAAAGGTATGCTGGCAAACAGTTAAATACAAGGACTCTGAAAGGATGGTGATGGGAAAAACATGCACTTTAGAATCAGCTGGACCTGAGTTCAAATCTTAACTCTGCCATTTACTAGTGCTTTGATTTTTAGACAGTTTCTCAACTTTTCAAAGTCTTATTAAAATCTTGATAGATAATGCCTTAGCCTAAGATCATTTGACTACAAGGAGTAGAAACCCATTCAAGGCAGATGAAGCATAGCAGATTTGCTGTCAGGAAACAAAGGAATCTCATGGAACATACACACGTGAAATATAGCCAAACTTTATGGAAATTGGAAAGTTTTCAGGCAACTTTTCCTTTCTCTGAGTGTTTTCCTAGAGTCTCTTATTTATGATTCCTGTTCAAAATTTGTGTTTCTTGAAGAAATTAAAGAGCATCTATTTTGTTTTTTGAGGAAGCTTAGCCCTGAGCTAACTACTGCCAATCTTCCTCTTTTTGCTGAGGAAGACTGGCCCTGAGCTAGCACCCATGCCCATCTTCTTCTATTTTATACGTGGGACGCCTACCACAGCATGGCTTTTGCCAAGCGGTGCCATGTCTGCACCTGGGATCCGAACCAGCAAACCCCAGGCTGCTGAGAGTCGGAACATGCGAACTTAACCACTGCACCACTGGGCTGGCCCCAAAGAGCATCCAAATAAATGAATGGACATCCTCTATTTGTGGATCAAAGACTTAATGTCATTAAGATGGCAGTATGCCCCAAATTGATCTAGAGACTCAACACTGTCTGTCAAAATTTCGGCTGTTTTTTTTTTTGGAGAAGTTGCCAAACTGATCCTAAAATCCATATAGAAATCCCAGAGACCCAGAATAACTAAAGCAATCTTATACAAAGTTGGAAGACTCACACTTAGTGATTTCAGAACTTACTCAAAGATATAAGAATCGAGGCAGTGTAGTTCTGGCATGAGAAGAGATCCATATATGCAATGGAATATAATTGAGAGTCTGGAAATAAATCCATACATATATGGTCAATTTATTTTTGACAAAGATGCCAGAATATTCAATGGGAAAAGAATGATCTTTTCAAAAAGTGGTGCTAGGACAACTGGATATTTATATGCAAAAGAATGACGTTGAACCCTTACCTTACACCGTATACACAAATTAACTCAAAATGGATCAAAGACATAAATATAAAAGCTAAAACTCTCAGAAAGAAAGGTAGGTCTAAATCTTCATGACTTTGGATTAGAGAATGATTTCTTAAATATGACACCAAAAGCACAGGCAACCGAAGAAAAAGCAGATAAATTGGACAACATCAAAACTAAAGATATTTGTACATCAAAGGACACTATCAAAAAAGTGAAAGGACAGCCCACAGAATGGGAGAAAATATTTGGAAATAATTTATCTGATCAGAGTCTAATATTCAGAATATATGAGAACTCCTACAACTCAACAAGACAAAAAGTCTCAAAAAGACAAACAACCCAATTTAAAAATGGACAAAGGACTTGAATAGACATTTCTCCAAAGAAGATATACAAATACACATTAAAAAAATGCTCAACATCATTAGGAATCAAGGAAATGCAAGTCAAAACCACAATGAAATACCACTTCATATCTACTAGGATAGCTGTAATCAAAGAGAGATAAAAATAAGTGTTGGTTAGGATGTGGAGAAATTGGAACCTTCAAACACTGCTGGGGGAATGTAAAATGGTATAGCCACTTTAGAAATAGTCTGACAGTTCCTTAAAAGGTTAAACCTAGAGTTACTATATGAGCCAGCAATTCTACTACCAGGTATATACCAAAGAGAAATGAAAATATATGTCCATACAAAAACCTGTACATGAATGTTCATAGCAGCATTATTCATAATAGCCCAAAGTGGAAATAACCCACGTGTCCATCCACTGATGAACAGATAAACAAAATGTGGTCTGTCCATACGATGGAGTACTACTCATCCATAAAAGGAATGAAGTTCTGATACAAACTACAACATGGATGAACATGGAAAAAATTGTATTAAGTGAAAGAAAACAGTCACAAAAGACCACAGATTATATGATTCCGTATATATGAACTGTTCAGAAAAGGAAAATGTAGAGAGACAGAAAGTAGACTAGTGTTTGCCTAGGGATGGGAAGGGGTTGGGAGGATGGGGAATGGGGAGAGATGGCTCATGCATGTGGGGTTTCTTGTGGAGTGAAGAAAATGTTCTAAATATTAGATCATTGTGCAACTCTGTGGCTATACTAAAAACCATTGAATTGTACACTTTAAATGGATTAATTGTGTGATAGGTGAATTGTGTCTCAATAAAGTTATTTTTAAAAAAGATTTTTATTTCCTGACTTGTGGTGACTCTGGCTTGCTGACTGGGGGAGGAGGGAGGGATTGGATCGAATACCTAGTCTCCTAAACTGGTCCATAGCCTCCCAAAAATGGAGTGAGAGAGGAACTGATCATTCTCTCTAACATAGGAATATCATATACACCTCAGAATTGGGAGGAGTCAATGACGTCATATGTAAAGCACCAAGAAAAGTGCCTAACTAGACTCCCCTTTACCATTCTGATTTAGCTTGTCAGATTGAAACCACCTGCTGCAAGTCTTTGCAGCTCGGGTGCCTGTGAAGACCAGCCAAGTGGGGTGCTCTGTGCAGCCTGGCAATGGTCTATGTTTCTAAGGTCTAGGATCCATCCTGATAGGCCTGTATCCTGGGCTCTTAAAAATCCTCTGAGTATTTGGCCTTGACGAAGGATGAGGTTATCCTTTCCCGCATCTCCTGGGCCTGGAACGGACCCAGAGGACTCTGAAAGGACACGATGATGAATTCGAACCCCTGGGTGACTCTCAGTGGCTGTGAGCCCCTCAAGCTGAGGCCCCACATTGAGGGTTTTCCTACAAATCAGAACAAGTCTCTCCAGCCAACTCAGTTCAAATTCTTACCAGAAGGTTTTCTTGGGGGACACCAGGAGCCTCTCTAAAATAGGGAAATGTCTACAGCTGTCTTTGCTCTTTAATGCAGACAAGTCAAATCTACGGCAAGTGACAAGTTAGCCTATGGCAAATGGCTTGTAAATTCTGTATTCTTAGCTTTGAACTTTTGATGGGGGTGAACTAGTCAGTTTATGTATTTGAATTTGATACTCTGGATTTCTAATAAAACTTTTGCCATGTGAGTGTGACTTTTCAGATAAGGGCTTGTCCGTGGCCTCAGTTGTAACCAGATTTCTCATTAGACTGTGGCATCATGCTGACCTTGAACAACAACTTGAACTGAATTCACCCGTCTGGGGGAACTTATTTCTCAAGGCCCAGCTCACATTGTTACCTCTTCTCTATAGCTTCCCTGACCATGTTCTTGACAAAGTAATTGTAATTGGTCCTTTGTGTGTCCTTAGTCTCTTTAGGCCTCAGGTAGCAATTTTCTCTTGGTTTAAATGCATTACCAGAAGACTATGAGCATTACTCCTTTTCCTTGTGACTTAGGCCTCACCTCCTCCATACAGTACTATGATTTGCAGAGCTCAGAAGCTAAAGGGGCGGGGGTATCATTTTCTCCCATGGGGATTGTGAGTCATTGGCATCTCCGCTCTACTCAAAGCTGAGCTTTACTATGAACAAGGCAGTGAGTGAAAACCCAGCATCTTCATCATGACTGGGGCCTTTGGATTGTTGGTGGCTCCACTTCCATTATGCCCTCAACAGCTTTTACAGATTTTCACTTCTCTTCCTAAACCACACCTCGTATCTCATCACCCACTCCAAGAATTTGACCTTGTCTCTTTTTTCAACTGAGGAAATCAAGATCAGGTTGGAATTTCCTTAGCTTCCTCCTCTGACTCCTGCAAATTATATCCTGCTTCTACTTCTTGCTTCCTTTCTCCTTTGGAAAGGTGTCCCTCCCTCATTATCCTTCAGAGTCCAAAAATGTGAAAGAAAAGCTTATGTTTCTTTACTTTCTAATTTCCCATTTACTCCTTAGCCCACTCCAGTCTGGCTTGTCTCTACTATATTGGAATTTCTTGTTCAAGCGACTAGGATTTAATGGGATTTCTGTTTTCTCTTGATCTTTCTTAACACTTTTATGCCATTTAATCTTTTGACATTTCACTTCTTCTCCAACTGTGACTTCTGTGAAATTACTCTCTCCTGGTTTTTTTTCTACTTCTCTGATCTTTGTATCATAGCCTCCTTTAAAGGATCTTCTTCTTTCTCTCATCTGTTCATTCTTTCGTTTACTGATAGATTCCTTCTACACATTTTTTGAGTGCCTACTCTGCACCAGGCACTGTCCCAGGTACTGGGGTAAGTACAATGGAATATAACACTGACAAGGCCTTTGCCTTCTTGGAGCTTACTTCTAATGGGGGAGATCTTCAGTAAACAAATAAATAAACCAATGAAGTAGTTACAAATGATGATTAGTGCCACAAAGGAATATAAATAAATAGTGTGAAGTGACAGTGAATGATGGGAGATCTATTACAGATATAGTGAGTAGGGAAGGCCTCTCAAAGGAGAAACCTGTGTGTGAAGAACAGAAGAAGATTCTAACAGAAGTGCTTTTAGATGGTATTTAAAGCCATGGGAATGGACAAAATCACTTGGAGACAGAAAAGAGAGGACAATTTAATATTTAAAGTTGAGAGGAGGAGGATGGGCCAACAGAGAAAATAGAAACAGCTAAGAAGGTAGGAAGAACATGAGGTGAGTGAGCTGGGAAGATGTGGTAGGCAGAATAATGGCCCCCCAAAGATAGCTAAGGCCTAATCTTTGGAACCTGTGAATACGTTAGGTTACATGGCAAAGGGGAATTAAGGTTGCCCATGGAATTAAAGTTGCTAATAAGCTGACTTTAAAATAGGAAGTTCTCCTGGATTATCTGGGGAGGGCTCAATATAATCACAAGGGTCCTTATAAAGGTGGAAGAGGGAGGCAGAAGAATAACAATATGAGGAAGAGTCAACTTGCTGTTGAAGATGGAGAAAGAGCGCCACAAGCCAGGGAGTGCAGACAGCCTCTAGAAGCTGGAAAACTATCCCTATATCATCTGAATTTTAGCCCAGTAAGAGCCATTTTGCACTCCTGACCTCTAGAACTGTAGGATAACATATTTGTATTGTTTAAGCCACTAAATGTGTGGTAATGTGGTCCAGCATCCATAGGAAACTAGGCTGCGACCTCAGCCTCAATAGGATTGAGATCTAAGCCCTCTCCTCAGCTTCTCATTCTTTATTCTTGATCTAGATAATCTTATTTTCACTCATGACTTCAGTCTAAACATATATACTCATGCCTCCCAACCCTACAGCTGTCACCTATCTAAACTACAAATTTGTACACACATCTATAATTTTACTTGGATAACTCACAGGAACTTAAACAGATATAAAGCCAAGTTCATTGACCTTTTCCCCAAATCCGGTTTTTATACTATGCTCCTTATTTCTGTGATTGGTACCAACATTCACTCAGTCAGCAAGTGACTCCTCTGTCACCGCTCACAATGAATCATTAAGATCTATATCCTCTCTCTTCTTATTTCCTCTTACCCCATCACCACCTCTCCTCTTCTATTGTCACTGCCTCGGTTCAGGCTTTCACCAAGTCTAGCCTGGATCACTGTAGTACCCAACTGGGATTCTTGCCTTCCTGTCCAGCTGCCACTCAATTTTCTGCTTTGCTGCTGAAGTATTCTTTAAACAAAACCCAAGTGTGTTACTTCCCAGCTTAAATTCCTTCAGTAGCTTCCTGTGGTAGCTTTTGATATCTCAGCTTGGCTATGCCGAACTGCAGTCCCCATAATTCCATTTTTACCATGTTTTTGGTTAGGATGGGTTACAAAGGATATTCTCTTGTGAGAGTTGGAGCATAGTAGCAACATACACCTTTTCCAAGTTATTCAAACAAACACTAATTCAGGTACTGTTGAGAAGTGATTTTGCAGATGCGATTCAAGTCCCTAATAAATTGACTTTAAATTAATCAAAAGGGAGATTATTCTGGGTGGGCCTGAGTTAATTGGTTGGAAGACTTTTAAATGAGGGTTTAGGCCTTCGCTGAGTTCAGAGATGCCTAACTGTGAATGACAAGTTTTACCTTGTGCCCATGAGTTCCTTGTGCTCATGATGTCCATTGCTGTGTGCCTGGCCTGTGGACTTCAGATTTGCTTAGTCAGCCCCCACTATTGGGTAAGTCAGTTCCATGTAATAAATCCTCCTATGTCTATGTCTGTATCTGTATCTACGTATAGACCTATATCTAGACCGTGTGTGTGTGTGTGTGTGTGTGCGCACACACGCAAGTGTAACCTACTGGTTCTCCTTCTCCAGTTGAACTGTGACTGATGCAGAAGTTGGTACCAAAAGTGATGTTTCCAGAGGAACAGAATCTTAAAGATGGGTTCTCTGAATTGTTTTTGGGTTTTCTGGAATGTGATCTCTGATTAGATATAAAGGCACTAATGACCCTATTTTCAGTGGCACAAAGTGACAGAAGTGTTAGCAAAGTTACCACATTTGGATACCTGTAATCAACTACATATAGAAAGCAAGGCTCTAGTCACCAAGTGTTAGCAACCCTAGAACATTTTATTCAAAATAAGGAATATAATGGGATTGGTTGGCTGTTTTTAACTGCACTGAAAAAAATAAGGAAAGAAAATGATGAGCTCAGGGCTTCAAATTCCCAGCTCAAGCTACACATAATGACCTGAAAGCTTCTATAACTTTCCTGAAAGAAATCCGTATCCCCTTTAGCTACCAGTCTGAGACTTCTGAAAACCAAATCCAGAGTTTCACTTGCATGTAGCTGATTACAACACAAATCGAATTCCCAACTTGGCGCCATCTATTCTGTTAAAGTTAGAGTCTTTATTTGGATAGAATGGGATCAAGAACATATGGGTAGATTCCAGTGAAGATGGGGGAACATGGACCCCTAAATTAAATAGAGGCTTCGTTGCTAATGGAAACAGCTTTCCACCCCTGTCTGAGAGGGTTAATGGTATATATGCAATTGGGCTTGAGTCCAGTATATATGAAGTACATCCTGAAGGCACAAGTAAATTGCATGAGGATGTGGTCAAAATGTCCATGGCCTCTACTCCTGCTGTAGTACCTTCTCTCTCTCTCAGCCTGTACTTATAACCTCATGGGGAGTTCTCTATGACCAGCTGACTGAGCAAGAAAAAACTTGAGGCTGGTTTACAGATGCTTCTGCAGAGTATGCAGGCACCCACCAAAAGTGGACAACTGCAGCACCCCAGCTCTACTCGGCGACATCCCTGACAGAAAATGGTGAAGGGAAATCCTCCCAGTGGGTTGCCCTTCGAGCAGTGCACCTGGTTGTTTGTTTTGCTTTAAAGGAGAAACAGCCAGATATGTGACTGTAAACCAGTTCACAGGCTGTGGCCAATGGTTTGGCTGGGTGGTCAGGGACTTAGAAGGAACATGATTAGGAAAGTGGTGACAAGGAAGTCTGGGGAAGAGGTATGTGGATAGACTTCTCTGAATACGCAAAAAGTGTGAAGACATTTGTGTCCCATGTGAATTCTCACCAAAGGGTGAGCTCAGCAGAAGGGTATTTTAATAATCAAGTGGATAGGATGACCTGTTCTATGGTTACCAGTCAGCCTCTTTCTCCCAGCCACTCCTATCATTGCCCAATGGGCTCATGAACTAAGTGGCTATGGTGGCAGGGGTGGAGGGTATGCATGGGCTCAGCAAAATGGACTGACACTCATCAAGGCCAGCCTAGCTGTAGCCGCAGCTCAGTGCCTAAATAGCTAGAAGCAGAGATCAACATTGAACCCCCGTTATGGTACCATTCCCTGGAGTGACCAGCTGATTACCTGGTGGCAGGTCGATTACATTGAACAACTTTCATCAAGGAAAGTGCAGCACTTTGTTCTTAATGAAATTTATACTTATTCTCAATGTGGATTTTCCTTCCCTGTGCACAATGCTTCTGCCAGAACTAACCTATGTGGATTTACAGAATGCCTTATCCACTGTTGTGGTATTCCACATAGCATCACTTCTGATCAAGGAAGTCATTTCACAAGAAGTAAAGGGCAGCAATGGGCCCGTGGTCATGGAATTCACTGGTCTTATCATGTTCTCCATTATTCCAAAGAAGCTGGCTTGATATAATGGTAGAATGACTTTCTGAATAACTAGATATGATGCCAGCTAGATAGCAATACTTTGCAGCATCCTCCAGGATGCAGTATATGTTCTAAATCCAGTGTATAATATATAGTACTGTTTCTTCTCTAGCCAGGAATCAAGGGGGGAAAATGGCACTGTGTCTCTCACTGTTTCCCCTAATTTCACACAAAATTTTTGCTTCCCATCCCCACATCTTTAGGCTACGCTGGGCTGGAAGCTTTCATTCCAAAGAGAGGAATGCTTCCATCGGGGGGCACAACAATTATTTCATTGAACTTGAAGTTGAGATGGCCACTTGGCCACTTTGGACTCCTCTGAATCAGCAGACAAAGAGGGGGGCTACTGTGCTGGCTGTGATGATTTATTGTAACCAATCTTACATGTTTTGAGATTTTTGAGGATTAGAGGCAATATCAGAGATAACATTCCCTAGAAAGAAAACTCGAATTCCTTAGCTTTGACAGGAAACGAAATAAATCGATGTCACTACTTTTACATTGAAGTTTGTGTCAGATAATTGGATTACAATTCCCATGATACACAATATTCCTTTGGTAAAATACAGAAACCACATACCATATCCCTTCAGTCGAATGAATATCCTCATTTATGAACCTCCTCCTGGGTCTCTTTGTCTTATTTGATACTTTTAACCATGGCGGGATCACACTTTGTCAAAAGCAGCGATCACAAATAATGTGAAGTTTGCAACTGCTATAACTCAAAAGAGATATATCATTATTTCCTTCAAAGAATTTCTTTCTTAGTGTGAATATTTTCTGTCTGGTAAACATGTAACCTGGACAGCCAAGGCTTTGCCAAGTTATGAGTATGACTGTGGTCATGTAACATTTGTGCCCAGCCTGCCTCTTAGCTCTTTCTGTTCTCGCAGAACCTCATCTCCCTCTCAAAAATTTCCCCCAGTTGTTTCAAGGAACGTCCATGATTCTGATGTTTCACATGTGCCCATGAATAATTCTGTCCATGCTCCTCCACTCTTGTATAAGCCCTGTGACTGACAACCACAAAGGAGACACCTCTCCCCTGGCAAAGAGCTGTTTTTGAGGATGCTGTTCTGCTGGGCACTGCTGCCTTCTACCTGCCGTATGCCAGAGCTGTGTTCTGGGGTGGAGGTCGGGGACAGAGAGAGTAGTCTCTCTGATTCTGTATGCACTTGACCACCTGGACAAAAGCTAGCTCTGTTGTGTTCAGAGCCTCCGACAGACTTTCATAAATATACTTCCTTTGGCCTTTTGCCCTAATACTGCTCTCAGAGGAACTTGAACACATCCATCAGTACAGATATGTCATGAAAGAAATGAAAAATGAGAAGTGAGAGAAATGGCATACATCCTGGTCACTGTCCCTGATTTTTTCGTCTTTATTCTATTCCTCCCTATCTCCTCTCAGCAAAAATAAAAAAATCCAAAACCCAAAACCAAATAAAAAACCAAAGACAGAAAAAATAAAACCACTCCTGCACGCAAAATTCACATATACTCTAAAGATCGGCACTTAGATGCAGCCTACACATCAGAAGATCTGATTCTTAGCTGTCCAGGTAGGACACCCTGGAACAACTTGAAAAATTTTCAAATCATCTTAAGGTAGTAAAATTTTGATTCTGCATAAAATATCATTAGTTAGGTGTTATTTAGGTATGCTTTGCTTTATCAGTTCAAATCCCATCCCTTAAGTATCCCAAATATGTTATTAGTCGTGTAACTAGAACAATATTGTAATATATTATTTCATGCTAGGTATAAATACCAGCAAGTCTATATGCTGGCTCCCAGAAAAAAATAATCCCTTTCTGAAGCTCAGTTTGTTTTTGCTTTCAATTTTCAAAAGAATAAAATAAAAATATTTGAAATTCTTGCTGAGGGCCTAGGGTTAAAAGTTATGCTATCTACTTTTTTGGTCTGGAAAAACTGTGACATAGGGGATATACCATGTGCTCCAAAGTCAGGAACACCCGAATTCCAACTTCACTGCTTACTTCTGTGTTCTTGGTTAAGTTCTATGGACTTCAGATGCCACTCTTGAAACACTGAAGATCCTTCCCGGTATTCCCGTCAGGGTTAAATGAGATCTTGCAGAGACCCCAGCACCTGGCAGGGGCCACACCATTGCTCCTTCCTCCTACCCAGTGCCTTCTCTTCCAGAGTTGTCTCCGACTTCAGCGAATCCTCGCTACATGGAATTTCAGAGCTGGGAAGAAATAGATCTCAATTTTCATTGCCATGACAACAGAATCAGAGAAGTGAAAAATTTCCTCCTGAAACAGCAACTGTTAACAAAGTAGCACCTTTTTAATTGGTGGCGAGTATGTGATTCCCCTCCTCCTTTTTCTCCCTTTGCTTCACCTGGCATCCCTAATCCTCTTTGTTTACTCTGAGAGGACCAAAAGGAGCCGATGGAGATTGATTTTGTACTTTCTGTGAAAATGTTCACGATGATATCTAGTTCTTTCACATCAGCTACCTTCAAGCTGCTGCCTGCAGACTCATGGAAGGTACCGAGGGTTCTGTTATTCTCTGAAGTTAGACCTTTTCATAATCAATATCTGCATTTGTCAGATGTCTTTAAGCTATTCTTTATAATCTCCAAGAGTTACAATGGTCGTCTAGTCTTTCTTTCACCCTCTAAATAGATTCATTTCCAAAAGGAATTTTTCTGCTCTTTGTTTTGACATGCCTAAAGTCAACTCAATTAATTTCCATGGTAATATACTTCACTCCCTCATAGTTTTTGTGGTCTTAATTACCAACCCAACCTGCTAAAACCTAAGCCTCTTTGCTCTCTTACCTAAGAGATAGAAAATAGTTAATCATTGCCACTATAAAATACATCTTTTTATGCTCTAATTAAGAAAGACCCCAACTTATGATCTCTTCTTTTTTAAGATAAATAAACTGTTGTCCTTTTATCACATGATTTAGTACAAGCTATTTTAAAACAATATGTTCCACTTAAAGCATATTTTTTAAAAGTTGCTTTGAAAGCTTGATTCCTTAAAAGCGAAGGTTTGGCAGAAATCTGTGACCAAGGTTAGGCTTCAGAGATCAGTGGAAGTCATTTGCTGACAATTTCTTATTTGAGAGAAGAACTGAGTGATGTGGAAACACGTTGCCAGTCAAATTATTTCCTTCTCATTGATAAACGATCACGACAGATACGGAAGCCATGCTTCTTGCATGCAAATAGGAACTAGCGGAACTTTCTTTGGGCTTTTGATAAGGTAGTAATTTTTCACTTGTGCAATTATGGAGAGGAATTTATTAGTTAGATAAGAAAGAAGATATAGGAAGCACTAAGAATGGAACTGTAACAGAGATTGCTAGCTGCCCACCTCACATCCATTCTCTCCTTTTTCCTTACTAAGGGAAGCCCAATTTTGGGAGGGCAGTATTGTATTTGGGTTAACAAATATTCCATTTCCCAGCCTCCCTTACAGATAGAAGTGGATAAGTGGTACAGTTCAGGTCAATGATGTAGAAACAGAAGTTTAAGGTTAGAACTTCTGAAAATACTTCTTCAGAGTGCGTGATCCACGGCTGGTGTGACTTTTCTGCTCCATGGACTTGTTCCTTGCCCTCTCTGTGAAACATGAAAGCCATAGTGGATGTGGGTCATGTATCTTGTAGAGGTGAGAGAAAACCATGAGAATCACAGGTACCTCAACCCAGACCTAATCTTGTAATAGTTTCTTTGATGAGGTCGGTGTTGCTTAAGATTGGCTGCTTGTTAAAATCTGAGGATATTCTAAAAAACTAAGTGTTGGGACTTCTACTAATCGGCAGGATGTAGTAGAGAGTGGCAGACCGGTGTTCCTGTTGCAAAAGCCAGGCAAATTACAAATTTATTTCTAAAGGAATCAGAGAGCTGTGAAAGCAAGTTTCTGGTACTACAATTCCACAGAGGGAGGAGCCAGTCTCAGGCGGGTGGATGAACAGCAACTATTCTCTCCCTGGGGTCATTTGCCAATTCTGGGCATGGGCTGAGGATCTGACTTGGCCTAAGGAGAGGGACTCTGCTGAGAAAAAGAGAAATGTATAGAGTTTTTAGTGGTCATGCAGGGCTGGAGTGAAAAAAGTAAACTCGAAGGACTTCAGATACATGTCTGATTTCCCCACAGGACATTAGCCAAGTTTTGGTGCTGCACAGGTGGCCAAGGAGATAAGCTGAAAGCTTCTAAAAAGCAGAGTGAAATACCCTTCAGTCTCATGAAAAGAGGCGAACCAAGGGTAGACCTGAGTCTTATTAAAACTGGAACTCAGCCCCAACCTAGCTCAGTACTTAACTGGATTGAGGTAATCAGTCTCTCATCCTATATGCTAGTAGAGAACAAGATCTCTCTTTGGGAAAGATAACATTATTTGGAGCATTTGTATTTTTTTTAATACACAGAGTTTGGCATACAATAAAAAACTACTAGACATACAATGAGGCAGGTCAAATAAGACCTATAATTGAGAGAAAAAGAAGACAATTGATGTGGGGCCGCAGGTAGTCCAGATATCGAAGTCTGCAGACAAGGAACTTAAAATAACTGTGATTAATATGTTTAAGAAACTAAAAGAAAACATAGCCACACAGGTGAAGTGATGGAAAATCTCACTAGAGATTTGGAATCTACAAAAAAAGTGAAATGGACTAAAAAATGAAGAAATACAATATTTGAAATTAGGAACTCGATAGATGGGCTTTATGAGATTGGACACAGCGAAACATAGACTTAGTAAACTAGAAGGCAGTTCAAGAGAAAATATCCAAGTTGAAGCATAGAGAGACAAAAGGATGGAAAGAACAAAACAGAGTGTAGCAAATGTGTACAGTGGTATTCTGGTAATCTAGCACTCTGAAAAAAGAAAGTCTTGATTTGTAGCAATACAACTGATTACTATAGTGTAAATACTGTCACCACGGCTGATTTCAAGTTATTGATGGTTTAACAGACATCTCACAAAATTCCTGAATATTTAACAATCAACTCTGGCAAGCTGGTACAAGCTGGCTCCAGCACATCCTTCATGTGAATCATACTCTGAAGGTCTAAAATATATTAGAGACCCAGAAAGAGAGAAGAGAATGGGGCAGAAGCAGTATTTTAAGGTATGATAGCTGAGAATATTCTTAAACTCTTAAAATAAATCTAGCCATAGACTAAAGAACACAGAAACTTCAAGCACGGTAAATACGAAGAATACTACAGCTAGGCACATCATGGTAAAACAGTTGCAACCAAGTTGTAATAGGCTGGATGGTGTTGCCTCCCCAAAATATGTGTGTGTCCTAATCCCTGAGATGTATGAATGTTGCCTTGTTTGGAGAAAGAGTCTTTGCAGATGTAATTAAATTAGGATTTTGACTTGAGGAGGTCATCCCGGATTATTTAATCCAGGTGGACTGTAACTGCTATCCTATTCCCATTCCACCATTGTAGAAAAAGAGAGACACAAATTACCTGCATAAGTTATAACAAAGGAGACTATGGATTTGACAGAAATCAAAAATATACCAAGATACTTTTGTGAACAATTTTATACCAATAAATTTGGATGAAATGTGTAGATTTTTGAATAATACAACTAACCAATGCTGACAGGAGAAGAAATAGAAAACCTGAGTAGTATTATGTTTATTAAAAAGATTGTCCATTAAAAAACAACTTTCCATAATGGAAATCCCCAGTTTGATGGATGCACAAGTGAATTCTTACAAATATTTATGGAAGAAATAAAAAGAATATTTCACAAATTCTTTTGTGAAATAGAAAAAAAGGAATAATTCCTTACTTTTTATGAGGTCAGCATAACCTTAGCTCTAAAACTTGACAAGCAAATTACAAGAAAAGAAAATTACAGACCAATCTCTCTCATGAAAATAGATGAAAAAATTCTTAATAAAGTTTTAAAAAATCCATTTATATGTAAAATGGATAATATATCATGACCAGTGGGATTTATTTCACAGACACAATGGTAGTTTAGTATTAAAAAAAACCAATTAAGGTAATTTACACATTGTCAAGAAAAATAAAAAAATCCACGATTATTGCCACAAATACGGAGAGAGCATCTGAGAAAACTTAAGACATGTTAGTGACTTTTAAAAAATTGTGGCAAACTTGGAATAAAATGGAATTTTCTTAATTAAAAACCTATGGGAGACATCATAATAAATTATGAAATATTACAAACTTTTTCTCTGATATTGGGTATGAGACAAGGCGGCCTGCTACTAACACTTCCATTCAAAATTTTCTGGAGATCTTAGGAAGTATAATAAAGTAAGAAAGAAGCAAATAAGGATTGAAAAAGAAGAAATAAACATTATTTTCAGATGACATGATTGTGTATGCAGACAATTCAAAGAATCTATAGACAAAATATTAGAATTAATAAATCAATTTAGTAAGATTGTTGGAAACAAGTTAGATGTACAAGAATTAATTTTTTTCTTTATGCCAGCAATAACCAAAGAGAAAATGAAATTTGAAAAGTGAAGCCATTTACAATAGCATCAAAGAACATCACATATTTAGGAATAAATTTAACTAAAAATAGACAAGAAACTATTAAATATTATTGTGAGAAATGAAAGAACTCTAAATACATTGATTGATATGACATGTTCTTGGATTGGGAGATCTAATATTGTAAAGATACCATTTTTCCTAAATTAATCTATAGTTTCAACACATTCCCAATCAAAATCCTGGGAGATTTTATTATGGAAATTGAGGTACTGATTCTAAAATTCACATGGAAATGCAAAGGACCAAGAGTAGCCAAGGTGATCTTAAGAAGAACAAAACTGATATCAGATAACAAGACTATCATATACCTATACTACCTACATATATACTGCCTATAGTGTAGTATTTGGGCCAGGATTGAGAAATTTGTCAATGAGAATAGAAGGGAGGCATAAAACCCCACACATACTCAGTTATCTCATTTATGCAGGCTACACGGCAGGCTGAACTGCAGTAAGGAAAGGCTTTTCCTTACTTTCAATACATGGTGCTAGGTTAACTGGCTGTCCCTACTTCACACCATACACAAAAATCAAATCCATGTGGATTGCAGACGCAAATGTGAAAACTAAAACAACAAACCTTTTAGAAGAAAATATAGGAGAACATCTTTCTGACCTGGGTGTAGTCCTGCATTGTGGTCACTTCATTCCAACTCCAGGGTTCCTTGGGCGCACCAGTTTTCTTGGCATCTCAGAGTGCCCTCCCTCAACCAAGAACATGATAACTCTAACCTGTCCTTTCTGCACCACCATAATGAAGTATGTGCAGCTCTAGGAGAGCATCTTCTGGCCTACCCATCAAGACTTTCTTCCACACACATTCACTAAATTGCAGGACTGCCTCGTTGAACTGCTATACACTACAAAGAAAGTGAAGACTCTCAGAATTGACTTCCTTGCCTCTCTTTCTTTCTCTGCCTTGGTTCCTCTTTGAAAATTTCCCCTTTCCCTTTTTGCTAGGGTTGGAACTTTGTTTATATAATATTCTCTGACTTGTCTTCAGGATGACCACTATAGAATCTTTTTGTTTGAATCCATCTGATTTGTCTCTTGATACTTAAAAAGGAGCTATTAGAATTAAAAACAAACAAAACTACAAACAATAATGACAAGAATAACAACAAGAAAAAAAAAATAGGGAGAAATTTTCCCTGTCTTGAACCCTGGCTACAAGACAGTAGCTTTGCCATGGACTCAAAGAAGTAACCATTGTTCTCAAAGCAGAAGAATTACTTTTTTTGTCTAGGTGCCTGTTTTGTCCTTCTCTGTGCACAAAAAAACTCATGGCTTGACTTAAAATGAGGTAAAAATTGCAGGAAAACATTATTTACAAAGGGGAATTTAAAAGTGCATAGTTTTAATTGTTCCAAAATATCTTCATTACACATTCTATTGCCTGTGCCAGAAATTATCTACTTCTCTTTTGCTGGGTCAGCCTTCAGTCTTTGTAAATGAGTCAATTCTTCAGGGAACTCTTCCCGGATCTTTTTAATTACGTTAAACTTGGTTACAGGCCTCCTTAGCACCCGATCTCTCTCCTGCATACCACTGTTACATTTGTTTGTAGGATTATGTGATAAACCTCTGCCTTTTCCACTAAACTGGAGGTTTCATAATAGCAAAGACCTTCCGATTTTTGCTACTTAATGTATCCCCAGTACCATGGACAGAGCCCGGGGGATGGTATACTCTCAACAAATATTGTAATATGCCTCATCAATAATGAGAATTAGTATATAATGCAATTGACAACTCCTGTCCTGTGTTCAGCCCCTTTTTCATATGGCAGGATAAAGGGGTGGAGGCTAAAGTGTGTACTTTCTAAGGGAGGATGTGGTGGAGTGAGTGAGATTAGAAGGTTAAACAGCAGGTGGTTCTGTCTTAGGAAGCATGGGATGTGTCCCTGTATATCATGGCCCAGTATTATTGCATGAAGCTGATGAAACAAGTGCCAACTCACTATTCCTGGAATCACAGAGGCTGCCCTGGAAGTACCAACCAATACAGGACCCATAAACACTCCCATCAATAGCTAAGCTTTAGTTTGAAGTGCCACCAGGTAGGACAGGAATAGATATGGATCCAGCAACAGGACCTCTGGAATTCCTGCTCAGCAAGCCAGTTTATTAACCCAGGCATTTTATTAACCTCACAATAATGGGACTGTGCATTTTACATGATCTAATTGTTCAGTTGCACTCAACACATCATAGTGGGATTTTTCTATGCTTCTGGAATTGATGGACTGTGTGGAAGGACAGGACAGGGTTGGCTGTGAGGCAAAGGTATTTGTTACAGCAATAATGCCTTGAAATCTCTCATTTCAAAGATCCACATAGAGGTCCACTCAGTTTAGTCTATGGAGATATCTTGATTCCAAGCATTAAATGAGTTCAAATATTTGCTTATGGCTGTAAAATACAATGCAACAAAAGGTTTTTGGTGGAAATACCAAGTCCACCAAATGGATATTTGTATCCCCATGATGCAGACTATCAAATAAAATCAATAATCTACTATTTATGGTAATAATAACAGCAGCTAACATTATTTGCCAGGCTGATGACCTGTAATAGGCATTTTCACGTATATTACCTCATTGAACGCTTATAACAACCTGTGAAGTAGAAATTATAATCCATTTTTATAAAGGTGATAGTTGAGGCATAGATAGGTTAAGTGACTTTCCAAAGGTTATTAAAAATACATAGCAGAGTTGAAATTGAGCAAAGCTTTTATCACTTAGAAGTTCAAATGCAAAAGCAATACTTTGTATTTGCTTTATTTGATTCTAGATATTGAGAAGGACACACAGAGACACACATCCAAAATCTCTAGGACAAGAAGAAGCATACTATTCCATTGTTTTGATGTGCAATTTGAAAAGAGCTGACTAATAAAAAACTATAATAGAATCTTGGTAAGAACTATATACACAGATCTATAAAATCTACTTAAGGGTAGGTCTCTTAGCCTGGATTCCCATGAAAATTTATCCTGAGTCAAAAGCTTATGTAGAGTTTGTTTATTTAAAAAGCAATGGCAGGGGGAGGGAGAATAAAGCAGTCAAGGATGTCTTTGTTGTCTGTTGGTTACTGTTGATCATGGCGGGACCTTCTGAGGAGCTCGAGGAACTGAGAGCTGCCCACTTGGAGAATGCAAGGAAGTAGGATTATCCACTGGCTCCCATCCTACATGGGTCGAGAGTGGCCCCGTAAGTGTTGACATCCCTGTGCTTCCAGGTTGCACCTGTCAGTCCACTCCCTTCCTATCAGTGTCCCAGGCAGCAGGGTCAGAGAGGCTCCTGAGTAGGGAGAGTGTAGGCCTTGGGGTAGGCCACAGTGAAGCAAGTTACTGACAGGTTATTCCTGTGAGAAGCTGATCTAAGCCTGCAGCAGAGGCTGGAAGAAGAGGCAGGGCTGAGAATATCTGGAATATTGCACAAGAAGGTTCTAATACTGTGGTATTCTTCCTTTAGGAATACATGGTATTAATATGTGGATTTTGGTAATAATAATGACTAGAAATATATGGATTTTGCTAAAATGATATTAAAGCTGTGACCCAATTTATTGTAATTAAAATATCTTTTAGACCATCTAATTTTTTCTTCATTGTGTTACCATAGAAACATAGCATGGCTCACTATTTTTAATTTGAGTTCCAATTTTTAATGGGTTATTACTGATTTTATTATTAATAGCACATAGAATTCCAGGTATTATTTAGTCTTTCAAGCTCACTAAATATAAAATTTTAGATTAATTTTTAAGGGGGCGTGGTATCCATTTAATTGTGTAAGTCTATATCTTTTAAGGAAGAGTGTTCATGAATAGATTCAGAAGACAGGCTAAAATCTGAACAAACAATTCTTTAGTACTAAAAAGTAGAAGAAATATTACTAGTTCCAAATTGTCAGGCAGGTTACTAATTCAAATAGATGTATCAGGATATAGAGGAAAGAATACTGGCCTAGGAGTAAGAAAAGTTGGGTTTTATTATTTGGGTTTTACTGAAGAGCTGTGTAATCTTGACCAAGCAGTTGAAAGCTTCTTTGGATCTCAGTTTTCTTCATCTGGAATAATGGGGTAAAACTACCTACCTCACATGGTTATTGTGAGGATTTCTCTGAGACTTTGTACGTTAAAGCACACAGCATGGTGCCTGGAACCTAGTAAGTATGCCATCAATATAGACTGAATTTAAATTGAAATGTACATGCGACACTGGCTCCAACCCACACACTAATCATATATGTTACGAGACTGGAGGCCATCTTTTTGAAATTTCTGGTTCTTTTCATGGCTTATTCCTTCACATCCGTTGATTACCAGGTTAGATGTCACAGCTTTAAGATCTTCTCTGATGAGTCTAATCAAGTAAGACCTTCCTCCCCCTACTTGAAGCATAAGTTAATGACCCTCAGAACACTTTAATCCTAAAGACAATGTTTTTGGTGGCAGGCAACAGAAATTGATGGTGGTTCATTGGAGCAGAAAGGGTCCAGGATGTTGGGTAGCATGTAGAAAAGATGGGAAGTCTAAATGATCAGAAAACAAGCAGCAACCAAAGGAGTCAAGGTAGCCAAAATGACACCATAGGAACAGTCCAGTGAGGACTCACAGACAGCTCACCACCACCACTGCTGGCACCAGGTACTGGAAGCCACACCCGACACCATCACCACAACTGCCTCTGGTCAGTGGACAGTGGAATGAATTCTTCCTCATTCCTTCCTTATTCTTATATTTTGTCATTTCCTGGTCCCTTATCCCTTCCTTATTCCTGCGTTTTTGTGATGCCTGCTCAAGACTTACAGTGCAGAGGTGAGCCTGTCCAGCTGGCTAAGCCTTGTGTTATGTGACAGCACTCTGGTTGCTAGGAGGTGAGGAAGCCCTTTGGGCACCTGCAGTGGAAGGTGGACTCTGCTTCCCTTTGAGAATCAAACTTTGGGGAATTCTCTGAACATTGGAAGAGGGTCTTGGTGCTTAGCAGTCAAAAACAGGTTTAGCAATCAAAAAATTCCTCAGTCAAGCCCTTTGGATGACTAACATCCACCAATACTTTTTTCCTTATATTTATACTTAAAAAATACATAATGTATATATCTTTCTTACAACTGAAAAACCGCTCAATTCTTCTACATTAGGAGACAACTGAAGTCTATTATTACTTATGGTTTCCAGATTTAAGTCCAAAGGTGATATCCATTCTTCTACTTGATATTCTCGTGTCTTGACATTCTTCAGTCTGTGGATTACCGGTAAAGTTACCTGCCACCATCACACCCTAAATAAACTAGTGGGGTAAAGGAAAAGGAAAGAAATAGAAAGTTAGTTGAAAATTTAAATATATAAATGACAAGCAAAGAATAAGGCATAGAGGCTACAGACCTTATTTCTGAAACTGAGTTTGAGGCCACAGCTATTTCAACGCTGAATCTTTGAGAGATGACGTTCTTTTTGCACACTCTTTGAAAGTACCTGAGTTTCAGTCTAGGCCTTATGCCCAGAATTCAGGGATTTAAGCACATTATCTTCTTTCTTTAAGCAGTATAGTGCCATTAAAAGTAGTCACCTACCTCATAGTTCTTCATGCTGCTTTTACTGTTCTCCAACAGTGACAATCAGTTTTCTCAAAGCCTTGTCTTCTCTTCTTTTTTTTTTTTTTAAAGATTGGCACCTGAGCTAACAACTGTTGCCAACCTTTTTTTTTTTCCTGCTTTATCTACCCAAACCCCGGTCCCCCCCCCCCCCCCAAGTACATAGTTGTATATCTTAGTTGCAGGTCCTTCCAGTTGTGGGATGTGGGATGCCACCTCAACGTGGCCTGATGAGCGGTGCCATGTCCGCGCCCAGGATTTGAACCCTGGGCCGCCACAGCAGAGTGCTCGAACTTAACCACTTGGCCACGGAGCCGGCCCCTCCTTTAATCTCTTAATTTGGTGAATAAGATTAATTTTCAGATGTTAAACCAATCTTACATTTCTGAAATAAATCCAGTTGGTGTGATGCATTATCCTTTTTAGATATCACTGGATTTGGTTTGCTAGTGTTCGTTTGCATTTCTCTAGATGATGAAAATTGGCCTATTTTCCTTTCTCCCATTATCTTTGTCAATATTTGGTATTCAATATAATGCTAGCATCGTACAATGAGTTGAGCATTTCCTCTTTTTCAGTATTCTTAAATAGTTGGCAAAAGACTGGAATTTTTAATTTTCTGAACATTTGGTAAAAATTGCTGATAAAATTGTCTGGATCTGAAGTTTTATTTGTAGGAAGATTTTAAACTATTGCTTCAATTAACTTACTTGTATGGGACTATCTGGGTTTTCTGTTTATTTTTGAGCAAGCGTTTGTAAGTTATATTTTTCTAGGACTTTGTCCATGTCTTCCAAGTTTTCAACTTATTGGCATAAAATTGTTCACTATGCTCCTTACTTTTTTAATGTCTTCAGCATCTGTAAGTGATGTCTCCTTTTTTATTCTGATATTATTTGAGAGCTCTCTGCCATTTTTTTTCCTTCTTCTTCTTCTCCCCAAAGCTCCCCAGTACATAGCTGTATATTCTAGTTGTAGGTTCTTCTGGTTGTGCTATGTGGGACGCCACCTCAGCATGGCTTGATCAGCAGCGCTCAGTTGGTGCCCAGGATCCGAACCAGTGAAACCCTGGGCTGCTGAAGTGCAGTGCGCGAACTTAGCCACTCGGCCAAGGGGCCGGCTCCTCTCATTTTTAATTTTGATTATTTTCACCAGAGTTTGGTTAATTTAATGAAAATTTTCAAGGTACTAACTTTTGGCTATGTTGATCTTCTCTCTATTATATGTTTGTTTAATACTTTATTAATTTTACCTGTTTGTTATCTTATTCCTTCTACTTTCTTTGGACTTATTTTATTTTCTTTGTCAAATTTCTTAAACTTTATCTTAATTCATTTGTGTTTAGCTTTTATTTTTTTAAATATAAGCATTTAAGGCTTTAAGTTTCCCTCCAAGTATATATTCCAGTTGCATTTCACAGATTTTGATGTAAAATATTTTTATTATTGTTTTCTTCTAAATACTTCTTAGTTTCCTTTATGATTTCCTCTTGGATTTTGAATTATTTAGAGGTGCCTCTCTTGATATCCAAATGTGTGTGTAGGTGTGTATATTTATCTTGTTATTGGTATCTAGCTTAATATCATGATCAGAGAATGTGTTCTGACTGATTTCAATCTTGTGAAATTTTGCTTTATTTACTGATTCATCTATTCAAAATGTTGATTCAGTGTCTACTGTATGACAAGCACTG
This sequence comes from Equus przewalskii, assembly GCF_037783145.1. Lineage (NCBI taxonomy): Eukaryota > Metazoa > Chordata > Mammalia > Perissodactyla > Equidae > Equus > Equus przewalskii. Next base: position 41,370,208 of record NC_091848.1, read on the forward strand.
TCGAAGGCACTGAGATTTCAGCAGTAAATAAAACAGATCAAAATCCCTGTCCTCCTTGGTTCCATTGGGTGAAGCAGACAATAGACAAACAAGATATTAAGTAAAATACACAGTATGTTAGTGATGGGTTGCTAAGAGGAAAATACCACAGGGAAAGGGATTTTGAAATGTCTTTTAAACTTTTTTTTTTTTTTGAGGACAATTAGCCCTGAGCTAACTACCGCCAATCCTCCTTGTTTTGCTGAGGAAGACTGGCCCCGAGCCAACATCCATGCCCATCTTCCTCTACTTTATACATGGGACGCCTGCCACAGCATGGCTTTTGCCAGGCGGTGCCATGTCCGCACCCGGGATCCGAACCCGCGAACCCCGGGCCACCGAGAAGCAGAAAGTTTGAACTTAAACGCTGTGCCACCGGGCCGGCCCCTCTTTTAAACTTTTTATTTTGGATAGAATGGTCAAGCTAAGGGCTCACTTCAGGTGACATGTGAGAAAAGACCTACTGGAACTGAAAGGAGAGCTGTGCAAAATTCTGGGAAAAGAACAATTTCAGTGGCCCTGAGGCAAACATGTTCCTCCTTGTTGGAGGAACATTGAGGAGGTCATTGTAGCAAGATCGGAGTGAGTGTGGGGTGGGAGTGGGGGAGGACGGAAGAAGCCGTTAGAGAGATAATGGACTAGATCAAGGTGGGCCTTGTGGTAAACAGAATAATGGCCCCGCTTAAAGACGCCTGCTTCCTAATCCCTAGAATTTGAGAATATGTTACCTTATACAGCAAAGGGGAATTAAGGTTGCAGATGGAATTAAGGTCAATCTTCAGCTGACCTGGAGATGAGGAGATTATCCTGGATTATCCACGTGGGCTCACTGTAATCACAAGGCTTTTTAAATGTAAGAAGGAGGCAGGACAGTCAGAGAGACGGCAATGTGAGAATGACTTGGCCTGATGTTGATGGCTTTGAAGATGGAGGAAGGGGGCCATGAGCCAAGGAAAACAGGTGGACTCTAGAAGCTGGAGAAGGTAAGGAAATGGATTCTCCAGAAAGGAGCAGAGCCCTGCTGCCATCTTGATTTTAGCCCAATGAGACCCATTTTGGATTTTTGACCTCAGAACTATAGGATAATAAGTTTGTGTTGTTTTATGCCACTAAGTTTGTAGTAATTTTTTATAGCATAATAGAAATTTAACACAAACCTTGTAGTTTATAGAAAGGACTTTTACTTTCACTCTGAGTGAGATGGGAGGGCATTGGAAGGACCCAGGCAAAGGTGTAAGCTGATCTTACCCAAGAGGATCTTTTGGGATGCTGTGTTGAGAATAGATTATAGAAGGAGTCCTTCTTTCATCTAGCTTTTGGCTTGACTTTTTCATATTTTATTGAGAGCTTATGAATTCATCTAAGATTTAACAAAATATAATTTGACATTTCTTGTAAGTCGAGGTCTCTAATCAACTTTGTTGTCAGAAATGAAAGTCTTAAGTACACTTTAAATTAAACTTCTATGGAAAACTCATAGTCTACTCTGTACTTTTTGGTGTTTTTTTGAAAAGTTACATTTAGATCTAATCTGAAACTGTTCATTTTTAACAAGTAAAATGTTACAGGTCTCAAAAAACACAAAAACATAGTGGTGCCATTTTAAATTTGCCATTAAAATGCATTCAGTAGCACTTTATCACAATGGGCTGTGCTCAGAGAATAACTTTGCCTAAAAAAAAATGTGTTCATAATAAAAGGATTTCAAGGAAAAGAGCCAACTTTTCCCCAAATGGATGAAGATGGCGTGAAACTTTGCTTAGGCGATATTCACAACAGTGGCAGGGATTAGGCTTCAGTGAGGGCGATGGAGAAGCTGTGACCTTTGCGTAAATCCTAATTAGCAACAGCTACTAGAGGAATGGGCAGAAATGGATATAAGAAAAGTAGGCTGTTAATATATCTAGATATAAATTGACCCACAATTTGAGAAGGATGTTAAAATCTTAAATGGTCTACTTACGTCTTAACATGCAGTGAACACTTACTGGCTTGTTAATTACTCTAAGCATTCCACTATTATCTTCTCCACTCCTTTATTGTTATTTTAGACCCTTTATTGCCTCTTCACAAAGGGGAAGGGGAAAGAACTCCTCTCAAATTTCACTTCTGAAAGGACCAATAGACTCTATGTGGTTCTAAGCAGCTGGGTTAAAAAGGTTACAGAATGAGTTACTGGCTCAAAGTTCAAAAAGGTATTTTCTAACTTTAAAAGTGCTTTTCTTATAAAACATTCCATAGACAAACATCCTTGAAAACTTAAATGCAATTAATCTGTAATTATATACGTGAATCCAGAGGGATAGGTGGTATTAATAATTTCAAATATCGCATTAAAAATGATTTATATTGAGCTTTGAAAAGCCTTATAATTCCCTCCATTGTTTTTCTTTCATAATTATTTTTCTCCTGAGCAAATAATATAATTAATTTTCCATTGTTGAATGCAGAGTAACTCTGGGAAGAGATGATCCAGCATTTTGATGGGTGGAGCAGAGAAGCTGGTGTAGGATTAAAATGTGAATTTGAATAATCTGTATTTAGATATTTATAAGTTGAATGTATTCCCATGTCATCAATATTTTTGAGCCAATATTATTATTACAGTATAGCAGAGTCTCACTAGGGTTCCATGTCCCAGTGACTCCCTTGGTCAGATTGACCAACTATAGCTCCCCTCGTGTTGCGGGTGGGGTGGAAGTGGTGGTGGTGGGGATGGTAATGAGGGGAAGGTGGGAGAAATGTTGGGGAGGCAACTGCAGTGATCCCCACAGCCAGCTTTAAGACACTATGATTTATATAAATTTCTTTAGATGTTGGTCTATAAAGAGATAAAAGAAAAAGACTTTGTGGTGTGATCGAAAAAACTATGGCTTGAATGACAGAAGGCCTTGGTTCCAGTTCTGCCCATTGGTATTTGCAATCCCTGAGGCATCCCTTGATCCTTTTTTGAGACTGGACATCTTACTATGTGAATAATGTGAATATGTGAGTAATCCCTGCCTTACACCCTGTGGGGTTGCTGTGAAGATCAAATCAGATGATATATGTGAAAGCACTTTGAAATTTATGAAGTATTATACAAACATAAGATGATGTCTGTTGCTTTAGCACCCAGAATACTTCAGAGATTTAAAGAAATCCTACCGTGGTCATAAGGCAGATTAGGATAAAAGAGCTGGTGAAACTCATCAATACTAATAAAAAATTTACTCAAAAATGCATGCCAGTGGTATTATCTCTATGAATTAAAAAGCCCATTTTTTCTTTGTTTCCTGAGAGCGTCCTTTTGGAAGCCTCTGTTCACAGCACTTGGAGTTTCCCGTACTCCCCGTCAGCTTCCTTCGAGTCCACCATCTACCATCTGCCTCCACGCTTCTGGGCAGCCAGATTGCCTCCTGAAATCTGATCGCCCCCACTCTCCCTTCAGAAGCCACGCTCCCTTTTCTATGAAAAGGGCGGCTCCACCAAACTCTGTGCACTCTGACCTCTTTCTAACTCGCCAGCTCCTGTTGGGCAAGGCGGAAGTACACCATGGTGACAGAGGCAGGAGAGCTCTCTTGCTCTGCTGATTCACGATGTGCAGATACATCCCATATACAACTGGAAGTTATTTAAGGATGGGGATCATATCTTATACTTTATGTTTAACCTTCAACCCAGTGCCTTACAGAGTGTAGATACTCAGTAAATATATGCTGAATTGATGTGCTAAGAATTATTTCAGGTAACTTGCTTTATAAGGGCTTTTCAGCCTAGATTATTAGGTTATTTATTTAATTAAAGAATAAATATTCTATCTCTATATTTATGTCTGGGATTATAGTGAAGCAAAGTCCTGCTCTGAGGAGCACCTGCCATTTGACAGCTTTATGTTACTTACTCTTATGCCCTGCATAGGACTGGTTAGAATGCAGGAATTTGTACAGGGCAAAGTAAGGAATTGAATTGGACAGAGAAAAAAAACCCTTTGAGTTTAAAAGAATGAGAATGAGCCCAGTTATGAAATCATAGTTTAAATTTTAACTTTCTGTTATGAATAGCAAAGACTATACACTGTCATATCATTCTTTTCTTGCCATTAGAGATCTGGTAAGGGATTCTAGCAAATTGGAAATAGTGAGCAAAGTTGAATCATCTCTAACTGATAAGCAAACTATATCTTTTTAGGGTAGTCTTGTTAAAGGTGATTGACACTTGTTAATGGTTCTCCTTTGTTTTTTTACTTGAAACTATAACATCAACATTTTCAAAAAATAAAAGGTGCATCCATAAGTCCACCATCTTGATACTATTTTCATTTTCACGTATATCTTTTAATCCTTGTCCAAATGGATAGCTGTTTTACATTATTTGCCTTTCTCCTGTGCATACTATTTTCATTTCTGAGTTGCCTGTATCTCACATTGTATCTGCCAGATGGGGCTAAGAATTTCTGAATGGCCTCAGTGTGCTACTGTAGAAATTGACCAGAATGGTCTGACATTCCCTGGGCAGACATGTTCTCAAATTTCGAAGGCTCAGGTTGGAGGCTGAAGCAGAGAGTGACTGTGGGCAGTAAGGAACCAGCAACCTCAATGGAAAAAAAAAGATGATTAGGTTTTATAAGAGATGCAGGTAGATATTTAAGTAAAATAATTTCAGATGCCACGAAGTTCCCTCTTCACACCCAACCAAAGAAGAAACAAAAAAACCCAACCAAAATAACAACCATCACAATAAAATCACCTCCTCACTAGTTAACAAATACTTGAAATTACTTGAAGAAAGCGATAACATTTAAAACAGGAAAATTTAAAAGTTAGAAGTTGACGTAAGTTTTACTAACGGAGCAAGAGAGGGAGTCGTCTCATTGATAGGACCCGGGAGTGAGGAGCGTGGTACGCCCCTACGCTCTTTTGAAGGAAGAAAGAGTAGTCAGAAAAAAGAAGGAAAGAAAGAAGCTATAGAATAGAACAAGGCTCGTTGATTATGAATTTTGTCAGACTCAGGTTCTTTCAGATTATTTAGATTACAGAAGAGAAGACTGAAAGTGAAATGGCCAAATAGAAATCATCTGGAAACTGCAACGGAAAACAATGTTGCTGGTTCTGAGGAAGGAAGTGGCAAAGTCCCTCCTAGAGCCGGGTGGGGATGGGGACTGACACCTCCTGCCCCGGGAGTGTTGAGGCCCCGAGGGGCCCCGGGCGGCGAGCAGGCCGGCCGCCCCTTTCCGGCGCTCGCCGGGGCCCCGCGCACAGGTGGCCGGGCCGCGCCAGCTGCGCGCCGCGCTCCCTCCGCGGGCGGGCCGCCAGGCGTCGCGCTGGAGCCGCGGTTGCCGGGGAGACCGAGCGGGCCGAGGGGGCGGCGCGGAGCCGAGCCGAGCCGGGCTGCCGCCCGAGGAGCAGGGCGAGAGTTGGGGGAGTGGCTCCCCGGGCGGCGCGGGGGGCCGGCGGGGCCGGGGGCAGCGCGCGGTGGCCGGGGCGCTGCGGGGCGAGGCCGGCGAGCCCGGGACGCGCCTGGTGGCAGCTCGGCCTCCGCAGAGCGGGACGCCGCGGGAGCCGCACTTGCCGGGTCTGCGCGTCCCACGGTCCCAGCCCCGGCGGGTCTGCGAGGACCGGGCTGCCCCGAGAGCGCCGAGAGCCCGGCCCGCGCCTCCGCGGCCGCGACGAGGAGCCGGGCGGGCGGCGGGCGCGCTCCCTGCGGCCCCGGGATGACTTCTCGGGGCTCCCCGCTGGCGCCCTTGCTGCTCCTCTCTCTGCATGGTGAGTAGCCCGAGCCGTCCGCTGCCGTTGGGCCAGGCTGGGCCGGCGGGCGCGGGGAGAAGCGGTCTGGGGACCGCCAGCAGCCTTTTCGCCTGTGCCGCGTCTAGGAGCCCAACTTTCTCCGGGGCGCAATCGTGGCTGTGGGCCGGGGCTCGCGCGCCCGCCCGCGCCTCCTTCCCCGCCGCCCGCGCGGCTCAGGTGTCCCCGATCGGAGAGGGGACTGCGCCCGCCGCTCGGGGCCCGCCGATCCCGAACCTGACTTTGACCCCGCTGTGCTCCTGTTTAGATAATCAGCTCCCTTACTTACTGGGTCCAGTGAGAAACAGTTTTTAGAATCAATTTCCGTTACTAGGCGGCTGCAGGAAAACTAGAGATGCCTTTAAAATAATGCAGAAAACTTTAAATTGTAGCTTTACCATAACGTTTAACAAGCATATGCAAGTTTGACTGATAAATGTGATCTTTATTTTAAAAATAACTGCACAGCGTGCTACACTATACTCGAAAACAAGCATTTAACGTTTTCTACCCTAGCTTCTTCCCCAAAGGATTTGAAATGACTTACAAAAATACATAGAATATAACGATATTAGAACAAAGGAATAAATGCATGTTTAATTTTCTTAATGGTTTAAAAAAAATCTATTTTAAAATTTTCTACTCTCTAATCTTTCTTACATTTGATTTTCTATGAATAGCCATCATATTTAAACTCTGATTTTCATCTTATCCAGTGCCCTTTTCTTTCGTGAGTGCACTGTCCTGTGCAGTCAAGTTCTGTCTCATTTAATTGATTGTTGAGATTTGCTGAGATTTATTCTGAAGGGTTTTATTTAAAAAGCAGGTTCAGTGGTTTATGGAATATTGTGGTTAACCTTGTTCTTTCTGGAGATATCAGTATGTTTCCCATAGTTTTGTGACCTTAATTGAGCTGATAATGTACCTATAGATAACCTACCTATAGTAACCTAATTTTAGCTAATTTAAATTGTACAAATTCATTTAGTAGGGGAGAAAGGAATACAAAACTTCATATACCTATTCCATAGAAGCCAGTGAAGGAAATCATCAAAATTACAGCTAACTTTCCTGGAGTTCAGTAGGTATATTTTTAGTGATGATGTGTAGGTAATAATTAAGTGATGTCAGTATGTGCTTCTAAATTTATTTTGTCTGGTTACTGGTTTGAGAGGGCCAACATTTTTGTCCTGCTTCCTTCAAGTGTGAAATAAGATGGAGCAAATGGGCTTTTTATACAATACCTTGGACATAACTGAAAATGTTATAAATTTTACTATAAGAACTGCTGAAATTTTTGGTAAAAATAATGTGATTAATCTTCATAGGTTAAAGTAAATGCCACTCTCTTTTTGTAAATGACATTTATATATAGTTTGCTTTTGAATTATTATTGAATTATTTGAATATTTTTGAATATTTTGAATATATTTGAATTATTATTATTTTGAATTGTTAGGCAGTACTTTTAAAGAGTTAATGTAATTCGCAGAAGCAGCCTTACAAGGTCATCTGATTTGTTTCTTTTCCTTCAGCAGAACTATTGCTAAGCCATCCTAGGATGTTTGTAAAGACTTCCAAGGACATTTCAGCCTTCATGTTGAACTATTCTGTAGAGGCACTTTTCACCCTCCAAAAATGAACAAATGTGTTCATTTGTTCAGCAAATATTTACTGAGCTTCCATTCTGCATCTGGGTGTCTGGTGGGGAGGGGTGATGGTGGAAGACAAAGATGCACAAGAGTATGTCCACAGCCCTTAAAGAAGGAGTTTGCAGTCAGGCTGGAAGCATGGACAAGCAATTTTTGATACAAGGAATATATGATGAGTGCTGTTTATTAATGGTGACATCAAGGAAGACTTCCTGGAAAAGTTTACTTTTGATCTCCTCTGCTTTGAGTAGAATTTGAATTGGCTGAGATGGCAGTGGTTGGGTTTTCCAAGCTAAAGGAACAGCCTGGACGAAAGATATGAAGTGGAAAGTGCAGGGGCATGTTTTTGAAAGGTCAAGGTTCTGGCTTGCTAGAGCAGGAGATGTGTGCACAGGAGAAAGGGCTAGAAAGGTCGTAAAAAGATAGTGAAAGCCTTGGATGCTCACTTTGGGATTTATTTAGTAGGCCATGGAAAGGCCACTGTTCGGTTTCCTTAAGATGGGGAGGGGAGAGAGGGTGAACAGGTATTGAGTGCCTGCCTGTGCCTAGCATAACCATCTGGGGGAGAATACCACATCCTGATGACATTAAGTTCTCGAACCAGACAATAGCCAAGATGGTTTGAGTGAATTAGGGCCCATCCCTTGGACTTCCAGTGTGGAATGAGGGGGAGGGCTGGATATCTGAACAAAGTTGTTTCTATTATGAAGGAGGAGAAGGGAAATGGATGCTAGATAGATAATCATTGTAGCAGGAGCCACTACAATGGGATAATGCACCAAAGGTGGAAATTGAGTCTCCAATTTTCGAAAGAAAATGGATGTCAAGAAATTTCTGTTTTTATTTTTCTTTAAATCTCTTCAAAGGGAATTTGAATGGAAAAGTTGACTTTTATATAATTCTACCAATGGGTTAAATATATCTAAAGTGTTTCTTGTACTACTTGTGATTCCTTGAAATAGCAGATAACTTTTTGGAATCTGAGAAAATAGAAAAGAAAGAAAAGACCACATCAAATGAAATGAAAATGAAAAGACTTATGAGCCTCAGTGTTAGCATTATGAAAAATTTATTGTAAACTTCAATTTCTTATCTCTAACTTTAATTATGCAGCTCTTTTGGAAGGATTCACTTTTTAGTAAAAAATCTGTAGTTTGACCCAGAGGAGGGGTGTCAGCCACTGGATGGGAATTTTAGAGAAATTAAGCTTCCTACACTGTATATTCAACATGGACTATTCAGAAGGCAATTTAAATATTAAATCACCAAGTGCCTCTAAAATGTTAGACTTAGAACTGTTGTCAGACCTGGGGTCATGATGCACTGGGTAGACTTTCCCCCAGTAACAGTATGTGGCACATTTTCAAATGTGTTTTCACACTTTGATAGTGGAAGCATTTATAATGAAAAGTCTCATTTGAATCTTCATACTTCAGCCGTGTGATTTAGTGTCGAACAAGGTGGTGGCTGGTACACAAGATTCTTCACTTGCAGTGAGTTATACGGAACAAGGGATGGGAGGTACAAGCAGAATTGGGAGGGAGTTGGGAAAATTGTGGCATTCCCACTAAAATTCTCCTCTATAACTAGTTTCTTTAGAATAGGGATTCCGAATCTATTGTTATCTGCACCAGTGATACGGATTTATTTCTACCATTTTAGGCAGTTTGAGGGAGGATTGCTGGGTTTCTGGTGGTCCAGTCACTTCAAGTCCCCTCCTCTGTTTGACGAGGCTGCCTGGCACTCACACGTCTCACCCTTGAGTTTGAGGGCAGCCCTCAGACCATCTGGAGGCTCGGAAATCCTGCCTTGATCATTATTTGAGAGTAACTGGTATCAGGGAGGTTGTCAGCTCTTGGGTGGTGTTCAAAACACCATCTGATTTGAGCTGCATTTGGTCTTCAAGTGGAAAGTTAATTAGTTTACTTATTAGTTAAGCTGATCTTACTAAACTGTGGAAGGATTTTTTTCATTTTGTTAAAGTTTGGGTAATCGATTTCCTCTGTACCTGCTTTCCTGTCGCCTAACAGATTGTTAGTAGTAGTTTGCATTTGTGATAGTTTTAAAGTTGTAGAAATGTGAAGTCAGTCACAGAGAGAAATCTGTTTGCTAATTTCACAGATAATAGACTCAGCCGTTGATCTGATACCAGTTCATCTTCACCGTTGTCGGATGCTACAGAGGTGCTGTATGGTGTGGCTCTGCCTCACTCATATTTGACAGGAAGATCACATTGTAATAAGTATCACTAAAAATTTTCTGTTTCTAGAATAGGGTTAAACCAATACAAATTTTCCAATGTGAACAAAACGTCTATGCAATAAAAAAATCCCAGAAGTCTACTTACTGGTCTCTCTTCGTTAAGCATTTTGGTCTTGAGAGGGTGAACACACTGACAGGGTTAGAGGCACGCTTTTATAGGAGCATTGCCGGGAAAGAAGTGGAGAAGCCAGAGGCACTGAGTTCAGGAAATTCTTGTACCACGTAGAGTTCTTTGGAAGAATCTTCAGAGAGTTAGACTAACGTCAGTGGCAATGAATCATAGTGGATCAGGATTTAGGGTTGGGATAGAAGGTCAGAGTGTAATAGTTTGTAGGATTTGAAATTCAATGCTGGTTTTTCACCAAGGGTCACAACTATGTAATAACACAATGTGACATTGTGAGTGTAACTCTAATGTAATGGGGCTGCTTGTACGTCCAGTCTGAAAAGACTCATTCATCCAATATTTTAAAAATTTGGAGAGAAATTTAAGTTTTTACCAGAGTCTGTTGAAGATCACACCAGAGGAAACTTAAATGACTGTCGAGAACCCCTTGACCCACCTTTGCCCGCAGTCTCCCTGTTCACAGCAGTTGCTCGTGGAAAATCTCTGTTCTCTCACTCCCGTATTCTCAGTAATGTGATTCTTTGCTGTCCTCTTTCCTCCTCATTCTCTTCTTCCATTTTGGAGGATGTTATGTTCTTCTGCTAGTAGCATCAGGTTCTTTTAAGATAAATCTAGCCATTCATGGCTTTTCCAAAAGATTTAGGTCTGCCTGTTTTGAGGGTTCATATAAAAACCCTAGGGCCAAGCAGGCAGACCCAGAAATTGCCTTAGAAGCTGGGCGTTGGTGGGGCTATGTGAGAATGTGGACATAGTTCCATGCTAATATTTTCCCTTTGTCCCATGAAGTTAACTTTATGATATCATTTTCTCTCTGTGTCTATATATATATATATGTATGTATGTGTATTTTCCCTAAAAGACTATGGTACCATGCCCAGTACATAGTGAGTACATGGTAGGTAATCCTGAATGAATGAGGGAGCGATACTAATATAAGTGGTAATCCCGTGTGCTTAGAGTACGTGAAAAGAATGTTTTTCTCTCTTTTAAAGAAAAAGAGAATTTTTGTTAAAATTTTCTTTAGGGCCAGCCCTGGTGGCCTCGTGGTTTAAGTTCAGCGTGCTCTGCTTTGGCGGCCCCAGTTTGCTTCTGGGTGTGGACCCATACTGCTCTGTTAGCAGCCATGCTGTGCTGGCAGCCCACATACTAAAAAATAGAGGAAGGTTGGCATGGATGTTAGCTCAGGGGGAATCTTCCTGAGCCAAGAAAAAAAAAAAATAGTGATTTGGTGTGACTGTGTCAGCATCATTGATCTTTAAACTTTAGTTTATATTTTGTGAAAGAGAGGTGACAGAGATCTATTTTCATAGTCTTTTCAAATTTCATGACTTTGGAGGTTTATTTAAAAATGTAATACTTATAGACCTTTCAAAATTGATTCTTGGCTTATCTTTAATCCTAAAACTTTGAAGTTCTCCATTTTGAATCATATTTTCCTAAGGAATTTCTGAAGGTTTTGCTTTGTGCAATAAAGAATGGTGTTGGATTTTTGGGAATTTATTTAGAACCTTGAAGATTGCCACATCCATGTCTGGCATTCTTAGACCTGAGGGCCTGTATCTTGGAACTGGTATGCCAAGAGCAGAGATAATTAAAATAACACCTTGTATAGTCTAAGCTCAACTTCCCCTTCCCCACATTGTGTATAAAGTTCTGGAGTTGCTTTTTTAGAAATAGGAGCATTAACTGAATCAGCCGCACGTGCAGGTATTGTAACTTCTTCTGTGGAGACTGTCAGGTGCCCTCCCCTCCCTTCCCCTTCGTTTTTCCCGAAGTCTGTGTATTTCCAGCCATAGTCTCTTCCAGCTATGATTCATTCCCTTATGGAGCGTCCTCTCAGTCAGCCGTGATGTTTATCTCTCTCAAAATGTCAGAAGTCTGCTACTAACTATAGCCACATCCTCACCCATGTGCTCAGAGATGCCTTAAGTAACACCAAACATTGATCGTAATACCTAATCTTTGTTTCTTTGGACCAGGTCCAGCCCTGGTTATATAACCAGAGTTATATGACTTCTGTTACCCACCATGGTTCAAGGTCACTTGCCAGGACACAAAATAGGTGGCAAAAAGAGAGGCTGAAGTGTAGCAAACACCACTTGTTGCAGAACCCATTCAAATCAGGCTGGCATTTTAGGCTTGTAGTGCAGTCCGGTTGTGAGCCTTGCCTGTGTGTAAATCCAGGTTACCTTTCCAGCACCTGTTGGCCAAGACTGAAGACAGTATGCAGAACATGTGAAGAATGTGTTAACAGTGTAGTACAGAGGTTCTTTTGGCCTTAAAGATTGCTAGGGGCTTAAAGATTATTGAGAATCACAAAAAGCTCTTGTTTATGTGGACATGTCTACCGATATTTGCCATATTAGAAGTTAAAAATGAGAAAGTTTAAAAATATCAATTTAAAAAAATAATAAATACATTATATGTTGACATAAGTAATATATTTTTGTGACAAGTAAGAATTTTTTCCAAAACCAAAAATTATTAACGAGGAGAGTGGTGCTGTTTTACATTTTTGGAAATCTCTTTAGTGTCTGGCTCATTAGAAGACAGCTGGATTTCCTTGTCTGCTTCTGCATCCAGTTTATGATGATGTGTTGTCTTGATTTGGTTGAAACATATGAAGAATATCTGGTCTTAGATTTGTAGTTGGAAGAGGAAAGAGTATTTTGATAGCATTTTCAAATAATTTTGGATATTCTTCTTTGATATCCCATCAAAACTCGGTAGTTTCTTAAAGTGGTTGCGATGCAGAATCAGAAACCATGTGGATAAACGTTGCTTACTCTGCTATATTAAAATCCATTGGTTTATCTTGAAAATTGAATGGATCTCTTATTCATGCATGATTTATTGGTAACATTATACAGTGATAATTTGGAAAATATTGGTTCACTGATGGAGATCTTACAAATGTTCATATGTATCAAATTTTATAATATAAAGAACCCCACATTTGTTAATATCACCATTGATTTCATCAGAACAGTCTTTAAGGATTGAGAAGATGCTAAACTCACGATGGCAGATACAAGTTTTCCAAAATTTTAATATTTCCTCCAAATTTATCATTGGCAACAAATAGCTGTCAGTTATTTCCCCTGAAATAACTTATTTTGTTCGATTTTGTAGTCTTATTTTGTTCAATTTTGAGAACACATCTGCCAATTACCTAAGTATGAATAACTGTAGTGTGTCTGTGAGTTGTTCTTTCAAGTAAAAATGCCGATCCATGAAGAAGGCCACTAGTTCACTCAGCTTTGAGCTCAAACAGTTGCTTTTCCTTGGGACAACCATTTTGCTCTGGTATGCAGCATCAGTGGCTTCTGTTTCATCCTACCCATTTTGTTGCCCAGAATATTGTAAAAGGTCAAGATTTAATAAAATGACTGGTATTGTTTCATCAAAGACATTCTTTAGTGAAACTGGGTTTTCTTTCTTGACTGAGTGCGTGACAGTGAGCACTACAGTGACTGAATAGGGTTGAGCGCCAGTGCCTTGACTTGTGTAAGGCGACAAGTTTCACCCAGCACTGCTCTGCCCCATCAGCGCAAACGTCAACACGGGCAGAAATGCAGAGAGCATTTGACCCTTATTAAGAAAGTAGGTTTTACCTCACAATTTTCTGAAAGGGTCTTGGAGACCCTCACGGGTCTGGTGTACTTAGTGGAATGTTAGATTCTTTTTTTTTGAAAATTGTTTTAGAGACAAATAGCCACACAATTACTCCATACCATGTGGGACGGAATTGAATGGAGTATGCATGTACTATTGAAAAATAAATAACAAACTCATTTAAAATTCTCTATTTTTGTATTATAATTCTTTTAAAATTACAAACGTAACATATCCTAGGCATAAAAATTCAAACCATTTGGAAGTCTTTGAGAACTGACTCATACCCGAACCTCCACCCACCGAATTCTCTGGTTTTGCTGTGCATTGTTCCAGACCTTTTTCTAATCATAAACAAAGCCTGCATGTACATGTATTTTTATTTTCTTTTATGAAGATCTTTATGGATCTCACAGAGGACCAGTCACTTAAATTTTTTGGAGCTTTTGTTTACCCTCTTTACCTAAATTTTATTGTCTGATTGCATTTAGTAGGAAAATAATCATAGCTGCTAGGTAGAAAGTATGTGTGTGTGTGTGTGTGTGTGTGTGTGTGTATTTATATGTGACTAACAATCACCATGCCACCAGATTGTTTTTCATGAATTACTCATATTGCACTTTGTTTTAATGAAGTATAATTTAATTATAAGATGCTCCTATTTTCAGTATTATGTTATATGAGTTTTGATAAATTTATGGACCTGTAGAAACATGAACACAGTCAAGATGTAGAAATTTCCCTCATGAAAAAGTTCCCCCATGTGCCTTTGCAGTTAACTCCTCAACTCTTGGACTCAGTCAAATGTTAATTAATTTCTGTAACTATACATTAATTTTGACTGTTGAAAAATTTTACCTAAATGGAATCATACTATTTGTGCTTGAAAAGTACAGACTGCATGATTTTTATGAAAATGATCCATATTTATTTTAAGTAAACTCAAACAATATAAAGCAGGAGAAAATAATATTTCAACATAGTATTCTAAACCACACCACCCAGATTTATCCATTTTAACGTTTGGTGATTATGATTTATTTTTATTTTTTATTTCTTTTGAAGATTGGCACCTGAGCTGACGTATGTTGCCAATCTTTTTTTTTCTTCTTTTTCTTCTTCTCCTCAAAGCCCCCCAGTACGTAGTTGTATATTCTAGTTGTGAGTGTCTCTGGTTGTGCTGTGTGGGACGCTGCCTCAGCATGGCTTGATGAGCGGTGCTAGGTCCGTGCCCAGGATCTGAACTGGCCATACCCTGGGCCACCTAAGCAGAGCGCACGAACTTAACGACTCGGCCCCTGGGCTGGCCCCTGTGACTTATTTCTTGATAAATCTAGGTAGGTTTCTATCACTTAGAATTGTTTTAGTGCTTACTTTATTCCCTGAATTAGTTCATTTTTTCAGTATTTGCCTATTTCCATCCAAATTGAAGGGGAATTGTCTACGTATGTTATTGAGTGAAAATATTTTTCCTAGAATTTTTAGAAGTTGCTCCATATCTTCTGGCATGGACTGTTGCTGTGGTGAAGTCTGACATCAGTCTAGATTTAATTTTTCTCTCTTGAGAGTGATTGACTTTTTGTAACTGAAGGTTAAAAGTCTTCCTTTATCAATAGATTAACCATAATTTGTGTTGATGTGCTTGTTTTTTTTTCAGTTTTTTTCCGTGAGGTATTATGCATTTTCAATCTGCCTAGTCATGTCTTCCAACATTTCAGATTCCCTTTCCTGTATTGTATTTATGAATATTCTTATGCTCCGTATCTTGTATTCATTATCTGAGATGCTATATATTAAATCATTTTTGTCTCTTCTGCATAATTTTCTTAAAAAAAATTTTCTTTCTTTTCTCCAAAGCCCCAGTGCATGGTTGTATATTCTACTTATAAATCCTTCTAGTTCTTCTATGTGAGCCACCACCACAGCGTGGCAGCTGACAGACGAGTGGTGTGGTTCCGTGAACCAGACTCGAACCCAGGCTCCCGAAGCAGTGAGAGTGCCGAACCTTAACCAGTAGACCATCAGGGCTGGCTGTGAAAAAGTTTAATTCAATTTATTTAAACTACAAAAAACCAGTTCACCCATTTCTTTCATGTGCTTTTTTTTGAGGAAGATTAGCCCTGAGCTAACTACTGCCAATCCTCCTCTTTTTGCTGAGGAAGACTGGCCCTGAGCTAACATCTGTGCCCATCTTCCTCAACTTTATAAGTGGGACGCCTACCACACCATGGCTTTTGCCAAGTGGTGCCATGTCCACACCCAGGATCCGCACTGGCGAACCCCAGGCCGCCGAGAAGTGAAATGTGCGAACTTAACTGCTGTGCCACTGGGCCGGCCCCCCAGGTGCTTTTTTAAAAAAACAAATAATACCATAAATATTGTTCTACAACTTATTTTTAAAACATAACAATTTGATATGGGCATCTTGCCACATTGTTACATTCCTTATTCTTTTTAATGACCCTTTAGTATTTCATAGCATGTTGGTACATAATTTAGTTAGCTGTTTCCCCATGTTGGACATACATGTTGTTTCTGATTTTTTGATATTAATGATGTTGGAGTGGACATCTTTGTACATATAACCTATAAACTTGTGTAGATATCTCTGCAGTCTGGCTTGCCCAAAGTAAGAATTATTTGGATGTACACATTTAGCATTTTGGCGCAGATTGTAGCATTGTGGGGATTTTGATAGTCAGACATATTGGGTTTGAATACCTGACTTGTTATTTATTTGCTCGGTGACTTTGGGACTATTTTAATGTCCTGAACTAGAGTTTGATTCTCTTGTAGAGTGGAGATGGCCTTCTCAGTGTGTTGAGAAGTACTAAATTAAATAAATTGACACATCTCTAAAGTGTCTAGCATAGTGCCTGGCGTATAGAAAATGCTTGGTTAGTGACAGTTATCGTTGCAAGGATCCATCAGCTCCAACTTGAGTCAGGAGGTAAGAGTTCCATCCGAGAGGGAGCACGGATGGAGGTGTGACCTGGGACACATCATGCGGTTCTCCGGGCCTGCTTTCTTTTGTGAAATGAGGGAGTTGGGTTAGGTCATCTCCTCTTCTTTTCCACCTCTGTAATCTCGTGATTGTTTGACTTGGCTTCCAAGTATTGAGAATATTGGCAATCAAATAAGCTGGAGCTGATGTATGGCTGGTTTTAACATACTCACAAAACTTTTCCTAAAATAGTGACTTGACCTTCCTCCACCCCTCCCCCATCAATATCATGAGACTTTATGGTGATGTCTATTCTAGGAATTACATATTGTCATCTGTTGTAGGAAGATTATAAAATGTGGTTTCAAATATAAAGAATCTTATTTTTAAATTTTGTTTTAAAATTGACTTCTTTTCACTTTGGCTCAGGCTCTTTATTCTCTTAAATCCTTTGTATCACAGACAGATCTTGTAGGTGTCAGGAGAGGTTCAGTGATAAGCAGGCTATAAATATGACAAAAATCTTTTTACCACAATCACTGTATTTTGGTCCTTAAAGTTGATTTCTGTGACCTTCCTCTGCTTTTCTCTCATAATGACTTATCTTTGTGTAAGCCATGCGTAGGTGTCTAAATTTTATCTATCCTGGATCACATGATGAATATAGACATTTTCGTAATGTTGTCATTGATTAGAAGTGAAAGGCCTGTGAACTTTTTTTTTTTTATAAAGATTTTATTTTTTCCTTTTTCTCCCCAAAGCCCCCCGGTACATAGTTGTGTATTCTTCGTTGTGGGTTCCTCTAGTTGTGGCATGTGGGACGCTGCCTCAGCGTGGTCTGATCATGAGATTTAGAACTTAACCTCAGTTCCAGATGATGATGATATCAATGAAAGAGGAGGAGATGACAGTGACAAAGGAGGCAGTGGCAACAGTGAGAGATAATAGACCAAAAAATAGACAGGTTTTCAGGTGTGAAAGAAATAGACTATTTTTGCAGAAGAACAGGCCATGGGATCATGCACTTAATTTTACCATTGTATAGTATTTACTTTAAAAATAATCATTTTGGTTGTATAAGAGAGTTTTATATTGTTGAGTACTTTACATCATAACACCACCCCCTCACATTTGTTTTGTACAAGAATTTTTTTTTAAGGTGGTAAACATTTTATTTTTTCTTGAGGTACAG